>NC_133324.1:585347262-586015762 GCF_042186555.1 Aquarana catesbeiana | reverse complement strand
TCCGTCCTCCTCCGAAGCCTCTCTGTGCCAGGCTCCGTTCCCTGCGAGCGGCGCGACGCACGGGGGCGGAGCCTGGCGGCAAATTAAAAAAAAGTAAAAATCATAACACTGTATGAAATGATTTCACATCCCTTTTGTCCCCAGTGCTTTGTCCTATGCCCTGCATGCAGTTTTACATGATATACACTGTTCTTTCTGCCTGGAAACTGGAGATTGTCCATAGCAACCAAAAAGTGTCCCTTTATGTCAAAAGTGGCTTTAGACCAGCTAGAAAACAGCGATAGTAAATTAGAACACTTGCAGAATTGAGCGATAGTGAATTGTGGGGAAATTTATTTTATTACTATTTTTTTTAATTTTTTTTTTATTATTTATTTTTATTTATTATATTATAATTTATGTTTTTGTGTTTCAAACTTTATCATACCCGGGATATCTACTAGACTCTGGTTTGGACAGATTTAAGTGTGTTATTGTTAAGATTTACAGACCTACAATATAAAACGCCAAATTTCCATGCAAAATAATTGTACCGCTTTCAGCACCTAAAATCCGAAATAATCATACCGCCAGGGAGGTTAATGCAAAACTTTTTAAAATGTTTAGTATTTACATAACTTTTAGGTTAGTCTAAATTCATGTTATCTATGCCATAGGTTACATGGCCAATGTTCTCTCATATCAAATCTGGGTTACTCATAAGCAGCTGTTTTTTGCTAGGTTTACACAAGTCATGTATCAGATCAAAACATATCCAGACATGACAAACCATGAGGCTGCAGCAGATTACACTCACGAGAAAACCTTCCATTGCCCATCACTGCATCTAGGCCAATATTGTAGCGTGAGATTAACAACCTCCTCAACCACTTAACCATTAAGTGGTTACTAAAAAATTCTAATATCAAAGAAAAACTTCCTATTAGTGAAGCCACTATCGGTGTTCTGGTAATACATTTTTGAAATTTTGCTGGTGATCAAAAACTAGGAGAGATCATAGAAAAATTGGCCAACCCATACTACTCTCCGTTGAAATTGATTCTCTATGTTTGACATATTAAGAATACAATATTAAGCCAGGTGAAAAGTCTGCTAGAACCCCAGAACTACATGATCCACACAAGTAAAGCTCAAATCCAAAATGTCGCTGGCATGTTTGTATTTTTTCTGCAACAAACTATGCAAAAACAAATTAAATAATATGAATATTTTAAGAGAAGTAGAAGAGCTCAACAAAAGAGAACTTGTGGTTATAACACACTAATTGTCAGGGAAGGTCTCCTCCGCTGGTAATATCGATCATTTGGCGTGCAGTACTGAGGTCCACCAGCAGGTGTCTCCTGGCAGTTTGGAGCTGTCAGAAGAGCTTTTTCCTGCTGGTATTCTGTCACCTTTGGGCCGCAGTACTGGCGTCCACCAGCGGAGGAATCCTGGCCGTATGGAGCAGGTATTCCCCTCTGCAGACAGGTGTCACCTGATCTTAATTAGCAGAGCTGCAGTATAAATACCCGGCAAGTGCACACTCATGTTGCCCTGGTATTGTCCTTGAGCCCTGACCTGCAGCCTGCTCCTCTGATTCCTGAAACCTGATTCCTGAACGTGAACCTGAAGCCTGATTCCTGATTCCTGAAACCTGATTCCTGAACCTGAACCTGAAGCCTGATTCCTGATTCCTGGAACCTGTTGATCCTGTTTCCTGTCTGTTACCTGAACCCTGGACCCTGAGCCTTGTACCTGACCCGTCCCTCCTGTGATCCATCCATCCTCTCTTGTCCTGTTTGTTTCCCTTCCCAGCTACTGATCTCCTGTTTATGACCCTGGCCTGGATTGACTACAATTCTGGTACTCCCTTTTGCTACATATGCTGGTTGTGTATTATCACTGTTTGGTTGTTTGGATTGTTCACTCTGTATTGGTGGTGTGTTCACATGTATATGCATTTACCTTAAAAAACTTACCTTCACCTATTTATGTCTGGTTCACTCTGTTGCAGTCCACGCAGTTCTGGTCTTATCTGGTATATGACACTAATCTTACGTAAAAGTACTTTATTGATTTTAATAAAACACTGTATTTGCATGAGTGAAATATGTTGATATGCTATACACATTTGAATTTTTATCTTTATTTACCAGGTCCCCATAAAAATAATAACCACTCCTACTCCTACCACTATGGCTACTACTACTTATAAAAAATAACTTTTAACATTTTTAATCATATAAAAATGTTTGCTTTAAAAATCCACAATAAAGGGCCCTAACTGTTCTGTAACATATATAACAATTTACCAAAAATGCATATTTGGGGGGAAAATAAGCTTGGGTTCA
Source organism: Aquarana catesbeiana (assembly GCF_042186555.1). Classification (NCBI taxonomy): domain Eukaryota; kingdom Metazoa; phylum Chordata; class Amphibia; order Anura; family Ranidae; genus Aquarana; species Aquarana catesbeiana. Next base: position 586,013,432 of record NC_133324.1, on the reverse strand, counting down.
CTATAACTAAAAAGTCTATAAACAACTGTAAAAGTAATTACATAACTCTTTATCTGAAGAAGGTTTTGTAGTGATCACAGGCTAGGTGAGCTTTAAACAGAATCCTTTAACAAATAACCACCGTAATATGCACTTCTTTGGACAAATTTAAGAGTAGATTTACTAAACTGTGTAATACTACCACTATCTGAGATTTATGTTTTCTTAAATAATAGATTATAGATTGCCACTGAGCAAATATATTCTTGAATAAAGTAAATAAAGTAGAAACTAGGTCTGGAAAATACGCAGCCTATGGATAATTTTATCTAATAACTGTGTAAAAGAAGAAGGAGCTCTTTCAGGAAATTATGAGCAACTGTAAGTAATTTGGATGAATGAACATTAAAGAGCCGGTTCTCCCTGTGTTTATTGTAAGTTTATGCTGTATGATGTAAAGTAGATTTTTTGCAGAGTGTTACTGCATTTAGCTGTTCAGCCAAATTAATCTTTTTTTTTCCTAAGTAGCCAGGAGCATGTGCTAGACACAAAGATTTGACACCCAGGTGTACAGGGGCATAAAGTTCACCTATAATATGAAGAATGCAATCCTTTATCATTTTCAAGTCATACCTTAGACTGCCTCTGATAACTTGGGTATGAAAGAGATTATTGCGTGAGTGAAAAATGTATTTCTAATTGACCAACATTTCTCTATACAGAAAAGCATGGTCTTTTGAGAGTTGGAAATTAAACATTGTAATTGTAACCTAATATTTCAGCATCATTAGATGTGTATGTTTCTTGAAAAGTGATGTGAAACTGTTTTCCAAAGTGGTAAATAAGCACAATCCACATTACTTTTATCCATTTGTTTCCTTTGGATTGCATTCAATAAATAGCTAACTTTGTTATTACAGAAACCATAACTGGGTTCAACACTTCTGGTAAAATGTACAGCGGTACTTTATATCCTTTAGGTACACGCATCAGTAATAGCACAGTGCTGAATAATGACACTTTAAAGAGTTTATTCAGTTCTGAAAGCAGTATGTTATGCAACATTTCCCACTCAAAACCATAAGTTCTTTTTTTTTCACATTTAGTCTACTTGCACTTTTAGAAACATAACACAAATTCCTGCCAAATTGCTTGAAAATGTTCATTCTAGTTTCCTTTGGCCAAGTTCAGAGGCTGCAAAAGTTATCTGTACTGGCAATGTGGCTGATGATGTTGGATTATTCACAGAGAAATAATTGCAGATGAACTATATATGACATAGTCCATGGTTTAAAACTGCGAACACTAAGTTGGAATATCTTTATTACTCCATTCACATGGGTTTCATAAAATTAAAATTACCTCTATATTTTCCCAAAATGTCAGATTATTCGTTTTTTTTTTTTTTGTTCTTATTGTGAAAACAGCTTTGATTAGGAACAGGAAGAATTGGATAGCATTTTTAGTCCTCAAGGACTATTATTTGTTTGTAATTAATCCATTAGAAACAAAGTTTAAAGATATTCAGCCATTCCAATTAAGTTTGTAATATGCATTATTACCACAATATGAAATGTGTGCACCTTCACTCGCTGGGCTATGACTGTAATATCTCCATATAAGCCATCCTCTCATTGTATCACCATGGCTGCCAATGTGCATTTTTCATTCTGAATGTGCTAAAGTTGGTATCTATCCCAAAACTCTGACAGTTGCCAACCTGGCTAATAAAATGCTTCAGTGATTTCATCAAGCACATATGATCACTGTCGATCTGCCAAGGGGAGCTGAGGTCACTTAATCAGAACACACTGGTGACTATTAAAATCTTTAAGTGGCTGAAGTATACCCTATTCACTAATATAAATATTATTACACAGCCTTAAATCTTACATAATATACTTTCTCCTTTAATACTTACCTTTTTAGAAATTTCTTTTGATCAACCAATAATAAAAAATTAAAATGTTTCTTGGAATACTGTTGTTTAACACTGTTATCACTTTTAATAAATATATGGCTCATTAAACACGGGCTTATAATCCACATATATTATTTACCCAGATATATTTACATGTAAACCCTTTTAATGTCCATTACAAAACTCTAAACCCTCTTGGATTTCTCTGTCTATTTGTCTGGAACAGGTTGGTCAACTTTATTTGGCTTAAAAGGACAAAAGACAAAGTAGGACCTGTTCGGAAAACTCATATTTGCAATTGTAACATCTGTTGGACTTTGTCTTTAATTGTATTTTTCAATAGAATGAAAGTACATTTGCAAGCAATGCTAATGATTTTATTTCTAAATCTTTTTTTTTTTAAACAGCTTAATAGATTAAGCATTAATTAAGCCTTAATATACATAAAAGCTGTAGTTTACCATCATAAATGACCTAATGTTACAAATTAGTTAATTCTAATAAGTGAAAATAGAATAGAGTCATATATGTATATAAATATATAGTAAAGACCCACCAATCCTTTGAAATAGTGATTGTCATGGAGTGCCAACCCTGGTATTGATATATAAGGAAAGTAATTAATGGATATTGGACATTAAACGTCATCTCCAGACAAGTATAATATAACACTAATTTGAAAATATATAATTTATTATGGAAAAAAGTTTACAAAGACATACACATATATAAACAAGGGACCTATAAAAGCAGTAAAGTATGTACAGTAGGCACACCATATACAAGCAGTCAAAGCTGACATGTTTCGCAGTAGTATTGGTACATCCGCTTCTTCAAGGCTGAATTGCTTCATACTTTAGTCTAAATCTCAAGGCCATCCAGGCTGTCCGAACTGAGGGGAGACCGAGAAGGAACATGCCAAACATGATCCCACACATCAAAGGACAACAATCCTGATGTATACGACTATTTAAAGGAGAACCTTGCATACACAGTAAGTAATGAATCTTAAATAAAGAAGGCTATCATTGAAGATGTTCCTGCACCCAAAATCATTTACTATCAACAGATGTCCAAAAGGTCCAATGACTTTAAACATGCTGGGGAGTGGGATCCTCGGGAGACCCAAAGCTGCTGTACGCCAACTGGACCACACACCAAAAAAAGCATCTCCTGCAGCTATTTTATCTTTTGGGCTCCCTATACTAGAGGCACTTGGATGTTCCTGAATATATTAAATCTTTTTAAAGTCATTGGACCTTTTGGACATCTGTTGATAGTAAATGATTTTGAGTGCAGGAACATCTTCAATGATAGCCTTCTTTATTTAAGATTTATTAGTCACTGTGTATGCAAAGTTCTCCTTTACGTGATGACTACAATAGTTGTATACATCAGGATTGTTGTCCTTTGATGTGTGGAGTTCATGTTTGGCGTGTTCCTTCTCGGTCTCCCCTCAGTTCAGACAGCTAGGATGGCCTTGAGATTTTGACTAAAGTATGAAGCAATTCAGCCTTGAAGAAGCAGATTTACCTATACTACTGCAAAACATGTCAGCTTTAACTGCTTGTAAATAGTGTACCTACTGTACCTACTTTACTGTTTTTATAGGGATGACATTGGGTCCCTTGTTTATATATGTGTATGTCTTTGTAAACTTTTTTCAATAATAAATTATTTATTTTCAATTTTGTGTTATATTATACTTTTCTGGAGTTGACTGTTTAACGCCCTATATCCATTACCTACTTTCCTTATAGTTAATACTAATAGTTATTAGTCAGCAGAAAAGTAACCTTATTTAAATAATGATCTCTCCTTTTAATTTTGAAATATAAAAAAAGTCTTTTTTTTTAACCAACAAAAGGTATTTATTATGCATACATTGTCATCATTGCAACACAGGTTAGTATCATGCATCTCAACCACTGTAATAAACAACACCATAGCATCTTCGGCAATTTAACATTTTCCCTCATTGTTCCTCATAACCCCTCGCTCACCCAACACTGATTCCCAATAGTCTGTCCGCTACCAGATCCACCGGGGCTAGTCCTGGTACATCTAGCCACAATGCCCATATTCTCTCAAATTTGGTTGTACTTCCCCCTGTGCTGATATATAAGCTTCTCCATTCTTAACACTGTTAGCAATCCATTCCTTTATGGTTGGGGGATCCTAAGACTTCCAATGTGTCATAATTTGTTTCCTAGCCTGGAATAAGACTATGTGTATAGCCTCTCTAATGTGTACTTCCCACTCATATTCTTCCAGTGCACCCAGGAGACATCCTTTTGGCTCCTGTGGAAGAGATACTTTAAATACGGAGTTGACCATAGTCATTACTCCTGCCCAGTATGTGTGTAGCTTGGGACAGCGCCATAGTAGGTGTATGAGGTCCCCATGGTCTCGTTTACATCTTGTACATGTTGAGTCAGATTGTAGGTTCATCAAATGGAGTCTATGGGTGGTATAGTAAATTTGCAACAGGATACATAACCGGGTAAGTATTTGGGATACATTCAGTGAGCAAGTACCCACTGCCTGAAAAATCTCCTCCCATTGTTCTCTATCTAACTGTCCAACGTCTGCCTCCCATTTCTCCCTTAATTTCAGGGGATGCTGCTTCAGAACGGATTGTAACAGTATAGCGTAGCATTGGGAAATAAATCCTTTAAATAAAGCAGCTTCCATAATGAGGCTAAACACTGGGGTCAGGGATAGGTGCTACTCCGAAGACCGGACTTGCGCTGCAACTGCGTGACTGAGTTGTAAGTAGTGGAAATGCATTAAGGATGGTAGGTTATATGTCTCCTTCAGGTCGGTGAAGGTGTGTAGCACCCCATTACGGAACATTTTCTTAAGATGGGTAACGCCATATGCTTTCCACCTAGCTCCAGATTGCAGTTTGGCCAATTCAGTGTAAGTATCGTTGTGCCAAATAGGGCTGTAATCAGTATAGCCAACCGCCTTCTGGAGATATTTGGATTTATGCCATACCTTTTGAACTATACTAAAGGTTGGGTACTGTTTATGTGGTTTAGTGAAGGATAGAGCTTCCAAAGCCATGGGAATTGGTCCTCTGTGTACAGTGTGGAGCATCAATGTCTGCGAAGAGCTTTGAGACCCAGTCTCTGCCTCCCCCGCAGTTCCAAATGTGGCAATGAGATGTTGCAGTTGTGCTGCCAGGTAATTCAACCAAGGGTTTGGCAATTCCAAGCCCACATCATCTTTGGGTCTTTGCAAGTGTTCCAGTTTGATCCTAGGGGGTCTATCCTTCCAAATGAGGCTGTGGAAAATGGTGTTAACTATTCTGAATATCCTTACGGGGATAACCATGGGGGCGTTATGAAGAAAAATACAGCAGTTGTGGCATGAGTATCATCTATATTAGATTAACTCTACCCGCAACCAACAAGAGGAGAGAGTTCCATGTTTTAACCTTTTCCCTAAACTGTTGGAAGAGGGGGGAGATATTTAGGAGAATGAAGTCCCTCGACCTAGATGTGACCTGAATCCGTAAGTATTTTAAGGAGGTGGTAATGAGTATAGGACATGAGGAAGTCACAGACTGTGTCATCCCTGTCCAGTAGGAGTAGAGCAGATTTTGACCAGTTCATATGTGAACTGGAAAATCCACCTAATTTAGTTATGGTTGACATGGCCTCACGCAAGGAAAGGTCAGTGTCTCCCAGCATAAGCAAGGTAACGTCCATGTACAACATTACCTTTTCCTGCATATTGCTATAGCAGAAGACTGTAATACGCTGATTAGCCCTAATCTCAATTGCCAATGGTTCAATAGCTAGAGCAAAAAGGAGGGGGATAGCGGGCATCTTTGCCTAGTTTCTCTCCTTAATGCAAAGCCATATGACAAGGTACCAAATGCCCGAATAGCAGCCTGTGGTTGACTATAGAGAAGCCGTACACATGAAAAATAATTAGGGTCAAACCCAAACCTCTTCAATACCACCCACAGATAGTTGCAATCTATACTATCAAATGCCTTTGTGGCGTCTAACGATAGTGACGCCCTACTACCCATGTTATGCCTGGGACTGAATATTTAGGAACAGCCGTCTCAGGTTAATGGCTGTGGCTTTATTGGGCATGAAGCCAGCCTGGTCATCATGCACAATAGATTCTATTGCGGCATTTAGACAGATCGCCAACACCTTTGCCAGGATCCTGATGGCGCCCTGCAGCAAGGAGATCGGGCGGTATGCCCTTGGATCTACCGGGTCCTTACCAGGTTTGAGCAATAGAATGATGTTCGCTTTCGACATTGAGGGGGGAGGACCCCTCTTTCCCGGGACTCATTGAAAACTTTTAGCAGGCGTGGTAATATTTTGTCGTAATATTGTTTATATACTTCTATGGGGATCCCATCCTCCCTCGGAGCTTTGCAACCAGTAGCTCTTCCATAGTGAGGTGGGCCTCTAACTCCTTTCGTTGGTTCTTTGACATTACGGGGAAAGCAACATTCTACAAGTATAGATGAAGGTCTTCTTGGGTGTAGACAGGACTGTAGAGAGTTTCATAGAAACTAGCGAGTTCCTGCAAGATCATCTCAGGCTGGCATACCAGGGGTCCTGCCTGGGACTGGATGGCTCCTATGGTAGGGGACCTTTGGTGGGAGTTTGAAATCTGTGCCAAAAGGCGGCTGGTTTTCTCACTCTCCTTAAAGAACGCCTGCTTGGAAAATAATCTCTTCTTTTTGGCCAAGGAGAAGAACAAATGCTGATAGGCAGATTGGGCAGCCTGCCAGGCCTCCCTTGCCGAATCAAAGGGGTTTGTTATGTATAGTTGCTCCATTTCCTGAACCCGAGATTCCACTTCCCGCTTAACCATTTAAGCTCCAGACCATATGGCTGGCCAAAGACCAGAGCACTTTTTGCATTTCTGCACTGCGTCGCTTTAACTGACAATTGTGCGGTCGTGCGACGTGGTTCCCAAACAAAATTGACATCCTTTTTTCCCCACAAATAGAGCTTTTATTTGGTGGTATTTGATCACCTCTGCAGTTTTTATTTTTTGCACTATAAACAAAAAAAGAGCGACAATTTTGAAAATAAAAGCAATATTTTTTACTTTTTGCTATAATAAATATCCCCAAAAAATATATAAAAAAACTTTTTTTTTCCTCAGTTTAGGCCGATACGTATTTTTCTACATATTTTTGGTAAAAAATTTGCAATAAGCGTATATTGATTGCTTTGCGCAAAAGTTATAGCATCTACAAAATAGGGGATAGTTTTATGGTATTTTTATTAATAATTTTTTTTTTACTAGTAATGGCGGCGATCAGTGATTTTTATCATGGCTGCGACATTATGACGGACAGATTGGACACTTTTGGCGCTATTTTGGGACCATTCACATTTTTACAGCGATCAGTGCAATTAAAAATGCATTGATTACTGTGTAAATGTAACTGGCAGTGAAGGGGTTAACCAGGAGGGGGCGCTGCAGGGGTTAAGTGTATCCTTGGAATGTGTTCTAACTGTGGGGGGGATGGGCTATGTGTGACACCACACTGATCACTGCTCCCGATTACAGGGAGCTGTGATCAGTGTCAGTGTCACTAGGCAGAACAGGGAAATGCTTGTTTACATCAGTTTACATTTGTTTACATCGAGTCCGCGGGACCTGTGATCACACTCACGGAGCTTGCTGCGGCAAATTTAAAGGGACGTACCTGTACGTCCATTTGCCTGTCCATGCCATTGTGCCGATGTATATGTACATGCGGCGGTCGGCAAGTGGTTAAGAGCAGAGGAAGCATGCTTAACCCTGTACATTTCAGTTACCAATAGACCCCTCAAGTATGCCTTGAAGGCATCCCAGTGCTGCAGATTTGAGTTATTAGGATCCTGGAATGTGAATAACTCACGCATGCTCCCCGCTATCCCTTTGTGGGAGTGAAAAAGCTTTAGCCAGAAGGCATTCAATTTCCACGGGGCTCTAGGTAGCGTAGCTGGTGGAGCTACTAGGAGATGTACCACTAATGGAGAATGGTCCGATACACTACGGGGTCTATGTACCAAATCAGCAACCAACGGGAGCATGCTGAAGTTGCCCACCCCCAGGTCAATTCTAGATAAACAGTCATACAATTTTGAGAAACAAGTAAACTGTTTGACACCCTACCAATTGCGGTGTCGCCAGATATCCACCCAGCCCACCTCTTGCAACAACCGTGCCAGGGGAGTACCCCTGGAGAGGTCAAAGGGCCTAGGGGCCGGATGTCTATCCTCAAACGGGTTCAAACAGCAATTAAAGTCTCCAATTATGAGCAACAGTACATATGGCCTGCCATCTAAGAATGTGAGCAGAAGTCTGAGCACCGTCACTGTAAAAGGTGGAGGGATATAAACACATGCTAACACACATGACAATGTATTAAGTCAACAGTGAATAAAGACATAGCGACCATCCTTGTCTATGACACTATCATATTCCTGGTAGTACAGGGCTCCATGGATCAAAACACTGACCCCCCTGAAGTAGGAGGTGTGTTTGGAGTGGTAGGCTCTTCCCACCCACGAGTATTGTAGAGAACTCACTGTCTCTGCTGTCTAATTAGTTTCCTGGAAGCAAAGTACCCCAGGGATACATTTTTTAAGCACATAAGGATCATAGTGCACTTTAAAGGAGAATGAAGTCCTCTAAAGTTACAAGAGACTATGGGAACCTTTGTCATGGAGAAAGGTAGAAGAAATCAACTGAATATGGATTCCAAGGCACGGAATTTCCCTTGTAGCCATGGGCTCTGGGCCTCCCGCCAGCATCCTGGCCCACAGAGGGCAGCAAGTAAAGTGCTACTCCATGTCTGGTTGAGCACAACATGGGGAACAGGGCACATAGAAAGTTGAGGCATGTCTCTTCTGCTGTATTCGACATTAGTGATTCTGCAACTGATAAAAGAATGGTGAACCAAAACTGTATACAAACCAAACCTGTGAACTTCCCACACTGCCAACAGGGCATCATTAGCACTTTCGGCGACATTCCATCACCTGATTCTGTCCAAGTTGAACATTTGTAAATCCAACAATTGAGTCAAGTTGCTCTCCTTGCAATCTGTATCAATATTTTGTCCCCCAGCCAGAGAACAGCATCCTAACTTACAGAAGGGAATCCCCCTAATCAAGGGTAGCAATCAGTAAAGATGAAGTTGTACTGCTTGAGCCAGCAAGCCCACTCACGATTCAGGTGTCAGTCCTCTTCCTCATGCGCTTGCCACTTTAAGGCTTGCTCATTTCATTCCAGCTACGCTGAGGCCTCCTTGGCAGATTCAAAAAACTGAGCTTGGCCCCTCGCGGCTGTCCAGAGCTTTGCAGGGTACAGTATGGCATAAGGTAGTTGAAGGAGTCCAAACTGCTCCTTTAGTGTATTAACTGATGCTGTGCAGTTGTTCACTGCCCTGAGGATATCTGCCAAGGTGGGTTAAGCTGTGTCCTGTGAGTCTGGGCTGTGCAATTTTCCTGCTGTGGGATCAGACTGCTCCATCTCTTCCTCCCCCCAGTGAAAGTGGCTGCCTGGATGTCTGGCTGTTGTTGCTGTGTCCCCTCAGTGTAGGATGGCTGCTCTATCCCCAGGGTCCCTGACATATTTTGGGCATGAATTGAGAAGGTGTAGGCATGGCGCTACTTCTCATTTGAGTTTGTGGATTCCGTGGCGCAGTATTACATAACGTTTTTCATATTTTGGGCATAATATATCATGTCCTTGGGAGCATCTTTGTCCTGGGGCTTGGTGAGCTTACTTGTTTTGGGTCCCAGGTCCTTCATCTTGTCCGTGCCATGAGGGGTGCCTTTCACTGAGAATGCAGCAGCACCATCTTGGATTTCCAGACCCGCAGTCTTTGCCTGTCCTTTCCGGGTCATCCCCCTGGTGCAGAGGGCCGGCGGAGGTTCCACTGGGGTCCCTGGGGTATAGGCATGCTGCATAGATCCGTAAGGGTTCGGTAGGAAAGCTGGGGGAGGATTGGTCTCAGGATTATCACCGGGAGCTGTGGGAGATGTGTTCTCTCACATGCCAGTCTTGGCCACGCCCCCCCCCCCCGAAATATTAAAAAAAATATTTCAATATTTGTTAGTGAGATCCATTTGAAAATAATATGTTAACTACTGTTTCTGAAAAATGAAGTTAGTATTATTAGTATTAAGTTAGTATTAGTATTAAGCTATTGTTTTTGTACCCAATAGCAAAGACTATTAATTCATATACCTGTCACTGACATTGACCCTAGACATATGTTAGACTGACAATCATTAGTTGAAATGAAAAACTTGTTAATATAACATGATCATTTCAGTGCTTATAGTATTTTATCTGAATTTTGGACAAACATTTTATTGAAACTATTTGTTACATATAGTACATGTTGGCGAGACATATTCATACACAATTACATTTATTACAAATTCTGAAAAAGTGATTTTTTTTTTTTTTTGTGTATAACATAAGAACATCAGATGTGTGTGAATGTCACCTAATTAGTAACAATAGATTAAAATCTCTTGACAATCAAGATTAACAACACAAGTCACCCTGCACCCCCTGAGCCCTTTCCCCTGGGTGATGAACACTAAGGTTGTGAAACCTTAATCCTGTTATCCACAGCCATCTCCATCAGCAAAGCTTCCAGATTAACTCAGCAGACATTATCAAATTTACAACCAGCAGCTCGGACATCTGCCCTACTTTTCAGCAGTTAATGGAAAAGAGACTAATCTGGTTAAGAGCTGCTGGACTAGTTCATACATCTTGGCATGATAGACAGTTAAAGCTGTCATGTCTTTCTTATAGGGAACTTGCTTAATTAAATTGTCATGTTCAGCCTGCCATTTCTTGAGCATAACCAGTCATATCCAAAAATGGACTAATGAGCAAGAAGGCATTCCACATCATTGGACAAATTGTTATGACTTTGCATGAACTGTCTGTGGGTTTGAATTGTTTCACTCCCAGTTGTTTTGACAGGTAAATTATTATAATACTTCAAAACTATGTGAATATCTGTGTGAACAGTTATCTGTATAATTGTCAGCTTCTGTGATCATCAATAATTCAAGACAATAATAATTTTTACTATTGCAAGGGCCACGAAAGAGGATGAAACACATTGATGGTACACTGTTCCCTTTCATTTGTCCATGAAGCCTTTATACAATTTAGTAAATACTTGTATAAGTTATTACTTTCTTTTTGTTTCAAGTGGCTGGGGCACCTTATATAACTGCTGTTATTATTAAAAATGTCATGAGACATAGCATTTTAATCCATATTATCTTGCTAGGCCTCCCTTAAAATGTTAGGTCGCTAAACAGCAATAGACCTGTCTATTTAATCTGCCTGTCAGCCAGCCAAGCCCTTATTAGATTTACTACTGCATTAAGCAGTGGAAATTAGAAATGGTTGTACAACGACTAAATACACTGACAGCTATGGGCATAATACAAACATATATCACTCTCATTTACTATAGGAATCAATTCTAAGTAGCTATAATACAGGCCAAGCAAAGTCAAGTTGGGCAGCACAGTGGTGTAGTGGATAGCACTTTCACCTAGCAGTAAGAAGGGTTGCTGGTTCGAATCCCAACCACGACACTACCTGCCTGGAATTTGCATGTTCTCCCTGTGCCTGTGTGGGTTTCCTCCGGGTACTCCGGTTTCCTCCCACACTCCAAAGACATGCTGGTAGGTTAATTGATCCTGTCTAAATTGTCCCTAGTATGTATGAATGTCAGTTAGGGACCTTAGAGTGTAAGCTCCTCGAGGGTAGGGACTGATGTGAATGTACAATGTATATGTAAAGCGCTGCATAAATTGACGGCGCTATATAAGTACCTGAAATAAATAAATAAAATAAATAAAGTAGCAGTTCCACAACAAAAACCATAACATTAGCAATCCTGCTGTCTAACCTTTCAAATGTTTCTACAGTACATGGTGGGCTACTTTAACCACTTAAATACTGAACACTTTAAATTTTCATATTTCAGCCCTGTCACATTTTGAATGCTAATTACTCAGTTATGCAGCACTATACCTAAATGAAATAGTTATCATTTTTTTAGACAGATAGAGTATTCTTTTGGTGTTATTTAATCACCACTGGGTTTTTTTTATTTCTTGGTATTTAAATGAAAAAAGACAGAAACGTTTCTGTTATAAAATTTTGCAAATAAATAATCTTTCATCATAAAGTTAGCATAAGATGTATTCTGCTACATTTCTTTAGTAAAAATAATCCAAATCGGTGTATATTTAGTCTGTATGAAAGCAATAGAGTCTATAAACTATGGTTTATATATTTGAAAATTGATTAATCTTGATGTACTGATGGCCTATCTCTTCTCTTGGGGCCTTAAAATGCCAGAACAGTACAAAATACCCCCCACATTACCCTTTTTGGAAAGTAGACACTCCAAGGTATTTAGTAAAAGACACATTGAGTTTTTGTTAAGTTTTTTTTTGGAAAATGAAGAAATGTATTTATTTTATTTTTTTACATACTGTCACCAGATCAGTACAGTGTCACAATATGACCGGAGTGGCAGTTATCAGACACACTGACTGGTGACATTTATTTTTCATTTTTTACAATTTTTGTTTACATACTGTGACCAAAGCAATACAGTGTACTGTTTTTGGAAGGTAATCAGGATTGTTTTTACACTATGATTGCTTATTACAGTGTTGATCACTATACAAGCTATCATTTTTATGAAAGGCATCCATTCATGTGCCATTGCATACAATTGTAATAGCTGTGATTGGCCAAAGCTATCACATGATACAGGTGCACTGTGATTGGATCTCTACCATATAATCACTTTGACCAATCACAGAGATCACAAAAGTACACAATGAATGGCCATGAATGAAAGCCATTGTGTACAAGTGATTACACCAGGGCTGGCCTGGTACTACAAGTGTCCACGCCAGTGGACACAGTGGGTTACAGATCGTACCACTGTGTGGCCCCTAGGGTATGCACAAGGCATGCTAGTGGGAGGACATCATATGACATCCACCCAGAATAATGATGCTACCGCTACCGTATTATTTCAATAGGCCAAGTGTCGAGGTGGTTAAACATCTTGGGGTTAATTTACTAAAGGCAAATAGGCTGTTCATTTTGCAAAGGAAGTTGAACTTTGCAAGGGGATTTTTCCCAGAGCTTGGTAAATGAGGTGAAGTGCTCCTGACTTCCATTATCCAATTATGTGCAAATAAAAATACAATTTTTATCTTCCTTGTTGGGTATGCTTCACATTCACGAAACTAAGATTTCTCTGCAAAGTAAATAGCCTATATAGGGGTTATATGGGTTACTTGTTAGTTTTGTTTAGTTTTCTTATGTTCAGTAGTACTTATTGTTTTTCTCAACTATAGTATGAATACATGTGTACCATCAGTATGTAAAAATAACACCTTTTTGTCTGTAAATTTCTTACTCAAGAAATATTGTTCTTGTTTTCACATTTAATTTGCACCTTAACCTCCCTGGCGGTATGATTATATCAGATTTTTGATGCTCAAAGCGGTACAATGTTTTGCATGGAAATTTGGCATTTTATATTGTAGGCCTGTAATGCTTATGCCCTGTACACATGGTCATTTCCGATGGAAAATGTGTGATAGGACCTTGTTGTTGGAAATTCCGACCGTGTGTGGGCTCCATCGCACATTTTCCATCGGATTTTCCGACACACAAAGTTTGAGAGCAGGCTATAAAATTTTCCGACAACAAAATCCGTTGTCGGAAATTCCGATCATGTGTACACAAATCCGAAGTGCCAAAGTGCCACGCAAGCTCAGAATAAATTAAGAGACGGACGCTATTGGCTACTGCCCCGTTTATAGCCCGACGTACGTATTTTACGTCTCCGTGTTCAGAACGATTGGATTTTCCGACAACTTTGTACGACCGTGTGTATGCAAGACAAGTTTGAGCCAGCATCCGTCGGAAAAAATCCATGGATTTTGTGGTCGGAATGTCCGATCAATGTCCGACCGTGTGTACGGGGCATTAGGAATAACACACTTAAATCTGTCCAAACAAGAGTCTAGTAGACATCCTGGGTATGATAAAGTTTGAAACACTAAATCACAAATTATAATATAATAAATAACTCTAAATAATTATAACAATAATAATATAATAATACAAAATATTCATTAATGTAATCAAATCAAAAACACTGAAATTTGCTCATTTGCAGAAGTGTTGCTTTCAGTGTTTCAATTCAGTGCTCAATTCTGCAAGTGATTCTAATTTACTATTGCTGTTTTCTTGCTGGTCTAAAACCACTTTTGATGTAAAGGGACACTTTTTGGTTGCTATGGACAATCTCCAGTTTCCAGGCAGAAAGAACAGTATTTATAATATAAAACGGCATGCAGGGCACTGGACAAACCACTAGGGATGAAAGGAATGTGAAATAATGTGATACAGTAATGTAATCTGTAAGATTACAGTGTACTGTATATTTTGTGTGTTTTTCACTTTTTAAATTTGGCGCCGTGCTCGGTCCCTGTGCATCGCAACGCTCGCAGGGAATGGAGCTCGGCACTGTGATAGATGGAGTGGAGACACAGCTCGTACACACAGCAGGAGGACATTGCAGGATCCTAGGGACAAGGTAAGTAACTCCTGGATCCTGTGATGTGATCCTGAGTGTGGCTCGGGGTTACCGCTTTTGGTACTGACAATTCACCCCGAGCCACACTCAGGAATACTGTTAAGGAGGTTAAGAAAGTGACCATCCAAAAATGTTGACAATTAGTAAATAAATCCTTTTTGTTATTGCATGATACCTACTGGATACTTGCTAATATTGCTGATTTGAGCTGTACACTACCATGAGATGTTCTTAAACTAGTTACTGTAATTGAGAAATGACTGGCCTGTGAGAAATCAAGGGTTATATATGTCATCAATTAGAAAGACAAGTGTCTCTTTCACATGGAGCCCCTCCATTCCATTCAGAAGTGGATCTGTTAGTGGATCCTCTTCTGAATCAGAGCTGAATCGGACAGATGTCAGTTTTTTTACATCAGTGCCCATTCAGCTGTATGGGTGGCCAGATGTAAATGGACTTGTGTCTATTTGCATCACACGATCTTCAATCCTTGTTGTTTAGGTCTAGAAAAATAGAGGATAATGCAATCCTTTTCCATTTTTTTTTTAACCTGGACAGACTCAGAGGTAGGAGGTTGGAAACGGATATAAGTCTGTTTACATCAGCATGCCTCTACAGCTGCATGCATAGAGCTTCCAATCAGGTTCACATAAAAAACTGATAAGCCCATGTGAAAGGATCCTATAAAACCTGGCTCAAGGTTGCAGCATATGACTTACAGAATAAATAAAAGCAAATTGAAGGGAACTGCGGGTGACTGATTACATGAAAACCTGAATGCTGCTTTAATTCAAACTTTTAAAGAATTTAATGGTATTTAAAGCCTAGTTTAACCTAAAAAATATGCACAAGGGACATTACTTACCTTCAATAAGATGTGCCTTGTGCTACTGTGTCCTCATTTAGCAGAGATCTTCTTTCTAAGATGCCCCCTCACCTCCACTGTTGTAATTGTCAGGTGTATCAGGGGTTAAGGAAGCTTTCATGGCACACATTAGGTGTTCCCAATCATGCCTGCCCTTTCTGCCCAGCTACTTCATTCATAGAAGCTAGTACTACAGCCTCTATGAATGAAATATAATCTATGAATGGAGGATGGGTGGATTATTAAAAGATCTACCTACACTATCCAGAGATTGTTTTCTTCATAGAAACTGTAATAGTGCTTCTATAAATGGAGGAGCTGGGTGGAAAGGGTGGGCATAGTCAGAAACATTTGATAGGTGCCTGTGACAGCTCTCTTAGTTTTCTCGAAGGGACAGCATCCTGATGGCCACAAGCTCCTCCCATGATTCGTTTCACCCCACATTATGGAGGTGTATAGCAGTGGTACAGCCTTTTCTTTTTAACAGAATGTACACCTCTGGCAAAGTGTAAGGCAGAAAAAATAGAATATATACTGTAGACTGTCACTAGCACTAAACCAGAATTCTGGTAAAGTGTAAGGGGAAAAAAATAGCATACTGTATATGCTGTAGATTGTCACTAGCATTAAACAAGCATGCTGAGTCACTGGTTTTCTTATTTTTCCACTAACTGTAACATGTAAACTATCCAGCAAAAGATGCAGTTAAATTTACAGGAAGTTCATGTCTCAGTTGCTAAATGGTCAGAGCCGCAGTCAATTATCTAGCAAGGGCAATTGACTGCAATGGATTGGATGAAAGCACAGGATGACCACCTGCAAATTTGGAAGCTTGTGGTCTAGCTACTAAAAGGGCTTCAGAGAGAGAGAGAGCAGAAACTGGCAGGATTGACAGGTGTTTATGAAACATTTACATACATGCTAACTGTCATCTTAACTAGTCCTTGTATTAGTGTGTATGTCAGTTGTAGTCATATATTAAAGTGATTGTAAGATACTTTTTTGTTCTAATAACAAACATGTTTATACCACCACCAGTGCTCCTGGCTCCTCCTATCCTTTGTGTGCCTCCATAGCAAGCTGCTTGCTATGGGGTGCACCTGCAGGCTCTCTCCCGAGCCATGCTGCCTGTGTCCATAGACACAGACAGCATGGCTCAGCCCCTCCCCTCACTCCCTTACAGAATTTGACCTCAGCAAAGCCCGTGAAACTGGGAGGTGAGAGGAGAGAGCCCAGCGGCACAGCGCCAGATCGAATGAGGACTCAGGTAGGTATAAGGGGGTGAAGGGGCATACTGTTTTCTAAACATTTTTTTTACCTTAATGCAAGGAATGCATTAAGGTAAACATATTTAGGCTTTAAAACCACTTTAAGTTCCATTGAGTCAGCATCCATCCTAAGTTGGTCAGATGATGACATATTTGTTCAAATTTAAAGGATACAGTTACTTTACTGAATTGCATATGTCCACTAAATAAAAATCCTTTCTGAGAACCTTTAATGTTATTTCTGAAAAGCATATATTTCATTAGAAAGATTGTTTGTAACTGATATATATCATATATCATCGACAGCTCGATTGACAGTTGAAATTATTTCTTAAAATGTATTCTTTTTTTAAGAACATATATATTCTTCGGCATTATCTGTACATTTTTCACAATTTTGGACAAGGCTTATGTGAGGGCTTTCATTTTTGGGCCCCTTTTTGTGGATATGTACCACTATAGATCACAAACTAGAAAAATGGGACCCTCAAGATACTGCCCCTTGATGCAAATATTAAATTAACAAAAACAAAAAACTAGTATTCCCCATACATAGAGGTGGGGGCTATCAGTGGAAAACTTATAGCTTTAACTGAGAGATGAAAACCAGATTATGCTCAACTAACCCTCGAGTAAATATCAGAGAAAGAATTTGTGTTCAACTCACTGAACGAAATGGAAAAAGTTTATTGATTACAAAAACATTTACTATATATAAAAAACATTATCTGTACATTTTTCACAATTTTGGACAAGGCTTATGTGAGGGCTTTCATTTTTGGGCCCCTTTTTGTGGATATGTACCACTATAGATCACAAACTAGAAAAATGGGACCCTCAAGATACTGCCCCTTGATGCAAATATTAAATTAACAAAAACAAAAAACTAGTATTCCCATACATAGAGGTGGGGGCTATCAGTGGAAAACTTATAGCTTTAACTGAGAGATGAAAACCAGATTATGCTCAACTAACCCTCAAGTAAATATCAGAGAAAGAATTTGTGTTCAACTCACTGAACGAAATGGAAAAAGTTTATTGATTACAAAAACATTTACTATATATAAAAAACATTGATACCACATCTCACAAACTCAGGTGTCCTTTTATGAAGCAGTGAAATATATTCACTGCTTCGTTCTCCGGCATTCACAGTGGAGATCTTTCTTCTCTGTGTGCCAGTTTATAAAGCGGTGTAGATCGCTTCACCTTTTGAGGAGTGAAGCAATCTACAAACGCTTCAAACACTGGAAACGCTTCAAACAGCCCCTGATACTGGAATCTCACGAGACTTTACGAGATTACAGCACCAGAAATTCACAGAAATACAGAGATGTCAGTTTATTATGCAGTGATAAATTATCACCGCTCAATACACGGACATACGGTGTGGTTAATGTTAAAAAAATAAGGAGTCCCCCTACATTATATATATATGTATACACACACATACATTATATATACATGTATGTGCACACACATTATATATATATATATATATATATATATATATATATATATACATATACACATTATATATATATATATGTATATATATATATGTATACACATACATATGACAGGGGGACATGGTTACAGTGTTGGGGGTCTGAACGAGGTAGAAGGAAGTTAAAAATCTTCCTCCTTCCCCCTCAGATCCCCCAAGATTCTCTCTTCACTCCCCGATTCTCCACCTCTGAGCTGGTGAATCTGGGAGTGTGAATTTTGACACAGATCACCAGTGAAGCGGTGAGATCGCAGCTTCAAAAACTGGTTGTTACTGTGTCATTCAATAAGGATTCTCCATGTGCAGAGATCATCGGCGGGAGAACATGTTCAAACACTTCTCCCCCCGATTATCTCTGTTTCATAAACTGTTTATGGACTGTGATCAGCGGCGATCCCCGGGATCACCGCTGATCACTGCTTCATAAACGGACACCTCATACTGTTAAAACCCAAACATCCACCTCACTCACAATCTAGCCAATGACCATAAATTGCAACAATGGAATATATAGCTCACAGAAATAGAGTGACCTAATGATCCTAAAGGATCCAATGCATACAGCTCATAAATTGAATTATCACATGTGTGGATGATCATACATCATGAGTCCACCATTGTGAAGAAAATAGGATAGTTCAAAATCCTAACTTTGGTGTTAATAAGTGGAACTGACCCTGTGGTGGGTACTGATATGGATGTAATGCACAGTTGCAGTGGTCTAGAGGAGGCCCCTTGTCAAAGCTTAGTGTAGTGTAAGCCAACTGGCTATGCTAAGACAACAAGTTCATGCTTGTATAGTGCTGCCAGGGATTGTCCATTAATGCTTTAACCGCCCCCCTCGCACTGTGGATAAGAGCAACACAATCCTCAACTTGATGTTTCAATGATGTAACTGGGCAATCCATATAGGTTCCACAACAGGAACTTGATCAATATTTCAGAAAGAATAAATACTTATCAGGTCCAGTTCTTCAAGGTGGTCTCTATATTGGATTCATTTGGTAAGCAGTCCATTATTCATAGCATCCTATTCCAAGTTTGGTCATAGTTGAGGTGATGGTATAAACCATGGTAATTAATAGACTCCCATAGGTTGGCAAGTAAATTGCCATCATCCCTCTAGGCATTGGAAGATAAAAACCTCAAGGATGGGATTTTAAAGGCAATTATGGAAAAGAAAAAAATATATAGTAAAGAAAATTATATATATAAAAATAGCTGGGATGGCTGGGATGATCCTTGTAGGGGCTACTGCAATCTAGGTGTCCCCTTTTGGACTCAGAGATTGCCAGACTACAACTCGCTCTCCCTTTATAGCTATTGCCCTTGTTGAGTTTTATACCCCACAGCCTTTTTGTATGATGAAAGGTGTGTGCAAACTTTCAGGATGAGTTTGAGGTGTTGAGGGAATTCTTTCTCCAGACCAATTTATTTGATATAGGTGGTAACAGTCCCTGATGAAGATTATAATGTATGCACTTTTCGAAATGCATTGGACCTTTCCACTATATACATTCTAGGCTACCCGCTTGGATCGTTCATGCCTATGTAGTAGGATTCTACCACCTCTGTCTACAATTGTGTAATATTTTCTATGCATTTACATGTGTTTTTCTTGTGGCTTGTTCCCATAAGAATTTTGTTTTTATGATTCGCATTTTGTATCAATAAATGCATATATTTTTTATATGTATAATTTTCTTTACTATATATTTATTTCTTTTCCATAATTGCCTTTAAAATCCCATCCTTGAGGTTTTTATCTTCCAGTGGTATAAACCATAGCTTAATATATGTATCACTACACTGAGTATTTCATGCTTACAGTATGTATTGGTACAAATCATTCTGTACTTTACACTTGCTAATTTTGCAGTATCCAGATTTACCAGAAATCCTGTTCTCTCCGAAGGCATAATAATCTAACCAGTGAAAGCATATGGCAAATAATTATGAATCCATTGGATGCCTGCATAGTTCAAGTACTACATAAAGTGTACTTTCACTAAAACAGTCCTTGGTTATACTGTATCAGTGCAGGAAAGCAAGCTTTTATTAGGGGCTTTTACAGCATTTTCCAAATAGCAATGTATTAAATTAGAATTTTTGTAATGAATTTCCAGCTTTTAAGACATTACAGTTTTATACATTTGCACAATTGTTTGTAACATAGCAAAAGCACCGCATATATTGATTTATGGTACTTAAAAGGAGAAGTACAGCCAAAGCTGGTTTGGCTGTACTTCTCCTATGGATCACAAGAGTGCAGTTGGTTTTGCACTCCCATGACCCATTTTCAGCAGAGAGCAGGCTGAAGTCCGCTCTCTGCTGACATCACAGTGTTGGTCTAGGCTCGGCATCATCACGACCATGAAGTCGAGATCCACCTAGATCCCTGGACCGACACCCGGGTCAGCCTTTCAGCGAGCCGCTGGAAGCCTGAGCCGGCCGCTTCTGCCCCCTCCGCAGCCCAGTGCTCCAGTGAGAGAGGAGGGGGCAAAGCAGAAAGCTGTGACTGACAGGCAAAGCAGAGAGCTATGACTGACAGTCACCAGCTTTCTGCCTGGGGAGCTGTGAGAACTGAGCAATTAGCGGTGTTCGATCGATTGGTTTTCAGCCAATTTAGGCAGGAGCCAACTAACCTTCCAGCATGTCTTTGGAGTGTGGAAGGAAATCCACACAGACTCAGGGAGAATAAATTCCAGGTAGGTAGTGCCATGATCGGGATCCAAACCAACGGCCCTAGTGCTGCCTGGCAGAAGTGCTAACCACTTAGCCACTGTGCTGCCTGCTGCATTTACAATAATATTAATTGTGCATAAAAGTTAAGTTTGATTATCCAAACTCAGTTCCTGGGAACAACATTTCTTCACAACACCACTGACAGAGTAATCGTGTACTCTATTCTAGGGTGTCACCTATCTATTGACATGTTTAATAACTACATGCTGCA
This sequence comes from Aquarana catesbeiana, assembly GCF_042186555.1. Lineage (NCBI taxonomy): Eukaryota > Metazoa > Chordata > Amphibia > Anura > Ranidae > Aquarana > Aquarana catesbeiana. The sequence goes on along the minus strand of NC_133324.1, from coordinate 585,992,278 downwards.
GCAATATATTCCAAGATCTGAAGCAAATAGAACTGTAATAAGTTCCCCCCCCCCTAAAAAAAAGAAGAAGAGAAAAAAAATGGATTTTCACCTCTCTATTTATAAGTGATTTTCAGTACCTGACTTTTGACTACAACTTCAGAATGATCTGTATACTTTTATACAAAAACACTAAAAGGTAAAGTATGTATGTTGTAGCAAAGAACAGAATAAATTGTTACCACATTTTACTGTAACACTGTAACACTGTAACTCATGTAAATCAGCAGAAGAAAATGCTATAATCACTCAGAGATCTATTTGCAGGGGATAAGGCATTGCTATCAGGTGGCAAGTGTATCTCTGCACTGTTTGGATATAGTCTACACTGTCTTATACAGAGATGAATATAAAACTAATTTGAATGAACATTTACAACTCCTTAAGATAATGGATTAGAGATACAGACACTGGAAAAAAAAACATTAGTACTTTTGTGTTTAGTACTGTTTAGTACATAGTCTTATTGGTCAAAACATTGGTGACTTTTGAACAAAATGTGACAAAATGTGAAACATACTGTAACTGAATTTTTTGAGGTTGAATATATCACTATTGAGGCATGGGTATATGGGCAATGAATAGTTCATTGAAGTAATATAACCTGAAGGTTACTGTGACCTCAGATGCAAAATGGCTCTATAGAGACTTTAATCATGACAGGCTTATTGAATTACTTTCTTACTTTTTTTATAGTCTGTTCTGTCTCAATCACTTTTTTTCATAAGCAAAAGTTCCTATTAATGCATCATTTATAAATTACCTTGTTAGTGCACATAACAAAACACTGCTTTGAAAACAATACCAACTCCTGCGGCAGACTCCAGCATGTTTGATGGAAACCCATCAAAAGAGTTCATGGCTTAATGGAGGCTGTTTACGTGGGGACTTCGATCTGTACCTGCTGTCCCCTGTCACTCCCTGGAAACTTGGCGGCAGATGTTGTTGCGTTAAGTTGCCTCTGAAGTGGCTTTCTGTCCTAGTCTCCTCACCACAACAGAGTCAAACTATATTAGATCTCTTTATTTGTGCCTCAGGCAAGTTTGGGAGCACAGCTGTGTCCACCCCCTCTTTACCTTTGGTGTTTAAGCCCCCCAGGCAGCAAGTGTGAGACCAAAACTGTTCTGCCACTCTTAACTACATCTGCTGACAATCCAGCAGCCTCGCTGCAGGCTGGTGAAGACCCATGCCTCTGCTCTGAACAGATGTCAGAGGCAACCTGCTAGCTCGCACCTGTATCAGCTTCCATAACCTTGCGGTTTGCCAGCTGAAAAATGTATGACTCTTAGGAATTCCATCCACAATCAAAGCCCTTTCCTGGTTTGTGACTAGACTGTGTGCGGCCTTCTCAAACATTGGGCCACACTTGATACTAACAGAGCTGAGGGAGAGTGTGATATGGGGAGGGGGGGGGGGGTGAAAACGTGAAGCATCTCTTGCCTTTGATACAGACTAGTTAAGCTTCAATTAATACTGTAGTCCATTGATGATTACTATAAATAAATAATACTCTGCCTATTGCACATTGTTATATATTTCTGATATATTTATACAGCTTGACAACATGTCAAATTTTTTAGTAAAAATTAAAGATAAAAAAGAAAACTGCAGGAAATTAGTTGTCTTTAGCTAATAAATTAGTGACAATGCTTTTTTTTTTTGTATCCTGTCAGAAAAACAGGTTGCTTTCAGTCTTTTTGTGAGCAATGCTACAAAGGCAATGATTTCATTTTTAAGTTGTATCCATCAGTATTAAACTTATGAGTAACTCAAGGCATTTGAAATGTGGCCAGATAGCTTCTTTCTAGCCTGTGCCAAATCATGACAGATCCCACAGCCTCTCTTTCAAGTGCAGAGCACCCTGAGAATGCCACCTCTGTCCCTGCTGCTCTAATGGCATCAGTACAGCAGTCTGAAAAGTCTACAAAGAGCATGTTTTAGCTCAACAGAAAAAAAGAATAGTTTGGACAAGGAGGGTTTTTAGCATTTTAAAATGAACATGTCTATATTTACGTGCAATCAGTAATTAGCTTTTGCAGTGTGTTACTGCTATAGGCAGCAATAAACAGTATTGGAAAATAAATGTATATATATATATATATATATATATATATATATATGTATATATACACACATATATACATACACTATATTACCAAAAGTACTGGGACGCCTGCCTTTACACAAACAAGAACTTTAATGCCAGTTAGTCCGTATTGTTCAATATTGAGTTGGTCCACCCTTTGCAGCTATAACAGCTTCTTCTGCGAAGGCTGTCCACAAGGTTTAGAAGTGTGTCTATGGGAATGTTTGACCATTCTTTCAGAAGCACATTTATAACAAGGTAACCAGTCTCACTCAGCCTTGTCTTCCTCTCTGAATACACTGCCTACCCTACGCTGCCTAAACTGCTTATGCTATCTGCCTAAGTCTTATTAGAATCTTGTTTTTATATTACTGCATTGTCTTCAAAAATGCCAGACAGTAAGAAGGTTTAAGAAACTTTAAAACAACCACTGTACATAAAGAAAACACTTTTGCTACTTGTTTCATTTGAAGTAAATGTTTTTTCAATGGCCAGTCCACTCAATGGCTATTTCAGTTTTTGGTATATGTTGGTGAGTTTAACTGTGGCAGGGAAATTTCACAGTTGGAGTGTCCAAGACATATAAGAAGCCAGGAGAATACTCAGCCACCAGGTTCCACCTATAACTAAAGTATCAGTTATGGTGGACTGAAGCTTTAGGTTTTAGTTTCAAAAAGATATATTCACCTAACTAAAGAACAATATACTGGGGGTTATTTACTAAAGGCAAATCCACTTTGCACTACAAGTGCATGTGGAAGTGCAGTCGCTGTAGATCTGAGGGGGAGATGCAAGATAAATAAAAAACAGCATTTTAGCTTGCACATGATTGGATGATAAAATCAGCAGAGCTTCCCCTCATTTCAGATCTTCCCCCCAGATCTATAGCGATTTACAGCAAGTGCACTTTGTAGTGCAGAGTGGATTTGCCTTTAGTAAATGAACCCCTCTGTATTCTCTAGGTTAAGTACAATGTTGTATGAAATTATTGAGTACCTCATCTCCTTGCTGAGGTCGCATCAAAGAAACCCGGTCATACTGCCTTCGTAACAGTGCCCACAGTGCATCAAGTCGACCCTTTAAAATGAATTGGAGATAAGGGTTATTTTTAATATAATGAGCAGTATGCAATAGAAAACCAACATATGGATTATTATAAAAAGCTGGTAAACTGATATCTGAAAAACTGAACAACAAATGTGAGGGTAATATTTAGTATATAGCACATTGTCATCACTCCCGGAAATCCTGTGGCCCTATATGAAACAAGAAATAGGCTTCACTCAGGGCCTTTTGTATCAATGTGTTCCTATAAGAAATTGAGTTACTTCTCCTCAACCACTAATCAGCATCGAGCCACCAATCCAGTGATTTCCACTTGCTTCAGGGTCCTGTACTGAGTGGCCAGCCTGATGCATTGAAAACACAAGGGGTCAGCCGCTCTACATGGATGCCATTTAAAGAATGCTTTGCATTTTCTGAATGACTAAAATCGCTCTCTGATTGAATGAGATGAAGTGGGGGGGGGGGGGGGGGTGTAACATAATGCTCTCTATCTTGTCTAATCAGAGTGCTTTGCATTCAGACAGAAAATTCTCTGAATGGCTATTATAATGAAAAAAGACAGAAATCTGGGTTTTAGTTGCCAATAAAGACTACAAATGAAAAGCTGCCTGCACAGTATTTTGATACCCAATAATGTAAATAATATATTATAAAATGCCATGCAAACCATATGTATTATAACTGTATTTACTTTAGTCATCTTGTTACATATTTGAATTTTTTACCCGAAATTTGGTTATGTAATCACATTTTTTAATTGCACTGTGTTGTTAGTGCGGTACATTTTTAATAGATTCTTTGAATGGTGCCTATGCTGAGTGGCCTACTTCTGGTATTTAGTAAGTATTAGGCTGGCTGCTCAGCACTAGACCCAGAAACAAGTGGAGAGTGTCTACTTTAGTGATTTCCAGCCCTCCAGGGCTTTACCCAGTTATGGAATATACTTAGTTACATTGGTCCAAGCTGGACCAATGTGACTATGTAAAAATACACCATGCCTGGAATTCTTCTTTAAAATTAAGTTAATTGAAAAAGAAGTGGCACTACGTATATAATAAGGAAGAATTATTAACCATTTCAGCTCTAGTACCCATATACTGTATCATAATGAAGTCATGCATCCATCTTTTTTGGGGGGACAAACTAGGCTTTCTTCTGGCAATATTTTTTGCAAAAATTATTTTATTTTCTATGCAATCTATAGATATAAATACACAACAAAATAAAAAAAAGCATTCTTTTCTAATTTTATCAGGATAATTTTAAAATAAGTATTGAAACTGTAGATAAAAAGTATATATTTTATTCTATAATGTAGCCTGTTTATAATGACACTAAAGTGACTTTCTGGTACAAAGCATGGAAAATGTTTTATGAATGAACAAAACGGGCCTTTTTATGACACAGAAAAAACAAACAAAATTAATGAACATGCAACACAAACTTAAATATTAATGCTAAAAAATATCTTTAAAAAGTTTATCTAAGGGTTGATAAGGGGTCAATTAGCAAAGTTTTTTTTTTTTCAAAGTTTCCTATATATATGTAGTGGTGCCCTCATGGGGTCACTACGTGTTCTAGCATCCACACATTTCACCCTGCTGGTCAGACATCCATTTTGGCACACTTTTCTTAGACAATGAACAGTCTTTTGCTTGTTTTTGTTGTTCTTGTTAGGGGATTAAACTTGGATGGGGAAAAGGGACATGGGGTGCCCAGATGAATACTTCTCAATGAAATCAATGTTGGTTGAGTCTAAATTTGACAGTCTCTTCCTCTGCACATCTCCTCCAGCACACTACTTGAGATCACTTGCTTCACTTCACTATCCAAATCTAGGTTCCTGTGTCCATTAGCACATGGCTAGGCCTCACTCTGAATAAGTCCTAATGTTTTCCTAATAGACCTTTATAGGCAGGGGTCTGCAGTCCCCATTGTGGTAGCAACCATTTTAGTTGGAAGAAAGAAATGTGCTAACTGACACTTGGTGGACTACTGATCCCAGCACGTCCAATGCAAATCCTGCAAGCCCTCATGGCTGCAACGACTTGACTCCAAAACACCACCACAGTCTCTCCCACTAGCTCCACATTCAAATCCTGGCATGTCTCTCCCAGAGCTTCACACTGTGCTTCTCACTCACGACCCCGACATGGATCCCTCCTGAATGACTTGCCTGGCAGTGCTCCCAACTGTCTTCTTCCTGCTCCTGTTCCAGGACACCTCTCAATGACCGTGTGGAGAGATGCTCCCTCCTAGCTCCTGAGCTCAAGGCCTGAGTTCACCCCCCCAGAAAGGGGGTTCCCTCAGACCATGACAGTCTAACACTCCATCATTCAGTTCTTCCACCTGAAAACTCCTCCCACAGCAGGCTGACAATGGGTATATATAGGAGGCCTGCCCCCTGACAATCCTAGTTGGGGATTGGTCAGGGCTCCCACATACACCCCATGTCACTCCAGCTCTCTGCCCTGCCTCTTTTCCAGAACCTTCTGAAAACCAGGGGAGGCCCCCAAGAGCTGAAGCACATGTCAGTCACTTGCTGTTACACTGAACCAGTCCCCTGCCTCCAGATCAAAGCACACAGGCCTAGCTCACTGCAAAGGGCTGCTAAATTTACCTGCGCTGACAGTACAAAACAAACCCACTACTCTAGCACCTACCTACCTAAGGTAGAGGGTGCTACATATACCTTAGAAAAATGATTCAGTTGTAAGGATTTACTTCTTTCAATATAGCACATAGGTTCATTTAAATTGCGTACTTACCTTAATTGGAGTGTACCATTTTGTTTGATGTGCTGATGAGGTAGGCTTAGGTTTCTGAGGTTTAGGTTGTATGGGTACTTCATCTTCCTCTGGTACTGTTATAACAGCATTTTTGGCCATCTCTAATCTTGCACCTTCTTCAGTGGAGCCTTTATCACCCCAACGTACCTAGAGACAAATGATATGTAATAAATTATATTGAGTAAAATATATATTTTTAAGAAATTTAATATTTAAAAGATATGAAGTAAGAACAGATTTGATCAACCAACATGCCTCTTTAGAAAAGTTTAACAGAACCTGAAAACCTTTGTGTGGGACTAATGAACATATTTTAGCGCATGTATTTTTGTGATAAATAAAATTAATATTTTTTATCATTGATGCATTTTTTGGAGACAAAATAGGGAAAAGCCTTCACTACTTGACATCCTGTAGAGAAAAAAAAAAAAAAAACATGCAACGATATGATGATAACTGTGTACAATACAGTGTGATGCAGTGAAGCAATACCAGTGGAACACAAGTCAAAACTCTTTTCTTAGGTTTTAGATAGAGAGTGTGTGTGTGTGTGTCCGGGGGGGGGGGGGGGGGTGTATTGCTGTCTGTGCCCCTATAAGGGAAATTTATTTTCTCTACACACAGACAGAACAAGTTGTAAGAATTGTCCCCAAAAATAAGAAAAATAGAATTTCAAACCAACATTTATCACTATAACAGGTGTTCCTAATTCCTTCTATATCTGTTACAGCTACTAACTTTTAGATATGTCCTCATTAACAGGAAGTAACAGTGAATTTCCAACTGTGACACAAGTACAAAAAATACCTAGTTGAGGATATAACTCTTCCCTTTAATACAAAAAAAAATGTTTTGGCTGAATTTACATTTTAGAGCTAAACTCCAGGAAAAAATAGAAACACCAATTAATGCAGTGACAAATTCAATTAGGGATAATAAAATGTATTTTTAAATGCAGTTTGTGTAGGAACCTAAATTAGACTCAGTATTAGTCTCCTGTATTCTCTACACCAGGGGTCTCAAACTGGTGGCCCTCCAGCTGTTGCGATCGGGAGCCCCTCCCACCGACCTCGGCATTACAGCCCACTTAAAGGGCTATCTCCCTACATCAGCAAGGGGTTAAAAGACACATAGATTGTTATCTCATTTTTAAGTTCAGAAAAAAGTACCATCTATATTCATGACAATTAGATGTCTGGAAGTAATATGACTGGCAGAGTTTGATGATTTAGGCAAACCAGTCATGAATTCTTACCACATTTTAGGGTACAGATTTAGTTTGTTTTTTTACTTCAGGCCTGGCATTCTTATTCCCCTTTCAACACTTTTTATTATTGTGATCTAATACAACCATGTGCATATCATATCAGGACTCATGACATCTGATATGAACATGATAGTTTCAGGTCTGACACATACAATATTGTGAAGCAAGGATAGGAGTCATGGCCAGATAATGCACTTTGAAATTCAAGTTAAAAATAAAAGCTGTTGGTATTTAAGTTAAACAATCCGCCCTCACTTAAATTCCCACCACTGCGCCTAGAACAGAAAGTCCTACCTGAAATGGAGCTGCCACTTAAAGTATTATAAACTGTGGGTGGTGTTCTTATCCTTAAATTTGATTCATCTCAGCAACCCCTACATCACTACAGGAAACATTAGGGACAGAGGGGCTAGTGAATGTAACAGGGTGTGTCACATGCATCTGACACTCCAGGAAATGTCAGATGTGAAAATTCAGCCAGAAGCTGTAGCTCTTCAATAGAATCAAGATTAGAGGAATAGGTCCAATATCACACGATGTGGGAAGCCTCCAAGCTGCTCTGTTGTGGCATTGTCTGTCCTTAACTAAAGAGGGTGTATACTCTTCTAACTTTGACTAGGGATGAGCCAAACTGCCCTGGGTTTGGTTAGAGCAGGGTTTGGTAAACTTCAAAGAAGTTCAGATGCTGAATCTGAAACCACATAATCTATCAAAATAAAAATGCCTATTTTCTGGGCTAATAGGCAAGGGGGTTTAAAATAAATAGCATGGGAGGTGAGCACTAACCTAGGGAACATGTGCCAATACCAAAAAACAAAAAATCTTTTAAATTTATTCACCCAGGACCAGTGATTTTTTAACAGCACGCAGAGCCCTTTAAGGTTACAAACAGTCTAACAGCCAAAGTTCATTCTTCGGGCCAAATGTTCAGCTCATCCCTAACACTGAGGAAGCAGACTTGTTCTGGGAAATGCGTCAAGAAAATTACCATCCTCCTATCTTTTGAGCATTAGAATATTCTGGAGGGAAGAAGTTTTGCTCTCCTCAGAATACAATAGCTGGGTAGAGTGATTGAGGGTAGTGCTATATGGGTGCAGATCTAAATACTGTACAGTATAGTGAGAGTACGGTTCTTTTTTTATTATTAAAAGATTGCATAAAATATATGTGGTATTTGTGAAAGCAAAATGGGATTCCTGCTTACACCTATCTAGCCTTAATCCTTTTGTTGGGAGCACTGTCAGTGCTGTGTTTGAATTGTTAGCACATGTTTAAAAAATAATTTTAGACCTGAAGTTTAAGTCAAACCCCCAAAACAATAAATATTTTCTAAGAGTAAGCACCCTAGAGAATGCCATCCAATATTAGCATACTGGTTTATGGAACGCAAAATTTTAGTAAAAAGTGCATTCAAGTTAATTCTAGGGCACTCCCCGGAACATGTATTTACATGTCTACATGCATGTATGTGTGTGTGTGTGTGGGGGGGGGGACTATAATTGCACCCGCTCTTGGAATGGCGACAAACTTTGACACTTAAAAATCTCCATAGGCGACGTTTAAACATTTCTACAGGTTACCAGTATTGAGCTACATAGGAGATATTTTGCTATAATTATTGCTTCACTCTAACGATCACGACGATACCTCATATATGTGGTTTGAACACCGTTTACATATGTGGGCATGACTTATGTATGCATTTGCTTTTGCATGCAAGCACAGAGGGACGGGGTGCTTTTAAAAAAAAAAAAAATTGTTATTTATTTTACTTTTTACTTTTTATCTTTACATTGTCCCTTTAAAAAAAAAATTAGATCGCTTTTATTCCTATTACAAGAAATGGAAACATCCTTTGTAATAGAAAAAAGCATGACAGGACTTCCTTAATGTGAGATCTGAGGTCAAAAAGACCTCAGATCTCACATTTACACTTAAAAGTAATAAAAAAAATTGCCCCTTTAAGGTCATTGGGTGGAAGTGACGTTTGACGTCGCTCCTGTCATCCAATGGCATAGAGTCAAGTGGGGGCCAGCAATCCCTCATTCGACTTCCTGCCTATCAGGGGAAAGGATTGGATCGTCTCCACCACTACCAACGGATCGGGTAAATGGAGGAGACGACCGAGACACTGCGAGAGGGAGGTGGGCACCTCTCCCCGCAACCAATAAAAGTGATCATGTGGCGAATCCACTACTGAGATCACTTTTATCTTAAGGCGGACCGCTCGCCATTGAAGAAGATATTGAGGTTATGGAAGTTATCTGCTGCCATAACAACGGTATTTAACATCAAATTAGCAACGTAAATACACAGTGGGCAGTCTGAAAATGATTAATTATGTATAATTGCACAAGTTACTGTCTATATTTCTGTATATTTAAATGTTTAATTTTTTTGTGATACATCACTATATGGTGGGAAACAACATGGATTAGTGTGGGAGAATCATTATATTAACTATAGCACCACATCCTTTGGTATTTTAGAGAAGCAGATGCAGAAATTCACAGGACTTTTCAGGTGCTATATCAAAAGTAACAAAACTTCAATAAAACTTCAGTATTTATTGGAAAATAATCTAAAATAATGTATCCATATAAAAACATATACAGTCACAACCCATTTCAAATAGTCCTTGAATTCAAAGCGGTATTGAGATTGTAAATCCCGACATGTTTCGCCCTTTGGGCTTCTTCAGGGAATGTATTTCCGCTAAGGGGTCATGGCACCCACAGGTACTTATATAAAGCTTGAATATATGATTTGAACTAATGAAGAGTTGTTCCCAGTGGTGTCAGCCCAGGAGAGACTGTATGTGACCATATGAGGCATAAAAGGACCAAAACAATCTACTATAACTAATGACCACACGGGAGCATAGATTCCTCAGAGAAGGGTATACTGTCAGCATGCAGAGTCTGCAGAGCATTCCTGCCCATGTGGCTCCAGCAAGGGGAACATTTATTGATTAGTTCAAATCATACAGTATATTCAAGCCGGACGAAACATGTCAGGGTTTACCATCTCAATACCACTTTGAATTTAAGGACCATTTGAAATGAGTATTTCAAATGGCAATTTTTGTATGTATACATTATTTTTACTTATTTACCAATAAATATAGAAGTTTTGTTACTTTTGATATCACACCTGAAAACTCCTGTGAATTTCTTCTTCTCCTTCACCAATTTCCTTATTTTCGCACATCTGCGCTGATCATGTCATGGGTGATCATGAGATTTGAACATAGAAAATTTGACTGAATAAGTATACGATTAGTTTATCTTTAGTGTACACACTGTGAGTGTGGGGGATGGGGTACAATATTTAGTATTATAGTCAGTGTGGCACTTGGTTCAGATTATTTATTATGATATATTTATTTTAAAGATGAGGTTGCGTTGAAAACATGCACATTAGCCATACTACTGTTTTTATATATTCATGCATTTATATACTAGAACTCATAGTCTTGTTTATGAATTTATTACTGTTAATATATAGGGCGGCACAGTGGTGTAGTGGGTAGCACTCTCGCCTAGCAGTAAGAAGGGTCACTGGTTCGAATCCCACACTACGTGCCTGGAGTTTGCATGTTCTCCCTGTGCCTGCGTGGGTTTCCTCCGGGTACTCCGGTTTCCTCCCACACTCCAAAGACATGCTGGTAGGTTAATTGGATCCTGTCTAAATTGTCCCTAGTATGTATGAATGTGAGTTAGGGACCTTAGATTGTAAGCTCCTTGAGGGTAGGGACTGATGTGAATGTACAATGTATATGTAAAGCGCTGCGTAAATTGACGGCGCTATATAAGTACCTGAAATAAATAAATAAATAATATTTCTAGGCCTGAATAGCCTATGACAGCCGTTTGTACTGCACAACTAAATAACTTTAAATACAGTTTCTGTTGATAAATACCAGCAGTACTGAATAGTTAGTGTTTGTTAGTCACACAGTTAGGCAAAGGGGCATAAATTAAAAAGAAAATTAATTGTATTGCTTGCCACTGAATGAGTAATAAACAACTTAATTTTGTATTTGTGCTAGAAGTGATAGCATGTAAATACCATCTGTTTTTTAAGTCATTCTGTGCTTTCCATTGCCATTTATAATAAAATGTACAATTTGTTTATTTTTACAGATATCTATCTTAATTTCCTGTTACATGTTTTAAACACTCATAATTCTCAGCTGTACCTACTGTAGACAAACAACTACACTTTTTAGTCCATTTCATGCTGAATTGGTTATAGCTTCATCACAATAAAATATCACCACACAATTGTTTTTTATGTGCCCTATCAACTCCATACATAGTCATTGATGTGCAGAAAACACAACTCAATCAACATAGTGTGAACAAAGATTTAGATGGATCATTTATGGCTTTCAAATATGAAATCTGGGAGGAATAATAAGAATATAACCAATTGAATGCTGAACTACAGCAGAGAACCAAAATACATACTAGAACTTCATATGTGACCTGTCATTTATCAAAAGATTTGTAGTTCTTCCCTTATGTGCCAAAAACAGTGCTGCGCTGCTTAATATCTAATAACATGACTGAAAACATGCATAATCCAGGAACAATATACAGTGTGAAATAGAATATAAATACAAATTAATTATTGCACTATTAAAAGTGTACAAGTACAATAATAATAATCCAATCCATTAAATGTGAAAAATCTTATAACAAAAGTTCATGTGAATAATATTTAAGAAATGTCAAAGCACAGAGGAGGCATTTGGCAGGGTCAGCTCTCGTTCTGGGACGACGTCATATGATGTGTTCCAGAGCGGCCGCTCTCACGCCTGCGTAAGCGCTCAGCGTGGCGATCGTGGCCAGGTTGTGTTGCTAGGACATGACGCGACCCCGATCTCTGTAAAGAGCCGCGTTCGCGGCTCTTTAACCATGTGATCGGCTGTGTCCAATCACAGCCGGTCACTTGTAAACAAGGAAGTGCCCATAATCGGCTCTCCTCGCCTCACACTGACAGAGTGTGAGGCAAGGAGAGCCAATCAGCGGCATCTCCTCACAGGTGACAGCTAGGAATGTAATCAGGGCACTGATCATCAGTGCCCTGATTACAATATTGCAATATAGTGTCACAAATTAGTGCCCACCATTGCCCGCCAATGCCAGCTTCCAGTGCCCACCAGTGGCAGCAGTGCCTCCTATCAGTGCCCAGTGCCACCTAACAGTGCCATATATCAGTGCCACCTAGCAGTGCCCATAAGTTCGGCATATTAGTGCCTCCTCATCAGTGCCACCTAATCAGTGCTCATAAGTGCCGCCTCATCAGTGCCCATAAGTGCCACCTCATCAATGCTCACCAGTTCAGCCTATCAGTGCCCATCAGTGCTGCCTCATCAGCGCACATCAGTGAAGGCAAAAAATTACATAGTTACAAAATTTACCTACAGAAAAAAAATAAAAAACATTTTTTTTCTAAATTTTTGGTCTTTTTTTGTAAAAAATAAAAAACCCAGCAATGATTAAATACCACCAGATTTTTGTGAAGAAAATGATTAAAAAAGTGTTTGGGTACAGTATAGCATGACCGCACAATTGTCATTCAAAGTGCGACAGTGCTGAAAGCTAAAAAATGGGCAGGAAGGGGGTGTAAGTGCCAGTAGGCAAGAGTTTAATAAAGGATTTGTCAAAAACTGTCTTTTGTGCTTATTACTTTTTGGGTGAATGGTTAGGGGTACTATGTACTCAATATCTATTTACATGGAGGGGGGGCAGGATCTGGGGTCCCCTTGTTAGATTCCCTTCCAGATTCTGATAAGCCTCCCGGTGGCAGACCCTGACAACCATAGCTCAGGATGGTTGGAAAGAAAACCTTGTCCCCATCAACATGATGACAAGGTGCTTTGGGGTGGGGAGGGCAGAGACCCCCTACCCCAAAGCACCCACCTCCCCATGTTGAGGGCACGTGGCCTGGTATGGTTCAAGAGGGGGGGTGCTCGCTCACCCCCCTTTTCCTGACCTGCCAGGCTGCATGCCTGGATAAGGGTCTGCTATGGATTTTGGGAGAGACCCCACACCGTTTTTTTTTTTAAATTTTGGTGTGGGGTTCCTCTCCAAATCCATACCAGTCCCGAAGGGTCTGGTATGGATGGGGGGACCCCACGCCATTTTTTTTTTTTCAATAGCCGGCAATTGTAACTCCAAGTCATTTTAACCACTTCGGCCCCGGAAGGATTTGCCCCCTAATGACCAGGCCATTTTTTGCGATATGACACTGCGTCACTTTAACTGACAATTGCGATGTCGTGCGATGCTGTACCCAAATAAAATTGACGTCCTTTTTTTTCCCCACAAATAGAGCTTTCTTTTGGTCACCTCTGCTGTTTTTATGTTTTGCGCTATAAACAAAAAAAGAGCGTCAATTTTGAAAAAAAAAAAACAAATATTTTTTACTTTTTGCTATAATAAATATCCACAAAAAAACAATTTATTCATTATGAATAAATATGTATTCATGTATTCAATATGTATTCTTCTACATATTTTTGGTAAAAAAAAAAAAAAAATCACAATAAGCGTATATTGATTGGTTTTCACAAAATCTATAGTGTCTACAAAATAGGGGTTAGATTTATGGCATTTTTATTATTATTACTTTTTTTTACTAGTAATGGCGGCAATCTGTGATTTTTATCGGGACTGCGACATTGCGGCTGACAGATCGGACACTTTTGACACATTTTTGGGACCATCGACATACATTGATCAGATATAAAAATAGCCAATGATTATTGTATTACTGGATTACAGTATAAATGTCACTGGCAGGGAAGGGGGTTAACACTAGAGGGCGATCAAGGGGTTAAGTGTGTCCTAGGGGGGTGTTTCTAACTGTGGGGGCAATGTAGTTACTGGGAGTAGACATTGCTGTTTCTATTCACTAGAAACAGCAGATCTCTCTCCACTCCCTGACAGAATGGGGGTTCTGTCTACTTACATTGACAGATCCCCCATTCTCTCTCTCAGGAACGATCGTGGGTCACTGGGCACATTGTGGTCGCCAGGCACGTGCATCAGCTCCTACGTCACGTGACACGCGCGCGCCTGCTAAGGCTATTTAAAGGACCGACGTACAGCTAAGTCGACTTGCCCAACCTACTGAAGTATAATGACGGCGGCAGGTCAGCTAGTGGTTAAATGGGATTTCACTAGTTTTTTTTTTCTTTAGAAATGTAATTTTTGCTGCAGCATATTTTATGCACGCTACAGATGCGTCACTGGGACCCTCCCAGGCACTATATTTAAGGGAATTTTTCATTTTTATTGTTGCACTTTAAGCATAATTAAATGTTTTTTAAATTATTTTCTTTTTTTATTGATACAGTTCCCAGACCCCTTATACCCCTTTTCCGGGCCCATCCTCCCGTCAGCAGACAATGGGTTAACATCTCCTCTGGAGCACCACATTACCACCTGTATAGCTGAATAAAAGGCAGCTCCCCCCCAGTTCTGATTTTTTGGTCTGCTCCAGGCCACCTGTTGATTGCAGTTGGTAAGTAAGTTGTTTGCTGAATCCCCCCCGTGCCGAACTTACCCCTCCATGTTCAGCCTCTCATGGAGTTGGGAAGACCCTGAATGCTGAAGGTAAATCTTTTTTTTGGGTGCCTTTTTGTGCCAAGGCTATGGACAAAATGATGCTTAAACAGCATTGATATTGTACAGGTGTGGTATTATAAGAGCTCTGCAATGTTATCATTGTCTCTCCCTTTCGGTTTTATTTTTCCTGTCTTTATATGCAACACACTGCACTCTGTCCTGGCTTTATTATCAGTCTGAGAGCGCCTATGAATGGTGTCACAGGGTGCAGGGACACAGGTAAAGGACTTACCTCAGATTCGGACTCTCCTGTCTGTCTCTGGATGTCTGTCCTGGCTCCCTTGCTGTGCTGTGTACTCCTGTGGGCTTGACTTTTTTTTTTTTTTTTGTCTCAGACTTTAGGACCCCATACACGCTATGCAACTTTTGTTGACTGGTTTCCTTAGATTTAGCAGAGCCATGTAGTGCAAGGGCTTGCCTGATTGCATATAAATCGAGATTCTTAGGTTTGGCCTCTTGTTATGTGGTTTTGGTGAATCTGAGGGAAGAAATCCAGAGAAGATTGTATAGTGTGTGTCCAGCTTAACGGTGTCTGATGTCTTCCTTTGGAAATCCTGCCTGAAGCTCACCTGATGCTTCTAAGGTGAGTGGATGAAGGCAGATGACTCTTAAAGAGACAGGGTACCATGTTTTTTGGTGAGAGGTAATATGCTTTTCTCCATGTATTTTGTGCAAATATGAGCTTTCCACACCTGTTAGTGGCACAGAAGATTATCAAAGGTAGGAGGGGGTGACGTGGGACATGGTTCTTAAAAGAGTGCTCAAGGAGATTAGGCAAATGTAGGGGTTTTGCATTATTTTAGAATCAGAAACCCTGAACGCAAAATGCTCCAAAAGAACATAAAACCTGCCAACAATCATCTTGTCCTGACCAGGACAATGATACCTAACAGGTTGTCGCTTTCATTAAAGTGGATGTAAACCCTCCATACACCCAGTGTATGGTGTAAGTGAATTGCCTCAAATGATACAGAGATGAACCAAATCTCCCTACATACGTTTCTACATGTATATCTGCTGTCTTCACCACATTTATATACTGTTTAGAAAGTTCAGATCGTGTTAGGAAATGTTCTCTTCCTGTTTAACACAGAGTGTGGTGTTTGGGCATACGGCCAAGATAGCGTAAATTGCTGATTGGAGGAAAGGCACACACTCCCTCTCATCATGTTTTGTACAGGGCCAGCTCCCTGCTAATCTATTTATAGCAGCCTCCCCTGACAGAAATGTCAGGCTGTTTTTTTTTCTGATGTGTCCAGGAATTTGTCAGGAGTTATCAGGCTGATAACAGAAGAATGGGTCAGGAGAGGGCTACAGGACACTGAAGATATATGTGCCCAGCTCAAATTTCATGTATTAGGCTATGTTTCCACTATTGCATCCCCAAAGTCGCGCTATATTGTCGCAATTTTTTTGCCGCAACTTGAAACAATGCCTGTGTATTCTTGAGGTTTATGGACCTCAAGTTGCATCAAAGTGGGACCAAAGTAGTGCAGGGACTACTTTGAGGTCACTGTGTCTTGAAGTAGCACAGATATGAACGGTACTCATTGGAAATCATTGGGTACGACTTGTTATGCAACGTTTTAGTCCCAAATAGCATGAAAAGTCGCACTAGTAGAAACATAGCCTTAGGTTCACATCCACTTAAGTATGTGGCCTATACGCTCTGAAGCAGTTGTTTCCACTTACCCTGTGAAGGGACAGGATCCAGGAAACTGGCACAAATGCATTTATGTCAGCATGATAGAGAATGCCTCACCTAGCTCACGATGCATTTTGGGCCTGCATGCAGTCTGCAGAGGCAGAGAAATGAAATTGCACAGGTTGCCTCACAAGGATGTGGTTGTGCAAAATTCTAAGCCCTATTAAGGCAGCTATTGCGGAAAGGATGCTACAGATATCCACACCACATGCAACACCCATAATGATAGAGCATAAAGTGCTCATTGAAGAAGGATGACAGATACCTTGTTAGAAGACCTATTTACAGTAACAGGTTCTCTAAACTTTATCCATATATGATGGCTGCTGTATGTATGTGCACTGCACTTCCAGGGGTGGATGCTGCCCTCTAGTGTCTGGTGCAGCAAGTGTCTTTGCCTTTTTATAACTTGGTTGCCTTCAGAGATCCTATGGATGAGAAAGTGGACTTGTTCACACCAAATGCAGTCCAGAGCATCTTTATTCTGCATCAAGAATGCATGGACAGTGTTTAACTTTGATTCCAGGTTACATAGTTCACACCAGTACAGCGCATTCTAGTACAGTCAACAAAAGTAGAATGTTGCATTGTTTTGGTATGGAACACATCTAGAAGCGGCAAAACGCATTGAGAATGCATCAAAACACTCATGCAGAAACGCATCTGGAATTGTGGTGATCTGGCCATCAGGCTTGCACAGAATCTATACAGTGACAGATTTTGCCTGCCAACCAGCAATACGTTAACTTTGATATATATTAACTTTAGATATGGCATTACATTCAACACTGGAAGCTACAAGATTTGGCATAGTTTCTGGAAATATTGGAACCTGGCACACCCAGTCGCTGCTATGAGAGCATTGTGGTCACACCACTGGAGGGCAGGTAGAACGTCTACACCAGGGGTCTCAAACTGGTGGCCCTCTAGCTGTTGCGAAACTACAAGTCCCATGAGGCATTGCAAGGCTGACAGTTACAAGCATGACTCCCACAGGCAGAGGCATGATGGGACTTGTAGTTTTGCAACAGCTGGAGGGCCACCAGTTTGAGACCCCGGGTCTACACAAGCCTTTAACATTTCCTATAATGGGGGATTATTGTTTGGCCAAATACTGAAAAATGCAATTAAGCTAATGACAGGAAGGAAAAAAGTCTGGCCACAGACTAGTAAGAGGAACGCGCCATCCTTCAAGCCTACCTAACTTCAGCGGGTGCAGGAGGCCAAATCTTATAGGACAGGCTATAGTTTAATAGATCACAGTGGAGGTGTCTTAAAATTACTTTTAACATGAAATCAAGTCCAGAGCAAGCTACTAAGATGGCTGGAAGGTCTTTTTGAAGGTGCGTCCAACCAGTCTCTTCCAGTTGGCCAGGGAGCCTGAATGAATTTGATGATTGTAGCCTCCTTCCGGAGGGTTTGGATGACAGTCAAAGACAAGTGGGTCCAGAAGACAGGTGGACGTACAATGGAAAATTCCAAAGCTGACCACTGAATCCATTTAATCTATCTCAGAAGAGAAGATGTCGACAAGATTTTTATACTGCTACAAGGCCATCATGTCAGTAATGCCGAAGACATGGAATCATCTGGGGGCCTTTCTCCACAGTTTTTCTAGTACCTAAGGCAGGAGCCTTCTGGCCTGTTTTAGTTTGAAGGAATCAAATGTGTTCATATACGCCAATCTGTTCAAGATGATTCATGCAGACAGCCACAGGGACAGTTCAGCTGGAGGACCAGTTGGTATCAATCGACCGGCCGACTCATATTTCCATATACTGATCAATGCCGAGCGCCAGAGGCATGTGAGATTTTCAGTGGCCAGATGTCACTTCCAGTTCAGGTGCTTTTACAGAATTGGCACAGTCCCAGGAATCTTTTTGGAAGATCTTGTTGGCAGTGGTGGTACCTTGGGCCAGGTGGCACATGAGGGTGTTTTAATTTTGCCTTCTTTAGCCTATGAGCTGGGCTATCTATGGATCAGAAAATCCTTGTGCCTATACAAATTCAACAAGAACTGGAATTTTGGACATTGCCACTGTGCTTTTTTTTTTTTCTCTTTTTTGGAGGCATGCCTCTGAGCCCAGGAGATAGGATGATTCTGAAGCCAGTCTAAGTCTCAGGGGCTGGGGAGTCCAAGATCTGAAGAAACAAGTGCAAGTCCACTGGATAGCGGTGAAGCACAGACTCCCCAAGTATCTTGAATTGAAGGAAGCTTTTTCTAGCATTGCAAGCCTTTCAGGATCTTTGAGGGGGCCCTAGTAAGGTGAACAACAAGACAGTAGTAACCTACATTGCCTGACAAGAGAACACCAAGTCTTTTCTTGTTCTTGTCTTGCAAAGAAACCTTTTGTGGGCAGAAAACCACTTAGTCAGTTAAATTGATCTTCTTGTCAGGGAACAAGATCAATTATTGGTTCGGTTATGTCAATTTTGGCCCTATGGGGCATTCCAGCAGTAGTTCTCGGGGAGACTTCACTGAACATGCAGCTTCTGATAGTTGCAACAGGATACCAATGCAAACACTCCATTATACAAGGTGCAGGGTGCCATGGAATTTTGTTCAATTTTTGTCTCTGATCAAGTGAATTCTTCTATGGCAAGGTCAGTAACAGCACTCCAATCCAATTGGACTACTTTTAATAGCCTGGCTATGGAATAGGCTACACTAGAGGTGCAGGGATTCTCATCTAATGCTGTTCAGATCCTGGTGACCAGAAGATCATCCATGAACATACTACATAGGAGGGGATATGAAAGAAGTGTGTTTTGTTTGCTCAGCAAAGCTTTCTCTCATGTATTCATCGCCTCTAGCCAATATCCTTGACATTTTTCAGTCAGCGCTAGAGGTTGGTCTGGCATATAACGCCATTTAAGGGATCTCTACTTAATTTTTTTCACAGGCTACAGATGGGTGTAAAGCCAGTGACCAGATGCTTCTTCCAGATAACAATCTATATGACCTTGAGGGAAATCCTTGTTCCCTCTGTGGAACTTAGGCTTGGATCTGAGAGCACCCTTTGCTCCAACAGGTTTCATTTCCATTGGAGTACTGCATGGTAAAACTAGCTGTCCTGACAACAACTACGTCAGACAGAAGGATGTTGAGGATTGAAACACTTTCCAGCAAGAGCGCTTTGGTATCTTTTTTTTACCAGAAATAGGGATACCACATCTATCCCCAAAGTTCAATTTTAAAGTGGTCCATTTTTCAGGAAAACTGGGAAGTAGGGAAACTTGGTCAAACGAGCAAAGTGTGGAAAAAAAAAAAATTAATTTAGCCATCAGGCCCTTAAAGTCATCCACTCTTGGGTTGCCAGGATGATTAAACTGGCATGCAGGAAGTACGCTTTTCTGCTCTGAAATAATTGAAAGCCTATTGACTAGAGGGGTGGCAGCCTTTGAGGCAATTATGCCAGGATTGCTTGGAGAATATAGGTAAGGGCTAGCTTGAAGGTCGGTTGCGGCCTTCATTCAACCTTACAAACTAAATATGTGACCAGCATGTTTGGGACCAGAGAGATCAATTCCATCTGGTTTTAGCATATTTTCTTTGGATGTTAGTGTCTCTCTTAATTGTTCTCTCCCACCCTAATATTTAAGCTTTGGTATATCCCATTGTGTGCTGATGGGAGGATGGGCCAGGAAAACAGAAAATTGTTATCAAATACTTACCGTAATTCTCCTTTCCTGGCTCATCCACACGTCAGCACAGGACTCCCTCCCTAGTGGCCTGTCGCAGGCTAAGTTATCGAACTGTCTTAGTTGGGGAGGAGCTGCCTTTTATTCTGCTATACAGGTGGTAATGTGGGGCTCCAGAGGAGATGTTAACCCATTGTGTGGATGGGCCAGGAAAGGAAAACTACGGTAAGTATTTGATAACAATTTTCCGTTTTATGGCCAATTATGGCCAATAAACCTTCAAAATGGGCACTTTTCCTGTTCAGCTCCCATAGACTTCAGCGGGGTTCACCATTCTGGTTAGAACATTACCCCTGTTTGGGAGTACTTCTGCAAACCGAACAGGGGGGTGCCCATCCCCAATCCTCGGACCCAGAAGTCAGAAACATCTCAGAATATCTCAGAATACTAGCAGACTCCTTTCAAGAACAAAACCATCAATACAAACATTGACACAGCACAACAAGAAAATCTCTTCTAATACTTCTGCAATTCTGCTAAAACTTTGTGTATTAGTAGTGCTTGGACCTTGAAGGGGCCAAACCCCAAAAGCTTGTCCTGAAAATTTGGATGTTATTGCAAATAAAAAAAAAAGGTATCAGGGACAGAACTCAACTATTATTCCTCCTTTCTACTTTTTGTGATCCAAAGACCTCTGCCAGACAGAATAGTTAGGCTAAATACTTCTTTTTTCTATGCAAGTAAACAGTAGGAATTTGTTTACCAGCCCACTCAGGATGCGATTAGACAATGAAGAAGCAGAAGCACTTTAATAAGGTCTTCCCTTTGCTTCTCCTTCATGCAGGCAATTCTTTAGCCTTGATTTACTCCTTCTGTTAACCCTCTATTTCACAGAGAATAATACAGGGTTGATTCAATTATTTTTTCGAGTGCTTTTATTCAGCCATCAAATTAGCCAACCCTTGTCTCTGCCTCAAAGCACTATCCCATGGTTCCACAACCCCGTACCATCCCTTTTGGCGATAACAGAACCAAGTATAATTTTGTGGTGCTGAGTAATTTGTATGGAATGTGTTCATGATAACAACAAAATGAGTACAGTAGATCCCCTGCAGCCAGAAACAAAAGATCTCCCCAGGAACAATAGATCTACTCCATCAACAATAGAGCCCTCTGAGCAGCAATCAACCTCCTAGCAACAATAGATCGACCGCCAACAACAATAGATCCCCAGCAGCCAGCGTCAAAAGACCCTCCAGCAAACCCCATCAACCTTTGCCATTCCATACATTCAGTTCCACCGAGTTCCTGCTGAAAATAAGCCCTGCTTTTAATAGTTCATGTTGAAACATTATTACGTTTTTTATTAAATGATTACTGGCATTGAGAAGTTGTTTATTATATTTGTTCAGCTTTGATTATACAGGCAATTAAATCATGTATCCTTTTTAATACCAAATGCAATTTAACCCTATAATATATTTTCTAAAGGATTAAAATACCCATTTCTTAAAGTATGGATCGTTAGTTAAATTTTTCCACTCTGACCCTTTGTGGGCAAAGATAATTGAATCTGCTATTTATCAAAGTGGCTTTGTTTTTTACAGATTTCATTAATAAGAAGGCTAGTCCATAAGTGGGCTTTTTGTTTTTGTCCATTCTCATAAAATCCGCTGTGCCTGAAACTAATTTTTTCCATAACTCCAAAACAAAGCGCTACACACAAGTGGAACGGAAATCGTGTGTTGTAATCTCATCTGATGAACATTTTAAATAAAAGAAACAAAGAACATTCTTTCATAACCTCTTTATGAGGGAATGATAAACTGACATGGTCCACAGCACAGTTATATTGAATGCAACTTAGCCTTTGCAGTGCCGCCAAAAATATACCTTGTGTACTGTGGCTGCAGCTTTCTTTTTACCAATATGATTCAGAAACTGTAATACCCAACTGTTTGTTTAACTTGATATTTTCACTAAGCTATTTGTATTACTAAATAGTTTTAAAACTGTACTGAGTGAAATAGATCACAATACCCAAATTAAAGCATTTAGAATATATTTTGCTGACAAATTTACAGGGAATACTTTATCAAAAAAAAAAAAAGAAATCAGCATTCATTCCATTGAAGCTTGAGTTTGATCTGCTTAGATTATGCCTTAGCTGCTTCTTCCTTGCTGTCCACATCAGCATATAAATGGAAACTTTAAATAAAACTCTCCTATACATTACATATCTTATTTCAGACCCAGTGAGGATGACACTGGGTCTAAAATAAGGTGTGTAATACAATGGAAAGGTTTAATTTAAAGTTGTTGTTGCTCTATTCAATGATGAAAGATCATGTCTGGTGGGAAAGGCCATCAGGGTGCTGTGCTTCGTAAAAAAAAAATCACTGCAATCTGCTTCAGTACTGATAAATACAAAAAAATGATTATATGTTTTGATTAAAGTACAATATTAAGTGTTTATATGCTAAGGTTATTCAATTTATATGCAGGATTTATATTATTTAGATCTGCTAGATCTTACTGTGTGTAATTTTTTTACAATATACAACAGAAATTAGGTAGGACTAACATACAAAGGAGGATGGACCCAACAACATAGCATGCTATGAGGACAACCAGATCAAGATTTGTCAAGGTCTGCAACTATCGACTCCTAGTTACAGAATTCTTGTAGAAGTAAATTGGAAATCTGTTCTTTATAAAGGTGATAATACAACAGTATTCTTAACAGCAGGTATAAAAAAATGTGTTTGCAGTGAAAAAAGAAAAATATCATGATGTTACAAACCTCCATTCTCTTAATGCCTCCAACACCCCGACCACCATAATAACTAGCATCAACTGTGGGCCATTTCTTGTTCGGTGTAGGTGATTCTGGTTCCTATGTACGTAAAAACACAGGCAGTTGATTTTCGCACTGTATTCAAAATCTTCATCAGGGTATCCTACACAATTTGCATTATTTTAAAAATAATTACTTTGTTTATGTATTTAATTTAAATAGCACAAAACACATGTTCTATTTTAGTTTTTGCTTATGAGCTTATTTTATTTTGTGTGGTAGACACCAGGGGTATCAAACTTCTGTCTGGTATTTTCTTTACCCATAGCCCATTCCCCCAATTCCTATGAGCTCATGCCTCACAAGCAAAGACATACGGATAAGAAGAGATTTCATTCTAAATTTGAATCTAGTGGTGCCTAACACAGCTAATGTATCACTCTAAACAGGTTTACTAGTAACTCATGCCATGCAGAACACAAGAAAACAATTTGATCAGACCCAATACATAGCTCCCAACTCTCTCTGATTCCGATGGGCTGTCCCCGATTTTTGAGGGGCAATGTCCCTCTGTCCCTCCTTCCTCCTCATTTGTCCTTCATTTTGGTCCGATCTTTATAGTTGTATATAAAATACACTTTTTATTTTTCAAATAGTGTTTCCCAGTGCTAAACCTTTCATCCTATTTCTAAATTGCTGCATTTGTATATTTCAAAAGCCAGTATGAAGAAATAGTAGAGGTAAAAAAAGCATGTGTGAGCTTAACTGATCTTTTTATTTTTTATATAATTCTTCTTTAACCACTTCAGCCCTGGAAGGTTTCACCCCCTTCATGATAAGGCCATTCTTTGCGATACAGCACTGCATTGCTTTAACTGACAATTACACGGTCATGCGATGTTATACCGAAAAAAAAATTATGTCCTTTTTTTTCCCCACAAATATAGCTTTTTTTTGTGGTATTTGATCACATCTGCGGTTTTTATTTTTTGTGCTATAAACAAAAAAAGACCGACAACTTTAAAAAAAAAAACAATATTTTTTACTTTCTGCTATAAAACATATTCAGTAAAAAAATGTATAAAATCAAATTTCTTCATCAATGTAGGCCAATATGTATTCTGCTACATGTTTTTGGTAAAACGTTATCGCATCTACAAACAATGGGATATTTTTATGGCATTTTTATTTTTACTAGTAATGGCTTGATCAACGATTTTTAGCTAGACTGCAACATTGCAGCGGACAAATCAGACACTAAGTGACACTTTTTGGGGACCAGTGACACTAATACAGCGATCAAAAAAAAATGCACTGTTACTGTACTAATGACACTGGCAGGGAAGGAGTTAATATCAGGGGTGATCAAAGGGTTAATTGTGCTCCTAGGGAGTGATTTCTAACTGTGTGGGGGATGGCTTAACTTGAGAAAAACAGAGATCCGTGTTTCTGCTTAGCAGAAACACAAGATCTTAATTTTTCTCTCTGACAGAAGGGCGGTCTGCCTTGTTTACATAGGCAGACCGCCATTCTGCCTCTTCTGTCAATGATTGGCGGGTCCCGGTGGACATGGCGTCTGCCAGACCCGCTGATTGGCTCCCGCTGTGTCCAATCATAGCGGAGGAGGGTCACCGGCAGCGCACCCCAGACCTGGAAGATGAGACAACGTACAGGTACGTTGTTTTGTGCAGCCGGGCCACCCTGCCAGAGTAAATGTGTGGTGTGCAGTCTGGAAGCAGTTAAGGAGGCGTGGAAGGGTGTGTGTCTTATGCCTACACACTTTTGCTAAAAGGTATCCCTTGTTCCCATCTCCAAAAGTTGGGAAGGTATGTCAATGGGAATTGCCAGATGTTTTAGGAAATTGTGAGAGGAAATAAGGATGTAGTATTACCTATTTGTATGATGAAACCACTGGTGAATAAATGATCACCTTATGGGAGGAGTAGAAACTAGATAAAAAATGCATTTTTTTTTTCATTTTAAAATTCACAATAGAATACAATAACAGAAAATAGTACTTTTCTATATTTTATTGATAAATAATATGAAGTTTTTATGCTTCGGGCTCGGTTCTCACTGATGCAATATAATTTTCATACGATTTCCAGTGCGACTATGTAGTGTGACTTGTGTGTGTGTGTCACCGGCGCAAAACCAAAAACAAAATCTCCTAATTACTTTACTTGTAATTGCCTTAGCTGCTGCATCCAAAAAAACTTCTCATAGAGATATACTACAGGTGCTGTGTGTGTGGATGCGCTGCTTCCATCTAAATACGCTTATATCCTGTCTATAAAGTGCAAACTTATTCCATATACAACCTAAGATCATATGCAATCAATAAAGATTTTTTACATATCAAAAATTATAAAATTTATAAAAGTTCAATAATTCAATAATGTGTGTCACATAATAGCAAAGTCTCCCAGTGATGCGTTCAAATCTTCTGTCAATTGCCGTGATTGGCGTGCGCTTGTAATAATACAATGTGCTAGTGACTTAGTGCTCCACCTCCACCTGTGAGATTGGCCACTCACCGGATATTCCTTTAAAACTACACCTTTGGTTCATTCATGGGGATAACCACTCCACTCAAAGGGAACTTCTTCAACAGATATAATTGGACCATAATGTTCCTCATGAAACATGAATAAAAACGATCATCGCGCAATACCGTTAATACTGTTTATTATAAACACAAAGTAAAAACTGTGCACTCACATTTATGTGTGCCCCCCAGCCGGCACAAAGCTATTCCAACAGTTGATGATGACGCAAATTGCGAAACGCGTAGAGGCTGCTGGGAAACACATACCCACGTGATCCAATACGAACGGGATTGGTGAGGACGCGAACAGGCAAGAGGGGAGGAACGGAGGTCGCACAGCACACATAGGCGAACTAGGTGGCTATACCTACCCGTCCCTAACTGTTGGAATAGCTTTGTGCCGGCTGGGGGGCACACATAAATGTGAGTGCACAGTTTTTACTTTGTGTTTATAATAAACAGTATTAACGGTATTGCGCGATGATCGTTTTTATTCATGTTTCATGAGGAACATTATGGTCCAATTATATCTGTTGAAGAAGTTCCCTTTGAGTGGAGTGGTTATCCCCATGAATGAACCAAAGGTGTAGTTTTAAAGGAATATCCGGTGAGTGGCCAATCTCACAGGTGGAGGTGGAGCACTAAGTCACTAGCACATTGTATTATTACAAGCGCACGCCAATCACGGCAATTGACAGAAGATTTGAACGCATCACTGGGAGACTTTGCTATTATGTGACACACATTATTGAATTATTGAACTTTTATAAATTTTATAATTTTTGATATGTAAAAAATCTTTATTGATTGCATATGATCTTAGGTTGTATATGGAATAAGTTTGCACTTTATAGACAGGATATAAGCGTATTTAGATGTAGTGTGACTTGCTTGCAACTTCGATGGGATTTCAATGCAACATTACTCACAGAAGTCATGTCATCATTAGATAAGAAGCAATTCCTATGCAATTTTGATGAGTTCAGGTTTTCCTTTTTTTTTCTTTTTTTTTTTTTTTTCTTTTTTAACCCTCACCTCCCCTCCCAGGTCATCCTTGCTGCCTAAAAACTCTCCTCCAAAGCACATTCCATTCACATCTGAGCTTACGAGAACAGCTCGTGTTTTTTCCCCACATCTTTCACAAGTAAATCTGCGTTGTGCATAGGGAAGCATATTCACTTGAATGGGCTGCCCCACGTGCAACAAAAGCCCCAAAGTAGCTCAAGAGAACCTTTTTGTCGTAGAGCATTGCACATTTTTTCAGTGCACGTTTTTGGCACATTACTCACAGAAGTCATGTCAGCATTAGATAACAAGCAATTTCTATATGATTTTCATAGTATCAGGTTTTTTTTTTTGTTTTTTTTTAACCCTCACCTCCCCTTACAGGTCATCCTTGCTGCTGAAAAACTTGCCTCCCAAGCACATTCCATTCACATCTGAGCATACAGGAATCACTCGTGTTTTTTCCCATGTTTTTCACAAGTAAACCTGTGTCATGCATAGGGCAGCCCATGGGGCAAAAGCCCCAAAGTAGCTTAAGAACCTTTTCATCGTAGAGCATTTCACGTTTTTTTTTCAGTTGCGTGACAAATGTGCAGCAAAAGACACATCTACTAACCATGATTGATGTTTGATTATCAATTAGGCTGCATTCACATCTGCGCATCTCAGAACGCATGGTAATCTGCACAGAAAACATGTACTTTGCCACTTTGGAAATGCGTTTCAAAAGCGCATATCGCTTACATCGCCATAATTGATTTAGAAATATGCATTCAGAAACACGCAGATGTGAATGCAGCCTAATAGTTAATGACACCCCAATCACATTTAGTATTATTATTATTATACAGGATTTATATAGCGCCAACAGTTTACGCAGCGCTTTACAACATTAGGGCAGACAGTACAAGTACAATACAATTCAATACAGGAGGAATCAGAGGGCCCTGCTCGTTAGAGCTTACAATCTAGGAGGGAGGGTCAAGTTATACAAAAGGTTATACAAAAGTTATAGTATGTCATTATGGGGACAAAAACATGATGTGCGTTTGCAGTGTATTTTCAAAACATGTAGCAAAGTGCACATTTTCTGTACAGGTTGCCACATGTTATGAAATGCGTAGATGTAAAGGCATGGCAACGCAAGCACAATGCATGTTTGCAGCATGTTTCTAAAATACGTAGTGTAGCTCATGTTTTCTGAGCGGTTTGCTCTGCGTTCAGAAAAGTGCATGTGTGAATACAGCCTGATTATTAATACCACCTAAATTGCATTTAGAAGATGCATGTTTTGACATGCATTTGTCACACTGCAAATGCATCAAACACAGGCTGGAAAAACAAAGGATGCTCCGAAACCGAAAAGGTTCTGGAGCTACTTTGGGGCATTTGTCGCGAGTAGAGCAACCCATTCAAGTAAACATGAATAATGCGCAAAAAACTTGAGTGGAAATGCAGATTTTCTCTACACTTAGATGTTCATGTATTGTGCTTGGAAGGAGAGTTTTTAGGTACAGTACCAAGGACAACCTGGGAGGAGAGGTGATGGCTTAAAAAACCCATTGATATCATCAAAGTCGCATAGAAAGAGCTTCTTGTCTAACACTGATTCGACTTCTGTGAGTTAACATAACAGTTAATGGGGCTGAAATCGCACTGGAGTTGCACCAAAGTAGTGCAAGAACTTTTTCCAAAATTGCACTGAGTTTTGGTGATTTTTGATTGATTTGGACAGGCACCATGAGATTTAACTTGTCATGCCATTCTGTGCCACTCAAGGCACATCAGAAGTAGCACTAAAAGTCACACTAATGTGAACCAGGGATAAAGGGAATAGATAAGGACCAGAGGTACACCTTTACCATCACTGATCTAAGCAAACAAAATCTAATATATTACATTTGCAATTCAAGTTTTCCAAAAGTTAAAAAGCTAGAAGATGCAATAAATAAAAAGATTCATTAAGATTGAATAAATAGGAAGAATTGAATAAGAATAAAAACCTAATGTACCTCTTCAACTGGTGCTGGTGGTGGAGGTGGAGGAGGATCCTTAATAACCTACAAAAAGTAAATAGAAACATGAATACAAATTAAATGTTCTGAAGTCCACCATGCCTAGAAAGTTGCATTAAATCCACTCTAAACTGCATCCCAACTGACAGGTAAGTCCACTCACAGCTGATTGCAGAGGGTGAAATTCAGCAGTGTAGTTTTTGTGAAGCAATATCAAAGAGGTGTGCTATTTAGGATATTTCTCTGCTATTGTATAACAGGCCACAAGCTATATATGAAGAGTTAAATGCAGGCAATTCAGTGTTCAGCACAGTAGCTTGACTGATTTAGCCAAGATCTAAGAATTGGTTTATAATATGGTTTTATAATACATACAGATTTGCTAATTTTTATTTGTAAAGAAAAAAAAAAACATAAAAAAAGGATGCAAAAATGAGATATGCTTTGCCGTATTGCTTCCAAACTCATTAATATTTGAGCAACACAGCTGTTCAAAAGGAAGAGGCACAATGTAATAATGTACTGCAATACAGGTCAATGTAACAATCTTCACACTGTAGTAAGAATGATGATTGGTGATATTTTCAAATGCCATGCCTAGCATCCAGTAACAAAACACTGAGGTTGATTTACTAAAACCACAGAGAGTGCAAAATCTGGTGCAGCTCTGCATAAAAAAACAATCAGCTTCTAGTTTTTTTTTGTGAAAGCCTAATTGAACAAGCTGAAGTTAGAAGCTTATTGGCTATCATGCAGAGCTGCATCAGATTTTGCACTCTCTGGTTGTAGTAAATCAACCCCATTGCATTGTAACAACGAAAGAGGAGATCCTGATGCCCCCCCCAAGCACAGGCTCATTGGGGAGAGGTGCTGCATTTCTCTTAATGTGTTTGATAGTGGTAAGACCACGCCTGGTAGGACAACACATACAGCAGCTGGTCCGGCATGGGTTGAATAAATGACAGACATGTCCACCAGCCCCAGGGTTGTATGGTCCTTAGAAAATAGGACAGGGAAGAAAGATTTTCTGCAGCATGTGTAGAATGCCAAGACAGACATTAGTCATGGCTTTTTTCAGCGATTTGTCACTTTTATAACATGACATCCTTAGGTAAAAACCAAAATTATTTATAAATAAAAGAAAAAGACATTTTGTTTAATTGTGTGCATTTTGTATGTAGAAATCTAAAGGAACAAATGCTTGAATGCTACATATAAACTAAATAAAAATTACAATCATGGGTTTTCTGGAAATTAATTTTTGTGTAGATCAAAGAATATGCGCTAACCAAAAACATTGTAAGGATATAATTACAGTGTTTTTGCAAATGAAGTCTGCAACAGCTGTTTGCAGCCTTCATTCATTCAACAGTCACTGTGAGTCACAGCAGGGCCATGCACAGCAAGTTACACTGGCAAAGCTGCTTTTCCAATGTAATGCAAAGGCACGAGGCCCATTTGTGACCTAAGGGAGTTTAACAAGACTTGTGGCCACTCATTAAAATTAGAAGAAAAGAGGTTTAACCTTAAACTACGTAGAGGGTTCTTTACTGTAAGAGCGGCAAGGATGTGGAATTCCCTTCCACAAGCGGTGGTCTCAGCGGGGAGCATCAATAGTTTCAAGAAACTATTAGATAAGCACCTGAACGACCACAATATACAGGGATATACAATGTAATACTGACATATAATCACACACATAGGTTGGACTTGATGGACTTTTTTCGACCTCACCAACTATGTAACCCCTGTTTACTGCAGCAAGCCCCCAACATAGGCTCAGTCCTGCTAACATCAGCTATTGCATTTTAGCAACTGTACTAACTGTTCTTGTTCCAAATTTATCTATTTAAGAACAGTAGCTATATTTCTATGTGTTCTCAACTTTAACAGTAATTCCTATTTCTAACAAAATTAACGTGCATTCTGTTTTAGCTGGTGGTAGCTTGCTTTAAATGCCTTGCCTTATACATACAGTATGTTCGAAGGAAATCAAGACTGCAATTTTAAAAATACAGGAAGATGATGAAACAGTAGATAATTACACAATGATTTCATTTCCTTGTTTTAAACATTGAAAACATGTAAAACAATAACCGCAGCTTATGTATGCATTACCGGTAGATTTTTGTTTATGAGTGCTTTTAGAGACAAATGATGATTGCTTTGATGTTGGTTTATTTGCTCAGCTTGAATAACAAATTAAAAATTGCATTCATGATAATCTGGCTACACTTAAGATATC
Organism: Aquarana catesbeiana; assembly: GCF_042186555.1. Lineage (NCBI taxonomy): Eukaryota > Metazoa > Chordata > Amphibia > Anura > Ranidae > Aquarana > Aquarana catesbeiana. The sequence goes on along the minus strand of NC_133324.1, from coordinate 585,961,435 downwards.
TAAATGCAAATGCAGTGCATCAAAAAAGTACATACCCTCTACATGAGATTATAAAAGCTACAAATGTTAAAACTATTAGCACTAGTCTGCAAGACAATACTATGGAAATACAACCATCAGCAGTAGGCTAAAACACATTCAATTATAGAATAAATGGAATATTGTTTTATATCTAAAAGAAATGTAATATTTTTTCCAGTGGATTAAAATATAACAGATGAAAGACTATAATGGACTACGAATCACCAATTTCATTTGTAGTCCATTTCTAAAATATTTTAGTGGGGATGGACCAGGTAATGCTTTACTGTTAAGCTGTTAACTGCTACAACCATCTCTTCTAAAACATAAAGGCAATGATTTTAGGGAATTTGTAAACATCTGGCTCATCACTTGTGTTCAAGACACCATATGCAGGACAATTTTTATTTACTGTCTTTTTATTGTCTCTTTCCTGGCACCATCATGGTTGCAATGATAATGGTTTATCTTTTTATGCCGGAAAGAAAAACAAATATTATTTTAGTGTATATTTATTTACATTTACTACTTACCACTTTGCAGCAGAGGGGCCAAAACCACCAAAATAACGCAAGAGCAATAAGGAGCAATATTATCAGTATTGCAATAACAGCAGCCAAACCACTGGCCTGTGAATAGATAAAATAATAATAAAAATATAGTCCTACAATAAATTCCAATGTTAACTAGCTAAACACTTAGATCACGAGTCAAAAATAAATGACCTATGTGCCAAAAAAAAAAAAAATTAACAACAATGACTAGAACAGCTGTAAAATATAATGATGTGTTTGCTATTGATTATTTTTTGATATGATTAAATCATAAGTAAACCCAAGAACAAAAATGTATCATATTGCAGCCTACCAGTCCTTAGATGTGGTGGCTGCATTAGGCTTCTTTTTTAGGTAAGGTATATTTATATTTACCAGGGACATGCAGTCGGGGGAGGCAGGTTAACATAAAAAAAAAAAAAAATTAAGCAATTTGGAGGGTAGGTAGCCTAAGTCCTACCCTACCACTGATAATTTGGGGCTCCTACAACCTATGGTTTCAGAGATACGGGGATCCTTGCACAGCCTGTCAGAAGCTACATACAGAGCGGTCAGTTTAAATACAAGCTGGCACACTCTGTTTGCAGCAGACTGAGAGGTTGAGCTCACAGTGCCTCTTCTCACTTCTTGTCAGAGGCACTGAGCTCAGTGGATAGCTTGGAGTCTTGGACCAATGGTAAAGTACCATTAGCTCCAGCTGTCCAATAAAAAAAATTCAAAATTTTGGGAAAAACTGATTCATGAAATCAACCACATAGTGTTTTAACCCTTACACTTTAAAATAGCTCATATGTCATATTATAGAGACAGGTCATAAAAGTGCCAACTAAGTTCTAACATGGGTCCAAAGTAACATAGCACATGTTGTGAATTCACAGTTGAATAACACTAATATCAACACTAGTATCATAAACAGGTATATTTTGTATATCTTATAAGTTGAATCACTAACAAGCTGTAGCCTAAAAATATATTGTTGGCATCTGCAGAACTGAGCACACCAATCTACATTTAATCGGTCCATATAAGATTAAAACAGTTGCTTCAGATCCTTGAAAATTTCCCATGTGCAGTCACAATCCAAGAATACCAATGTTAAGCCTGTATGGTGCAGTACTAGTTTGTTGTGTGGCTTGAACATACAATTATTGTTGCTTTCATGACTCCAGTTCCTTTCAATTTAACCACAAAATGTGGATGCAAAAGAACGTTTAAAAATAACCTGAAATTAAAAATAATATATATATTAATTGACCATTTGGAACCCCAAAGGAATTACCGTTTCAGAATTTTTTACTCTGTTCATGGGCTCCCTCATTTGGAACTGCATCATCAAACACTATGACAATATGAGAGGTGTTACAGAGCACACTGCTTTAAGATTGTATTTGAGGGTGCAAACTTTCTTTTAGTGTTCATGTGATGTAAGTTTTTATTACAATCAAATCCATAATGCCATGGGTAGTGATCATTTGATTTTATGTCTTGTTCCTGGGGCTATAAAATCTCAAGCCCAAAACTGTTCTGCATTTTGGATTTGATATGTGAATAAGCAAGCCATTCGCATCCTGAAAAAGTACCGTGAGAGTGTTTTCATTTGTATGTTGTGAGGATGCATACACTTATTGGCCTACAAACACCTGCTGGGTACCTGTACTGCACCACAAATGAAAAATAGCAACACATGACCATCAGCGTGGCACATTTACAGCTGGTCACTTGTCTTTTTTTTTTTTTTTTCTTTTTTACTAGGTAAGAGCATGGAAAAGCTATTAAAAGATTGCTTGTAATTGTCATGAATTCACACCTTCTCATGTGTAGTTTAATGTTGTTGGAAGCTGCAGCCTAGCGATAGCTTTTTGAGTACTTACTTAATGCAATAAAAGAAAAATGAACATCTATTAGTGCACTATGCTGCAGTTTGCTTCTTATTGCTACTAAATTGTCTGACTTCAGTTCAGTGTTTCACTTTCCCTGCCATGCCTTTTATAGCACTATTCTCCCCCCCCCCTTCTTACTAGTCCATTTCCATACATAGGCAGCTTATACACTTTTACCAGTTTGTATTACATTTTCTTGCCTAAATATGACATGGGGTCTGTGGAAGGACTATTTCCTGATTCTGATCATGTGAAGGTTGAAATACAAAGACTTGCGCTATCTGTCTTTCAGACTTTATGACCTTACATGCTTTTTTAGGTCATACATCATGGTGTCCCGAATGTATTCCCAATAATGCCTCAGTCGTGGAGCCATTGCGAGCAGTACTTTGCCAAAATGCAAGCATGGTCTGGTCACAGGTCACCCCGCACAGCTTAGAAACCATTAAACAGTTTATCATGAGCAGACTATTGCTAACATTATTTGATCCTTCTCTACCAACTATTGTGACTACAGATGCTTCAGGCTATGGCCTTGGTGCAATCCTTACATAATTCCACATAGATCAGGTAGAAAACATTGTTGCTTGCATCCATAACCTTTTACAGAAGCAGACAAAAGTAGAAAAAAAAGCCCTAGCATGAGTTTGGGCAACAGAAAAATGGATAACATTGCAGTGGGTTTGACAGTTTACCATGCAGGTCAACCTTTTCTTTAACTACACTGCTTACCACAAAGACATTAAGGCAAGTAGGAATGTGTATAGCCAGATGGTCAGCAAGGCTACTCAGTTTTACCTAAACAATACAATATACTGTAAACCAGTTTTGAAAAATGTTAATGCTGATTGTTGTGGTTACCCTTACCCATAGTTCTTAGTACACAAGATGAGGATGTAAACCCCTTTACGCTGACATAACACATATATCCGGCCTCACTGGACTGGGCTTTTTTCTGTGGGGTCGCATATATGCGTATCTGTTTTTGTGCTGGGAGCGTCCCACACAGTGAGCTACCAGCACAGAGACAGGGGTCTCACAGAGAGAGCCCCGGAACTCTTGATTCCAGGTCACTTGATCTCTGTGGTAGCCCCTGATTGGCTACCACAGTGGTCAGTCACTGTGAAGCTCGCACCTGTGTTTCTTTCTCTGTGAATAGAGAGGAAAGATACATTATATCTTTCTCTCTCCTTGCAGAGAAAAAAAAAGTGTGTGCAAAAAATAAATATATTAATAATAAAAAAGAAAAGAAAAAATACCTAGATCAAGGTTTGATCTAGGTCAGTGCCAGGGTTAGAGCTTGGGTCAAAGGTCAGGATCAGTTATTTTGGGCAGGATTTAATTTTTTTACATTTTTTAACCGCTTTCCGACCAGTCACCGCAGTTATACTGTGGCAACATGGCTCAGCTGCGCGAATCGCCATCATGTTACGTTGGTTCCCTTTTTGTCCAGTAGGGGCACATGCCGCCCACGGAGCCGATGCGAGTGCCCGTCGGTCATGATCACCGCCGGGCTCCTGCGATCGCTCGGGGCACACTGAGAACCGGGATCTGTGTGTGTAAACACACAGTTTCCGCTTCTCTGAGGGGAGAAGTGACAGATTGTCTGTTCATACAGAGTATGGACAGCGATCTATCTCTTCCCCTGCACGGTCCCCTCCCCCCCTTCAGTTAGAACACACACTAGGGAACACGTTAACCCCTTGATCGCCCCCTAGTGTTAACCCCTTCCCTGCCAGTGACATTTTTACAGTAATAAATGCATTTTTATAGCACTGATTGCTGTATAAATGCCAATGGTCCCAAAAATGTGTCAAAATTGTCCGACGCGTCTGCCATGTCGCAGTCCCGATAAAAATTGCAGATCGCCGCCATTACTAGTAAAAAAAAATTAACAATAAAAATGCCATAAAACTATCCCCTATTTTGCGCAAACCACACAATATACGCTTATTGCGATTTTTTTTTTTTTTTTTTTTTTACCAAAAATATGTAGAAGAATACATGTAGGCCTAAAATGAGGGAAAAAAAATTTATATATATTTTTGGGGGATATTTATTATAGCAAAAAGTAGAAAATAACGCTTTTTTTTTTAATTGTCTCTCTTTTTTTGTTTATAGCGCAAAAAATAAAAACCGCAGAGGTGATCAAATACCACCAAAAGAAAGCTCTAATTGTGGGAAAAAAGGATATCAATTTTTGGGTGCAACATCGCACAACCGCGCGATTGTCAGTTAAAGCGACGCAGTGCCGAAGAGCAAAAAGTGCTCTGGTCAGGAAGGGGGTAAAATTTTCCTGGGGCTGAAGCAGTTAAATTATTATCAATGTCAGTGTGTTTTAGGTAAGACAAAAAAAAAACAAACAACAAAAAACATACACATATGTGGTATCCCTGTGATTAGGAGCAAAAAAAATTATTTTGGGTTGTTTTTTGGTGGTAGGTTTTGGTAGTAACAAGAAATATACAGCTAAATTTAACAAAATATTTTTTTACTATTTTGGGCCAGTTTTCTTTTGATAATAAAAAGCACAATTTGTCTAGGAAAAAAAAAAAAGTTATAATCCACCTGGATGCACAAAATATTTGGGATGATACAATTTTACTAACACATGTTAAAGTTGCAAAATTGTGCTTAGGCATTAATATTTGTTTTACCCTTAGGCGTGAAGGGGATGAAAGTGGTTGCATCCGCTGATATAGAGGCAGCTGCATCTGAGTTCATCTTGCATGCCCAGTATAATCAATATTACAGGACATTCTACACATTCTACAAATGGCTTTTGCAAATGGAAAAACAGACAATATATTGTACCCAACTTCATTGCTTTACTACAGAATTATACATCAACTGTCCCTAGCTGATGACTATATTGTATTTGCATCTCATGTCTTACTAGTTCCAGAGACCTTGAGAGAGTACCATATACAACTTGCACATCAGAGTCACCAAGGAATTGTAAGAACAAGGCAAAGACTATATCAACTATACTATCAGCCAGGCCAGGATGCCCAACTGCCAACTACTATTCCATTTTGCATTACTGTCACACAAACTGTACCACTCCAGCCAGTCCTACTTTCCTAGTCTGCTTAAGAGATTGCTATAGATATAGCAGGTCGTTTCACAGAGGCACTTGGGGACTTCTGGATTGCTATACCATTAATAGATCATTATATCAGTATATTGCCAGAAATTGCATATCTCAAATATAAAATCTACTACTGTACTTATGTTTTTATTCACAGTTTTTGGCAGGGAAGGTAACGCAAAATAATTATTGTCTGACAATGGACCACAATTTATTTCATTCTAGTCTATATCCTTCCCAAGAAAGAGAAACACTGTGCATAGGAAATCCTCAGCTTATAACCCCCAAGTAAATATCGAGAAGACTGTGAAAAATCAAGATAAAAAGGGATTATAGAGATTGGAAACATGGTGCAAGAAAAGTATAATTTCAGCCTGGATCTCTAGAGTTAAGAAACCTAGCTTGTTGAAACAGGCACAATCCAAATTACCCAATCTGCTTAGGGTGATAAGTCAATAGGTTCTTACTCCTATCAACTGTCTGATGGATGCATATTAAATCAACAACAGGAAGAGGAGACAAGGGAGTCCCCAGAAAGCAAAAAAGGGGAATGGTAAACTACGGCTTATGGTACAAAAATGCATTTTTGACGAATCGGCTGGTACTCTATTTGCAACTTTGGTGAGTGTGGATTCAAGGATCTTTTACCCCCATTTGATGCATATTAAATGCCCATCATCTTATGCCTCATCGGCAGGACTTTTCAGAAGTTTCATTTGATTAATGAATTCCTAATGTTTCTGATAACAACCAAAAAATATTCAAACGTTGCTTTTACAGGTGGTGAAACATAGAGAAGTGATGGCAGAAAAAAGACCAAGTGGTCCATCAAGTCTGTCCATTTTGTTTAATTTTTTATATGGTTTAGGTTTTTTTTATTAACTTTTTTGTCTGAGTATAGATCTATGTTTGTCCCAAGCATGTTTGAAGTCATTTACTTGACTGACTCACTACCTCTGCTGGTAATTTATTCCAAGCACCAACTACCCTTTCAGTAATACTTTTTTTAAGACTAGTTTTAAAACTTTTTTTAACTCCAGTTAGTTTGAGGTCATGTCCCCATGCTCTTGATCTTGGTTTGATATAGCTAATACTACCTTCTTGAACCTTATTCACCCGCTTGATGTATTAAAATGTTTCAATCATGTCTCACCTTTCCCTTCTTTCCTCCAAACTGTATAAATTAAGTTTCTGAAGTCTCTCTTGATATGTTTTCTCCCCCTAGACTCATTCTATCTTATCAGTATCTTTTTGTAAGCAAGGTCTCCAGAACTGAACACAGTATTCTAAATTAGATCTCACTAAAGACCTACATAGGGGAATCGGGCTTCCTTCCACCTGCTGGTGACCTCTCTAGCAATGCATCCTAGAATTCTATTTGCTTTTCCCACTGCCTGGCCACATGATTTGCTCATTTTGCAATTGTCTGGAATAAAACCCCCAAACCTTTTTCCTCTGTAGTTCTGGCCAACACTGCACCCCCCATGTTGTATTGTCAAGGGATTCTTTTTCCCTAGGTGCATTATTTTACATTTAGAATAATTGAACTGCAATTTTCACTGCTTTGACCAAATTTTGATCTCAAGTGTAGGGTGCCACATCTAAAAAAAATCTAGACCTATTCTATGTGCCCCTCATTGCTTCCTTTTTTTTCTAATCTTGGAAAAAAGTGAACAAATATATTCAACATAAAAAAAAATCTAGACAAAAGGACCCCCCCCCCCCCAAAAAAAAGTATGTATTTTTAAGGCACCACAAAAGGAAAATCTGATCATAAAAAATATAACTTTTATATTTATATTTTCATCACATATATATAAAATCCATTAACATATGGAAAACACTAAACACTTAAAATCCTACTCCCATTTCTTCATATTTAACTGCACACTATTTTTTTTTTTTTATCAGAATTATGTTTATTAAAGGTCACATTATTTATGAATAATCACATCTGTTGATACATTGAGCATAGGTTCACAAATTTCCAGGACACCGTGTTTCAGACTAGCAAGCTCATGCCATGGTATCATCATACAGTGTATCTTAATAACATTTATGAAGATGGTAAACATAAGTTCTTCCACTCAAGATCCATAATGTTGCAGAGTGGTGGACCCAATGCGTTTCACAGCTAGTAAGCCTGTTTCCTCAGGGGTATAATAAGGGGAGATCTATAACAAACATAGAAGATATACTCATTGAAAACACAATTTCACATCAGTATCTTCAAATACCAGTCAAGCTCTCAAGTAACAATTAATGCTATCTTACCAATTGGCATGAGCCTGGAGTTCCCAACTGGTGCCATTACACCCACCTAGGCAGTAAAGCATTCCATGTATTGTCAGCCACTGGAATGCAAAAGAGGCTCCAAAAGCACCACTAAGATAAAGATTTACCAAAAAGAAAATAATCAGTCACATAATGTGTGTATCTTTAAACTTAAGTGTTGTAGTGTCTCAAATACAGTTAAGCTAGTTACCTGTTTTGACTGAAGCAAATTCTACAGAAAAACTGGAATCTACTTATCAGTGATGGTATAGTGGCTAAGCACATTTGTGACCACCTAGAGGTGGTATAGAGATGCATCAGATCTATCAGGGATTGGGCAGTGCATAGCCATTATGCAGGTGGAGACAGACGCGCTGTATGCACTAAGAAAGGTACATATAGATGTGGACTATATGTGCAGTGTCCCTGGACATGGGAAGGTGAAACAATTACCCTTTCTGATGACAGTAACTTTATCCCTAGAAACTATATAGACTATCAGCCTGTGGAAGTAGTCTATCTGATGAACTATGTTTGCAGAGCATCTTATTTACGGAAAACCAAGAGACCATTCTGCAGACATATTCAAGATCATGTTTATTATGTTGAGAGTGGCATGTTGTCAGTGCCCACTGGTAGGCATGCCAGCCTGAAACATAGATATGACATGAAATCTACTGACAGCTAACAAATACTAAGTTTGTGTTAGATCACTCTTTATTATACCCCTGAGGAAGCAGGCTTGCTAGCTGTGAAACACATTGGGGATATCACTCTGCAACATGGCGGAGCTTCAGCAGAATTGATACCAAGCCTCGCCTTCAACAGTGCACCAGTTGTGGGCATTGCTATGCATCGGCAGCTGCATGATGCGGGTCATCATTCTGCACAAGGCGGCCGGAAGTTCCCCTCACCCTGCTGGAGCTTGTTGGATGATAGGACCATCTCATTGGCCGGTATCTCATGTGACCCTGGACAGGGCCTCCCATTGGTTCCCTTTCAAGCCTTGGAGGCACTTATAACGGCCATACCCATAGATCACTAACTAGGATGACGTTTGCAGGTCCTGTAAGTGGATTTCTATTGGAATTAAGGTAAAAGCATTTTAGGACTTTGTTCTGCTCTACCTCTGTAACCATATGGATCCTTCAATATGTTGGGTTTTACCCTGTCCTTTTGTGGTCTCCCATTTTCTGTGCCTCCTTTGGTTCCCTAGATTTCCAGTCTGGTGTACCATACTCCTCTAGAGTTTCCACGTCCCTCTACAACTGCCATATACAATGTAAGATCCATTCCTATCTTATTTTGCTATTTGTTCCTCCACTCTCCCCTGTAGATGTATTTGTGGATCATATGCTCCTGTATAGGATGCCAAGATGACATTGTCTTTATTGTTATTGTTATTTAATTTTTTGTTGATCTCTATAGATTGGGCCGAGCTTCCTGCTTGTCTTTACAATAGACCCAACATGATCCTCATGTCCCCTGGCTATAGTGACCATTAGGAGATATTTTGCAATGTGATACCTGGGCAGGGCTACGTGTGGCCTAGCGGTGGGTGTCTGGCGGGGCATGAACAGCAGCGCAATTTTTTGGCTCCTTTGTCGTGGTTTTAAAACATAGTGGCATACATATGTGATGTAATCTTTGTGACTGGGTTAGTACAGTACTATTTTTGTATATTCATTGTTTGTATACATAATTGTAGCCATATATATTTATGTCTACAGTTACTTTTCATAAAAATTATCTGTATCATCGTGTTTCTGACATCTCTAGAGAAGAATCATAGAAACACGTGTGGCCGTTGAATATGGAGAATAAGTCCCAATTATGATCTTCTATTTACATCACATGATCAGCTGTCATTGGCTAACAGCGGATCACATGGTAAGGGCCTGGGATCTGTGATCAGCTGAGTCTCATTGAAGGGGGTGCACAGGCGGCGCATTCTCGAGAGGATGTACATGGACGCCCTCCTAGCAATAAGGCTTGCGCTGTAGCCGTCTTTAGGCTATAGCATGGGCAGGAGGTGGTTAAAATGCACAATATCGTGATTTAAAAATCTTTTGTACTATGTAGAAAATATGTGGTGCTCATACTGGCCTATAGTTGACACTATTTACAAATGTTACACGTATAATACAGTCCATGCTCTGTACAAGTTTGTTCCACTTCTTGTTATGATATATACTCAGAAGCCTTCATGTGTTTTATAGATGACTGAATTTATTAATAAAGTACTTTAAAACTGTTTTACTGCTTCCTAGACTACAGTACACATCAAGCAACTTTTTTTCCTGTTATTATACACCTGTCTTTTCCTCCAGCTTAGAAGCCCCCAACTCTTAGGCCCCATTCACACCTATGTGATGCGTTATATGCTTTGTTTGCATGTTTGTCGTGTGACAGCATAGGGCAGCCCATTCACATGAATGGGCTGCTCTATGCACAACAAATGCACCAAAGTAGCTCCTGCACCCTGTTTGGGCAGTGAGTCTTGCATGCTTTTATACTGCGCGCTTGTCACAAAACATCTGCTTGCCGTGTTTGGGGTGTCATTAAGAAACGATGGCCCCATAAGCATGATGCATGCTTTTGCGTGTTTTTCGGAATGCAAAGGTGTCGAATGGGGCAGTCTTCTGCTGATTGTTAAAAATATCCATTCAGATATCTATTAAAATATCCATTCAGATATCCATAACTGCCTGGATGACAGATTGCGTAATGGCGGAATCTTTAAACTTATATGGTACTTGCACATGCACCTGGTACCCTATACAGCCCATAAATCTGCCTTTAGCTCAAAGGGGTTGATTTACTAAAACTGGAGAGTGCAAAGTCTGGTGCAGCTGTGCATGGAAATGAATCAACTTCAAGGTTTTTTTGTCAAAGCTTAAAGGGTAATTCCACTTTCGTGGGGAAAAAAATTGCAAATAAAGAAAAAATATAGCGTGTACAATTGCGATACAAGCCATTTTGTAATTGAATGTTATTAAAAATTTCCTTTTCAATCTGCAGCCGCTGTAATTTTCTATAAATACAATGTAATATGGCTACATGGAGTTGTTCTCTACACAGAATGTGTACTGACCACTCCCAGAAACATAATTTCCTACTTGTGTGATTGGCTCATCAATTTTCCCAGAAGTCTGCCTAAGATACATGTCAGATTTCAGGCATCTCCTGCAACAAAAATGTCATTTTTGGTGAGATACTCCCAATAAGAACACATCCAAAGGGATTCAGGTCTAGCAGATTTTCTCATTAGTGCTCTGCAGCTGCCACAGCTGACCGATAATTATGAAACCACTCCCATTAGACCTACTCAACTCAGAGGCACAGAGAAACACACATGGATTTCTTCAGAATAACAAAAGGTAGGAATCTGCAACAAAGTTTGTTATAATCCTTGTAATGTACGTAGATCACCCAGAGGGGAATGTTTTTTTCTCAACAAAAGTGGAGTTAAGCTTTAATTGAACAAGCTGAAGTTAGAAGCTGATTGGCTGCCATGCACAGCTGTACCAGATTTTGTACTCTCTAGTTTTAGTAAATCAACCCCTTCTTGTCTGGATTGCTCACATCTGCCTCACACAACTGGATAATTACAATTAAATGCCCATTGTTTAGTCAAATCTGTTTCAATTAAAGAAGCACTATCATGATTGTTAATAATTAAATACTGATCCACACATTTGTGTCTAAATATCTATATTTGACTCTACTGAACTGGTTTTAAATTGTGAAGAAAAGTTTTAGTCTCTTCTTTCCTAATAGAAGCCCGATTTGTGGGCATTACTAATGTCGGTATCAGACAGGGCTCAGTTGCCATAAATATCTATTTAGTGGGCACACCTGTTGGGAGTGCCTGTCGCATGCACTGACATCAATCAAAATGATATTATTTACACTGATGAGCCGCAGGAGCTGCCCATAGAATACATCACAATGGAGCAGGTTTGTGCCCTACCCTGCTTCTTTACAGAAAGTGCATGGGTGGAGAGGACAGGTAGAGCTCTGTTGTGAGCAGGCCCATCTTGCAGAGGGTTTTTTTTTAACCAGCAGTCTAGCTGAAATGCCCCCTCCCCCTGCATTCCTAGTGACAGCCCTTGTCTTCCTGATGCCCAGGACATGCACTGTCTTTAAGTGCTCATTACATATTCATCCTCTTGTTAGCTACATGGTAGAACAATAGTGAAGGGAGAGTGGGCATGCTGTTTTTAATGCTAGCTCATCATCAGCACTACCTAGAAGGACAGAACAAGGTGCTACATGCACTTTATCCCATGTGGAACAGACGTAACTAAGAAATTTCAATGAGATTTCTTCTTCAAGGCCACCCTAAAAACTCAACCAGACTATTTCAGATTAGAGTAAGAACAGTGCTCAGATGGACAAATGTGACAATTTCTGCCTAAAGCCCGTTTGCGACTTTTTCTTTATTGCAAAAATAAAATAAAAATATAACATTTTACATCCTATGTGAACTGAATAGGAATCTAATTAACAATGAATCAACTGTTAATATATGTGTTCTAAAAAAACATTTTGCTATGATAACGATATTCACAATTTATATTTATGTGCAATGATCTCTTTCTATCTTGAGTAATGGGGGAAAACGTCTGTATGGCTATTCAGTTTGGAAAAACAATTAGAGTTCAATTACACTTGCTTCAAAATGTGACAGTGAACACACTTTTTTAACCACTTCAGCCCCAGAAGGTTTTACCCACTTCCTGACCAGGACATTTTTTGCAATACGGCACTACGCCACTTTAACCAACAAACACGCAGTCGTGCAACGCTGTACACAAATAAATAAAATGTATGTCCTTTCTTCCCCACAAATAGAGCTTTCTTTTGGTAGCATTTGATCAAAATGCAGATGCGCAAAAGTTATAGCGTCTACAAACTATGGGACAGATTTAGGAACTTATTTTTATTTATTTTTAGGGATGAACCCGATGTTCGAGTCGGCATACAGCCAAAAAAAGTAAAAATGACAGGAGACAGTTTGGGACAAGTCCTTTATTTAAAAAAAAAAAGTGTCCCGCGATGTAACTCCATCTTCAATGACAGTGCCGACGATCCGAGAAAAAAAAAAGGGCCACCTGGTGATGTAAACGGGTGACCCTGCCCACTCTGACATTACGTGACATCACATGACATCAGAAGAAGGTGGGGTCACCCGCTTACATCACCAGGTGGCCCCACCCTCAGCTATATAAGAGCTGTCATTGCAAAAAGGCTGCAGTCAGTGGGACGCCTCCCATCAAAGCGGAGTTTTTCAGGTTTTTTTTTAATTTTTCTCGGGTCGTCTGTGCTGTCTTCGAAGATCGAGTTACATCGCCGGACACTTTTCTTTTAAAATTATTAAAAGACTTGTCCTAAACTGTCTCCTGTCATTTTTACTTTTTTGACACTTTTTTGGTGAATGTGTAGGAGTACAATGTACCCAATACGCATTCACATAGGGGGGCCAGGATCTGGGGGTTCCCTTGTTAAAGGGGGCTTCCAGATTCCAATAAGGCCCCCACCCACAGACCCCCACAACCACCAGGCAAAGGTTGTGGGGATGAGGCCCTTGTGCTCATCAACATGGGAACAAGGTGTTTTGAGGGCATGTGGCCTGGTACAGTTCAGGAGGGGGGCGCTCCCCCTTTTCCTGCGGCCTGCCAGGTTGCATGCTCAGATAAGGGTCTGGAATTGATTTTGGGGGTGACCCCACGCCATTTTTTTACACTTTGGTGCAGGGTTCCCCTTAATATCTATACCAGACCTGGAGGGCCTGGTATGGATTTTGCGGGGACCCCCACGGCAATGTATTTTTTAATTTTGGTGCGGGGTTTCCCTTAATATTCATACCAGGACCCAAAGGGCCTGGTAATGGACTGGGGGGGAACCCATGCCATTTTTTTCAATGATTTTTATCTATAATGCTGGGATCCAACAATTCATTACAGCCATGAGCAGTTTTTAAATGACATTTTTTTCCTTTAGAAATGTTATTTTGCTGTGGTACTGTTCTAAACACGAGAAAAATGCGCTACTTTACAGGCATACTAAGGACAACCCCAAGGTACGATATTTAAAGGAATACATCATTTTTATTGTCTCACGTTAAGCATTATTAAAATCACTGCTCCTGAAAAAACTTATTTTTGCATTGATACATGTCCCCTGGGGCAGAGCCCAGGTCCCCAAACACTTTTTTATGGCAATAACATGCATATAAGCCTTTAAAATGAGCACTTTTGATTTTTCTTGTTGGTGTCCCAGAGACTTTAATGATGTCTGCATTTTTTTTGCCTGTTCGCAAGTTCTGGTGCGAACCGAACGGGGGGGGGGGGGGGGGTGTTCGGCTCATCCCTATTTATTTTATTTTTTTGCTTGTTTACAGCAGCACACCGCTAATCCGTCTCTCCTGTGAATGATCGGCGGGCCGCTGCGGCCATGTGTGGCTCCCACTGTGTCCAATAACAGCAGGAGCGGCGGCACTCCCCCTAAACCGCGTGCACGAAATCACGTACAGGTACATGATTTTGTGCGCCCGGGCCGCCTTGCCACAGTTATTGTACGCGGGAAGGTCTGGAAGCGGTTAAAGCACTATGAATGCCAATCAAAGGACGTATCGCTAAATAAAATAGTTTCCTTACAGTCATGTTCACATTGTTGTGTTTGCTTTGCTTTATTTCGCTTCAAACATTTTAAACATTTTACCCCATGTGGTCTGTTCCACACAGGCCTCAGCTTGTGGGAGTGCTGAGTGCCACTTTAAGCAAGCTGCTAGCAGGCTATAGCACCACCTGAAGCTTGTTAAAAGCATTCTGAAGCCCACTAGTGACTTGTTTAAAGTGACAATACGCATTCCCATTAAGATCTGTGTATACATTTCCAAAAAGGAGCTAAAGGATGCTTTAAAGGCTCAGAGAAAGCTGCTCAAAGCTTGTCAAAAGCTTGCTGAAAGTTTCATAAAAGCTGCTCTTTTACAAGCTGAGGTCCGTGTGAAACAGGCCTGTCATTTTGTTGCTGCTACAAAGCACATGTGGTGTGCAACATGGGAACACTATAGCAGAAGGTAAGCGGGGACCAGAGAGAAAGGACTGAGTGGTGGAAGATCAGCAGAGCTGGGGAACCAGAGCAGGAGAAACTAGCCAATGTTACACATGGTGAGCAGTGTGGAAGCAATATAGCAGGAGGTGAGCAGGGGCAGGAGAAAGAGGAGAATCAGCAAACCAAAGGATCAGCAGAGCTGGGGTTACTACTGAGTGGGGGATCAGTAAAGCTGGGGGGGTTATTACTAAATGGGAGATCAGCAAAGCTGGGGGTACTGCTGAGTGAGGCATCAGTAGAGCTGTGGGTACTATTGAGCATGGGATCTGCTGAATGAGGGTAATAAAAAGTTGGGAATCTGCTGAATGTGGGTACTAATAGGCTGGGGATCTGCTGAACGGGGGTACTAATGAGCTGGAGATCTACTGAGTGGGGGTACTACTGAGCCCTTTTAAAATAAATAGAAAATCAACACACACAGGGCGTTTGCCAAGCTTCATTAAATCTTAAAAAAAATGACCAAAGCATCACTGAAGCACCACTGAAGCATCACAGCATCAAAACCACATAAAAAAAGCATGTTGAAGCAGTAGGTGCTTTAATGTGTGTGTTAGGGCTAATTTACACTTGCTTCAGCTGTATTACACATTAAAGTTCCTACTGCTTCAACATTTTTTGATATGTTTTTGATGCTTTGGTGATGCTTCGGTAATTCTTTAATGAAGTTTGGCAAATGCCCGTTGTGTTGATTTTCTATTTGTTTTAAAGGGGCCCAGTAGAACCCCAGCTCATTGGTATCCCTGTTCAGCAGATCCCCAGCTCATTAGTACCCTTGTTTAGCAGATCTCCAGCTCAGTAGAATCCCCATTCAGCAGATCTCCACTCAGGTGAGAACAAAGGTGTTGGTGCGTTGCTGGACCAATACAAACACCAACATGATAACAAAACCAGGGTGCCGTGATGTGGCTCTGTGGATCACGCATGCGTTTGCAAATGCATGCGGATGAAACCCCTGTTTTTAACGCATACTGTTAGACAGGTTTATTCGGTTATCTGCGAGCTAGTGGTAAGTAGGCTTTGTTTTTTTCCTGAGCATTCCCCAGACTTTGTTGTTAAAGCTTGTAGAGTTGTCATTTTCCCTTGATTGCCCTATGAGGTTGCAGGACCCCTGACCCTCTGTCTGGACAGTGCTGATTGGCCCTGTGCTGATCACATGCACAAAGAAAAATCTAGTAATACACACCAAACTGAGCATGTGCAGCTTGCCCCCAAGGCTCTGTTCATTTAGAAGATGGTTTGGGGACAGTGGAAGAAGGGAAGGATAAGAGAAGACAGAATCAAACAGCCTTTTTACACAATGCAGAAGATTAAACCCTTAGGTTCCACCATGAGTATAACAAGCATGCTTTACTGCATATACAGACTGATTTTACTGTTGTGGGTTTAGTAACACTTTAAGAATAAGCCTTTTTTGAGATGGAAGGACACTTTCATTATCTTGCTTTCATAACACATCAGTCTGCAGGGAAATGTATACATTTAATTTGTTATTGGGCTTTTCCAGTCTTGGAATCTCTCTGGCAAACCTCGCTGCGCAAGGTTTGAGACTTTTGTGTTTACTGATTAAGTTGCTACAGTTAATTTTAAAACATAGGTGCCATGGTAATTCTGCAATGTAAATACATACAGTATATATTTCATCAAAACTATTAGAGATTGACGCGGTTTCCTATTCAGTTTAGAAACGGATATATGAAAAAATGTGTTTTTCTGTCTAGTTCATACCACTGCTAGGCCCAAGAGATATGATGACTCTCTGCTAGGCCCAGATAGTCATCACATTTGATGACTAGGTATAGCACACTTTATGGAAAGTGTCTGATGTGTGTCCATGAGCCCCTAGAATTAAAAGATAGTTCGTTTTCCAAACTTATATAATTTCTGCACAGAAAATTAGTTGGGCAGTGAAGCAATGCTTGCTGAGTGAATACCATGTATAGAATTTACTTTATAAAGCAGTGCTGCAGATCTCACTTAGTTTAATATGTGTGCAAGTAAATGAATCCCTATATGTCTGTCTGCATGCTCAAATAAACTAAACCACACTGTTGGTGGTACTGTTCATTTCTGGTGGTATAAGTCTAGTATACTGTAAGTCAATTTTTGAAGCAGCTTTGGTGAAGAATTTCTCTAGTGATTATCTGCATATTTTTTTCCCATATAACATAACAACAATGCAGTTTCAAAAAACATTGATATTTTCTGTGATGAATGCTTTATCATTTATAAAAGTCATATACATGGGCAAAATGAAAACCTGTATCACTGCACTGGCCGACCACTTCTTCTGCTCAGCACATCATATCTGAGCAAGTTCAAAGCAGAAACAAATGAAAATGATTCACTTTAATGAACCCTTAGGAGGTTTTCTTAAACCTCGTACACACGATCGGATTTTCTGCAGAGGTGTGCCTGGATTTTGTCTTGCATACAAACGGCAAGGAATTGTCAGCCAACAAACAAGAACGTAGTGACGTACTACGTGGTTTTTCAGCTCTTTAGCCCCACCCTTTGGGCTCCTTCTGCTAATTTTGTGTTAGTAGAAGTTTGGTGAGTGTTGATTCACGTTTTACATTTTGCGTTTTTCAATTAGCGCTTTTCAGTTCACGCTTTTCATTTCATTCGTTTTTGAACGCCGTTCGTGCGGAATTGGAGGAGATAACGTGTTAGTTATTATTGGCCTTGGAGTTATTGCTTTGACCCAAGCCCAGTCCAGGAACAGGAGAAGGAGGAGTTCTTGGACATCACCCGGTGACCACGCCCCATGCCTATATAAGTCTTTGCGCACCGCGCACACTGCATTACAGCGGGAGAGAGCGTTGTGTCAACATCAGAAGAAGACCGGAGGGAAGAAGATGACAGAGAAGACCGGGCCAACGCTAGCAAAAAAGCGGGCAAAAGAGCAGAAGATAGCGGAGGAGCACGGCAGAAGATAATGGAGAGCGGGAGAAGAACTGGAGAGCGCAGAGAAGAGGTCGAAAAGCGCAGAGAAGTCAGAAGAGACCCCCGAAGCCGGAAGAAGACCCCCGGAGCTGCCTAATAAATTACTTTAAAAACTTGTGTTTTTTTATTGACACGATGTACCCCATACTCATTCACATAGGGTGGGGGGCTGGGATCTGGGGGGTCTCCTTATTAAAGGGGGCTCCCAGATTCCGATAAGCCCCCTGCCCACAGACCCTGACAACCAACGGCCAGGGTTGTCGGGAAGAGGCCCTTGTCCTCATCAACATGGGGACAAGGTGCTTTGGGGTGGGGGGCCACAGCCCATGTTGAGGGCATGCGGCCTGGTACGGTTCAGGAGGGGGGCGCTCGCTCATCCCCACCCCTTTTCCTGACCTGCCGGGCTGTGTGCTTGGATAGGGGTCTGGTATAGATTCTGGGGGTACCCCCACGCCGTTTTTTTCGGTGTAGGGGGTTCCCCTTAGAATCCATATCAGACCGAAGGGCCTGGTATGCTCTTAGAGGGGGAACCCATGCCTTTTTTTATTTAAAATTTGGCGTGGAGTTCCCCCTCAAGATTCATACCAAACACAGTGCCTGGTATTGGCGGGGATCCAAGTCGGATCCCTGTTCATTGAAAGTCGAACGTATGTCGACTTCAAGTCGCAGGGCAAAGTCTGATGCAAGGTAGGACGGCTGTCGTGTCGCACCAGTGTAAACCCGGCCTGATTCTGTGAAATTAATGCACTAATTAGCACGTCAGAAAATGGCAGTCGTGTCAAAACATGGACGATATCACCTATTTAAAACATTTTCTTTTCAGTAAGTCAGAACATTTCATCTGTAATGTTTCAGAAAATGCTATGGTAAGACATATCTTCCTAGCGCTAATTAGTCAATAAGTGGAGTCAAGATTGGGAGTGGTGTTACTTTGTTGGTAAGGGTACTCTTAAATCGGGATGTATGATGGAACAGGCCATGAGTGATTGGTAATAATCTCTAGCCTCCTAATCTAATCCAAATCTGTACAGCCTTCTCACACTGGCTTTGTGTGCAATGCTCTGAATATAGATCTGTAGCACAAGCACAAATGCGCACATTTCAGAGACTCATATAGGATTTCATAGGTCCTGCAGCAAATGGGCACAGAGTAATTGGGAATATAGCAGCCAGGGTACAATTGGGAAATGAAGCTAAGAGAAGAAAAAAAGATAATGTATACCTGAAGTAAAAACTTGGAGTTTTGGATAGAAAAGAGAAATATTAGAATACCTGTCAGGTTTTTATTGCTGTCTGTGTCCCTGTTAAGGAGAATCACTCTCTATTTGTCCTGTTTAACACTATCAAAGAAAGTGCAATTAACCACTTCAGCCCCGGAAAAGATTTACCCACTTCCTGACCAGGCCATTTTTTGCGATACAGCACTGCTTCGCTTTAACTGTCAATTGAGCGGACGTGTGACGCTGTACCCAAACAAAATTGATGTCCTTTTTTTCCCACAAATAGAGATTTCTTTTGGTGGTATTTGATCACCTCTCCGTTTTTTATTTGTTTGCGCTATAAATAAAAAAAAGGGGCGACAATTTTGAAAAAAAAAAAAAAAATTTTTACTTTCTGCTATAAAACATTTCCAAAAAAAAAATGTAAAGAAACAAATTTATTGATCAGTTTAGACCAATATGTATTCTGCTACATATTAAAAAAAATCGCAATAAGCATATATTGATTGGTTTGCACAAAAGTTATTGTGTCTACAAAATAGGGAATAGATTTTTGGCATTTTTATTATTTTTTTTTTTTTACTAGTAATGGCGACGATCAGTGATTTTTAGTGGGACTGCGACATTGCGGCGGACAGATCAGACACCTAACTGACATTTTTGGCACTTTTTTGGGAACCAGTGACATTATTACAGTAATCAGTGCTAAAAATATGCACTGTTATTGTACTAATGACACTGGCAGGGAAGGGGTTAACACCAGGGGCGATCAAGGGGTTAAATGTGTTCCCTGTTTGTGTTTTCTAACTGTATGGGGACTGTGTGACTAGGGAAACACATATATCCATCTTCCTGTTTAGCAGAAAGACAGGATCTGTGTGATCTCCCCTGTCAGAATGGAGATTTGCCTTGTTTACACAGGCAGATTCCCGTTCTGTCACTGATGCCCACCGGACCCACTGATTGGCTCCCCCGCTGGCCAATGGGAGAGCACGTGCCCACAAAAGTGAGTTCCTGAGCCAACGTACAGCTACGGCGATTTGTGGGAATGACCCAAACTGCCGCAGTATAATGAAGGTAGCTGGTCGGCAAATGGTTAAAATAAAATTCCAAATTTTGAGTTGTCCCAGGGGCAAAGGGGGAATCTTTCAATGGGGACACTAGTTCTGGCAACCCTGGTGATTGAGCCCATTGACTTTGGAGGGATTTCCTCTCACTTCCTGTTCTGGCTATGAGGCAGGACGTGAAGAGAAATCTCCCAAATGGGGAACAAATGGCAAAAAAAAAAAAAAAAGACAGGGCTTATAGCCTTCCTGTACTCTGTCCAAAATTAATAAAAATTGTTCCCTTTAGTTCTACTTTAAAATGCATGTGAATCATGTTATATTATATGATTTAAAAAACAAATGTTTGACTTTAAATACCACTTGAGGCATGGCTGCTTAAGCACAGACATGAGATTCTTATCTTACAGTCTTGTTACCTACTTGTGATACTTGTAAATATTGTAGAAAATTAAGGTAGCATTGTGTTCAGTACCAATGCCATCCACACAGTTTGGGGTTCTTTAGATTTCACTATAATCACAGGAGGATTCAGTACAGTTGCAGTTTACAACAAATCCAAGGGAAGTGATATTAGCTGTTTTAGCAGGAGGAGGGGTTCTGATAATGACTAGAGTTCTTGGTAGGTGTTCTGGGGGAAGCAATGTATTTTTGGTTATGTAGGGAGCCATAAATAGGATGAAAATGCATATCATCACCCTGAGTTGGTTTCCTATTACAGCTGTTAAAGTCATAGCTAGGAAAACACATTCATTCATTAATCAAGAACTTGCTGATAATATTGGGAATTACATTTAAATTATCTGTTATATATTCACTGCCTAAGAAAGAAGTGATATCATTGAACTTCAAATTTGTATCAAGTCTGTTTGGGCGACTGTAGAAGAAAATTTACCAACTCTAATCACAGATGAAAAGAAATAATCTAGACAGAAGTGAAATAAAAAGTTCAAAGAACAGGTCTTAGGAAGATCACTTTACGGCAAATCTGTAAGCTTACATAGCATTTCGATTACTGTGCACAATAACAACAATTTATAAAGCTTCACAGCTGTAGACCCTCAGCTCATAAGTTGTTGGTTTTTCACATCATGCTAGTTTATTTACAACCGTTTGTATCATATTTGTTTAGTAAATTCATCAATATTTCTTAAATAATAATTATCAGTATCAAGATATGTTACATTTTACACTCATTTCCCGAAACACTCCCATTTTTATATTTAGGTCTATATTTAGTTGCCACAAGCATTTGCAAAACATTAAACAATTGCTGTGAGTCTTCAAATTCTGTTTACATGTATTTAAAATGTAAAATGTGTAGGTATTACTAATTTTTCCAAACCAATTTTTGTGATACTTCCTGAAAACTGAATGTTGCATAAGTTACACAGCTAGGCTGCAATATATTATAATAAATTATGGTCATTAGAGCTTAAATGTGTTAATTTACACATGTTAACAGGCCTAGAGGACAAGAGAGGTTTTAATGAATTCTCTGACGGAGTATGTGCATGTGTGTTGTTTGTTGTTTTCTACTCCCTTGACCCGAGTGGCAGCGAATAGCTTGCAAATTGTCTACTGGTTCATTAGCATTATCAAACTAGTCCTGGGATACGTGATCTCTGCTCAAAATTCCAGCTGCTACTATAGAAACACTAATCTGCTGTCATGTTAGTGCAGTTACATGCTGGCTTTCAAAACAAGTTTATATATTGAATGCACACTTATAAAAAGCAAGACAAATTATTCTCAAATATCAATGAGTATGAACTATATACACACAAAGAAAAAAAGAAACACTTTGGTTTATCAATTTGGCATCCATTTTGTATATGCACAAGGGATTTTGCTCAATGGGAAAGAACAGGAGATATATATATATATATATATATATATATATATATATATATATACACACACACACACACACACAGGTACAATAATAATACAATATGTCCTGTATTACTTACACAATTCGTAGCTGTGATTGTCAGAGGGCTAGTTAAAGCAGTGTTTCCATTGTTTATGCTCACCCAAACCTCCATGGTTCTAGAAAAAATACCAAGAAAATCAAGCATATTACTTTATATGAATCAATCTATATGGTAACATTGAAGTCTGGGATCCCTTTAAATAAAGCATTCTCTTAATGAATAATAGTACATACTTTTATGATAGTATATACAAGGATAAATAGGTGATAATAGACACCAAAGGTGCCAGAACACTCTACCCCAAGCCAAGGTGTGGGAAGTGTGCAGCACTGGACATGTCTTCTGTCATTCCACAATGCAGTGTTAGGTCCTTGCTGTCATAATAAGAGGCTGCCACAGTGCCTTGCTTGATACAATGGCATCTGAATATCTGAGCTTCAACTTTGAACTCAAGTTTATGTTTTCATATACCTTTTATAGGTAATCCTTGATGTGCCATCCAGTGTTAGGCGCTGGCAACTTGTAATACCTATCAGTACTTGTAGTACCATCAGCAGCCTATGCTACCTTTTAAAAATGACAGGTAGTGACAGGTGCATGGTGTCAGCAGATTTGCATAATTTTGTACACTATTTAGGTAGTAGCCAGAAATGTCATAAACATGCAAACACCAGTTCTTTCTAAAAAGAAATGAACTCATCATCTAAGTGTAACTACATACTGTATACACGAATGCCTTTACAAATACAAATTCTTACAGCATTATCAACTATGCAGTATGATGGGTCTTTTTGTGCTAGGCTTTTTGTATTGCTAGACCTTATTACATGTCAATTCCTGCTTTAAATACAGTCTTAAAATCTCCCTGCTACTTCTACCTATTTAGAAGTGGATTCGAATTCTGCTTTCTCTTCAATATTTCTTTGTTTTTGTTCAAATAGTATGTATTAACAAAGTGGGCAAAAAAAAAAAGATAAAAAAAACTGATTCCACATATTAATATATTTTCTTTATTATAAAAAAAATCCAGCTGGGGATCTGTCATTGGTGGTACAAAAAAATAAATAAAATGTATTTATTTAAATATTACTGTTTTGAAGGAGACCAGTTATGAATGTTAAAGTAATCATTTGAAATCACGAAAAGATTTACATATTTCCTTCATTAAAAAATGTGAGTTTTGTTCTTACTATAAAACCAATTTCCTGGAGTTTAGGACACAGGAATTCAGAGACTGTTGGGTTATACTGCCATCTAAAAACAAAAAAACATTGCCACCTGGGTTAACACTTCTACTCCCAGTGTGCCTTGGTTTTGTGGAAAAATAGTGGCAAGAGCATGATCATAGGTAGGTCGTGGTGTTCCCTCAATAAACTCCAAGAAATGGATTTTAATGTAGTGTAGAAATTACACTTTCATTCATTGAGGGACACATGCTGTGTCATCCAAATTATGTCCAAATGAGCTGTGGACAACAGCAACAAAACACTAACAGGCCCCCCAAAAAATCAGCATACCTAGGGATGGCCTGAAGCTGGAAGAGGCCTGCACATCAGCCTTGTAAATCTTAGAGAATGTGTGTGAGAAGAGCAGATGGCAGCCTTAAAAATGTAAGTGCACCTTGACAGGAAAGAATGGAACCAGATCCTTAAGACCAGGGATAGGCAAACTTCAGCCCTCCAACTGTTGCAAAACAAAAGTCCCACGAGGCAGTGCAAGACACTGACAGCAACCCGCATGATTTCCAGAGGCATGATGGGATTGTGCAGTTCCTTAACAGCTGGGGGTTGCCAGCCCCTGCTTAAGGCCATAGGCTTGAATAATGATCTGTCTGAGCTACGAGAATTTGTGAAACTAGAAGCAGTTTCCCCTTTTCGGGGACCATTTGAAATGACAAAGAGTAGTTCACTCTTTCCCATGTAACCAGTGGCTGCTAGGTAGGCACACACAGAATAAACTATATTCAGACAATGGAGGAAGAACTCCTTCTAATGAACTGGGGCAAGACAGATGGATAGAAGAATGGTGTCCTATTTTAGGTAAAAGACCAAAACTACCTAAACAAGGAAGGAAGGAAGTTCTGGGCTTCAATTTCACCTTACCCTTGTGAAATACCTGAAAGGACTAGATATGAGCCAAATGTACCTGGTTTCAGCTTGTGGAGGTTTGCCAAACATTAATTTGAACCCTTTTCAGGTCAAAAGAGGCTGAATTGTTAAAATAAATTCTGGCCATATCAAAGACAACAGACAAGGGGTTATCAAGTAAATGACATGGGAGCCCCGTCTGCTTACGGGGACATACTGTTTAGTGGGAGGGGGTGATTTTCATACGGCTAAAATAAAAACATAAAAAAGGCCCAATTCCTTTAAATAATATGCCTAGGGAATACCTTAAGCCTACTTGTGAAGTGTCAAATGTTTACAACATAAAAATCTACCACAGGCTATTTAAATTGCCAGTAAATTACATTTCCTGGCCTCCTCATTCTGTTTGTAAACAAACCGGCAGTGGGCTGCCTTCATCTATACCAGACCCTTTTCCTAGATGATGTAAGGGGGGAATGTATGCAAAACAACGCAGTGGGGTTCTCCAAAAACAAATACTTATTCTTGATGATAAACTGATATTGATTTTAAGAAGGTATAAATGGTGTAGGGGAGGTTTTTTTTTTATCAGATCCTTATCCAAGCATGCAGCCTGGCAGGCCAGAAATGCAAGGGACAGTGAGAGTGCCGCCAGATACCACTCCCCCTACATGAATGAGTAAGAGATTCAATATAAATAAACAAGCATACATCTACAGCAAGTCCCTTATTAAATAAAAAGTCTATTAATGGATCATGAGTTGGAGGCACCTGGTACAGTTGGATTGTTCCCTATGTATCTAGGATTTGAAATGTTTAGCTGCAAAGCAGGGGCAATGTAGTTCAGGGTACATAGCCAAGCTTTGCAGACTCACAATTGCAATTGGATTTTTGATTGTTTAAATAAATAATCTACAGGTACTGTAGCTAAAATTGAAGAGCTGTCTTCTTTCATATTTCATGCAAAAAAATAATGATAATGATAATAATATAATAATAATAATAATAATAATAATAATAATAATAATAATAATAATAATAATATAGCATATATAAATGCTACACAAGCCATGTTGTAATTTAATATTAATAACAAGTTTCTTTCCTTTTCAATCTGCAGCAGCTGTAATGTTCTGTTATGTTTAAATGCAATATGACAATTTGGAGGTGTCCAGTACACTGTTAGTGTGGAGAACAGTTCTGTAAATATAATTATTAATTGCTTGTGTGTTTGGCCCACTGACTTTCCTAGAAGACTGCACTAAGATACAAGTCAAAACCTAGACACTCCTGTGATAGGAACTTCAGTTATGGTACTTCCCAAGGATTAAATACTTCTAAAGGTATGCAGACATTGCAGCTCTTCATATTTTAACACTGCAAAGGACATAGTGAAACATACAGCTACTTCTTCAGAGCAACAAAAGGTAAGACTCTCCTGCAAAGATTGTCAAAATCCCTGCAATGTACATTGATCACTCAGAGGACTTTTTTTTTGGTCAACAAAAGTGAAGTAAATATTTTTATTTTCTTGGATGATACATCTTTTAACCACTTCCAGGCCAAAGCGTCATATGACGTCCTGGACTTTGAGTGGAGATATCTAAAATATGCCTGTAGCTGCAGGCATCATTTAGATATCATTATTTTCAACCGGCAATTCCCTATACCATAAGAACAATCATAGCGGCTGTTCAGCCAGTTGATTGTTTTTACAGGAAGCAGGAGGGGACAGCCCCCTTCCGCCACTCTCTGGTGCTTCTACCGGCATGCCTGTGGGATCAGCGAACCCGAGAAGTAATCATAGAGAAAACCACAGACCAGATAGTCCCTGGAAGTCTCTATGACCCTCGAAGGCTAGTGCACGATGTTATGATGTCATGTCCAACCCGGCAGATGTAAACACTGCCGTGTACTTATGGAGAGATCTCTCCATAAAAAGGACCTGTCATGCCCTATTCCTATTACAAGGGATGTTTACATACCTGGTACTAGGAATAAAAGTGATCAAAAAAAAAAGTTAAAGGGAAAGTGTAAAAATAAAAAAATAAAATAAAACAAACAATAAAAAAAAATTTAAAAGCGTCCCCGTCCCCACATGCTCGCATGCAGAAGCGAAAGAATACGTACGTCGCGCCCACATTTGTAAACGCCGCAAACTTTAGCGTGAGAGCAATAATTCTAGCCCAGGACCTCCTCTGTAATGCTAAATTAGTAACCTGTAAACTGGGAATGAAAGTCTTCTTATTCTTGTATCCCTTAGTGAATGAGAAAAAAAAATAATTTTAAAAACTAACTGAGCAATATGTACTATTTATTTTTCCTGTGTCCAGTAGACAAGGCTACCATAGTAAACTGGACATGGCCCTTTGCCACGTGCCTGATTAAGAATTTCACATCAAGTGAATTACAGTTGACATTTCAATCCACAGAAACCTATTTGCAAAGTATTCATTTGCTCCTTGTTTTACGAGTGTACAATAAAAGATTGTCATTTTACGATCCATTAAAAAAAGATGAAAAAAATGTTAAATAAAATCATGAAAGACATTTGCTGAAAGTAATAAATAATTTACCTCTAATTTTCACACACTGAAAATTAAACTGGCAACTGTTCAAAAAGTTATTAAAATTATAATGACTGATATTTTGAAATCAAGAACCAGCACTAAAATGAATAAATTACGCCAACAATTTAAAAAAAAATAATAGCAGTCTTGATTAGTGAACAGAAGACTGTTTGTAAAGAAGTTTTAGTAGCCAATAGAGACCTAATGAATTCAAGTGAGCTGATTTAGTAACTATATAAAAAGAGAGCAGCTACAGTACGAGTGGGACTTATATATTAAAAGTATAGGAAAGAAAAATGTAATTGTTGCCTGTTGCACCCAACAAAATTTCACAAGCCATGATTTTGCTGCAGGTTAAAAAAGAGGACTGATTAAAATGTTAAAGTGTAGATACTTTCTTCCTTCAGTTATGACTATGCACTGTTTTGATAGTAACAGTAAAACTATAGACTGTACATATACTTGAAAGTCATAACGAATGACAAAAAAAGATTGATGCATACTCCAAATAATGCCTGTTTTTAGAGCATAGCATATTGCTTCCGCACCAAGGCAAGTGGGTATAGGGCAGATGAAACTCAAGGCTGCTTGTATTGCCTGAGTACATTTCAGTGTAGGTTAGGATGAAATTTGGGCGGTAAAGGCTCAAAACAATGAGGTCCTTTGAGACTGTAGCTATAAACTGCACAACTGGCAAATTACATTGGTAGCACACTTAGAAATCCATATAATCTAACCCTGAAACAATATTATTTTGTATTATTATTATTATTAGTAGTAGTATTATTATCTGTTGAACAGAAGAGAAAAGCATACAGGCTCACAAAATCTACAGCCTCCTCCTACATGTGGCTTTGCAATATTATTCCAATAGTTTTAAGTTAATGAAGTAAACATGCAAAATAACAGTGATTTTGGTTCTGTATTAGACAGAAGTCCTTAGAATGGTCTTTAAAATGGGATGCAATGTATATGGTGTATACTGACCATTTCCACATGGTATTTTAGTTACCCACACTATATATAGATTCATAGAACACAATGATAATAAAAGGTTTATTCAAAATGGCAATGAAAAGAGTAAAAGTAGTAACTAACAGATTTAAATTAGCCTTGTTTGCACACAGAAATATAAATTCTGCTTACCATGTATGTACTGTGCTTTGCTTAGTAAATAAAAGTGAAGCTATTCTAAAGAAACATCTCGATTACCCTATCATCTACATTATATCCTTGACTTTTCTTTGTTTATAATTCTTTGAAAGAAAAATTGTTATGTTGTAGTCGATGAAAAATCACACCTTAGCATATTTTTGTGAAGTTTAAATGGTGGCTAAATTACTAAAGGAGTAAAGCCTATTTTCACAGGGAATTGCCACTTAGTTTAGTAAACGACGTGAAGCTTTGGGACTTCTATCATCCAAATGTGTGAAAGCAAAAATCTTTTTTTATCCTGTTCCTTGTGCATGATTGGATATTCTGTGCAAAGTCAAATACCTCAATCATTAGCATGAGTGTTTTACTCCAAATTATCTACTAAAAACAGAATTGTTAGCTTTGGGCAAAGAAAATCTTTAAGCGAAAATTTTAAAAATGTATACAGCTAAAAAATATATATATTTTCTATACTGCTGAATTTTGGGGCCATTTCCATGGATTCCTATGTTTATATCAAATATAAAATATTTGAAACAACCCTGTCATGAAAAATTATTCTTAAAACCCCTGTTGCTTGTAAAAAAAACAGTAATTACTCACATTTCCTATTGCTCACAATTGCAAACACCTCCAAAATAATTAGTTGCCATCCTTTAAAGCTTGCTTAGAAACTTAAATTTTTGGGCTTGTTGAACTACCGGGTCCCCTGAAACACTCATTGGGTCTCATTAAATGGTAGTATACAACAGTGGCATGAGGTTAAAGGGAGAAACCAGTGAGAGCTGTGGGAATCCGGTAGATTGACACTCTCAGAAGTGTTGGCTTCCCACCATGGAGGGGGGGGGCAGATTTTATGAACAGGACAGTGTTCAGAGGTGTGAGCCGCAGGACTATTTATTGCACTCTTTTACAGGTAAGAGGGGTTTTAACAATACATTTTTGCAACAAGATCAAATTAAATTCAGTGAAAATTTCTTTTTTTTTATTTATATAATTTCCCTGAACTTATTAATTAGTTGAAGTGAACACAAGCTAAGGTAAAACTTAATTATTTTGTAGATCAGCCTTTTTATATTTACTCCAATAAAAGGCTTCACAAAGATTAATAATACATGTCCCTTAAAATATGTGTCTATTTGTAGACACGTAAGTTATTAAAGCTAAAAAAGTTCCAGTTGGTCATAAATACCGGCACTTTGAGAACATTTAGCTGGCTAAGAGGCAGTCTGTTTAAGGCTGCTCCTCCAGTGTGCTGTTAATTATTTAAACGCGGAGAGCAGGGTAAATGATCGCCACATCTGTCACCCACACAGAGAGAACCCTCACTCATTGCAGGACCAGATGTGTTTATTTTCAACATGTACTAACTACTAGCTACTTAATGGGTTCCAATCCTTAGCCAAAAGTTAATTAAGCAAACATACTAAACATTAGTTATCTTACATGACAGTCATTTCTACGTTTTGTCTTGAACGCTTTAATCAGATCTCTCCAGGAATTCAAGAGGCGTGACAATTATAACCTCAACAGAGCAAAGCTATTTTCTTAATAGCTCCTGTGATTTTAGACCATCACCGGTCACCATAAGTAAATAAGATAATAATAGTATTATAGTATAAACAGTATGTTATTTTATGTTAACAAAACTGGGGCCTTGGATTTCCTAATGAATGCTGATCCTTACTGTAGTTATCATTGGTTAAAGAAAGCCCATGCTGAGAGAGATCAGGAAGGCTGCTGCGACTTTAAAAATGCTTCACACCTGGCTGTCCTTGATTTTAATACCTCTTAAGTAGTATTTATAAAGTAAGTGTAAAGTCAGAACGCCTATAACTAATTATTTTTTTCTAGGCCAGTAAATAAAAAAAATAGTACAATAACAGTATAACAGTCAGGCAACTAATATTTGTAGAATAATTTTTCCAGCAATAGCAGCCTCCATATCCTCTCAGGTTGGGTTTCCTTTGAATGGTAAACAATGGCTGTGGCTCTTATTTTAGTTGTTGCAGCCTGTGCTATCGCTTATTTTAGTTGTTATAAGTTTTTAATTTGTTTTGTATATATATTTATTAATATCTACTGTATATACAATGTTTGTTTTACAAGTTAATATAAAATGCAAGATTAAAAAATTCCAGAGCATGGTGGCCTAGCTAAAGGGACAGAACAGCAGAAGCTGCCTTTTTTGTCTGATTAGAAAGAGTCATCCACTTCTGTGTGCAAATTTCAGCTGGAGGTATTGAAATCTATAAATAATATTTTTTTTCTTTATTAAGAGGCTAACTAGAAGCCTATAAAAAAAGACCTAAAGTTATATTTGCTGGCTAATAAAGGGAACACAAACTAGAAATTTGTAATATTTTACATTTACCTAAATTAAAAAAAAAAATATAACCAAAAATTAATCTTGAAGATAAAGAAATGAATCATACACCAAATCACTACTGCACATTTTCTATAGGCCTTTTTACATTTCTTTTTCTTTAGGTTTATTTTCAGTTTTCCCTAATTACGCTGTTAATATTGTACATACTTTTTTTAATATTCCAAACATTACCTCTAATAAATGTCTTTGCAACTAATGCCCCATACACACGGTCGGACTTTGTTCGGACATTCCGACAATGAAATCCTAGGATTTTTTCCGACGGATGTTGGCTCAAACTTGTCTTGCATACACATGGTCACACAAAGTTGTTGGAAAATCCGATCGTTTAAACGCGGTGACGTAAAACACGTACGTTGGGACTATAAACGGGGCAGTGGCCAATAGCTTTCATCTCTTTATTTATTCTGAGCATGCGTGGCAACGGATTTTGTTGTTGGAAAATTTTATATCCTGCTCTCAAACTTTGTGTGTCAGAAAATGTGTGATGGAGCCTACACACGGTCAGAATTTCCGACAACAAGGTCCTATCACACATTTTCCATCGGAAAGTCCGACTGTGTGTACAGGGCATAAAGCTGGCCACACAAGCTACAATTTGATTGCACAATGTGCAATATGCAGTAACATTTATCAAGCAAAACTCATGTTTTATTAGTCTGACTATCCTTAACTGCTGAAATCTGAGATTATCAGTCAAATTCACAAAAAAACAACATAATAAATTAACCACTTCATTACTGGGCCATAGTCATATGACGGCCTGAGATGGGATCTCCCATCCTGGGTGGCCGTTATATGACGTCCTGGGATTCCCAGCCGTCTAGGGGGCACGCGCGCGCCCGCGGCATTGCTCGGGACCCGGTGCGTGTGCCCGGCGGCCGCGTTTGCCGCCGGGTACCCGCGATTGCCCATTAACCGGGCCGGACCGTGGATCTGTGTGTGTAAACACACAGATCCACGTCCTGTCAGTTGAGAGGAGACCGATCTGTGTTCCCAGTACAGAGGAACACTGATCGGTCTCCTCCCCTTGTGCGTCCCCTCCCCCT
The DNA here is from genome assembly GCF_042186555.1 of Aquarana catesbeiana. Lineage (NCBI taxonomy): Eukaryota > Metazoa > Chordata > Amphibia > Anura > Ranidae > Aquarana > Aquarana catesbeiana. Next base: position 585,930,082 of record NC_133324.1, on the reverse strand, counting down.
ACAGTTATAATCACTCCCTTAGGAAACATAATTAACCCCTTGTGTCCCCCTAGTGGTTAACCCCTTCCCTGCCTGTCACATTTATACAGTAATCAATGCAATTTTATAGCATTGATTGCTGTATAAATGTGAATGGTCCCAAAAATGTGTCAAAAGTGTCCCATGTGTCCCCCATAATGTCGCAGTCATGAAAAAAAAAATTGCAGATCGCTGCTATTACTAATAAAAAAAAAATAAATACTTTTTTTTAAAAATGCCATAAATCTATCCCGTATTTTGTAGACGCTATAACTTTTGCGCAAACCAATCAATATACTCTTATTGCGATTTTTTTACCAAATATATGTAGAAGAATACGTATCGGCCGAAACTGAGGAAAAAAATTATTTTTTTTTTTTTTAAATTGGGTTATTTATTATAGCAAAAAGTAAAAAATATTGTGTTTTTTTCAAAATTGTGGCTCTTCTTTTGTTTATAGCGCAAAAAATAAAAACCGCAGAGGTGATCAAATACCACCAAAAGAAAGCTCTATTTGTGGGGAAAAAAGGACGTCAATTTTGTTTGGGTACAACATTGCACGACCGCGCAATTGTCGTTTAAAGTGTGACAGCGCTGAAAACTAAAAATTGGTCTGGGAAGGAAGGGAGTGAAAATGCCCTGTATTGAAGCGGTTAAAAAACGTCTTGACTTCTAGGTTGTGGATCCACTAATGAATCTGCAAGTCTCTAGGTCTAAAGAATTGCAAGTTTACTTCATAAATATTCATTCAGTGATTAGGTATTTACACATACAGTAAACAGGGGGTGTTCTTCTGTGTTTGTATAACAGCACTTGCAAAATGTATTTAAACTTCCTTGGTTCGTTGTTAATCTTTAGGATTCTTTATTACACAGGCACATGGGTGCTGAGTATAGATAAACAGCAATCTACTGTGTGAATAATTGTTTGCTGTTATTGATATATGTTCAGATTGTTCTCCATTGTTCCTGCAAAATCGCAGTAAGCAGAAGAATTGGTGAAATTATTTCCTGCAGCTACCTATTGGCTGATATTAACCTCCCTGGCAGTATGATTATTTCAGATTTTTGATGCTGAAAGCGGTACAATTATTTTGCATGGAAATTTGGCGTTTTATATTGTAGGCCTGTAATTCTTAGGAATAACTCACTTAAATCTGTCCAGACAAGAGTCTAGTAGACATCCCGGGTATGATAAAGTTTGAAACACAAAATCATAAATTATAATATAATAAATAACTATAAATAATTATAAGAAATAAGAATATAATAATAAAAATGATTCAATAATGTAATCAAATCAAAAACACTGAAATTTGCTCAGTTGCAGAATTGTCGCTGTCATTACTTTCAGTGTTTGATGACGGATTTCCCCACAAATCGCTATCGCTCAATTCTGCAAGTGATTCTAATTTATTATCGCTGTTTTCTAGCTGGTCTAAAACCCCTTTTGATGTAAAGGGACGGTTTTGGTTGCTATGGACAATCTCCAGTTTCCAGGCAAAAAGAACAGTTTTTATAATATAAAACTGCATGCAGGGCACTGGACAAACCACTAGGGACAAAAGGGAGTTGAAATAAATTGATACAGTAATATAATCTATAAGATTACAGTATATGTATTGTGTGTTTTACTTTTTGAATTTGGCGCCATTCTCTGTCCCCGTGCGTCGCAACGCTCGCAGGGAACGGAGCCCGGGCACAGTGATAGATCGAGCGGAGGACGGCTCGCTCACACTGCGGGGAGACATCGCAGGATCCTGGGGACAAGGTGAGTAAGCTCTTCCTGGATCCTGCGATGTGATCCCGAGTCTGGTTCGGGGTTACCGCTTTTGGTACTGAAAATCCACCCCGAGCCAGACTCAGGAATACCGCCAGGGAGGTTAAAGGACAATATTTTTTTCAAAGCACAGCATGCCCATTGTACAGGACATATGTTGGAAAGGGTTTGTGTATGCAGTCTGAAAGATACAAACAATGTTTTATAATATATTGAGCCTGTATCTGGAAATACAGTATCTCACAAAAGTAAGTACACCCCTCACATTTTTGTAAATATTTTATTCTACCTTTTCATGTGACAACACTGAAGAAATGACACTTTGCTACAATGTAAAGTAGTGAGTGTACAGCTTGTATAACAGTGTAAATTTTCTGTCCCCTCAAAATAACAACACACAGCCATTAATGTCTAAACCGCTGGCAACAAAAGTGAGTGCACCCCTACGTAAAAATGTCTAAATTGGCCCCAATTAGCCATTTTCCCTTCTCGGTGTCATGTGACTCGTTAGTGTTACAAGGTCTCAGGTGTGAATGGGGAGCAGGTGTGTTAAATTTGGTGTTATCGCTCTCACTCTCTTATACTGGTCACTGAAAGTTCAACATGGCACCTTATGGCAAAGAACTCTCTGAAGATCTGAAAAAAAGAATTGTTGCTCTACATTAAGATGGCCTAGGCTATAAGAAGATTGCCAAGACCCTGAAACTGAGCTGCAGCATGGTGGCCAAGACCATACAGCAGTTTAACAGGCCTCACCATAGTCTACCAAAGAACTTGAGTGCAGGTGCTCAGCGTCAGACCCAGAGGTTGTCTTTGGGAAATAGACGTATGAGTGTTGCCAGCATTGCTGCAGAGATTGAACGGGTGGGGGGTCAGCCTGTCACTGCTTAGACCATACACCGCACACTGCATCAAATTGGTCTGCATGGCTATCATCCCAGAAGGAAGCCTCTTCTAAAGATGATGCACAATAAAGCCTGCAAACAGTTTGCTGAAGACAAGCAGACTAAGGACATGGATTACTGGAACCATGTCCTGTGGTCTGATGAGACCAAGATAAACTTATTTGGTTCAGATGGTGTCAAGTGTGTGTGGCGGCAACCAGGTGAAGAGTACAAAGATAAGTGTGTCTTGCCTACAGTCAAGCATGGTGGTGGGAGTGTCATGGTTTGGGGCTGCATGAGTGCTGCTGGCACTGGGGAGCTACAGTTCATTGAGGGAACCATGAATGCCAACATGTACTGTGACATACTGAAGCAGAGCATGATCCCCTCCCTTCGGAGACTGGACCGCAGGGCAGTATTCCAACATAACGACCCCAAGCACACCTCCAAGATGACCATTGCCTTGCTAAAGAAGCTGAGAGTAAAGGTGATGGACTGGCCAAGCATGTCTCCAGACTTAAACCATATTGAGCATCTGTGGGGCATCCTCAAATGGAAGGTGGAGGAGCACAAGGTCTCTAACATCCACCAGCTCTGTGATGTCATCATGGATCAGTGGAAGAGGACACCAGTGGCAACCTGTGAAGCTCTGGTGAACTCCATGCCCAAGAGGGTTAAGGCAGTAATGGAAAATAATGGTGGCCACACAAAATATTGACACTTTGGGCCCAATTTGGACATTTTCACTTAGGGGTGTACTCACTTTTGTTTCTAGCGGTTTAGACATTAATGGCTGTGTGTTTTGAGGGGACAGCAAATTTAACTCTCACTAGTTTACATTGTAGCAAAGTGTAATTTCTTCAGAGTTGTCACATGAAAATATAGAAGAAAATATTTACAATAATGTGAGGGGTGTACTCACTTTTGTGAGATACTATAAATCCTATCTGTGATATGTTGCTGCTGCTGTGTAATCATGATCACAGCTAACAATTACAGGTTATATTGATTGATTGATCTCGGCATCATTCCCCTTGTGATTAGAAGTAATTGCTAAGCTGAGGGAAACTTTGACTGCAAATACAGTAAGGGTCCATTTACACAGGGGCAACTTTGGATCCGACTTCAAGTTGCCCCTAGTCGCCCCTAGTCGCGTTAGATGAAAAAATCAATGTAAGTGAATGGGTCCATCTTAATGCACACTACTGCAGTCGCTCCGACTTCAGAAAAGGTTCCTGTACTGTTTCAATCCGACTTCTAGGCAACTTGTACCGATTGATTTCAATGGAAGTTGCCTCCAAGTCGGATCCCCTGTCTTAACTGAAGCAACTTTCCATGAAGTAAAAATAGTTTTCTAGGCAAACCCCTCCCTCCCACAGAGCTACCAGTGGCCGCTGGTAAAGTCCCCTGTCCTGGAGGCAACTTCAAGTTGCTTGTAAGTTGCCCCAAGTCGCGCTGTGATTCATACTCAAGTCGTGTCCAAGTTGCCTCCCAAAGTCACGCTGGAAGTCGTGTTGCCCCTGTGTGAATGGACCCTTATGCCGCATACACACGGTCGGACTTTCTAGAAAGCTAGGTCCGACGTACTTGCCGCCAGACTTCCGGCGGACTACCGCCGGACTTTCTGAACGGCCGGACTTGCCTACACACGGCCGGACTTTACGGAATCCGGTCTTCCCGACGGACTTCCGCCGGACTTTCAGAATGAACGGACTTTCCCACACACGGACAAGTCCGTTCATTTTGAACGTGACTTGGGTACGACGGGACTAGAAAAGGAATTCAATCTCGCCGCTTTTTTTGGCGAGATTGAAACCTTGCGAGCCCCGTCGCAGGCCCTTAGGTCTGGTATGGAACGCCCGCTAAAACGTCACAGTCCCAGCATGCCCAGGGACTGTGACATCATATGGGGGCGGGGTCTCCGCCTATATAAGTCACAACGCAGCCCTCAGAGACCAGTCCAGCCGGAGAGAGCGTCGTGTCAACATCTGGGGGAAGAGAAGAGAACACAAGAAGCCAAGAAGCCAAGAAGCCAAGAAGCCCAGAAGTCCGGACCTCCGCTGGCAATAGAGCTACCTGAAGACAGCGGAGGGGCCGGCCGAAGACCTGGGACACCGGGAGAAGAGGCCGGAGAGCGGAGAAGAACCAACCGGACGCCGGGAGAAGATGAACCAGAGGGACCCCCGAAGACGGAAGAAGACCCCCCCCGGAGCTGTTTAATAAATTATTTTAAAAACCTGTGTTGTGTTTTATTATTGACACTTTTTACCTAGGTGAATGGGTAGGGGTACCATGTACCCCATACTCATTCACATAGGGTGGGGGGGCCGGGATCTGGGGGCCCTCTTATTATAGGAGGCTCCCGGATTCCGATAAGCCCCCCGCCTGCAGACCCCGACAACCAACGGCCAGGGTTGTCAGGAAGAGGCCCTTGTCCTCATCAACATGGGGACAAGGTGCTTTGTGGTGGGGGGGCACCGCAAGGCGCCCCCTCCCCCAAAGCACCCCCCCATGTTGAGGGCATGCGGCCTGGTATGGTTCAGGAGGGGGGGGCGCTCGTTCGTCCCCACCCCCTTTCCTGACCGGCCGGGCTGCGTGCTCGGATCGGGGTCTGGTATGGATTTTGGGGGGACCCCCACGCCGGTTTTTCGGCGTAGGGGGTTCTCCTTAAAGTTCCATACCAGACCTAAGGGCCTGGGATGCCCCCCGCGCTCGCCGCAATGGGAAAATTAGTTTTTCCTATTGCAGCGAGCGCGAGATGCAGTAACCTGCTCCTCCGTCGTATCTGGTCCTTCGGACTAGCATACAGACGAACGGGCTTTCCGTCAGGAACTGAGTCCGGCGGAGGTACGACGTAAAGATTTGAAGCAGGCTTCAAATCTAAAGTACGTCGGATTTCCGCCCGAAACGGTCCATCGGAAGTCCGATGGAGACCACACACGGTCGGATTGTCCGCCGGACTTGGTCCGGCGGCGTCCGTCGGACTTTTGCAGGTGAAAAGTCCGACCGTGTGTACGCGGCATTAGAGTTCACAGACACACAAAAAGAAACAGTTTCCCAACAATTTATATCCTGTGTGAAGATTCCTTTTATGACAAAAAACTATAAATACATTAAATGAAAAGTAAATATTTAAGCTGCCTAGATTTTCTTTCTATTTTTATCTCCACTACTACCTTTTATTTTTAACTCTGTGTGAATTTTACCATATCCTTTGACTGCTTTGCAGCTTTTGTATGACGTGCAAGCTTCATGAGCAAATTTTACCAGCCCCATTCTGAGAATTGTTTATCATATGAGATCCTCACTGCCTGTTTTAACACCGTAACAGCGCTCCACAACCGCAGACATTGCACACAGTTATGGGGTTTCCCCATTCCGCTTAATTGGTCACATTGGGCAGACATTAGTGCCTTTTCAGTTTAAGGGGGAGTGGTTGGGATGTAGTAAAAACACAGTTGAATCATACATTTTTATTGTCCCCAACTACATGTGTAAACAAGGTCTTAATAAACAATGATAGATTTGGGAAAGTACTTACTGTCCAGCCTCTTCAAGTACTGTAACTGGACAAAGCATATACTGAGCTTCCACTGTTAGTGGTTTTTCATCTGTGGATAGAAAAGGATTGTTAAAAATCACAGGTTTTAAAAAATAAATTGATTTATTATTTGGCAAAATAAAGATAAAAAAATATTGGTGAGGTTAAAAAGCGTTAGGAATGAGCACACCTGCGTTTGACCTGGATAATGTCAGACTTCTCAATATTTACAAAGAAAAAATAAAGGAGCACTTTTGCAAATACAAAATAGTTAAGCTGCAAACACATAAGAGAAAGTATCCCTCCCAATAAACATAAATGTACAAAAGTGTTGCACTATATCAAAACAAATTACAAAAATCTGTGAAATATGACAAAGTTTATATATAAAACATATAAAGGCCAAGACTCAAACATATCACATAAATTCCACAAAAATTCCAAATCGTTGGATTATTCTAAACCCCTGTGCCAACGTCATTGCGTTCCTGGAACTAGAAGCTTATACCAGCTTGACGTTTCAATTTACATGCGCATGTCTTTGACACCTTATGTGAATGTATTTTATCTATTCAATAAATATGGCATCAGCTTTTATTGCACAATGGAGAGGTGCCTTACATGAATACCCCCGTGTGGAGTTTGGTTGGTTTGTCTAGTGGCAGAGACCCAGATGTCAGGAGAGCGCTAGGGAAAGTAGAGTGAAAGTCCCGCTGTGATTTCTTAAGCATTAAATCACTTCTCTTGAGTAAAGAGGGTCATAGTAGTTTGGTAAGCACCTTACTACACTTTGGGTGATGGTGGCTGCTGGTGACTTTTTGTTGTGGAACTTTCCTAATGAGCACGTTCTTATGGTCATTTTGGAACCAAAGATTTGAAATAGCTGTATGACATTTTGTGATATATTTTTTAGTCTTTGGCTTTATATGTTTTATATATCAACTTTGTCATATTTCACAGATTTTTGTAATTTGTTTTGATATAGCACACCACTTTTGTACATTTAGACTTACACAATCTTTATCATTCCCAGTCTTCTCCCATTCGTTCCCACAACCTCAGAGAAGTTCAGATATTAGACTTTTTTTTCTTACATTGCATTACCCTATTACTAGACATTTCATCTCAGTAGTACTCAGAGCCTTTAGCAGTCACAATGTGGACAGGCAACTTGGGTTCACTCATCACCATCCTTACATCAGTTAAGGCCAAGGTTGATTGGCTTTTGTTCAATTCAGAACTGCTTCTTCCTTCATACAAGTTGATGGGATTGCAAAAGCAGCTAAAGCAGGTCAAGTGCAGATCAATGGTAGGTCAAATACATGTGCATTAAATTTGAGATTTCCGAAGCATCTCAAACTAATGTGAAAAGCTTGCTGCATTTTGTTTTCCAAAAAAAGCCCTTTGTCACAGACTCCTGAAGACTCTCATTGAATTTACAAAATTTTAAGGATAATGACAGCAGTCTGCCACATATTAATGCTACTGTTGCACACGGTCACAGTGTGCAACAGTAGCACACGGTCACAGTGTTTTTAGCTAATTAGCTTTAATCCCTGATATTTACTCCCTTTTTGTAGTATGGTGACCACTAAAAAGGCAAGGGGATTTGTCATGATCAGTTTTAAGGTCTGTTAGAAATCACGGGTCAAAGTTAAGCACTGAAACTATAAGCTTTTCAAAATTAGCTTCAAAATGAGTATCAATGAAATCTCTAGTGCTTCAGTTACTGCACATGCACCTCTGTGTACAATTTACTGAGACATTTTACAAATTAGGATTTATTAGTTTTCTTTATTGACATATGTCATTTTAGATGCAATTTTATTCCTAATGTTCAACAGCTAATAATGCCAACAGCAGCTAGATGAACTCAAATTTAGAACTTCTTATCCTCTCATGCAGCTGGATTTAAATTGTCCCTAGTATGGATGAATGTGAGTTATGGACCTTACATTGATGTGAATGTACAATGTATATGTAAAGCGCTGCGTAAATTGACAGTGCTATATAAGTACCTGAAATAAATAAATAAATAAAAATAGCTATTGAGGAGAATCCTTGGATAATTTAAATATATACAGTTTTAATCCTGCATCTCTGTATGCGTACATATACCCTTTTCTTGCATTCCATATGGGGCCTTTTGGAAATCGACTTCACACAGTTTTCACACATGAGATGTAGTATTGTACACCATATAATATAGGATTGTACAACACTGGCTTTGGAGTAGAGTTGAGTCTCAAACAAGGTTTTTATTGTTTTTTTGTTATATGCATCTTTATTAACCCAAAAACAGAGCAACCTTTTATTTTAGATATGTTATAGTCTAACTGGTATTTGTTTTGATGCTGAAGTGTAGCCTGCACATTTGTTAGTTAATTACACATATTTTCTCTGACACCTGATACCTGAGCACACATTGTGGATCCATAGAAAACTCAGTGAGCATATGATTTGCTTGTTTGTGCATGATTATTAGCAGTCAATATTTGCTAGGCTGGTGTAAATGTTAACCTAGTAGTAAACTAACTTTGAATATTAGCAAGACATTTAAGCTCGTTAGCCTGCAAAGAAGCACGCATTTAAAAAAAAAACTGAAACAGAGAATAGTGGTTAATTTTGTAGGTTTCCATATAATAGCAGATCTTCTGTCAGCAAATTAAATTAAAAATTCTGAAGGTCAACTTCTTTCAGAAATCACATAACAACAACTATATGGAACTCAACCAGCTGGATCTTTATGTGGAGCATATCCCATAAAGTATAGGAACCACAAAACAATAAATAATTTTAGCTTTTTTTCAGGTGTTACAGTGATGCCTACATAGTTTTCATAAAAACATGAATTATAATACAAAATTCAGGCGGAACACAGGGAGAGCCTGGCTGCTATGGATAAGGACACCCATTTAATCAGCAGACAGTGATTGGACTGATTCATTTTTAGGAAAATTGACGGCTTACTTCACCTGACTGCCATTTCTGAAAAGCAATCTGTTGATTGATTCACATCTAAACATTGCCTAAATTTGTCTGAAACCTGTTGCTGTTCCTGTATTGGCATTTGACTCTGAGTTTTATGATTGGATCTGCTGCCATCTAGGGGACTGTTTATGTGAAAAAAAAAAAAAAAAAAATATATATATATATATATATATATATATTAAAAAATAAATAAATAAATAAATATATATATTATATATATATATATATACATATATATTGCAGTTCTTTCATAAATCAGTGCAAACATTTAGAACTGTTAACTAGAGATCAAGCAATGATATCCTTATCTTTTTAGCAAATTTGTCTGTCATGTGCTCTAAATACTCAAAATTTGAGCCTGGGCAATAATATAGCTCTGTGGTTTATATCACTGCCATCAAAGGTAGCTATAAATATAACCGAGCAATTTAAAACATGTCTAAAACAGGTTAATAACACTTTTTACAGTTATTCTGCAAACATGTAATGCAGTGCTCTGTTTCCAGAGCTGAATATTTGTATGTACTTACGTTTTGTTGTCTTGTTCACGTGGTATGTACACATGACAGTATCTGAATTCCGGCTTAACAAAAATCCATTCCCTCTTAAGACAACTTGAAAACTCTCTAGAAGAAGATATAGATGTTTGTGTAATCAAATTGTATATTTTCCCTTACTAACATATACGATTATAGATATAAATTAAGCATTGAGGCTATGGAAATTTGAAAGGAAATTTCTGCAATCATAACGAGTGAGAAAACCTGAACTCTCCAACTCTCCAACATTCAACTCTAACATACTGCTAAAATATAAACACACCCATATCAATGAGCTTTTGTTGACTTCAGATGGGTTTTGCATCCCCTTACAAGTCTATAGGATTGCAAAACTCACTTGAAGCAGGTCAAATGATGTTCAGAGGCAGGTCAGCTGCAGGTCAAATACACATATCCATGAATTCTGAAACTAATGTCAGCAACACAATCTCAAAGTCCATTGACCACTTAAGGATCGAAAGGATTTACCCCCTTAATGACCAGGCCATCTTTTGCGATACGGCACTGCATTGCTTTAACTGACAATTGCGCGGTCGTGCAAAGTTGTATTCAAACAAAATGTATGTCCTTTTTTTTCCCACAAATAGAGCGTTCTTTTGGTGGTTTTTGATCATCTCTGTGAATTTTATTTTTTGTGCTATAAACAAAAAAAGAGCAACAATTAAAAAAAAAAAAAAAGAATAAGTGAAGCATGTGGCTCTAAAGTGCAGAATAGAATAAATATGTATATAAATACTAAATAGAACCGCTCACACACCTGACAAGTAAGAGTGTAGAACAGAATAGGCAAGTGAAAATTAAAATAACAAATCTTCTCTACTCTTTTCTAGATCACTGGTAAAGTGCATCAATGCCACAAATTCCAAACAGCAATCTAAAATAACATCCAGTGTGTATATAAGTAAGGTGCATCAAGTGAAAAAATATATGACAATCCTAGTCTAATGATATAATGACATACATAAAAAAAAGAAATGTGAAAAATAAAAATTTCTAAATAAATCCACTGTTCTCCTGGAGTGTAAAAGGTGAAATTCAAAAAACAAAGTCCAACAAGTGATAAACACTAATATGAATAAGTTCACATATATAAGTTCATGAATTAAATCCGTGTGCAAAAAAAAATTGTGCAAAAACAACTTTCGATCAATGTAAAATTCCTCCAATCACATCTATAATATCCGTGGTGCGCCACACAATTTCCCCAGCCTCTCACCTCAGATGGAGACCCCTACGGGTCAAGTCAAGCCTTCAGTATGGAAAACAGCAGATCCCAGCACAATTAATTTCCAACGATTGTCCCAACAATAGCGGATTTTTGGGGGTGACTCCAGGCTTAAGCGATGCGGTGAGGACATGAAATAAAAGAGGGTGGCTCTATCGTGTAGTATTTCCCAAAAGTATTTTATTAAAAAAAAGAGTAACTTACAGTTTAAAATCAGATAATCCAGTAAACAGCAGAGTACTTCCGGTCTCGACACCTGGCTCTTTATTTGACTCTAGAGCCTGGTGTTGTCACTTCCGGTCGCGGCCGAGACCGGAAGTACTCTGCTGTTTGCTGGATTATCTGATTTTAAACTGTAAGATATTCTTTGTTTTAATAAAACCATTTTGGGAAATACTACACGATGGAGCCACCCTCTTTTAGTTCATGTCCTCACCACATTGGTTAAGCCTGGAGTCACCCCCAAAAATCCGCTATTGTTGGGACAATCTGGACAATTGTTGGAAATCAATCGTTGTGCTGGGATCTGCTGTTTTCCATATTGAAGGCTTGACTCGACCCGTAGGGGTCTCCATCTGAGGTGAGAGGCTGGGGGAATCGTGTGGCGCACCACGGATATTATATATGTGATTGGAGGAATTTGACATCGATCCAAAGTTGTTTTTGCACAATTTTTTTTTTTTTGCACACGGATTTAATTCATGAATTTATATATGTGAACTTATTCATATTAGTGTTTATCACTTGTTGGACTTTGTTTTTTGAATTTCACCTTTTACACTCCAGGAGAACAGTGGATTTATTCAGAAATTTTTATTTTTCACATTTCTTTTTTTTTTTTGTATGTTATGATATCATTAGACTAGGATTGTCATATATTTTTTCACTTGATGCACCTTATATACACACTGGATGTTATTTTAGATTGCTGTTTGGAATTTGTGTCATTGATGCACTTCACCAGTGATCTAGAGAAGAGTAGAGAAGATTTGTTATTTTTATTTTCACTTGCACTTGCCTATTCTGTTCTACACGCTTACTTGTCAGGTGTGTGAGCGGTTCTTTTTAGTATTTATATACATATTGATTCATTTCTGCACTTTAGTTAGCACCACATACTTCACTTATTCGTATATTTTATCTGTGTGGGAACACTTTTATATGTTGCAGCTTCTCCCATCCTTTTTTATCCTATTCTATACAGTTTGGTTTTGCGCATTAGTTCCCCCATTTCCTTAAAAAAAAAAAGAAATATTTTTTACTTTTTCGCTATAATAAATATCCCCCCAAAAAATAGCACTGCGCTATTTTATATTATGTCATTACATTTTTAAACATTTGGCTCGGATTACTCACTATACAAACTTGACTTTTATATACCAGTTTTTTTGGTGTTTTTTTGAGAATTTTATAGAAAATAATAATATTTGAAACTTTAAATGCATAGTAGTGTTCTGTAATATATTTCCCCTGTGGTTTGGCCTACATTCTAATGTTTATCTCTACATTCACCTGTCACCATCACATATCTGTGCTGTTAAAGTAAATGTTTTAGTCAGAAAATCAATTATCCCATTTCTCTGGAGTCATGCTCATCCACCCAACCCCCAGGAAATATTAAATTGAAGAAGTGATGCTTTGCTTATGAAGCAAAACAAACACAGCTCTTAAAATCTTACGTCTGACATATGTATCTTGTCAAATTTATTCGGCTAACAAATAATCAATCCACTTTGTCCTGTGACATAAATTGCCTACCTATTATATAACCTGAAAAATATTAACTACAATAGGCTTGCAATACACATAAAATAAATGTACCATTGTTATGAACGCTAGATAGGTCTCTATTAATTGCAGTAGCAATAAATTAGCAAATGTTTTATTAAAAGTGTCATTTTGATTTTGAGAATGTTATCTGTTTTGTGTTTCAATACCCAGTAACGTTCAAATCTAAACAAACAGCTACAGTAAATACACCATTGAATTATAAACGGTATAAATGGTTACTATTTTTCCTGCATGGAACTTGCAGTTCAATTTAGCCAGTCCAATGAATTACACACATCTATCCCTATTATGTAGGGCCACTCAGGTGTCACATCCATGTATCATTATATACCAAAACTATAAAAACTATAAAGAAAAAGATTAGACTTTACTGGCACAGGAAGAAGCCATGGTACAATGCAAAATCATACACAAAGTTTTATTACAAACATTACATAAAAGACACATAAAGACCTATTGTGAGTCATAAAATCAATGTCTGTACACAAACACAACTATCCACTGCATTTATCTACCACAGAAAGTGATTACACTTGAATAAATTGCTAGCTACAATAATTGGAGTATTCTGTAGAGATAAGTCCTCATGGGCAACACATTTCTCAAATGTTTCTTCAGGACATATAGAGGAGAATTGCAATGCTGACTTAAGCCCCGTACACAAGGGCAGAATGTTGGGAGACATTTGGCGGTACAAAAAATACCGGTCCACATTCTGCCCGTGTGTATGTTGGTCTGTCCAAAAGAAGTCGGCCAGCTTCTGTCGGATGTGCCGACTCCCGATCAGTGCTCTCAGCCAATAGCAGAGAGCGCTGATCAGCGTGTTCTGCTAAGGGGGGGCGGCATCTCCCTGTCAGAACACGGGGGAGATAGCTGGACTAACCTTGCATGGTTAGTACAGTGGCTCTTGACCGGAGCTGTCAGTTTTTTTTTCGTATAACCAATAAAAACTGTAGTGTGTACCAGACTTTAGGCTGTGCGAGTGTGACATACAGGAAACCCCCTAGGAGGGCACCGAGGCACCAGGTTGTGCAGCAGCCAGGTTCCTTTTAACCATTGACCATCAAAACTTTAGTTCATAAACCAAGTGTGTAATTTGGGATCCGGATAAGGGCCAGGAATTTCAGGCATATATATACACAGGTGGGGAATTAAAACAGCCAGCACCTTCAGTCTTTGGGGTTTGGGGAGCCTGCTTTGATGTAAAGGTTTTTAATTGGCATTTGACTATTCTATCCCCTGGTGTCTGATTAATATATAGGATCCCAAATTACATACTGGGTTTATCCAATTAAAGTTTTGATGGTCAATGGTTAATGGGCCCTGGCTGCTGGTCCTTCCCTGCCCACTCTGGTGCCCAGGGGGTTTCCTGTACAAAGATGGTTTGAATCTTGACCGGTTCAGCAGGGACATTATACCATTTGTGCTCCTTCCTGTGCCAATAAAGTCCAATCTTTTCTTTATATTTTTGATTTACACACATCAATCACAGTGCACAACCAGACAGGTGATATTCCTATTTCCTGCATCATTTTTAAAGCGATTCTTTTTCGATAGTGTGGATAGTGAAAAAGTTAATTAACTATGTTCAGTAAGCAAACTGGGAAAACTACAAACAGGTAAGTTGTAAAGATGAAGCAAAATTGGATGAATCTTCCTTGCTCACCAGTGTCACAATAGTCAGTGGAAACAAGATATACCTGCTCAGATCCCAATAGCTTGTACATGCTTATAATCTACCAGGTTCTAAAGGGGTGTGACCACATATTAACACTAAAAATACTGGATGAAACCTCTGCACACTGCTATACCCTCTCAAGCAAACTCTGCAATAAAAAAATGGGGATATTTAGTTGCATATTGCAATACATGTTTAAGCTAGCCAACTACATCAAAGTAATCCCTCTTTAGCCAGTCCTACTCTGCTTTGCCACTGCAAATGCTACTGTGGACACAATGCCAACCTGGGGCAAAAAGACACAAAATGGGGGAGAGCTACACGGTTTAGGTCTGGCTACTGATCTGCAATACAATAGAAACAAGATATTATATTGTATTGTGTTGTATCGCAATATGTGTGAACTAAATATCCCTATTTTTTATTGCAGAATTTGCTTGTGAGGGTGTAGCAGTGTGCAGAGTGTTCATCCAGTATTTTTAGTACAATAGTCAGTGGGTCACAAGACTGGCTAAAAAGAAAATAGAATTACAGGTCCCTTGGTGCTGACCAACTGCTTGTTTTTAGATGGAAGGTATTTTAGATACTTTTCTGTACTGCCCACTTAAAGCTGCATTAAGATAAAAAGCCTTCTGTGTGCAGCAGCCCCCCTCAGCCCCATCTCAATCCAGTGATGTTGCACGAGAGACTTGGCTGGGACTCTCCCTCCTCATTGGCTGAAACAGCAGTGAAGCACCATTGGCTCCTGCTCCTGTCAATCAAAGTCAGTGAGCCAATGAGGAGAGAGAGGAGGCAGGGCCAGGCCAAGGCTCCATGTCTGAATTTACACAGGGAGCTGCGGCTTGGCTTGGGTGCCCCCATAGGAAGCCAATTGCTGTGGGGGCACTCAACAGGAGGGAAGCTCCAGGACCGCTAAAGAGGGACCCAAGAAGAGAAGGATCTGGGCTGCTCTTTGCAAGCCCACTACACAGAACAGGTAAGTATGACATGTTTGTTATTCTTAATAAAAAAAAACAAACAAGAATTTAGTATCACTTTAACCACTTGCCGACTAGTCGCCGTCATTATACGGTGGCAGGTCGGCACGTTCCCGCAAATCGCTGTAGGTGTACGTCGGCTCCTTTAAGGCTGTACGGCGGGGTACCCAATGCACGTGGCCACCAGCCACAATGTCTGCTGGCCACCCACGATCGCGGGAACGAGAGCCAGAATGGGGATCTATCAGGCTGGGTTCACACCAGTCCGGTGCGAATTATAGCTCTGTTTTCTCTGTGAAGAGAAAAAGCAGCTTTTCAGCGGTGCCTCCTGTGTTCTATCTGCGGATTAGCTGAGCAGGGAGAGGGGGGGAGGGGGGAGGTGTAGGTAGGAGAAGGAGAGAATGCCTGTTCACAACGGAATGCATCTGCAAATCAGATGCGTTCCCATAGAAGAATATGTGCCTTGAATTCGCACCGCACTGCCTAGAAAATGCACACTTTTTTGTGAACCAGATGCATTCAAACTAATAGATTTTAAAATGTTATGGGAATTGGAGGCAGTGTAAGCTGCCTCCAATTCACATAGGTGTGAACCAGGCCTTAATGTAAACAGACAGATCCCCGTTCTGACAGGGGAATTAGAGACAGATCTGTTGTTCCTAATGATTAGGAACAACGATCTACCTCCTCTTCCAGTCAGCCCAGCCCCCATACAGTCAGAAACACCTCCCATTGAACACACTTAATACCTTGATCACCCCTAGTGTTAACCCCTTCCCTGTCAGTGACATTTATACAGTAATCAGTGGCTATTTTTAGCTCTGATTGCTGTATAAATGTCAATGGTCCCAAAAAAGTGTCAAAAGTGTCTGATCTGTCCGCCACAATGTTGCAGTTCCACTAAAAATCACCACCATTACTAGTAAAAATAAAATAAATAATAAAAATGCCATAAATATACCCCTATTTTGTAGACTATAACTTTTTCGCAAACCAATCAATATACGGTTATTGTGATTTTTTTACCAAAAATATGTAGAAGAATACATATTGGCCTAAACTGATGAAAAAGTTTGTTTTTTTACATTTTTTGGGGATATTTATTATAACAAGAAGTAACAAAAAAATTATTTTTTAATTGTCGCTATTTTTTTGTTTAAAGCGCAAAAAAAATCCGCAGAGGTGATCAGATACCACCAAATCAAAACTCTATTTGTGGAGAAGAAAGGACGCCAATTTTGTTTGGCTACAGTGTCGCACAACTGTGCAATTGTCAGTTAAAGCGACAGTGCCGTATCACAAAAATTGGCCTGGTCATTAAGGGGGAAAATCTTCTGGTCTGTACAACAAATAGCACCCATAAAAGAAGATACTTTAAACTTTAGTTTGAGGAATCTTTACTCTACTGCAATGCTACACCGCTTAGAGGATCTGCACATCTGACACATTTCTGAGTGTGTTGGACATCTACATTCCCCATTGTGCCCCCCCCCCCAGCTCCTGTGCAAAAAATAGCACAAATAAGGTCCACAAAACAAGTGTCCATGTGAAACGTTGAAAAAAGTACTTCCATAAAGGAACGTTCCTCCAAAGAATGACAGCTCACATGGATTCACACCTCGCTTACCAGGAGTTGACCCCTTGTTTTTAGTGAAAAAGGCTTGTGCGTATAAGACCAGCAATAAATGGCTGACAGTTCCTTCAGGAATGTTCCTTCAGCTCTATGGCAAGCATATAGCTTAACCCCATAAATTGCCTCTCAAAACAGTTGTTCTCCACATAGATAAAACAAAGGAAAGGAGCCCCGCATAGTGAAAGAATGTTTATTAAAAAAAAAAAAAAAAGTACCGCACTTACATAAACTGTCACCAGCCTGTAATAAGACCATAAGTCCGCCTCATCCAAGATGGCTGCTGCAAACTTTCTCTTTCCAGAAGTGACATCAGCCAAAACTACCGCTAAACATGTTTTGTCTTTAAAAATTTATGCCCTCAGGGGCTAGCTTGTTTGTTTTTTTAATAAACATACTTTCACTACGTGAGGCTCCATTTCCTCATATTATCTATGAGGAGAACAACTGTTTTGAGATACAATTTATAGGGGAAAGCTGTATACTTCAAATCAAAATAATATAGTGCAGCGCAACAAGCAACAATGTATCAAATACTCAAAGGAACACATAGATATGTATCAATGTTTTCTAAGAGCAAAATAATTTTGCTACAATAAAAAAAAAAAAAAAAAAAAAAACAGTAAGCCCAGATTCACACTGAGCTGCGGGAATGAAGCCGTGCAAATTCAGCTGAACTCACACGATTTCACTCCCGCATGTCAGTCCCGATTTCGGCTGCGATTTCACAGACATCTGTGCGGGTTTCTGCACAGATGTCAATGGAAATCTCACCCCGAAATCGCAAAAAGTAGTACAGAAACTACTTTTTGAATTCGCTGCGATGACAGTGCCACTTCCGACAATTGCCGCAGATTTGATATGCGATTTGACATGTGAACCAGGGCTTAATTCAATCAAAATAAATAGCTCAAAAGTTAATTGTGCTAATAGGTGAAGCAATAGACTGTGATCTTCCACCTCTGTGTTACAAAGTAAGATTATTTCATATGCAATTATTTTGATAAGTCCTTGATACGGTATTGAATTTTTTCACTTTATTTATATTTATTTGCGCTGATTAAGGTTTAGGTTTATTTTGAAAAGCTGTATACTTACTATAGAATTGAAGGAAGATTTGTGGAGGAACTGACAGCCATTAATTCCTGGTCTTATACACACAAGCCTTGCTAAAAACAAGGGGTCAACCCTATCCAGTGAGTGGGGTGTGAATCCATGTGAGCTGTCTTTCCTTGGAGGAACGTTTTTTGTAGAAGCATTTTTTTCTTTGAAGCACTATAATGTGTCACATTTGTCATTGGAGTGATTGGAGTGTAGACACCACTACTCCAGTGATCTATATTTGCTTCCGAATCTCATGCTGGGTGGCTGGCTTGATGCAATGTGAACACAGGAGGTTGTTCACTCAGCATGGGTGTCATTCAGAGAATTCTTCACATGCTCTGAATGAATGCAAAGGATTCTTTGATTGGACGAGGTGGAGGGGCAGTGCAATGACATCACACTCTCCACCTTGTCTAACCAGGGAACACTTTGCATTCATTCAGAAAATGGCAATCATTCTTTACATGGCACTCATGCTGAGCAGCCAACCACGTACATTCACAGTGAATAGGGCTGACCACTCCGCATGAGACCCAGAAGCAAGTGGAGATCACTGGAGAAGAGGTGTCCACTTCTCTTATTTCCAGCTTCCAGGGGCATCAGCCAGGTAAAGTATATACCTAATTACATTGTTCCAAGGTTGGACTAATGTACTATGTAAAAATACCATGTCTGGAATTTCTCTTTAACATTTTAGAATTTAAAATCTTAATCAATACTAGCCAGAAAGTTTAACTGAGTCAAGTGTACCAGTTTATTGAATACATTGTAAACAACTACTCTGATGGCCAAACACCCTCTATAATCTGACCTGAAATTAGTTATATTCATATGTTCATATACTGCAAAACACAAAAGTTAAATGATTTCACTATATCACTGACCTCCCTTATTACCTCTGCATGTTATTAAATTTCATTGTTCTTTCCTTATTATTCTGAAGACTAGATAAAATTAACAAAAATGATAATATTACTAGCAAAAAACGTGCCTGAATCAGGGTGGAGTTTACTAAGAGGTGATACACAAGTGAAGGACAGGCAGACTCAAACAGGAGACTCTATCTCTCTGTAGAAGAAGAAAAATGTGTGTGCAATATACTCTACAGTATATCGTATGTATGTATGTAAAAAAGAGAAAGAGAAAAAAAAAAAAAAAAGGATGTGAGAGAATGACTACAAGGCTTAGTTCTTCTTTTACAAAAAAGTAGTATATTCAGCACCATTGATCTCATTATCAACGGGCATTTACAATTTTTTTGCAATAAAGCCTGCAGAGCATTGCACCCATGATCATTGCATTGCAGGCGCAATGCACAGGCTCTTGCAATGTATACACACAACGTCCGGTCCATACGGAGGTACGGCCTTGCAATTATGGGGGTGGAGGAAGTGCAGCTGAACTACAGCTTGAAGAGGGAAAAGTGATCCACAACACCCTCTGAATAGTTCCTCCACCATGTTTGGGTTGCTACTGGTAGTAATTTGCAGTGAGCAATACTAGAAAAAAGTGCCTGCTCCAGAACAGGTATAGTTGGGGAGGGGATGGGGGGGGTTAGTATGGTGGCAGCTAAATTGGTGAGAGCATATGGACTGAGATGGTGGCAAGTGCAGTGGTAACAGTAGGTTTGGGGGTGCAGAAACAGTCCTGTGTTGGGGGGAAGGAAGTAAAATGGTAATGCTAGAATGGCAAGAGTGTTGGGGCTGTAAAGTGGTATGAATGTCAAGGGAGGCAGAATGCTGTGAGCAGGAGTGGATGGGCATCCTTATTGTGAGTACTGAAGGGCAGAGTTTTGAGTGGTAAAGGGAGTGAAGCTGAGTGGCGAGGAGGGGGGTAAAGCAGAGTGGTTGGGGGATGGCAGAGTGGTGAGGGTAGATGACAGAGTTGTGGTATGAGAGGGGTATACACTTCCCAAATTTTGCCTGCCAGCACGTTTTCCTCTGCTTGCCCTACTCCTCCTTTACTAAAGCCTACAGAAGGACAGATGAGAGAACAAACCTAAAAAGTGCTGCCAGAAGTTCTCTAGGTGCACCCCCACCCCACCTGCTCCAACAAAACACAACCCCTAGGTTCACTAGTGGGAAGTGTACAATTACAATAGCCCTCTGAGCACTCACTGATTTCTCAGGACCCCCTCAGACAGAAATCTTGTGCCTATGTTGAGCTAGATGATGCATCAGAGCTCAAAACCACTACAGGCGGTCCCCTAGTTACAAACATTCCGACAAGTGCGTGCCACTCTGCGCTGCAACACCCTACACAGCTCTGGTCTTCAGACCCTGGCCCCATGGGTTTGACCGCAGCCACTGGCTCAGCTGATGGCTCCCTGCTAGCGCAATCCCTGCATTATCAGCATAGCGGAAGCACCAGTTGATGTTTTGATGTGCCTAACTAATTTCTACCTTATGTGAGCGCACAATCTGTTGGTCTTAATAAATTGTTTTTGAGATATTATACTGGCAGCTGTCCTTTCTTCCCCTTTCCTCCTTCTATGCAGCAGCAGGGCAGGGGATGCTGGCAGAGTGGTGAGAGGGTAAACATGGGAAGAATTGGTTAATATTTTTGGAAGTGCACCCATTTGTCTCAATATTTATCCAGCATAACCCTCCTCCAACCCACCCTTCACTAAAGCAGCAGCTGGAGCCAGTAAGGTGCCACTGCATTTAGTGCTTTTGCAGTTCCTGCAAAGGTGGTTTAGTGTAGCCTGATCTACCTGAGCTACTGCTGCACAATTTTTTTAACCCCCAAAGCTGTTGTTTTGTTGCTAGTTGACAGTGGGGAGAACATGCAATATTAGCAGACCTGGAAGACCAGAGACTCCACTGACACTTAAACCTATCATGGTGCTAACAGCACCTTTATTTGAATGATAAATACAAATTAATTACCTGGCTATTTCAAGTCATTTTTTCCCACAGGAACAATGTAACATAACCCCAAGCTTTTACTGGCCGTAACTGCAACTAATATGCAGGCACTAGACCTCTCCGCCATATTGTGATGTCATGAACACCATATGGCATTCACTGCCACAGTGCAGGAAAAAGGCTCAGTTCATACCTATGTGTTTTTTTGGGCTTTTTGCAGAAACGCTCTACAGTTCATTTAACATTGTTTCCTATGGGACGCGTTCACATCTATGCTTTTTTCAGCCACTGCGTTTTAGGAAAGGGTCAGGGACTTTTTAAATCCAAAACTATGCGTTTTTTTTTGCTTTTTTGGTTCAATAGACTTCAATGGAGGAGCTGCAAAAAAGCATTTCATGCATTTTTGCCGCAATTTGCATTTTTTTTTAATCTGCCTAATAAAAATTGCCCCCCAAAAAAAGCATAAAAAAAGGCAAACCGCAAATCGTGGCAAAATCGCATGTGCAAAAACACAAAACGCACGGCAAAAAGCACTTCAGAAACTATCAAAGCAAACTACATAGGTGTGAACCGAGCCTTAAGCCCATACACATGGGCCGAATGTGTATGCCACCCTGTCCAACAGAAGCCGGCTTCTGTCAGATGTGCATGCTGGAATACCAACGGCCGACTGACTCCCGATCAGCGCTCTCAGCCAATGGCAGAGATGACTGATTGGAGTGTTCTAGTGGGAGGCTGTCCCCCTGTCAGAACACAGCTCAGCAGGGGAGATCGCTATACTAACTTAGCATACAGTTTATGACAGTTTATCTTCATTCAAAACTTATAATGTGTACCAGGCTTTACACTCTGTCTTGCAATTCCAATGTTTAAACCATACTGCAGGCAAGCCACATAATGATATTTACTGCACCTGCATGGGGATATAGGTTACAGCTTAGATATAAAGGATTACATTATGTATGTTCATGCATGTACAGGACAGGCAGCATCATTCTGTCACAAAAAGCTGCTATGTTCATTTACAGAACCTTGATACTATCTTGCCAAGGCCCAGGGGGGAAACATAATGTTTGAATATTGAACTTTGTATGTAAAATTTTGTATTTAAACTAAACAAGCATTGTATACCTCTTACCAACTAACATATTGCTTATCATGTATTTTTACTATAAGCATGCATTCTGATTTTAAACCTGAAACCTAAGAGGGAAAGAAAAACACCATTTTACTTCCTATATTCTTCCTGTAATATAGCTATAGGATAATAATAGACGGTAAATATTGATGCTACATTCCAATTTCGCTCAAGCAAGCTTTAGTAATTTGATAGTCCTCAGCTATGAAGGTGATGTAAAGAATGTTTATGGCCCACTGTAGGATGAACTGTGTACTTCACACCTTCCCAGCTGCTTTGCCTTTTTTAATACTCTTTTGATCATTTTTATATCTTGGATTGCATTGTGTTTGCTTTTATGAACACTAAACGCAGAAATGTTTCACTTTTTCTGTGTGACCTAGCACACTGATTACAGAGTTGTCAGCAGCTGAGCTGTCGATAAACTACGATAAACCTGGGGATGCTTCTGTGCTGAGAAGTATTAAAACTGGTAACTGTGCTGTGCAGGAGAAATAAGAGTAGGCCAAAGTAATATCAAAAATAAATAAATATGTAACATTTTGCATTGGATAACTTTAATGCAGTTATGCTCAATCACTTTTATTTATTTTTTCAGATCACCATCCCTTCCATAAAAAATTCTGAGCATGAATATTTATTTGGCTGTAAGACAGAAAAGCGAGAGACGGGAAGTTTTACTTTATGTGGTGATAGCACAATATAGCATGGCGTGGTGTAAGGCTAAAAGAAGTCAATATACCTTACAGCTTATAAAAAGGTAAAAAAGAACATAAATGAGCTTACCACCAACGCACACAGATGATGGATCAACGGTCAAAATTTCTGAGCATGACTTCTTTAAAATCTGCACAAAAGAAGAGTTCTTAATTAGAATTTAAGTATTGCTGAAAGCTAAACAACATGTAAACAACCAAAACACAGTTAAAATACATATTTGGAAAATAATTTATCTGCCAAAGGATTTTTAATTACAGAAACCAGTTCTGTGAGCCAGGTACCCCTGTCAGACAGCTTAACCAGTTCATAGAACTTCACTGAAGCGGCAAAACAGCTTGGTTAAGACCCCATTCACACAGGGGCAACACGACTTGCCGGTCGCCTCAGCGAGGCGACCTGCAAACGAATGGCAGGGCGACTTGCAAAACGACTTCTGCATAGAAGTCTATGCAAGTCGCCCCCGAAGTCGTACAGGAACCTTTTTCTAAGTCGGAGCGACTTGCGTCGCTCCCCTTAGAACGGCTCCATAGTACAGAACGGGAGGCGACTTGTCAGGCGACTAGGTCGCCTGACAAGTCGTCCCTTTGTGAATGGGGTCTAAGAGTATGGGTAAAAGATCCCCCCAGCCTGTTGATTAGATAATGAAGAACACATGCATACTGATGAGGTTATACTATTGCTCAATCTGTCTCTGCTCATATGGACAGAATCTGTACTAGCACACATGCATTTAGCAGAACTTCATAGGCTCAATGTTCTGTCCTTCCCTCACTCAGTCTGAGTGCTGATATATACAGTAAGTGACTATTAACCGCTTCAGCATCGCTTTAATTTACAATTGCGCGGTCGTGCGAAGTTGCACCCAAACAAAACTGACATCCTTTTTTTCCCACAAATAGAGCTTTCTTTTGGTGGTATATTTTTGGTAAAAAAAAAAAAAAAAATCCCAATAAGCGTATATTGATTGGTTTGCGCAAAAGTTATAGCGCCTATAAAATAGGGGATGGATTTATGGCATTTTTATTATTCTTTTTTTTATTAGTAATGGCGGCGATCTGCAATTTTTATTGTGACTGCAACATTATGGCAGACATATCGGACACTTTTGACACTATTTTGGGACCATTGTCATTTATACAGCAATCAGTGCTATAAAAATGCACTGAGTACTGTGTAAACGACGCTGACAGGGAAGGGGTTGAACACTAGGGGGTGATCAAGGGGTTAAGTGTGTCCTAGGAAGTGATTATAACTGTAGGGGGGGGATGGGCTACCACTGACATGACAGCAATCACTGCTCCCGATGACAGGGAGCAGTAGATCCCTGTCATGTCACTAGGCAGAAGGGGGAAATGCCTTGTTTACAAGACATTACGAGACGCGATCGCGGGACACCGATGGACAGCGAGTCCACGGGACCCGCGGGCATGGTCACGCTGTATGGGACGGGCGCGCTAGCCCCACCAATTAAAGGGGACATACAGGTACGCCCATTTGCCCACCGCTGCCATTGTGCCGACGTATATCAGCGTGCGGCGGTCAACAAGTGGTTAAACTGCATTCCCCTTGAATTCAAGATCAGTTTGAGATACTGTTGAGATCATTCAGAGATAATTGACAGATGCATTTCAGCCGACATTTACCTCTGTCTGACCTGCATGTCACTTGTTTCTAATGCTAGCCATAAAAAAAATCGTTCAAACCCGTTTCCAAAAAAAAACACTTGGTTGTGAGAGCAAACGATATTGCCATCATGTATTGACCGAATTACCAATGATAAATCGTGAATTAATCCATTTCTTGTTTGTTTTTTGCTTCTGGGTCACATATGCGCAGTACCAACAGTTCAATTCGTAATGGGTGAGAAACACGTTAACCTTTTAATTTATCATCTGTTCAGCAGAAGTCTTCCAAACTTTCCCTTCAATTTTTTGGCTCAAAAGTGTCACAGCCAATTTCCAATTTGTGCCCATAAACTGGATGAAAAATGAACAAACTGTCTAAATGAGAGGTTTTCAAATGATTTTGAAGTCAATGCTTTGACGATATGTGTCTAGAGTATGGAGCCTGCGTATTGATGTTACATTGCGGCCATCTTGAGACCTATTGTCTCTGAAATGTGTTTTCAGCTTGCACGGCTTACAGTGCCATCTTTGTGAGTTTTATACCTTACCTTTTTTATATATTATAAAACATTTTAAACAGAGAGCACTAGATTCTGCCTTCCTTCTTTTGCATATCCATCATATTTGGTGAGATGATCAGGGTTTTTATCCCATGGGAATAAGCGATTTGAAGGAGGAAAGTGATTATCAGCACCATGCCAGCCTTCTCTATTATCCCCAGAGGGGAACACTGCTAATTTGATAACTTGATGTGAGGTGAGCAGCCTATGAGACTGGTGGAGGAAAGCACAAGCACCTTGGATTTTTGCACCGTTGATGTATTGATTTTTTTAATTCACTTCAATCAGTTACAGATACTATATATGAACTTTCAGCAATATATGTTTATTGATTACCAATTTTAGTTACACTTTTATCATTATTGATGTCTTTTATAGCGCAGCACTGTCTATTGATTATTTGCACCTTTTCAGTCAAGTGAGAACACTTGTTAGTGATAGCAGCTATTATTAAATATTCACAATTTGTTTACATCACTTTATTTCACAAGATTGGGCAAATTGATATTCACTTTATACATACTACCACTGAGCTTGAGTCCCCCCTGTTCTTCTCCAGATATTTAGAAGTGATTATTTGCTATGGGGAGTGGTCCTACTATCCAGTGGTGAGGGGCAGAAAGCTCGGGGAAGGGGTGTGACCTTAACACACTCCCAAAATCAGTGTTAGCTCATTAATATAGTCTTAGTGTCAAGCTTCCAGAACAATCTAGTAAAATATCTACGCAATGGGGTTGATTTACTAAAGGCAAATAGACTGTGCACTTACAAGCGCAGTTGCTCAAGAGCTTAGTAAATGAGGTGAAGCTCGACTTTGAAAAAAATACCCAATCACATGCAAAGAAAAACAAAAAACAAAAGCATTTTTGCTTGCATATG
The DNA here is from genome assembly GCF_042186555.1 of Aquarana catesbeiana. Taxonomy (NCBI): domain Eukaryota; kingdom Metazoa; phylum Chordata; class Amphibia; order Anura; family Ranidae; genus Aquarana; species Aquarana catesbeiana. The sequence goes on along the minus strand of NC_133324.1, from coordinate 585,904,115 downwards.
ATTGGATGACGGAAGTCAGTGGAGCTACCCCTCATTTACTAAGCACTGGAGCAACTGCACGTGCAAAGTGCTCAGAATATTAGCCTTTAGTAAATCCCCAATGTGTAGCAATTTCTAGATGCTTGTATTTTATTCTATATGTCAGTTTACCCTGTTTACCTTCTGCACAGATTCACTTTAACTTACTAATAATTTCCACAACAGAAAGGAGCAATAATGCAAAAAGGGTAGTTTCTAAAATATCAAAGAATTGATTATTCTTTCATATATGAAAGAAATAGGTAGCAACTGTAAAGTGACATGTCCGTAAACATTTTTTTCTTTAGGCATCCTTTACACTACCATTCTGTTGCATCCACTCTATTCCAACAGTAAGAATAAGCACATTTTTACAGCTGGAATGACTGGGGCATGCAAATAGCAATGGCCCCTCAGCCCATATAAGCTAATGACAGTCTGACGGCGGCCACCACTGCTCGCATGTAGCCACAGGCAAAGTGGTTACTTGTGGTTAGGGATGGATGTCTGAGTCTGTGGATGCAGTCAGCTTCGTCCAGGCTCAGACATCTTGGAGTTGCAAAAAGAACACCCCTTTTTTTGACAAGACAACCCATAACCTTGCACTTTAAGAAGCAGTTAAGCAATACCAATGTGTAGCACTTCAAAGCAGGAAATGGATACTATTTTGCAAATATGGCTGCCCCATATATATATATAAATACAAATTATACCTAAAAACTAGGCTTTTTAAAAAGTTAGCACACATTGATATATTTAGGTAAAACAATCATTTAGAAGACTAAGCATTTCCATTAATGTGATTTATAATATCTACAGCAATTCGGTTGATGGTAAGGTCCACTTATTATACGATAACACAAAACTGAACAGCCTTATTATCTCTCGATTTCATAATGCAACTTTTTCCAGAAACAAGTTTAACACAAGTCCATAGCCCTATGTAAATATAGTAACATTTTCCAAGTGGATGTGAAGCGATGTAAAATATATGTATCCTGACAATAAAAGAGATAAACGGTTTGCAGATGAAGCAAGCAACTAAATATCTTCCTGTATGTGCTAAGTGCTACTAAAACTCAGCTGAAAAAAAATGTTGCCATAAAAGTGAAACATGTTTCTGTTTTATTTGAGCTCTTTATCGGGGTCTACGAGAATGGTGATGCATTACTGCATGCTGGGAAACTGGCTGCCACCGCAGGGAATGAACACAAACCAGCTACAGAATGAAGAATGTACTTTCATTCTGGTGATATGTCAGGAGTGCCAGAAGCCCATTGATTATGTGCCATTATTATAGATGCTTATTACACATTCATCTAGAAAAAGAGTACAGTAATATCTGTTGAATAATGTAATAATTGAACAGGGCATTAAATAACCCTAACTGTCCTCATAAGGAAGATTGCTGCTAAATTTCACTATCACCGTTCCCTGTAAAGATACAAAGCTCACTCACAGCCCTTATCTCAGCACACTTCAGGGACTTGTAGGCTCAAGTACTGCCATATTGTTGCTAATATAATCTGATAGCTAAAAATGAAAAGTGATCATGACGTACTTCATGAGATAGTGTGCTAATTACAAATTCTTACAGTTAGCAAATGTATTCAGAGGTAAAACACTTTTTATGACAATGATGTGGTTAGAACTATAGGCTTGCATCACTGGACATTTGGGTCCCGTTACCACCAAGGATACAAGAGTTTGCATGTTATTCTTGTGTTTGCACATGACTCCTTGAGTGCTTATGGTTCCTGACAACAGTACCTGTTAAAACCTGTCCATTCTGATGTGTTATGCTAACATGCGTTATGTAGCGAGTTAACGGCATTATGTTAAGGCAGTGCATTCAATTTTAATGGAGTGCCAATGCCCTAGATCATACAAAAAGAATGCACCTGCACCTTTTTTTTCTACCCCTATCCTGCCTATAGGACTGTCTGGCACTTGAGGTTTTGTTTTGCACAGGCCTGTTGAACATTGCTGATTGTTTAATCACTGTACAGCAAGTCCCCTACTTACGAACTAGCTCGTTTGTAAGTCCAACTTGTTTACAAGTCCAACAAAGATCAGCGCTTGCAGATAACAGCTACAAGCATTGATTAGGGATGGGCCAAACACCCTCCTGTTTGGTTCACAGCAGAACTCCCGAACAGGGGAAATGTTCAAACCCGAATAATGAACCCCATTGAAGTCAATGAGAGCCAAACAGGGAAAATCAAAAGTGCCCATTTTGAAAGCTTATATGCAAGTAATTGGACATAAAATGGGTACGGGGGTCTGGGTACTGCCCTGGGGGACATGTATCAATAATTCGTTTTTTAAATATAATTTTTTTTTTAAACTATAGTTTTTTTAGGAACAGTAATTTTAATTATACTTAAAGTGCAACAATAAAAATGAAAAATTCCTTTAAATATAGTGCCTGGGGGGTCCCCTTAATGTGCCTGTAGAGTGGCGCATCTGTAGCATGCATAAAACCTGCTACAGCAAAAATTAAATTTCTAAAGAAAAAAAAACGAGTCAAATCCCATTTAAAATGACTCACAGTTACAATTGCCGCCACCCAGCTATTGAACAAATAAAGAAAAAAAACAGTGTGGGGTTCCCCCCAAAATCCGGCGGGGGGGGGTGCTGGGATCTGGGGACCCTCTTGTTAACCTTGTTAACTGGGGGCAGACCCTGACAACCACAGCCCAGGGTTGTCAGGAAGAGGCCCTTGTCCCCATCAACATGGGGACAAAGTGCTTTGGGGTGGGGGGGCCCTGCCATGTTGAGGGCATGTGGCCTGGTATGGTTCAGGAGGAAGAGGGGCACTCGCTCAACCCCTCCTCTTTCCTGAACTCTGCATGCAGGGATAAGGGTCTGGTATGGATTTTGGGGGGGACCCCACACCATTTTTTTCTTTATTTTTTTTACCGGAACTTTTTTTTTATTCAGCTGTCAGCAGGGAAACCCATTGACAGCTGATAACTCTTCGGTTGTTAAAGGGGTTGTAAACCCTCAAGGATTTTCACCTCAATGCATTCTATGCATTAAGATGAAAAACCTTCTGTAGTGCAGCACCCCCCCCAGACCCCCCCCATTTTACTTACCTGAACCTGATCGATTCAGTAACAGGGACGACCACGACAGCTCCAGCCACTGTCTCGGGTCCTCATAGGATAGATTGATAGCAGCAGGAGCCAAATCCAGAGTCAATCAAATCCAGTGAAATGGGAGCCGGGGGCGGGGCTGAGTCCTGCTGTCTGTGTCAATGGACGCAGCAGCAGGACTCGGGAGCACACCCGCACTAGTGCCCCTATGGAATACGGCTCTCCGTGGGGGCACTTGAGAAGAGGAGCAGCCAGGAGCGCCGCTGAGGAACCCCAGAAGAGGAGGATCAGGGCCACTCTGTGCAAAACCCTTGCACAGTGGAGGTAAGTATGACATGTTTGTTATTTTTTATTTATTTTTTCGAACCTTTACAGCCCCTTTAAGGAGGCCGCAGCCAGCTTCCCGGTCCTGCTTCTTAACAACCAGCTTACACTGTGCTCTGATTGGGCAAAGCTTTACCCAATTAAGGCGCAGAATGCACTGTGCAGCGCTCACTGTCCAGTGATCAGTGCATTGCAGGGTGTTCGTGGGGGCGAACACCCTGCAAATTTGGGTGCCCGGTGAACGGCCAAGCAGGCAAATGGTTGAACGAAAAAAAAATCTAAGTGTGTCTCAGCTTTACAGGATTGGACATGCAAACACGTTTGCATCTTTGAAAGTTTACAAGTCCAATGTTCATATTTATTGGACTTACTGTATATATTTGCCTGTTGCATTTTGACATTTGCTTGTCACCTTGATAAAGGGGTCTTTACACAGTCCTGAGACAGCCTTGGAGCTATGCCTTACAAGTACTTCAAGGCTGTCTATTTGTAACTGTTGGTGTGCTGTCTTCTACTTTCAATTCACTTGTTATTGGGTGCCTCCAAATGTCTCGCACCTGAAATCAATCCATAGGCCTTGGGTTTTGTGTGTGGTATGAGCTTCATAGCTTACTGCACCTTCTTTTCCGACACAATGCCTCTCAATACAAGCTGGTGCATTACAAAGTGTTGCAGTGAACTGCAAAGTAGGACCATTGTACAGGTGTGTTGGGTTTCTTTTCAAAATGAATAGCACTGCAATGCATCATCATACATACATACTTGTGGGTTAACTGGCTTCCACCCAAACTGCCTCTACTATGTATTTATAATACTTCTATGGGGGAATTAGTTTGGCTGCTCTGTGGCACTGATGTGATTGGCCCTATGTATTTTGTAAAGTTATCTAAATATGGAAAATAAATAATTAATCACCAGTTTAAAACGGCCATTTTATCTCAGTAATGTTTCTAAAACAGAAAAGAGGTGGTACATTGTTTCTAAAATATAGTATACAGTATTTGTTTAATATCAGTGCCACATTTTCCATCACAATGATATTATGATCTAAAACTGGGGTCTCCAAAACTACAAAGGGCCATTTACTATCCATCAGACTTTAAGAGGGTCGGATTGTGGCCAATTGGAGTTGAAGATGCCCCAGTGTCAGTGGGTGTAGATAATGTATCAGACTTGGTGGTCAGTGGCAGTAAAAAAATTATATAGCACCTGGTCAGTAGGAGGAACAATGGTGCCCCATCTTTGGTATTAGTGGGGGAATCAGTGCCCCATCAATTATGTCAATGGGAGATTCAGTGCCCCATCATTGGTGTCAGCAGGAGCATCAGTGCCCCATCATTGGTGTCGGTGGGAGGATCAGTGCCCCATCGTTGGTCACAGTGGGAGGATCAGTACTAAATCTTTGGTGTCAATGGGAGGATCAATGCCCCATCATTGATGTCAGTGGGACATTCAGTGCCCCATCATTGGTGTCAGAAGGAGGATCAGTGCTTTATTGTTGGTGTCGCTGGAAGGATCAGTGCCCCATCATTGTTGTTGGTGGGAGGATCACTGCCCCATTGTTGGTGTTGGTGGGGATCAGTGCCCATCGTTGGTGTCAGTGGGAAGCTCAGTGCTCCCATCATTGGTGTCAGTGGGAGGATCAGTGCCCCATTGTTAGTGTGGGTGGGGGGATCAGTGCTCCATCATTGGTGTCAGTGGAAGGATCAGTGCCCCATCGTTGGTGTAGGTGGCAGGAGCAGTGCTCCATCATTGGTGTCAGTAGGAGGATCAGTGCCCCATCATTGGTGTCATGGAAGGATCAGTGCCCATCGTTGGTGTCAATAGGAGGACCAATACCCCATCATTGGTGTCAGTGGGAGATTCAGTACCCCATAATTGGTGTAAGTAGGAGTATCAGTGCCTCATTGTTGGTGTCGGTGGGAGGATCACTGCCCCATCATTGGTGTCAGTAGGGAGATCAGTGCTTCCATCATTGGTGTCAGTGAGAGGATTAGTGCCCCATCATTGGTGTCAGTGGGAGATTCAGTGCCCCATCATTCGTGTCAGTAGAAGGATCAGTGTTCCATCATTGGTGTCGGTGGGGGGATCAGTGCCCCATCGTTGGTATTGATGAGAGGATCAGTGCTCCCATCATTAGTGTCAGTGAGGGGATCAGTGCCCCATCGCTGGTGTCAGTGGGAGGATCAGTCCTCCAGCGTTTGTGTCGGTGGGAAAAAAAGTACATACATTTTAATTGGGTGCAACATTGCATGACCGCGGAATTGTCAGTTAAAGTAACGCAGTGCCATATCGCAAAAAACGGCCTGGTCATGAAGGGGGGTAAATCTTTTGGAGGTCAAGTGGTTAAAATATCTAAAATCATTTTTTTCTTTGTATGGCGTATGGAGGAGTTAAAATGTTTGTTCGATCTTTCTTGTCACCTATGACTCTTCTAGCAACATTCTCTTCTCCATTTGTTTTGGTGGGTAAACACTGTTACCTTGATAGAAAATAAATGGAAATGCAAACTTTAATGGCTTTTATGGGGTCAGAAATAAATGAGAACTTTTGCAATGAGGTAAACCTTTCATTGGCAACTGTCAAAGAGGGCACATACCCTCACATTGGTGTGTTTTTCTTTCACTTCCTGTTGTGTCTCCAGGATGGAAAATTACATGGTTTGAACCATTTTCTATTTTATCCAAAGGTAATTTTTAAAGTTTAGGCTTTGGATACACTTTAAAATTTTAATTTTAATAGGGGGGTGGCCAGACTCCCCGCTGTCTGTAATCGATTGGGCATAATTCCTCTCACTTCTTGTCCTAGTGACAATGTTATTTATGTGACTGAAATGTGGTGTTAAAGTGATTGTAAAGTCTCTTTTTTTTCTATTAAAATAACAAACATATTATACTTACCTGCTCTGTGTAGTGGTTTTGCACAGCGCAGCCAGGATCCTCCTCTTTTTAGGTCCCTGGCTGGAGCTCCTGGCCCCTCCCTCATATTGAGCTGCAGCTCAGTGTATCCATTCCACCCCTTGTCTCTCCTGATTGGCTAATTGAATTTGAGTGACAACAGTGGGAGCCAATGGCGCAGCTGCTGTGTCTCAGCCAATCAGGAGGGAGAGTCCCAGATGAGGGGCTGAGGGGGGCTGCTGCACACTGAAGGCTTTTTGTCTTAATGCATAGAATGCATTAAGATAAAAAACCTCTGACTTTACAACCACTTTACAATTGGTTGGTAATGTGATTCTTGATTCCCATACAGGCAAGTTATGAGGAGTGACTTGTGTATTCTCTAAACGACTATAGTAGGGGTCTCCAACCACCGGGCGGTGGCCCCTCTGCAGCCGAGCCGTGGTTGCAGGCGGCCTCCATAAGAGAGCCGGGCGGGCAGCATAAGACAGCCAGGCTGAAGGCATTTGAGAGCCAGGCATGAGTCAGCTCTGCGGCCGGTGGATGAGGGATGCGAGCGGGTGGGCAAACAGAGATTATATCATCTCTCTCCACCCCCCGCATCACCGCTCTTCTGCCCTCACAGCCGGTGTTCTGTCAGCCTCAATGTCAGCCTCAATGTCGAAGGTTTGGCGGGGAGCAGAGAGATGACATTGTCTCTCACCACCCGCCCCACATCACTGCTCTCCTGCCTTCACTCGGAACCCACCACTGCACAGAGGCGTGCTAAATGGACCAGTGCTGCCACTAATGCAGTGACAATTCACATCTGGTGGCAGGCAGTGGGGCAAGTGACATTCCACATCTGGTGACAGGCAACATGGCAGGCGACGTGGCAGGTGACAATCCACATCTGGTGGCAGGCAGCGTGGCAAGTGACAATCCACATCTTGTGGCAGGCAGAATGGCAAGTGACAATCCACATCTGGTGGTAGGTAGCGTGGCAAGTGACAATCCACATCTGGTGGCAAGGGACAATCCTCATCTGGTGGCAGGCAGCGTGGCAAGTGACAATCCTCATCTGGTGGCAGGCAGCGTGGCAAGTGACAATCCTCATCTGGTAGCAGGCAGCGTGGCAAGTGACAATCCTCATCTGGTGGCAAGTGACAATCCACATATGGTGGCAGGCAGCATGGCAATGACATTCTGCATCTGGTGGCAGAAAGCATGGCAAGTGACATTCTGCATCTGGTGGCAGGCGACGTGGTAAGTCACAAGCTGCATTTGGTGGCAGGTGACAGTGGCAATTGACACGCTCAGGGCTCCCACTGATTCTGCATTATGAGTTGAACTATTTCATTTATTACTACAATGTAATAATAGAAATAATGCACTTCAATCACTATGACACCATATCAACCATGGTGCCATGATGATTGAAGCGCTAACACCAGCCATTGCCCTGACAAATTGCCCACGAAAAATCGATTACCCCCCGCATACCCCCCGCGTACCCCCCAGTCCTTGGCACAATTTTCTTCCACACAGATGGTCCCCGGTGCCAAAAAGGTTGGGGACCGCTGGCCTATAGAGTGCTCCTCAGCAGTTGGGATCTATAGGGTATAAATAAAATGGCTCAATACATATAAATGCTCAGTAATGATGGGCTCAGGTGTGTTTGGATCATACCCACCAGGAAGCCGTCGCTGCACATCGCCAATCATAGGCAGCGTGTGTATGTGCAGCTGCGGACCAGGAAATGCCTCAATGCCTATGATTAGTGGTGTGCAGAGACTTCTTCCTGGCGGATACAATCCGAACACGCCTGAGCCCATCATTAATGCTCAGCAAAGCATTTGCTTTGTACTAAGGAGAATAGTGTACACAGCCTCTGATGGGTTTTGTGCTTCAAAGACAGCTCTCTGTGCTCACCTGTCTGCAGTAGTACTGAATAAGTGTTTGTGTGTGAAATATAAAAAAGTGTAAAATTATTAGTTCTAACTATGTTCCTATGTTTTTGTAGCAGCTTGAAGGAAATCAGAACAGTACGTTGGGATACCACACAGGGTTGCTGCCTTGCCATATCAGTGAAAAGGGAAGTTCCAAGTTGTGTGAAGTATGCGGGTAAAAAAATTTAAAGTGTAACTGTACTTAGTCGTTTTGACCTACCATAAAAATCCTTTTCTTGAAATTAGGGTTGCACCAATATCGATACTAGATGGAGAGCAGCTCCTTCCTTTTCTGTAATACACAGAGTCAGTGATCTATGACTCTGTCCATTCATAACTGAGCATCGTAAACTGTGTTTACGATGGGCGATGTTTCAGTTTATGAATGGAGAGGAACCTCTGTCTCCTGTCCATTCATTTTCAGTGCATCTGAGGCTGCAGAGAAAAGGAATGGGGAATCCCTTTCTCAAAGGGGAGATGTCAGGGGCCCCCGTGACGCCTCACCAAAGCCCCCCCCCAACATTATATATATATATATATATATATATATATATATATATATATATATATATATATATATATATAAAATATAAATAAAATAAAATATATATATATAAAAAAATTGTAAACAAAAAACATAAATAAATAGGAAACTACTGACAGTCCACGTTTCAGTGCCCATCAGTGCCACCTATCAGTGCCCATCAGTGCTGCCTATTAGTACCACCGTCACATGACATTAAAAAAAAGTATTAGTATTGGCTAGTACTTGAAAAAAGTATAGGTACTTGTACTCGGTCTTAAAACAGTGGTATCGGTGCAACCCTATCTGAAATACATTAGGGGCCACAAGAAGAAGTATTCAGGTACATTGAATTATGCTACTGCTTTTAGGAGATTGGCACAGTCCCTCATAACCTGGGCTTCAACAGCCAAACCATTAAAGCCATTGACTAGAAAGTAGGGTGATAAACTGGCCCTTGGGGCAGAAGATTTGGTTGATCCAAAAGTTTGTAGCCTCTGGATGCAACTTTCTGGACCTAAAAGGTCTGAAATGTCCTGGAACGAGACAGACATGAGGCCAACAGACGTCCCCCCGCTCTGACAAATGGGAATACCCTCCCATTAAAAGGAAGGCTTGTTTGACATTCTGGACATCAAGTGGACCTGTTAATACAATTGAGTAGGACCACAGGCATGAGCTCCAGCTGTTGGAGGACATAAGGTTCTGTGAAGATAGATCCCAAATCCGTGAAGATGACTCTGAGACACATCCTTGTACCAAACATTTAAAGTCTGGTAGAACAACATAATGGCGGGTTAGAGGGCAAGGCCAGCAAGGGAAAATAAGGGCTTACAAAAGGCTTCTAGACTTTTATACACAGGGTTTATAAACATTAGGGTGTCTTTACAGAGACTGTCAAAAAAAGACATGAATGGTTTCTATAGAGAAGGCTTGCTTTTTAGAGGGGTAAGGTGCCTTAGATGGTACACTACAAGTCCAAAAGAACTGTTAGTAAATCATAAGCTAGCAAGGCTCACAGGATATCTACCTTTGCTCCTATGATCTGCCTTACTAAATATACAAATGAGGCATTCCCACGAGGAGTACCCACAAGAACAATTCAGGAGCAGGAAGGGTTAATGCTGTCTGTGACCCCAGTGACTGTACAGCAGCACTGAGTAGGAGGTGTCCAGGAACTTGTGGAGAGCCAATTAAAGCTAAGGAAGAGATACAGATCAAGTGTGAGTGCACATCAGCATTTCACACAGCGCATGTAGAGGGTGGGGTTAACACCCGAGAATGTGTTGCGGGCCATAGACTGCAAATTTCTTTTCTGCAACCATGGGCTGCAGGAAAGAAATTCACATCCCATCAACACAAACAGTGCTGACAGAGGAATCCCTCCTTCCGAGCCATTGTAAAGACAGTGATTTTTGCTAGTGGCTATAGCAGCCGCTAGTGGTAATCACAAGCAAAATCTGGCAGGCTGGTTGTACCCAAGTTGATTGATCAACTTGGTACATTCAGCCTGCCCATACATGGTTTATATCTCAGCCAGTTCCTGCTGAGATTTGAACCATCCATGGTTGGCCTTACTTGGCATCAATGACGAATATAAATAACTCTGCGGTATCAAAATGAGTGTGTTGCACAAAGCATATGCAACAAATGTAGAAAAGTTTACTCAAAAGGGTGCTGGTTGCTAAAAAGGACAAGCCCTTTTACTCAACAAGGTGGTCTGGTTGGACAGCAGTAGCCAATGAAAAATATCAGGTGCATGCCATACAGACTATGTCCTTCCCGTGGACATACCCCCTAGGGGGTCTATAGGGACAGACTTGGATCTCCAATGCACTCTGTGGCTAACTCATGCATTACACCAAGGTTGTCAAGGAGATCAAGGAATACAGTGTAGTTCTCAAGGACACATTACACGCTGGCCCCATGTCATTCTCCTAGCTGGGTCCAGGTATGGACTACAAGACTGTGCCAAGTATTTGATCATCTGGAAATCTTGTACTACCTCACTGGAATTACTGCACAACATAAATCACTTATCGAGGGGGTGTGGCTTGGTGCGGAACGGGCATGGACGCACATTGAGAGAGCTCCGGCACACACACGCCTCTCCTTGCCTGATACCCGACCTACCGACCACAGATGCTGGGCAAACGGCTTTACACTACCCTGCACTCTCGCGAGACAAGGATCTGCAGCCCATCCAGCCAGAAACATTACAGACCTGTTTAAAACTAAACCAGACGCCTGCAGCAGCGCGGGGAACTCCAAGATGGCACCATCCCGCCAAGAGGAGGACTATAGTGAGGATTCTAACTTCCTAGTTTTAACTGAAAAAATGGCGGCAGCAGAGGCGGCGGGGAAACACAGGGATAAAGTGATCCACAGGCTGGAAAGGGTAACTGTCACACAAACCCACCACTTCATTGAGATGAACAGGCACATTGAGGACCTGGACAACAGGGGCAGAAGGAACAACATACGTGTGCGGGGAATCCCTGAAACGGTGGAACCAGATCAGATCATCCCTGCCCTGCAACGGGTCTTGAACAGCTTGCTGGAAAGACAGGAAGATATGGGGATTGATTTTGTGAGGGCACACAGAGCGCTCAGACCGTGGGGCCCAGACACCGCCCCACTAAGGGATTTAATTTGCTGCCTGCAGAACTTTACCCTCAAAGAGGAGATTATGCACAAAGCCAGGAGAAAAGAGAGGAATTTATTTAATGGGACGAATATAATGCTGCTCCAGGATCTCTCACAAATCACTCTGAAAAATCACAGAGCACTACGCCCCCTGCTGAAGAAACTGAGGGAAAGAGATTTGAAATACACCTGGAGGTTTCCATTTGCACTGACAGTATCCTGCAACGGTCAACAACACATCTTACGTGCGATGACTTACAAGATTTCTGTGAAGCACTGGACCTTGGGTCACATAGCCCTCCCGGACTGGTACTCAGATTTCAAAGTGGCCCCATTGGAAAGAAGCCCCCCGAGATCTCCCTTCTCCACGCTGGACAAAAGACAGTCCAAGAAGCAGAAATCATACCGTACTGTGGGATCCAAGGCAGGAAAACCCAAACCTTTAATGGAGGATCGCAGAGAGCAAGAGGAAGAATGACCCCAGTCTTGGCTGTTACTTTTTTGCTTTTTCTGCTCATTACCCAGTCCCCATATTTTACCCCCTCATTTACCCGTACTGATCATTTCAAGGCTGTGAAACTAGATACTAACCCAATGCTTGCCACTTGTATACTTACCCCCTCCCTCTGACTCTTCCATGCTACTTAAGGGACCGTACTGAACTTCCTTACCACTGGTCACATAGAGTGAACTACATCACTCAAGCCCCTCCCCCCTTTCTCCTACTCCTTTGAGCTACCCAACCGGGAGCCTCAGGATGCTTCATACTGATCACTTCCACCTTAACTCACTTGCTATTCAAATGCAATAGCCCCACAGGGTTGATAACTGTAAACCACTCTGTGTCTGGACAAACATGTGACTAACTGATATGACTCAGCCATTTGCAATGCAATGTGATCACCTCTGTGCCTATTGGCTCGGATTTGGGACTAATGCAGCCCATCACCTCATGGGGAGGTGGGCTAGGGGGACCGTGGTCCTGGGTCTGGGGGGGCTGGTGCCCCCAGTTTACTGCCCACAAGATTATTTGTTAATACTACCTGGTCGGGTAGATTCAGAACTAGATTAGAATTATTTGATTGCTACCTGAAGGCTGTGTGTGTTGCAACTTGGTTTAACTTTTTGCACTTTTCACTGTTAGTTGAAGCTAGTGACTGACCACTCACCCGGTTGTTAGTCGCCTCCCTCTTCCCCCACCAAGTGACCCTGCACCTACACTGTAGTTTGTTTGGTATAGTGTACACTAATTTACCACTTTTTAAGGCAATCTACCCTGTCTGAAAAGGGATATCTTCAGCCCCTTATACTTACCTTTCTAAACTTTTCTTCCTACCTATTTGTCTCACCTTTGGCATAGTGTTCACTATTACCCATATAACAGTATATCTGTCTGGGTTTTTCACTTGCTATCACCAGTTTTGTTTTGCAGGTTCGCTCCTGGGCATTTCCTCCTGAGTCCATCAGATGGCGTACTTGGCTCTAGGACACAGTCCCATAGTGATTTCACACAACTTAAGAGGTTTGAATATACCTGAAAGGTGTTCCACCCTACTGAGGGAACTCAAAAAAAGGTAGGCCACACTTTGACAGACTCCTTTTTTAGAGAAGCATACCATGCCACCAATGATGACTCCAGATCCAAGGGGGTCTTGATCCTGGTAAGCAAGGAAGCAAGGAAGACCCGAGCGGTATATTTCAGAAGAGGTCATACAACAACACACCTATTACGCTGGCCAACTTATACTTCCCTAATAGATCTCATGTGTGTTTTTGACAACGGATAGTGAAGTAACTCCAAGGGTTCGCATCTGGATGCCCAATTCTAGGCAGGGATTTTAATGTGCCTCTAAACCCATTAGTTGACACATCCAACGGGAAGACTTGCATTACATATAAAATCCTTAAAAAACTTAAGACCCTGCTCCAGTCTTTACAACTAATTGACACCTGGTGCTTTGTCCACCCTGAGGAGCGAGATTTCACATACTATTCGTCTCCCCATAACAGACATGCCCGTCTGGACTACATATTTATCTCACAATGGGACCTATCGTCGGTCACTGCGGCACATAAAGGAATTCAATCTTTCTCTAAACACTCCCCAACCTCACTAACTCTTGACCTAGCTACACCCCCTTCAAAAACCCAGACCTGGAGACTCAACGCCTCCCTACTAACCAACCCAGTTCTTCTCCCGAAACTTACCACTTCACTTACGGAATACTTTCAGCACAACAACTCCCCTGATGTGGGCAAACTTATCAGAATGGGCTCACATCGTAAAAGGGAAAGGGACAAAAACATTAAGGCACTGACTGAGCATATTAAACAATTGGAAACACTCCATAAACAATCCCTCACTGCTCATACCGCACTAGAACTTTTAGACGCTAGGAAGGCCCTTTAACAGATCTTCGATAACAGATTAAAGAGATTTCTGTTTTTTAAAAAAAGAATTTACTTTCTTGCTAGGGCCCTGAGAGAACAGGCCACTAGCAACTTTTTACCTGGTATTCAACGAAGCGACGGTAAAGTAGATGTGACCACAGAGGCCATTGCAAACATTTCCACAACTTCTATACAAAGCTGTACAATTTACCACCGCAACATAGACAGGAGGGTATTCCGGGTAGAAAGCATGCAAATTATATGCGACTACTTAGATAAAAGTGGAATGCCAACCCTGAAAGACGCAGACATCATTTTTAGAGAGCCCGATCGAGACATCAGAAATTAAATGTGCAATTAAAAATTTGAAGTCAGGCAAGAGCCCAGGCCCTGATGGATACACATCCATCTATTATAAGACCTTTGCACATATTGTAGCGGACCCGCTTAGGGCGGCCTTGAATTCTCTGTCTGAGCCTAGAAAAGTCACCCCTGATTTTCTCTCTACTTACATTACTGTGATTCCAAAGGCCTAGGGCCCCATATGATGGCCAGGATCTCTGCGCTTTACCAAAACCCAGCGGCTAATTTAATAATTAATGGCACTCTGTCTGACAAGGTTCTCATAACCAATGGCACCAGACAGGGGTGCCTGCTATCCCCTCTTTTATTCATAATCTCCCTAGAACCATTTATTTGGATGGTCAAGGCTAATGCTGACATTACAGGCTTTGGGGTTTCGGGACAGAATTCAAGATAGCCGTCTATGCGGATGATTTACTATTTTTCCTGACAAACCCGGTGACCACCCTACCCAACTTAAAAAGAATTTGCTCACTACAGTTTCATCTCCAATCTTAAGGTTAACTACTCAAAATCTGAAGCCATGAATGTATCCCTCCCAGAACAGACACTTACACTGACCAAAGCTAACTCCCCCTTTAGATGGGACCCAAGGGCACTGAAATACCTGGGAGTATGGTTTACGCCCCTACTAACCTCTACATATGAGCAGAACTTTCCCCCATTCATCAAAAACATTGAGAAGGACTTAAATTGCTGGCAACCTGGATATTTCTCCTGGTTCGGCCGCGTAGCCATAATCAAAATTACCATCTTACCAAGGTTGCTCTACTTCCTGCACACGTTACCAATCAAAATTCCCTCAAACTTTAACTCATTAGGATCTATCCTAATAAGGTTTCTTTGGAACCATCAGAAACCGAGAATTAAGTTCACCCTTCTGACAAAACCTAAAAAACAAGGAGGAATGGGTATACCTGACTTTAGACACTACTACCAGGCATCTCACTTAACCAGAACAATAGACTGGCATTGTCACGGGGCGGCGAAGGACTGGATCTCCCTGGAAACTGATTTGAACCCAATTCCACTAAAATATTCTCCATGGATCCCCTGGGGAAGTTATCCTCTTAGTCTACAATGACATCTACTAACGAGAAACACATTGGAAATTTTCCACAGGTTGGCCACAAACTCAGATATTACTTCCTCACTCAGCCCTCTAACACCAGTAAAAGACAATCCGGACTTTACACCAGGCCTAAGTAACCCAGCGTTTCAACCAAATAAACAATCTGACCCCCTCCTAGCTGGAGACTGCTTCATTAACGGCAAAATAAAAGAATGGACCTCACTTAAGGAGGGGACAAGCTTGTCACATATGCCTTTCTGGGCCTATTTACAACTACGCAGCTACCTAGGGGGAGAACAGGTCAAGGAAATTTCCACAGACCTCTTACAGAACTGGAGTCGGTATGTCATAAGGGCACCCAGTTTGTTAAAGCCACCTCTACTGCCTACTCATGGCTACAAAACTCAAAAGCCACTGGTTTGGATGAACTCAGGAGGAAATGGTTGGAGGAACTTCAAGTGGAGATCACTGCCAAACAATGGAGGTATGCTTGTATCCTCGCTCACAAATGCTCCATTAGCACAAAACTGCAAGAAACAGCATATAAGCTCATGACGCACTGGTACAACACCCCGGCCAAGTTACATGGCTGTAACTCACAGACTCCTGAGGCCTGCCCGAGGTGATAAAAAGAGAAAGGCACAATGTCCCATATATGGTGGTACTGTCTGCTATTCGTACCAATTTGGGACAAAGTCAAATCCTTGATCAAACAAATAACAGAAACCAAACTTACTATCAAGACATCTACTAAATGCAGCCAAGTCCCTAATTCCTTTAAACTGGAATTCCCACCAGGAATTCACGTGTCATCATCTCCCTGATGATGACACGTGATCCCTGTGTCGAAGACGCGTAGGAGAGGGGCCAGGACGGAGAGACTGACACGGACTTTACACCAGCGCTGTCCCAGCACAGCATACTGCACCAAACATCCAGTGATTTTGCATAGAAAGCCGTTATAGTATGGTGCACTGACGCACCAGTGCCATCCACATTGTTTCCAGCTGGAGGAGTGCAGCAGACACTGAGACTGAGCCCAAGGGTGGCTCCAAAGCGTATTTGGACTCAGGGTAACAGCTGAGTCACACGCTCGGAGGTGAGCACATTAGCTTAAGGGGGTCACGAAGGAGCACCTGAGCATGTTTTGCAGCACTCAGGATATCTTCGTCATGATGTTGGATTGTTGCCACGGCTGAACACCACCTGCACACATTGTTTTATTATCACTGCTGGACATTATTTGCACGCACTATTTAGAGTGCTAAAGAGAACTTTTTTCATTATTTATTATTTATTTATTCATTTATACAAGCAGGATACTTTATATTGAGCACTAAGCACTTTTTATGTTGATTAAGACACTATGTATGGTGTAACAAGCACTAATAAGCACTAATTTATGGTGTAACAAGCACTTGTTTGTTCACACCTTGGTTATTTATTCGACATTCATATTATTTGTATTTAATATTATCACACTAGTAAGCAGAGAGTTGGTTAATATTTATTTTGTTTTTGGGGTCACCCAAGCGCAGCGCATAACTTGTAAATTTATCCTATGCACGTATTATGAAGCGTGATTAGCGCATGCAGCTGGAGGTAGCACAAGCAAGGCATAAGATCATTGTGGCTCACAGAATTTTTCCAATTTGAATATAAATCATTAGACATCCTTCATTAATATTGAGCAATTGATAGAGATCTGTTTTGCCTACAATTGGTCATGACCTGTGATGGAACTTTCTACCAATTTTTTTAAGACATGTATTTGTGACTGTGCCAAAGACAGTGAGAAGTGTGGTAACTGAAACTGAGAGTATGAATAAGCATGCTCCATTCAACATCAACAAACGAACATGTATTTTAAAGTACCTTTTTGGTTTTCTGGTAAATATTTCAAAAGCTCGGCACTGCACAAAGCTAAAAATGGCTTGCATAAAATAATAAGTTAACTACCCCAGGGTCTCTTTAATCAGTGTAGCTTGTTCATTCCTATCCCACTGTGTGATGCACTGAATCCCTGTGTGGTAGCTAACAGAATATAGTATGTTTTAAATATAAAATTTGTAACTTTACTGCCGCACAAGTAATGTTGATCCAACAGCAAAACATGTCTCAGAGGTGAAGAGCTTAAAAAGGAAATAAAACAGACCACAACTGAATTTATTGTAACCCTCGGGCAGGAAATACATCTAAGCTTTTAGCAAAATACATCTCACTGCATCAAATAAAGATAATTGACAGGTGATATAGACAGAGAACGAGAAAAATGTGCAACAGTAAAATACATGTTGTTTCTCAAAGAAAACATGAAAAAGAATGTTTTCTTCAATTGTGTTCTAACATAGGTGATGAACATAGAATACATACAAGAGTCTGCATTACTGCATTGTATTTCTAAGATTTAAAGAAAATGTTTGCACCATATTTGAGCAATATAAATGACCAACAAGCTTGGATTCTTCATTAGGGGTATTTCTAAATCTCCAGCAACAAGGACACAATAATAATGTAGTAGCTAACTAAAAATTGTTTTTTTCAAAATTACCATTGGTCATACACATTAAATGGTGGGCAGATGCTAGCAAGTGATGAGACCACTGACGGACCTGATTTCTCCTTATACAGATGTTATAGTTGTGTGTGATTCTAAAGGAGGCTTATCATAAAACTATTCCACAATATTATTTTAAAATCCTGTATATATACAGGAAGATCATATACAGTATACATATATACACAGTCTATATATATTTACAGTATATATGGACAGAAACCAGCCAGGTCATGTTTATTAGTAATGTATTCATTTGTAGAGCAATGTTCCTGCTGAAAGACATCACCTTTTGCTCTCATGACATGACTTTCTATCTCAGTGACAGTGGTCACCAAAACAAAGATAGAGAGCACATTTTATAATTTGACACCAGAAAAAAATTGTGAAAGAAAATTAATAACTCAAAATCAGCAGACAATGTATAACCAAGTAGAGAATGATATAATTTGGGTTCATTAAGGTTATCAAGGGACCAAATAGGAACAAACGTGTAAGGTTGAGCTAAAGAAGAACTGAAGACAATTTTTTTTAAATTTTGAATAATGGAGAGTTATAACCCCCGTCAGGATGTTTTTTTTTTTTTTTTTTTTGTTAATGCCATCCATGTTCTATTTTCCCTTCACTCCCTGAACTATTGATATTAATATGAATGAAACACTGTAAATACAAAGTAATAATGTTACGTTGTATTTCTTCTGAATTGAGTCTGTGCAGTGTTTACAAACACTAGTCAGAGGCTCCCTGTTTGATATCAGCTGTTTCTGCTGCTGCTGTCTACAAGACCCAGCTGCCATTTTGATAGCTGGAAATTGCTGTTAAAAAAGAAATATGGGAATGCAAAAAAATAAACATTTATACTCACCTAGGTGGATGCAGCATCTGTCTGATGCTGCATCTGTCCCCCGCCAGCTTTAAGACCAAGCGAGAAATGAGCTATCACATGACCGCTGATCACTCGGTTCTCAGTATTCAGTGAACAGAGAGCCGGTGACTGTCAGTCAGTGGCTCTCTGCTCTGCCCAACCAGCAACCATTGGAGCATTGGGCTGTGGAGGGGGCAGGAGTGGCTGGCTCAGTCTCCCAGCTGTGTGCTGAGAGGCTAAGCCAGTTGCTGATTCAGGCATCTGGGTGGATCCTGCCAATAAATTCAGGATCTATTCAGAGTCTGGACTAGCTTAGTGACATCAGACGACTGTGGGCTTTGGTGACAGTGTTCACCAGGACAAATAACCTGCTAAGCACACATGGAACAGTAAAATAACCCCTTACCACTCTATCCAAAATAGAATAAAAGTTTTGACTTTAGACACATTTTATGGTAAGTAAATATTCACTTTGTAAAGTGACAATTCTCTACATTAGTAAATTAACCCCATAGTACATTTTTCTTTCTTATTGGCAGTTGGATTTATAACTGCTTAAAAATACTTCTTTCATCTCTTTTATACATATATATATATATATATATATATATATATATATATATATATATATAGAGAGAGAGAGAGAGAGAGAGAGAGAGAGAGAGAGAGAGAGAGAGAGCACAACTTCTATGAATTCATAGACAGCATAACTTATGTTAATCTTTAAATAAAGAATTTGCATTATATGCTTTTATGTGCTGCCAAACATCTGCAAATTGAATACGACACGACAGCAGCCTATGCACCATGATTTACTGAGGTAAACTACTGACAAAGGTTATAATAACCAGTTATAACAACCAATGGTGTTAGTAAGTCATCTCTGATTATGTCAAGTGTGACCCTGGAGGACAGTGCCAATCATTTATATAGATATATACATCTAATTTGGGGGCTAAAGTAAAAAAAAAAATCTGTATTTTACTAAATTGCTTAGCATTCTTTTGTGAAATGCTTGTTGTTTACAAGGTCCAGTGGACTACAAATACAATGTAAATTATTTAACTGAACCAAAGTTCTATCTCTACGTGGTAATATTTACATCTACCAAGTTAATTAGTGAAACTGCTCTTAATATACACATATATACAATATGAGGGTTATATGACCCAATCATGTGCTGGGTAGAGAACAGGAGCGTCTAAGATACTCAGACAGTGAAAAAGGAAAACAAATGGATGGGGGGTAGGAGAGAGAAAAAAAAGGGGGGGGGACGGGAAAAGGTGCTGTAAGGAGACCACTCCTCGCCAAACCATAGCAGGGCCTCAGGAAGGAAGACCTGTTGTGGATGACGAGTCTTAGGGGGATCTCCATCAGAGCTTGATATTCATCGGTGTAGAAAAATTAATTCCAATGAAACCATTTCAGCTGGAATTTTTCAAGAGAGTCCCTTTCAGTCGCTATCAGGTCTTCCGCGTCATAGATATTAATGTTTGCCACCCATTTTGCAAAGGAAAGGAGGTTGCTGCTGTTTCCAGCAGTCTTCATGCTGCATTGACTAGGAGAGGCAGAATTGAGTGGTGGTATTACTTTCTTGGGAAGGTATGCTGGTGAAACAGAAAAAAGGCCAGGCCTAGGTGGACAGCATGGTCTGTAAATTTTTTGGTGATGCATTGTACTTCTGACCAGAACCAGGATAGTTTGTCACAGAACCAGAATAGGATATCTCCTACCTCTTTGCCTTCTCCAACACATCTCTAAGCACTATGGGAACATTTTATGTATTCTAAATGGGGTGTAGTAGCACATTAAAGTCTGATTCTTCGTTCTTAGAACTTATCGAGGATTTGTAGGTTAACAAGAGTATTCTATCAACTTATTTCCGTGAAAAGGAAAGATGGATATCGTGTTCCCACTAATATACGATCTTTTGGTGGTGGTGGAGGGCCTGATGAGCATTTTATAGGTCAGTGACAGTACATGACAGAGATGGGTTGGAAAGTCACGCAAATTTTCAAACTGTGCAAGAGCAGGTGAAAAAGCAGATGCCATGGGGAGAGAAGAAAGCAAGTGCGTCAGTTGGGCCTTGTTCTAAAAACATGCAAAAGTGAAAAGTGATCCACCATAAGGGCTATGTGTGGCTGCCTTCCAGCAGTTATAAGTTGGCGAGTCCTAAAATGTCTTAATCTAAAAGGTCTCTGAACTGTGGGCTTTGTAATCTCAGGTGAAAGGCGGGGTTGTCAAAGACCCTCCTGCATACATTCCACAATGGTAGGACGGGATTTAAGGGAGTGTGGAAGGGCCGTTAAACACCACAGAAGTGCCGGTATTGTTACTACGGACCAAGATATGTGTGTGAGCTGCTCAGGCTGTATGGGAATGAAGCCCTGGGCCCACCGCGGTGAGTGCTGGCTGGAAAGAGAGCTTGTCTATGCTCCAGGCAATGGTAGAGAGTGATAGGTGCCCGGGGGCCGCACATCAAATCAAAGCCTGAATGGCAGTCCCAGCCTGGACCCCCTGCCAGGCTGAGACTGCCATTCATGATTACACAGCAGGCTTTGACTTGATGAGCAGGTCCTGGGCACCTAACATTCCCTACCAGTGTTACTACAGAAGCTTGCTTGATGGCCACCCAGTGTTTGAGATTACCATGTTTACACCAGTCAACATTTTTGCACTGGTCCTTTGTGTCAGTACCCCGTTTCCTATGGCTTTTGTTTGATAATCCCTTGCCTGTTTGACATGAAAATGGCAAGAATTGATTGTAAAGATTTATACCCCCCCCATAGCCTTCAATGGGGCAATTCACAATATCTAGGTTTAGCAAATGACTCCAGACATATCAACTCAACTCATACACAAGCAGCATGTAGCAGCAATCAATTGCTCCCAGATGAATGAGTAATCATGCAACATTAACCACTTAAGCCCTGAGCCTCTTTCTGAGATTTGTTGTTTACAAGCTAAAAACTGTTTTTTTGCTAGAGAATTACTTAGAATCCCCCAAAATTATACATTTTTTTTCTAACACCCTAGAGAATAAAATGGCGGTCATTGCAATAGTTTCTGTCACACCGTATTTGCGCAACGGTCATACAAGCGCACTTTTTTGGGAAAAAATACACTTTTTTGAATTAAAAAATTAAGACACCAGTAAAGTTAGCCCAATTTTTTTTATATTGTGAAAGATAATGTTACGCCAAGTAAATTGATACCCAACATGTCATTTTCAAAATTGCGCCTGCTCGACGAATGGCGACAAACTTTTACCCTTAAAAATCTCCATAGGAGATGTTTAAAAAATTCTACAGGTTGCATGCTTTGAGTTACAGAGGAGGTCTAGGGCTAGAATTATTGCTCTCGCTCTACCAATTACAGTGATACCCCACATGTGTGGTTTGAACACCGTTTTCATATGTGGGCGCTTCTCACGTATGCGTTCGCTTCTGCACGTGAGCTCGGCGGGACGGGGCTGGTTTAAAAAAATTCTTATTTATTTTACCTTTTATTTTTTATTTTTACACTGTTCTTTTAAAAAAAAAAAAAATTGTGTCACTTTTATTCTTATTACAATGTAAACATCCCTTGTAATAGAAAAAAAGCAAGAAGCTCTTAAATATGAGATCTGGGGTCAAAGAAGACCTCAGATCTCAAATTTACACTAAAATGCAAAAAAAAATTATTTTTTTTAAATGTTGCTTTAAGAGCTATGGGTGGAAGTGATGTTTTGACGCCGCTTCCGCTCTGCAATGGTATGGAGACGGATGGGGGCCATCTTCCCCTCACTCATCTCCATACCAAGCCAGGGAGAGGACCCGATCCCCTCTGCCGCTACCGGCAGCTTCGGTAAGCAGCGGAGGGCACCGGAGAGCGGGTGGGCCCCTCTCCCACCACCAATAAATGTTATCTCATGGCGAATCCGCCACAGAGATCACTATTTTCGGAAACCAGACTGCTCACTGAAGAAGAGGATAGTGGGGTTATGGCAGCTAGCTGCTGCCATAACAAAGATATCCCTCTTCAAAGTGCCGACATATATCGGCGTGAGACGGTCCGGAAGTGGTTAATCAATACATCAGCTTATACTATTGAGAATCATTTGTTTATTTCTGTTTAGCGCTTCTTCTCTACTCTTAGCAATTAACCTCTAGTAATTTCAGTAGAGGGACTGAACTGCTAAAAACTGATTATCTAGCTAGTTCAAATCCTAATAACAAGTGATAAAGCTTTATTTGCAAGTGCTAAGTGGCTACAATAACTATTGTTCAAAAGCATCACTTCCCAATAAAGATCATTATTAAAGAGGGGTATTATATTTTCCCAATTACCTCAGTTACCACAATGCACAGTGACACATAAACCACTGTGCTTTTCATTGCAATGCCATTACATTTCAATGGCACCCCAACATACATTTCCAATGCACCAAAACAGACCTCTATTTTGGCATACCACAATGCACAGATGTGCACCATCTGTGTGTTGTATGCTGGAAATAAAATTTAAAGCTGTGTTAAAGGTTAATTTCAGTGCATTAACAGCTCATTCAAAGTAAATGGGTTGCCACAGTGCAAGGCATGTTAACGTAAAACATAATGCTTGCTAACATGAGTGTGGTAGTGCACTACAAAGGTTTGAAACCTTGTCTCCCAAGGAACTTTTATAAAGGTTATAGTAGAGTGTTTACATCATGCTTAATACCAGCTTTAAGAGCTGGCCAAGGGCTTTACGATAAAGTGATCAGGTTGATCAGGGGCCTGGGAAACTGCTTCCCCAGTGAAAGCAGGAAGAACTCAGGGAAAATCCATTTCTCAATCCCTTCTTCAACTAATGACCCCATGAAGTGCAGTGTATTATGTTACTTCCCAGTTCGCAGTTGTCATTACTCGGCTACAGTAAATGAGGATGATCTGTGTTTGAATAGTTTCATTGGAGAGCAGAAGAGACATTGGGGGTCTAATAGATTGTAATGAGGACCTGTCACCTACCCATGCTATCACATAGGAGTGTAAGGAAGGGTATACCAATAGACGAGATGGCTCCTCTGGATGGGTGTCTGTGCACAGGCTAATACATGTCCCTTTTATGCTCACAGGAATTGGGCACTGGCTAATGCACATATACATACACATACCTGTGCACGCACACACGTACTTGCTGGTGCTCACATGCACCTGTGACAGGTTTCGTCACCAAACAGGCTATTTAAAGTGGGCCAGTGCTCAGAATCAATGCTGCTTTGTCTTCAGCCTCCTGTGTATCATGTGAACCTGTAATTCTGTATCCTGATTTCAGTTGCTGACCCATTTTGTTTTGACCACTCTCTGAACTCGGCTTGTCACCTGACCTCTGCTTCTGCCTGCTCCATTCACTGATCGGTTCCAGACCCGGCTTGTTTCCTGACCACACTCTTGCCTGTGTCCTGTACCAGATCCATCCTGTCCATTCTGTCTGTATATGACACAGCCTGCCTGACTTTGCTTCTCTGCCTGCTGTCACCAGTACCTGCCTACAACCCTGCTGTCCTGGCAGACCTACAGTCTGCTACCAGCAGTCACCTCAGGTGCCCGCTATCGCCAACACCAGCGTGCCTCAGTCTGCTGCCTACCAGCTTGGCTGCCACTGGCGCCTTCTGCTGACTTCACCTGCCCAGCGTGGACACCTGCCCTGCTGCTAGCAAGACTTTCAGGCACTCATGCCACTCTGTACTCCTGCACCTTCTGTATACACAACCAGGGGCACTGAGTCAGAGGTGTAAGAGAGTCCTTCCTCATCATTTCAGGTTCTGCTACTAGGTACCTGATAAACCGGCTTGTTAGCCCCCTTGTGATGGCAATAAACTACATCCCATATAAAAAGAGCAAAGTAGGGCAAACATGTCTATGTACACATAAATTGAAATACACGTGTGAAATATTGTCGATAATGTTGGAGTAGGAAGAATAATTGTTGGGCCATACTTCACAGTTAACTCTAAACTGATGACCTGTAAGAGCTTTTAAAGCATCACCTATGGAGAATTGTGGGTACCATTTTTTTTTTTAGGATTCCGCAGGCATTCCTAATTTTAAGACTTGACATATTTGGCACAATGCAACCCCGTCTTTTATATTTTTCAAAAAAATATTTTGCAGCATACAAAAATTTCAACCAGCGCCATTTTTTCTCCGGGGTCTTTGCTTTTAGAAAATATATATTTTTTGGGGTGCTTTACGGTAGTTTCTAGCAAAAAAACTGCAGATTTTGCCATACATACAAAAAAAAGGAAAAACAAGAAAAATCCCCAGTAGACAAGTTAAGGGTGTGTCAGGGAAAAGTCTATGCCAAGTTTTTTTTTTTTTTGTGTGAACATATATCTCTATTTGATTAATATTGAAGTGTTGACGTCACAGAATGTTAATACCCATTGCTAAAGTGTAACTAAAGGAGATCAAGGGGACAAAAGGATTGTAGTACTTTGTCCCGTTTTGAACAGTGCTGTGGATGCTGAGCTAGAGGGGTCCACAGTCTCCGCCCCCACCCCCGCCCCACACAGACAAACCTAGGGATTCAATAACAACTGTATTTTCACTTCTACTGGCTATTCCAGAATCAGAGCTTCTTCTGTGACATGTGTATAATGTGTCAAATTGAGACCGTATAAATCACAACACAATGCAGAAACCAGCACACAGAAACCTCTGTGCACTTGGTCTCCTGGGGGATTCCACATGGTTTTAAAAATGATGGCAATAATCTTTTATTAAGCATAACATAATAATGCTGTAATTTTAGATTGTAAGCTCTTCTGAGCAGGGCCCTCTTAATCCTCCTGTATCTTAATATATTATAACTGTATTGTCTCCCTTTTATATTGTAAAGCGCTGCATAAACTGTTGGCGCTATATAAATCCTGCATAATAATAATAATAATTTGTGCAAGCAAGAGAGGCTACCAAGTCAACATACATACATAGTGTGAATATTCACTTCAATTACCCAATCATGTGAAAAGGAAACTCCAGTTACTTATTTCCTTTGCACATGAATGAATAATTAAAGTCAAATTTATTGTGTGAAGACGCTCAACTTCTTTAGTAACTCAGCCTCATCAATGATGGTTGAGGCCCAGTTGTAACTAAAATCAACAGTAAAATATTACTGCTTCTATATAGGATCTAACAGGACAAGCTCCTTTTTACACAGATGAAATCAATAACACAGAACACCCCATGATAGGTATGAATGCATAATTATTGTCCAATCAGCAGTAACACCTGACCAACAATTCTTATGAAATTAAACAAGTCCTAGAGGTCCTATTCAACTATGACGTTATCGTAAAAACAAAACACATTCATCAAATCAGTATAAAATGTGATCTGGTTTCAAAGCAAATAAGCTCTCTATATTATCTAAAATTACATATTAGATTAAGTGAATAAAAATAACTTTTTCCAGTACATAATGTGGGATTGTAGGGAAAATACATCTTGTTGGGTCACATTTACTAAAGCCATACTTGCAGTATGCATAAAGACTAACTTAACTCCACTTGGAAATTTACAACCCATCCCTTTCCTTTGTGATACTTACTGAATTAATTATCCCTCCTAAAGCTTTAAATCCACCATCAACAGCAAACACGTGTTCCTGGGAGTCAGCAATTTTTACCAGCTTGAGGAAATAAATGAAAAGTGTTTAGTAAGAAAATATTGTTAAAGACATTTTGACAGTTTAAAGTAATGCTGGTAGATGCACACAGTTATGTTGCAATAATAATAAAAATAAAGTCTAAACATGGCTACATTGTTTATATGATAAAGTTTAGCAGAGTTTTAAGTTCAGTAAATTAAAAAGTCTAAAACTATGGCCTATTGACAATGAATAAATGGAAGCTTTCTTCACACTGACATATGCTTTATCATGCCATTATCCAGTCCAGCTGTGTCACATTTTGCTGCTGTTCAAAACAACGCACTACAGTTCAGCCATGAACTGCAACAAGGTAGAAAGTCTATGGTGAGCAGATGCTGCTGGATTTTTTTTTATTTGAGCTGCCCTGTGATTCTCTGTATTTATACCAATTGTGAAATTTAAAACGTGAATTTCATTGGTGATCATCATAGCACACAATTACCCAGTAATTATTTACAAATAGCATGCTAATTAATTACAGTAACCAAATATTATTGCAATCAACTTAGATAAAGAGAAAAAACTTTTTTTCATTGGTTTTGAATAGAACGTGGAAGTAGTAGAATCCTTGTCAGGTTTTTATTGCTGTCTGTGTCCTTGCAGTGGAGAATCTCCCATATTGTTTGTTCCACTGACTGATGTCAAAGTGATCAGAAATCAAACATTTTTGAGTTGTCACAGGAACAAGAGGTGAGGTAAAATCTTCCAATGAGTACTCCTGTTTTGGTGACAACTGTCTAAGGTATCCCCTCCCTTTGAAGAGATCTCACCAGGCCCCTTTCACAGAAAGTGTCCGATCAGGTCCACCTGTCAGTTTCTCAGGCAGACCTGATCAGACACTCCATTTACCTCTATGGACCGGTGGGTGTAAACAGACTTGTGACCGTTTACACCTCCCGACCTCCAATCTGATCTGGTACTCTAAAAAGAAACAAAGAAGGTGATCCATACCCGTCCATCTAGGTGGATCAGATTGAAGGGCAATTGGGTGTAAACGGACAGCAGAGTTTGTTTACACCTGGCCGCCCATAGAGCAGAGTGGGCTCAGCCTGTTCTGCAGAAACAGAGCAGACATGGATCTGTCATCCGCCTGCTCTGCTCAGATCAGCAGGTGATCAGTGGACAGATCACCTGCTGATCAAAATCTAGTTCGCCCCATGTGAAAGGGGCCTTTTGCTTGTCGACGTGTTTCTGGTTACAGGAAGTAAGGGACATGGGCAGAAAAAAAACCTGACAGAGATCTTAATCATGCCCTACTCTATCCAGACCTAGAAAATATGTTTTGTTTTTGCATACACTTTTAAATATAAGTAAACTTCAAAAGGTTACTTTGTCCCCTGTAGACAGAGAGAAGTGGTGGCACTTCCAGGATTAAAACTCCATATTTATTGAAAAATTATTAAAACCATGGACACAACATGTACAAACACACTGTGCTTAATTATTGCTTCGCCCACCCCTTGGGAACCTGGAGCATGAGCACGCATGGCAGGACCTGAAAGATGTCCCCTGTCCTCCAAGGTATTTCTCAGTACTACTGAAAAAAATATCCAGGCTCATGTTGCCTGAATTGTCTAGAAACAAAAAGTGCTTTAAATGCCACTGCACAATATTTTTACTAACTGTACTCCAGTCCCTATTCTACTGGCTGTACCCCTCAGCATCCATAAAGAGTAATGGTCCTATTATGTTTAAATATGATGAGGATCACCTGGAAAGAAAAATAAGTGCAAAGGGGTGGGAAGTTGGGCAAATGGACCAAGAAGAACTTGTCCATAATAGATTATTGGTGATATAACGGAAGTAATACTTGGGAGTGTGATACATTGGGAAAGACATACTTTACATGTGGAATACCTGCTCTGTTTGTTTGGAAGGAAAGTGCACACCAGGTGTAGCGCTCTCTAGGTTGATAGTTATTTGTTTTACTTTGTTTTTATCTCTACTTCAGTTCTCCTTGAATGGTACTGGAGTTACATTTGATGGTATGGTACACAGGTTTGGGGGCATGTGTTCTGTATAGTAAACTGCACTACTTCTTGTATATTCTCTACTTGAGCTGCCCTCAAACCAAATATCTGTGTATGTGTTTATTTTTCTTCTGATAACAATAAAACCTTTTTTCCTGATTAAAAAAAAAATATAAAACATACTTGAAGTCTAGCCTGAGTGACAACCATGGTTCCTTTTAGAGATACAATGGAGAAATGAGTGTATACATAAAAAAAAAAAAAACAGGAAGCAAATCTGGAAAATGAATGCAGCTACCGTATCTATGGGAAGCTGCAGTATTACAGTTTGTTTCTGGGTTTAGACACACTTTGATCCTTTAGAAATGCTATGGGTTACTGCAGTTTGCAAGATCTCATACATGTTGGGCTGCTCCAATAAATAAGGGTGCTTTAATCAGATTTGGATGGATTTTAAACTAAATAAACCATAACCCTGCCCCACCCATGTGTAGCATCCGAAAGGAGGATATATGCATCAGTAACTTCTGATTATGGTTTGATTACCACTACAAATAAGTAAGGCAGTATATAGTGTCAAGTCTGAAGTAACCATGAACCCTTGTTGCTAGTCATATTCACAGATCCAACCTAAATCATTAACTTAAGCCTATACCTAATGGAATATGAAAGCTTTTTTTTTTTTTTTTTTTTTTTTTTTTTTTTTTACAGCATATGCAACATTAAATGTATTTTATAATGTTTACCTGATCAAACTTGAAATCAAGAACCCCTACACAGTAGACTCTTGCTCCCATATCTCGGGC
This sequence comes from Aquarana catesbeiana, assembly GCF_042186555.1. Classification (NCBI taxonomy): domain Eukaryota; kingdom Metazoa; phylum Chordata; class Amphibia; order Anura; family Ranidae; genus Aquarana; species Aquarana catesbeiana. The sequence continues at coordinate 585,874,980 of NC_133324.1, read as the reverse complement.
TTTTTCAGCCTGTATTGATAAAAAAAAAAAATTCAATAAAAAAAGAGTTTCAACAAAGTATATAGGAGAATCCATACAACAAGCTAGCACTTACCTCTTTTACAGTCAGAATAGGGATCTGGTCAGAGAGCTTACCATCCGTCAGGGCAATTATTATAGAAGCTGTACTTCTTCCTCCAGCTTCTTGAATCTGTTTATTAGCCTAAAAAATAAAGCAATGTAAAAATAGTTTACACAGTTGGTAAAGTGGAATAAAGGCACAAGTTAATGCAGTTCCACCTGTGTGGGTGTGCGTGTGTATGTGTATTACTGCTCTACCAGTTCTTATTTCCCTGTATAGTGTGTTTGCTAAGATGCCCATCTAAAAGTTTTTTTTTAATTAAAATACAGGTGTTACAAAAAAGATAGGATCTGTAGGTTTGTTCTTAAGTTGAATCTGTTTGTAAGTCGGAACAGCTACATTTTTTAAGTGCAGCTCCAGACAAAAATACTATTTTTATGTTTTTTGGATAGCATAGGGAAGGGTTAACACCCCTGTAAAATTTGTTTTGCTGTCTGTGCCCCTGTTCAGAAGATTTCACCTCACTTTCTGTCCCTATGACAATTGGATTTCAAAAATGTTGGTTTGTTGTGGAAACAAGGATTGGTGATAAAGCATCAGTGGAGACACCTTTTTTCCCATAGTAACTCTTACAGGAGTGAATTTCCCTTCCTAGGGGTAGATTTCATCTCACTTCCTGTTGTCTCCCTCCATTTGTAGGTAGGAGTCGTTTGTAAGTCGGATGTTTGTAACTAGGGGACTGCCTGCACATTGTATAATGTCTTCTAATTCTGCTAAACTTTCCCTTCTTATTAAAGGCCCAGATAGCAAAAAAAAAAAAATTAAAAAACAAAGCTTATCAAAATATTTGATTCTTTCCACTTAACTAAAATTTATGTTATTCCTTCCTCTAGAAATTCCATTCCCTGCCTGTCCCAGTGATCACACAGGATGTAAACTGAAATCTATTCAGAGAACATATAGGAATGGATTTCTGACAGAGATGGAACCCCACTTCAGCTCTTAACCTCCCTGGCGATATGATTATTTTAGATTTTTGCGTCTCAAAGCGGTACAATTATTAGTTCTTCAATAACACACTTATATCTGTCCACCAAGAGTCTAGTAGATATCCCCGGTATGATGAAGTTTGAAACACAAAATCATAAATTATAATATAATAAATAAATATAAATAATAATAAAAAAAATATATATATATATAATATATATACATATAATATATATAAAAAAATATAATAATAATAAAATAAATTTCCCCATGATTCACTATCGCTCAATTCTGCAAATGTTCTAATTTATTATCATTGTTTTCTAGCTGGTCTAAAGCCACTTTTGACGTAAAGGGACATTTTTTGGTTGCTATGGACAATCTCAAGTTTCCAGGCAAAAAGAACAGTATATATAATATAAAACTTCATGCAGGGCATGGGCCAAAGCACTGGGGACAAAAGGGATGTGAAATGATTTCATACTGTACTGTAATCTGTAAGATTACAGTACTGTATGTGTTATGATTTTGACATTCTTTTGAATTTGCCTCCAGGCTCCGCCCCATGCGTCGCGAGCTCACAGGGAACGGAGCCTGGCACAGAGAGGCTTCGGGCAGAGGATAGAGCCTGCAGACAGTGTGGGAGGACATCGCAGGATCCTGGGGACAAGGTAAGTATACTGCACCAGGATCCTGAGATGTAATCCCGAGTGTGGCTCGGGGTTACCGCTATCGGTGCTGAAATTTAACCCTGAGCCACAGCCGAGTATCACATTTTAGTTTTTTTTTAAATAACAAACATGTTATACTTACTCTGGGCAATGGTTTTGCACAGCCCAGTCCTCCTTTTCTGTGGTCCTTCACTGGCGCTAACAACCCATACCCTCCCACACTTTCTCTAGGGGTACATGTTTGGGCTCGCTACTGAGTCGGCTTGGTATGTCCATAGACACACAGAACGCAGCTTGGTCCCACCCCCTGCTCCCTCCTCACTGGCTGTGATTGACAGCAGCAGGAGCCAATGGGAGGGAGATAGCAGAGAAAGCCTCTGCTCTTGTGCACAGCGCTGGATTGAGATGGGACTCAGGTAAGTATAAAGGGGGGCTGGGGGGGAGGGAGCTGCATGCAGAAGTTTTTTTTACCTTAATGCATTAAGGTAAAAAAAATCTTTAGCTCTTAAAACCACTTTCAGGGATACACTAGTGACATAGGGGTCAAGGGGGAAACACAGAGTGCAGTATGGAGATACAGGCATTTGATACACCCAAAAGTGATGGATGCTGAACATTCTAGTGGTGCTTGTAACTCTGTAGCAAAAATAATGACAGTGTAAAGAAAATTGTTTTAGAAGCTGACAGTATTGTCTAAAAAGGCTTCTTTTGTGTCATATTTGAATATTTGTCTAGCTTTTTTTTAGCCCTCGATTTTTTATTTCCAGAACAATGCCAATCCACCTTCTATATAGTCATCCAGTGTGGGGCACAAGGGGCAGAAGCAGGCACTGAAATGCATTTTTTGTCCCACACTAAGGCGCGGGGGCATCAGAGGTAAACATGTACATTTTGAGTTAGCTAATAAAGGCTATTACTTAACTCTACATTTTCTAGTTTGATACACTGCACAATTATTATGCCCAAATAACAGGGCAAGACTGTAAGCTTTATAGGAGAACGTAAGTAGATGTTTTCATGCCAATGCCAACAAATGGTATTATATAAACTCCTTTATGTATGCTTTTATCAATAGCTAACATGGTACAGCACTCTGTTGATATCATAGTATAAAATAAAAGTACATTGATTTCAATGGGCAGGGGCGCTTTAGGAGCAGTGTACACCTCTCCTAAAGCACTGTAAAGATGCTGCTTGCAGGACTTTTTTTAACGTCCTGCAAGCACATCGCTCCAGTGTGAAAGAACTCAGGCTTTCACACTGGAGTGACAGGAGAGGCTCTTTACAGGCACTTTGCAGGTGCTATTTTTAGTGCTATAGCGCCTGTAAAGTGCCTCAGTGTGAAAGTAGCCTTAGTGCTTTTGCGTCACAAATGCATGCACTCATACCAGAGAGTATTCCCACAATGGCCAAGAACAATCACCAGCTGGGTGCTGGAAAGGTTGCATACAGCTGGCTGTAGACTGCCTTTGCTGCTCTGTACCGGGTTGCAAGTATTTCTCTTATTAACGGTTTGTGACCACATTTATGTACAAAAAGTTGCAATGTCTTGAATTTTTGCCTTGGAAAGCTCCAATCAATTGGGTCTACAGAACTTGGCCCGGTCTGGACATTGCAAAAAGCAAATGGCAAATTTTATCGTGTTGCCTTGGAAAGCTCCAATCAATTGGGTCTACAGAACTTGGCCCGGTCTGGACATTGCAAAAAGCAAATGGCAAATTTTATCGTGTCTTCATTTTACAAAAGAAGAAAAAACAAGTCCTAATTAATAACAGGCTGTCATTCAATGCAGAAATATAGTCTGCGATCTGCTCTGTATTAATAAGGTATGACGCAGCCACCAGATGCTGTGCATCTATATTTAGAACCCTACATAAGGAATGAAAGCCATATGTCTCACTAGTACATTTGCTGATTCACAGATCATTCTGCACTGATTTGTACTGATCATTCACAAAATGGCCAGAATATGGAGCTTTTTGACATACTACATGACTACATGTGCATGACAAACGTTTTGTGAGACTTTTCATGACTACATTTTGCAATGCACATGTTTAAACATCTTGATGGCATATCCATACAAGGAATATTTGTTTCTGAGCGCGACATTGCTGACCTGGCTCAAATGGGCTTATTTTATACTATGATATCAACAGAGTGCTGTACCATGTTAGCTATTGATAAAGGCATACATAAAGGAGTTTATATAATACCATTTGTTGGCATTGGCATGAAAACATCTACTTATGTTCTCCTATAAAGCTTACAGTCTTGCCCTGTTATTTGGGCATAATAATTGTGCAGTGTATCAAACTAGAAAATTTAGAGTTAAGTAATAGCCTTTATTAGCTAACTCAAAATGTACATGTTGTTTTTCAACCCACGTCAAGGATCTTCATCAGGCATTTTGCAAAGTAGCGATAAACCACATATTTGTGCAAAGAAGGAGAATAAATACAGTCAAGTACAAGTGTTCTCTTTGTTTTGTTTTTTCCACGTAGCGTTAGTCATTGTGAAACTTAAGCCTCGTGCACATGATTGGATTTCCCGCAGACAAAACCTCGTACTTTTGTCCGAAGGTGTGTGCCTGGATTTGGCTTGCATACAAACGGCAAGGAATTGTCAGCCAACAAACACGAACGTAGTGACGTATTACGTGGTTTTTTAGCTCTTTAGCGCCACCCTTTGGACTCCTTCTGCTTATTTCGTGTTAGTAGAAGTTTGGTGAGTGTTGAATGCTTTTCATTTCGCGCTTTTCAGTTCATTTCTGAACGGCTGTTTATCAACCAGACATGCTGGCCTTGGAGTTATTGCTTTGACCCAAGTCCAGTCCAGGAACAGGAGGAGGAGAATTTCTTGGACCAAAAATTGGTTGCTTTATTAATCGTGACCAATTATGTCATATGCCTTTGCTGCAGGAGTTCCAGGAGAATAATCCAGATGATTTTTGGAATCATCTCCGGATAACGGACCCCTGCTTTCACCAACTCTTGTCATTGTTGACCCCATATATTAAGAAGCAGGACATATGCATGAGGCTTTTATTTTATTTTTTGGTTGAATAATGATTTGGTTTGTTATATTTTCTATATTTTTAGATGCATAGAATGCACTTTTTGGTTAAGTCTATTGGCAGATAGCATGTCTAATTTTATTTGTTTTCTTTTTTTAATGCACAATAAAAAAAATGTGGAAAATAATACTTGGCTATGTGTTTTGCTTCAAATGACAGTTTGGGAGTAGGCAAAAAGAAAAAAAAAAGCCTTTGAAAATTAGTTTGCAATAACTTCATCAGTATCACCAGCAAAGCAGCTTCATTATTATCCCATTAAAGAAGAAGAGAATATGCGCTGCATTTCGAGATTTCATAATTTGCCACGTCACGAATGTTAATTCTCCATTACGAACGCTAGTTTACAAGACGTACTGCTTCTGGCTCGTCCTTGCTTCCGAGCATGCGTGTTTGTACTTTGGACTTTTGTCTGATGGACTTGTGTACACACGCTTGGAAAATCCGACAAAAGACATTTGTCCGTGGAAAATTTTAAAGCCTGCTATCCAACATCCGTGGAAAATCTGAGAACAATTGTCCGATGGAGCATACAAACAGTCGGATTTTCCGCCAACAGCCTGTCATCACACAGTTCCCATTGGAAAATCTGATCTTGTGTACAAGGCTTTACAATGACCAGAGCTAAAGCTGGCCATATAGCAGTAGAATTGAAATCAAAATGGTTTGTTTTAAGAACATTCATTTTATTTTCTAATCATTTGTGGGGTCAAATCGTGATATGATGATAGTGAAAGTATGTTTGGAATGTTATATTGTTATATTAAATTATATTAATCACTTCCTGCCCGCCCAACATCATATGACATAGCAGATTTTGAGTGGGGATATCTGAATGATGCCTGCATTTACAGACATCATTCAGATATCTTCTTTTACAGCCGGTGATTCCCTTCACCGTAAGAACAATCATAGTGGCTGTTCAGCCGCTTAATCATTCTTATAGGTGGTGGGACGTTCCCACCCCCCGCCGCCCTCCTCCCCCCGCTTCTTACCCTAGAGGCGAGATATGGGAACTTCTAGACCCCAGATCTCGCTGAAAAAAGGACCTGTCGTGCCCTATTCCTATTACAAGGGATGTTTACATTCCTTGTTCTAGGAATAAAAGTGATAAAAAAAAATGTAAAAAGAAAGCATCAAAATATAAAAATAAAAGTAAAATAAACAAAAAAAAAATTAAAGCACCCCTGTCCCCGCATGCTTGCTCGCATACGTAGGTCACGCCCACATATGTAAACTCTGTTCAAACCATACGTGTGAGGTATCGCAAACGAACTTTAGAGCGAGAGCAATAATTCTAGTATAAGACCTCCTCTGTAACTCTAAACAGGTAACCTGTAAAAAGCGTGACCTATGTGAATTTTTAAGTAACAAAGTATGGCGCCATTCTACAAGTGTGTGTCATTTTAAAGCGTGACATGTTAGGTATTTATTTACTCGTCATAACATCATCTTTCACATTATGCAAAAAAAGGGCTAACTTTACTGTGTTTTCTTTTTTTTTTTTTTTTTAAATGCGTGAAACTGTTTCCAAAAAAAAAACGTGTTTGAAAAATTGCTGCGCAAATACAGTGCGAGATAAAAAGTTGCTATGACCACCATTTTATTCCCTAGGGTCTCTGCTTAAAAGAACATATATCATGTTTGTGGGTTCTGAGTAATTTTTTAGCAAAACAATTATGATTTTTACATGTAGGAGAGAAGTGTCGGAATTGGTCCGGTATGCAAGTAGTTAAACTGTTCATTAGAGTGGCAGAAACATTAAATGGTCCAGCAGGAAAGGTGAGAATCATTCCACTGGGGTGTTTTTTGGCAGTTGTGAGTATAAATTGGATTGGATCACCATTTTTTATATTTTTGTGAAGATATATTTAGGACATTCCAGCACTGACTACCATCTGCCATATTAGCACTTTCTTAATTTTTGTCGATTATGAAAGACTTGTATGGGACTTTTCAGAACTAGTTATTTCATATATAGCACTTTTCATACAGCGATATCATGTGTTCATTAACTGGGACATGTTGGAATTTGTGGAACTGGAGTTGTGGTTTCAATTTCCCCACATTTTATAACTATTTTTTAAGAAATTGGATTGTTGGATTGATGTATCACATGATTCTTATTGTATTATTCATATGCAATTTAAATAGACAAGTAGAGTTTTAATGCATGCAGGCCATACATGAGTCGAATTCCAAACAAATTTTCTTTCGAAAATCATAAATTTTGTGCATTTTGTGATCTGATGGTGCCACAATTGATTTCGTAATTCGACCAACCAAGCCTTCAATTTCACCTCATTTTGCTACAGAAAAGAATTTTCGGGGCTGGGAATCTTCTTTTCTTTCTGGAGGTTTTCTCTTCTTGCACTCATGCAGCAGTGCAGGTGTGAATCACATGCGATGTCTGTGTTCGCAACAGTGTGCACTTGGGCTAAATATGGATAAGTCAGTGGTCATTATCACAATTCAGAATTGTAAAAGCCTTCTTAAATACTTACTAGCATAAAGCCTTCATGCATGTATGTTTCACCTGTTGGTATTACTTTACTCAAATCTTCAAGTCCCTTTGTGATTTTGACCCTGCAAAAAAGTTAGAAAAGTATAATTCAAGTTGGAAAAGTTATAGGTTTAATGTAGCAATTATTTGCTATAAATCTTTTCTAAATAATCTCCTAAACCTGCTAAATACAGCACTTTTGGAAGCTGACCACTAGTAACCAGCTGAGTAATTACAAAGTGAGTTTGCAGCAAAATAAGTGAATTTACCATGTAGACTGCCTACACGAAAAAAAAAAAGCAAATGGCTTAGTTGATAAAAAAACAAGGAGATGGGGGGGGCATTACCTTTACTTTCTGTTTTGTAGTAGACAGAATGGGAACTGGGAGAATATCTCTGAAAGTGAGGGAAATTCGCTCACTAGAAAGAGTGCCCTCATTGGAAGATTTACCCTCCATACATCTCCAAGACAAATAAAGATGGCGAAACTACCCAGCAGAGAGAGCAGGATTTTGTGTTTAGACACAATTTAATGAATCTTTGAAAGAACATTTGCAAGGTAAATATTTTTGGCAAAACAGATAAAAAAAGAAACATTCATGTTTTTAGCTTGCCTAATAGGTGTTTATATCTAATTTGACACCATATTGGACATTACTGGTGCGCAATATTGTGACTGGTCTCTCTTACATTGTACAGCTGCACCAGATAATGTGTGCATCAGTTTTAATAAATCTCCCCTTGTCAGTCAAGCTGAGCGTGGGTTTCCCCACTGGCAGCTGAAAGTAAAAAAAATTTTTACCGGCAATTACAAAATGTGAAAAAAAAAAACAGCGTGGGGTCCCCCCTTAGGATCTGGTATGGATTTTGAAGGGAACCCCCATGAAAAATGTTTTTTTTATAAAATGGCGTGGGGCCCCCCAAAATTCATACCAGACCCTTATTCGAGCATGCAGCCTGGCAAGTCAGGAACGGGAGGGGACAAGTGAGCGCCCTTCATTCCTGAACCATACCAGGCTACGTGCCCTCAACATGGAGGGGTGCTTTTGGGCAGAGGGGGCCCCAAAAGCACCTTATCCCCATGTTGATTGGGAAAAGGGCCTCTTCCCCATAACCCTGGCCAGTGGTTATCGGGATCTGCAGGCGGCGAGCTTATCAGAATCTGAAAGCTTTCTTTAACCACTTGCCTCCCGCCAGCTGTCATATGACGGCCAGGCGGCGTGGCTCTCATTCTGGGAGGGCATCGTACGACAGCCTCGCCTTCCCGGCCCACCAGGGGGCTCGTGCATGCCGGCGGCGGCACTCGCACATGCAAGCCATGTCACTGGGGACCCGATGCGCGTGCTCGGCGGCCGCGATGTCTGCCGGGCACCCGCGATTGCCTGGTAACACAGCAGGTCCTGTCAAAGGAGAGGAGACCGATGGTGTGCTCTCAGTACAGAGGAACACCGATCGGTCTCCTCCCCTTGTGAGTCCCCTCCCCTACAGTTAGAATCACTCCCTAGGAAACATAATTAACCCCTCGATCACCCCCTAGTGTTCACCCCTTCCTTGCCAGTCACATTTATACAGTAATCAGTTCATTTTTATAGCATGGATCGCTGTATAAAAGTGAATGGTCCCAAAAATGTCCGCCATAATGTTGCAGTCATGATAAAAATAGCAGATCATCTCCATTACTAGTAAAAAAAAATAGTAATAAAAATGCTAGAAATCTATCCCCTATTTTGTAAACGCTATGACTTTTGCGCAAACCAATCAATATACGCTTATTTCGATTTTTTTACCAAAAATATGTAGAAGAATACATATTGGCCTAAACTGAGGAAAAAAATAACAGAAGATATATTCCTTTAACACTCTAAACACTAAAGGTTTGGCTGGCAGTGCACTCACATTTTATACCTATCAGTTGTGACTTATATCAGTCCTAACACAGGTGCACAAAAAAATACCATAATTTTAAAGAAACAATTACTGTCTTTGGACAAGAAAAAAAATATATTTGTTCAAATATTACTGCATCACAAAATGAAGGTTCTGGCTTCTGGCACACCATTTTTATGTAGTTTTGTGCACAGATGTTTCTATGTATCAACTGAATTGCTAAATGTCTGGAAAAATATTTGTTGAAGCTGCCTCAAAACTGCCCGCCAACGTTAGGCTGGATTGATCTGGCAGACAATGGAATTTGTATTAATTAAAGTATTTTATGCAGTGTACATATTTTGTTGTGCGTTTAGGAAATGTAGTATTTTGACATGATTTTTTTTCATAAAATGAACATAAATATAATTTGACCAGAAACTGAAAATTAATTAAAAAAGCTACTGACAATTTGTTTTACTAAATAGTAGCAGTATGTCCCATGATACAGTTCACTTAAAAAATTAAACGTTCCAAGCACACCAGTAAAGACTATTGATGACTGAAGAATGACAAAAACATTAATTTGATGCAGCAAACATTAATTTGGTGCAGTAACTGGAAAATAATGGAAACTAGACTTTTCACCAAGCGCTACTTTGTTCATTAAGGTAGACCATTTGCTTCACAAAGGAAATATTTACTATTAACCACTTTAAGACCACCCTAGTTTTACTGCTACAGGGCAGCACCTGTCCTCCAGATCATGTATATATACGTGATCCAACACATTAGGGTTGGGGGCACGCATGCGTGCTGCTGGAGGCTCGCTTCCACTGTGATTACACATAGCAGAAGCCAATTGGCGGGTGCAGGGTATTGATGTCTTCCAGCCACCCCCCCCCCCCCCGATCGTCAGGCAGAGACAAAGAACTGAGATCTGCCTGTGTAAACTAGGCAGATCGTCGTTCTAACAGGAGGGAAGGGAAGGGATGGAGTTTTTATCCCTGCAAAGCAAGGAATAAATTCCATCTCTTTACCTAGTAAAAGCACCTCCCACAGTATAGTAAAACACTGGCTAGGCACACAGTTAACCCTTTGATCACCCCTGATGGTAACCCCTTCCCAGCCAGTGTGATTAGTACAGTACATATTTTTAGCCCTTATCACTGTATTAGTGTCACTGGTCCCCAAAAAGTGTCAAAAGTGTCAGTTAGTGTTAGAATGTCCGCCTCTATAAGACGCTGATCGCCACCATTACTAGTAAAAAAAAAAATACAAATAAATACAAATATCCAATAGTTTGTAGATGCTATAACTTTTGCGCAAACCAATCAATATACACTTATTGGGATTTTTTTTACCAAAAATATGTAGAAGAATATATATTGGCCTAAATTTATGAAGAAATTTGCTTTCTTCATTTTTTTATTGAATAGGTTTTATAGCAGAAAATAAAAATATAAATAAATATAAATAATAATGAATATAGGTTTTTTTTTTGTTTATAGCGCAAAAAATAAAAAACACAGCTGTGATCAAATACCACCAAAAGAAAGCTCTGTTTGTGGGAAAATAGGACAAAAATGTTATTTGGGTACAGCGCTGCAAGCCGTGCAATTGTCAGTTAAAGTTACGCAGTGCCATATTGCAAAAAATGGCCTGGTCATGAAGCAGGGTAAATCTTCTGGAGATCAAGTGAATAGATATTAAATCAGCCCAGTAATCTTGCAATGTAATAAGGAGCAGCAAAGCAAAACAATTGCTTAGCACTGCAGAGCCAAAAGGAGAGTTTTCATATGTAATGAATAAATACGGTGGTCGCACTGCATATACATAAGTACAATTACATAATTACAATAGAAGAAGGTGCTCTGATTTGATAAACCATGTTTTCTTTTACCACGTTGTACATCATGTGGATGACCGGGTGCAGAAATGGCACCAGCATGCAGTATGGGAAGAAGGGAAGCCGGCAGAGGCAGTGTGATGCTTTGGGCAATGTTCTGCTGCAAAACCCTGAGTTCATATAGATGTTACTTGACACATACCACCTACCTAAACATTGTTGCTGACCAAATACTTCATACATCTTCATGGAAATGGTCTTCCCTTATGGTGGTGGTCTCCTTCAGCAGGATAATACACCCTACCACGCTACAAAAATGGTTCAAGAATGGTTTGAGGAACACAACGAGTTTGAGGTGTTGCATTGGCCTCCAAATTTTCCAGATCGCAATCCAATTAAGCATCTGTGATATGTGCTGGAAAAACAAGTCTTATCCATGGAGGCCTCACCTTACTTACAGGATGTAAAGGATCTGCTACTGGTGCCTTGGTGCCAGATACCACAGCATACCTTCAGAGGTCTAGTGGTGCCCATGCCTCAAAGGGTTAGGGCTGTTTTGGTGCTGAAAGGGGAGCTTCTCAATATTAGGTGAGTGGTCATAAAGTTAGGGCTGATCAATGAATATATTCCCTTTAGGCACAAGATGATTGGTTGCATTTTCTGTAAGTATCCAAAATCTAAAGTAGAATGCTTTGCATAACATTAGCAAGAGTTAGGATTTCTGTGAAGCTTTTATTGCGGTCTGCATGAAGATCTTTCCACTCACTGCCTGTTCTGAATCATAGGAAGAGGAAGTGAAAGGAAATCTCCCTAAAGTGAGAGTAAATCATATCTTTGAAATCTATCACCTGAAGCGGTGTCCCTTGTTGTGTAACAATGCCTTAGTGATTTCTCCCACATATTTTCCGATTGAAAGCAGCAGACATCTGGACTTCCCTTACTTTCTGCACTGGAGTCAACAGTTACCAGAACAGCAAAAAAAATGAGAAGCATTTTTTTTTCAGATGAGTCACAGACAGCAGTAAAAGCTTGATAGAGGTTCTGATCCTTCTACGCTTTTGACTTTTAGTTTTGATTTGTACTTTTGATTGTAATTTTTTTCCCATCCTTTACAGTTGCTGCAAAGTTTGAGAGAGTCATAACATGAGTGATAATAACTTGTTGCTGAACATAAATACTTCTCCCATCTTATCATTGTGCAATACTTTCTCATACAATACTATATTATAGGACATTAGTATAACTGATGGGATGTGATAAAACATTACTGCTAGTTCTGTGCATATTACTGAACATAATAGACCATACTTAACATGTCTGTCAATGTTATTATTTTGTCCTTTTAATTTCTCTCTAAGTAAAATTGGAATTTATATGTGCAGCCCTTTGCTGGGCACAAGATTCACTTAAAAACCTCACACATTTACGCTAGACAACTTTGGTTTCTATGGATCAATGATTTCCAAAGACAAGGATATGAGTATCTGAAGGTCAATTGATGAATTTCTTGCTAGTATGCTGCCATTTAGGCTGGCACAGATGAAAAGGATTTCTAAATATCTGTAGGCTGAAGCCTAATATTTATGTAAAAGGGGTATGTGGGGCATCCTCAAACAGAAGGTGGATGAGTGCAAGGGCTCTACCATCCGTAATGTCGTCATGGAGGAGTGGAAGAGGACTCCAGTCAAAACCTGTGAAGCTCTGGTGAACTCCATGCCCAAGAGGGTTAAGGCAGTGCTGGAAAATAATGGTGGCCACACAAAATATTGACACTTTGGGCCCAATTTGTACATTTTCACTTAGGTGTGTACTCTCTTTTGTTGACAGAAGTTTAGACATTAGAGGCTGTGTGTTGAGTTATTTTGAGAGGACAGCAAATTTACACTGTTATACAAGCTGTACACTCACTACTTTACATTGTAGCAAAGTGTCATTTCTTCAAAGTTGTCACATGAAAAGATATAATTAAATACTTACAAAAATGTGAGGGTTGTACTCACTTTTGATACTGAAGCTTAAGATGCGAAGAGTAAGGTTAGAGCTTACTTGTACAAGGCCAGTTGTTTGCATACTGGTTTCAAATTATTTTAAAAGCATTAAAGACTATAGATAAACATGACAGCCAGGCAGCTGCTATTTTCGAAAGGGGATGTAAGCAATGGCAGTTTCCATATTTTCTTAGTATAAAACTGGCCATACACTGATCAAAATTCAGCTGGGATCAGCCGAATCTCAATCAGTGTGTGGCAGTCTTTGCTTGAAAGAACTCAATTGTTTGACTGACTTTTGTCGAAGCGATTTGTTTGCAAAGTTTTCTGGATCAGCAGCTGCAGTGATTCAGCTGCACCTGCTGATCAGTGCATTCTTACAGCAACGGGTGCAGCCATCAGAATACATTTTACCAGTGGGGGTAATTCCTCCATCCACCTCATTTGTGTCCAGTGGTCTGAAAAAAAAATAATGCATGACCAGCTTAACCACTTGCAGACCGCCGCACGAACATTTACGTTAGCAGAATAGCACGGACAGGCAAATGGGAGTACATGTACGTCCCTTTAAATTTGCCGCTGTGTGGTCACGTGCGCACCTCCGGTGGCGCGCACGCACGACCCTGCCGCGTGCTCCGTGAGCGTGATCACGGGTCCCGCGGACTTGATGTCTGCGGGGATAGGCGCGATCGTCTCATGATGTAAACAAGCATTTCCCCATTCCTCTGCCTAATGACACTGACACTGATCACAGCTCCCTGTGATCGGGAGAGGTGATTAGTGTCGTGTCAGACGTAACCCATCCCCCCTACAGTTAGAATCACTCCCTGCAGCGCCCCCTCCTGGTTAACCCCTTCACTGCCAATCACATTTACACAGTAATCAATGCATTTTTAATCGCTCTGATCGCTGTATAAATGTGAATGGTCCCAAAATAATGTTAAAAGTGTCCGATCTGTCCGCCATAATGTTGCAGTCATAATAAAATTCCCTGATCGCCGACATTACTAGTAAAAAAAAAAATATTTAAAAAATGCCATAAAACTATCCCCTATTTTGTAGATGCTATAACTTTTGCGCAAACCAATCAATAAACGCTTATTGCGATTTTTTTTACCAACAATATGTAGAAGAATACGTATCGGCCTAAACTGAGGAAAAAAAAAAAATTATATTTTTTGGGGGATATTTATTATAGTAAAAAGTAAAAAATAATGCTTTATTTTCAAAATTGTCGTTCTTTTTTTGTTTATAGCACAAAAAAAAGAAAGCTCTATTTGTGGGGAAATAAAGGACGTCAATTTTGTTTGGGAGCCACGTCGCACGACCGTGCAATTGTCAGTTAAAGCGTCACAGTGCTGAATCACAAAGAGTGCTCTGGTCTTTGGTCAGCCAAATGCTCCGGGGCTTAAAATGGATGTAAACCCGATTTTTTTTTTTTTTTTAATGTCATAATGTAGAGTATAAGATTTTCTATCATTTGAGCCCAGTCTTGCCACAAAGAGTTAATCCAGCTCTGAGAAAACCTCTTTTATTGTTCAGTAAGATAAAACTTGACAAACAGAGAAAAACTTTGTCAAATCCTCCCCCTTGCTGTGAGTGACAGGTGATTTACATCTCGTGCACTAGCCTAAGACATGCATTGTTTTTTAATTCCTACCCGCACTCCTTTCTTCAGCAGCTCTGCAAGGATTGGCTGTTCCACACCTCGGCATGAATTGGCATGCTGAAGTCATGTGGTTACTTTCCTGTCTTTTCACTGGATGTTAGAGATCATAGCAGAAGTTCAGTGTAAGAAATACACAGGAGAAAATGCATATTGACAAGGGGAGTGTAGAGGTGGGCGGGGAGTCTACTGACATCACGACTCCACCCACCGAGCTCCAGACAACAGACCCACCCACAGAATCTGTAGTTTTTCGGGTCTAATAACAGACAGAGGGGAGACATTTGACAGGTGAAGATACATGCAGGAGGCGTGTATATCCTTATAGATAACCCCTATGGCAGTAGTTTAGAAAGGATGACATTGGGTTTACATCCACTTTAAGTGGTTACGTTTTGAAGTTTCCTTTACATTTCAACAGAGCAGCTTTATGGAGTAATTCTGAGACGTCTGCATAAAGGATGGTCATCTATTACTAACCAGTTATAAATGTCTTATAAATATATTGACTCCTAGTGTAAATTACCATTTCCATGTGCATGCATGAATCAAAAGTCTATAAACTGTTAAAGATTTTTCTCACTTAGTTCTACGGAAACATTCAGTAGACAAAAGGTGTTAAACATTTACAGATGCTTGCTGGCAGTAGATGACATTTACTTGCTGAAACCGAAGTGCAACTGTTACAGTACTTCACGAAACATTAACAGATTTTAACAAAACAAATCCGATGTTCATTCAAGTTCAATTACATCCAGTGAGGTGGGAATAAAATCAAAACTTTCATGTAGACGACTGATATTTTTATATGCAAAATACCTTATAAACTACTTTTGAAATCATCCCAACCTACAGCCATTACCTTTGGGCAGAAGATTAAAATAAAAACACTGAAACCGAAATAAGCTACTTTTATTCTTTGCACGCATGGAGTTTTATAAAAAATAAACCATTAGCAGTTGCTCATTTAGGCCCACTTGTGTATGGGGCTGACTTGGTTTTCCCGTGGGAGACTCAGTGGAGTCTCCTGCATACAGCTGATCCATTCAAAGTAATGGAAGACTGACAGTGTCCGCAGTCATTCATGGCTTTTCTAATGTTATTGAACACATATGTAGTAATTACCTGTTGATGATTGGCCCTGGATGCAATTTAGGGCCACAATTTATGAAATTAAATGAGATTCATAGAATATTCTTTGAAACCACAAGAACAAATAGATTTTGAAATTAAAATGTACCCTTGTAATTTATGCACATCTAAATGTGCACCTTCCATACTCAGACAAATAAAATACCATAGCTGTATTAATAGAAATATCTCATGAGTGTCTCTTTTTTCCCATATGGAACACATAAGGTTTAAAGGTTTGTGTGGCCTTCAAGGCAGGATGCACTAAAAATAAGTCTGACATGATCATATGATGCATCCTGCATGAGAGGTTGCACAGACATGAGTGTACTTCATAAGACAGATTTCTACTTCCCTACAGCTGGTATTGTTAATAGACTACTTGACAAGTCTTATTTTAAAGCTGAACTCCAGGAAGTAAAAAAAACGACCAAAAAAAAAAAAAAATAAAAACAATAATTGCAATTATGAGTTTATTGAAAGAAGAATGTATTTTAATGCAGCTAGTTCAAAAAGACACTATATTTTACCTGGCCATGCCCTCACTGCCTTCCCACTGTAGAATCTCTGCTTGCTTAGGCTCTGGTGTTCACTGGTTTCAGAGCCAAGATGGGGATGACATCATGGAACCCCTCACATGACAGTGTTGTGGGCCTTGTGATTGGCTGCTCAGACCTGAACACTGCTCCATCTTGTCCTCCTCCATATCCAGCAGCCCAACTCTGTTCCTGGGGGCTCTGACAGTGTAGGAAAGTGGTAAGGGAGCCTGGTGTTGTAAGTATACATGCCTTGGGGTGAGCTAAATGGGCAAGTGACAGGATGAATTTGTGTTTATATCAGTCCTGTATAGAAAAGCACTTTAGAAGGAAGGGCAGTACTGGCTTCTCTCAGCCTATTCTATTTTGACTCTGTGATCTGAATATTTAATGCATTATATAAAAAAAATCACTCAATTGTATTCTCAGTTAAGGCAAGTAGCCTTTTCTTTGTTTTTGGTAATTTAATTGATTGTACTGGGTGGGTTTGGCTGTTCTCGTAATTGGTTCTTGTTTTCAATTTATAGAGGCTTAGTTCTAATGTTGGTATCACTGCTGCCGGATTATAGGGGTCCATGTGACGGCTCCAAATAGTTGCTGTAATGATATGATCAATAAATTGGCTTGAGTATATACAGTATATGGATGGAGTGTTGGTGACATGCTTTGTGAGTTGAGTGACAAATGGTGGCACTATACACCACTGCCACTGCTGCAACCAATCCCTCAAAGGTCGATATGCTGTATAGAGTGAACCTCACATGACAGAGATTATTGGAGTTCAGTTACCAAAGTAGTGAAAATTTCATGTAGCCTTGTGAAGTTGTGTTACTTTCAAATAACCGATCATATGCAGGAATTGAAAAATAGAAACATTTCCTCCTACTGATAATTGAACATGTTGAATAATGAGGTGAATGCAGATTTACTGGAATAAGCAGCTTCTTTAGAAATGCTACCCAACATTTTAAAATTTTGACATTGCCTCTGAGCTCCATTGGCAATGAAATTTTTTCACTCTAGGTATGTCTTTTACAAAGCTCAGTGATGGTTTTCTCATGGCTCAAAATTTCAAGCCCTGAGCTACTAGCCAGGCCTTAAGAGTTACTCGTCACAGTTGTCCCACCCAACCCCTACCCTGCCCCACTCCTAATTCGGCCTCTTAACATGCCCTTGTAACTTATCTTGTGCTCCTCCATATCCAGTAGCGCAACTGTGGCCCAACTCTGTTCCTGGGGGCTCTGACAGTGTAGGAAAGTGGTGAGGGAGCCTGGTGTTGTAAGTATACATGCTTCAGGGTGAGCTATGTGCAGACACTGTTATCTAACGTTACCTAAAACAGACAATAAGAATTTGTGTTTATATCGGTCCTGTATAGAATAGCACTTTAGAAGAAAGGGCAGTACTGCCTTCTCTCAGCTTATTCTATGTTGACTCAGTGATCTGAATATTTAATGCACTATATAAATAAAATCACTGAATTGTAGTTTGAGTTAAGGCAAGTAGCCTTGTCTTTGTTTTTGGTAATTCAATTGATTGTACTGGGTGGGTTTGACTGTTCTCGTGATTGGTTCTTGTTGTTAATTTATGGAGGCTCAGTTCTAATGTTGGTATCACTGCTGCCGGATTATAGGGGTCTATGTAACGGCTCCAAATAGTTGCTGTAATGATGTGATCAATAAATAGGCATGAGTATATATGGATGGAGTGTTGGTGACATGCTTCGTGAGTTGACTGACATATGGTGGCACTAAACAAATCTCTCCTGTGCTCAGGTGTCCAGGAACTGAACATGTGGTGCGACCACCTATACCAAGGTATTGCCTAGCGTCTTGCAGCCCTCCTCTGAACAATGGGTATTCATGCTAGAAAAAACAGAAAAAGAAGGAGGGCGCACTAACCTAGTGCATTACCACTATAAAACTTTATTGCAGCATAAAAACAGCAAAGATTATACTCACAAACGAGCTATTGAAGCCAGCTTTAAAAAGGGCGCAAATGCGCTGTTCTATGGATCGACACACCAGGACCTATTGCCAAGAGAATCAGACCGGTGCAAATGGCCAATGGCTAACGCGTTTCAGGGGAGCACCCCCTTCTTCAGAGCCTGAACGGGCAATGGCTAGTCTCTCGAAATTGCCTCTCTATAGATATATATATGTGTGTGTGCATAAGTACCTGTGTTTGCCACACCCAATTGGTAGCGACGCCCCCTCACAAACAGCAACACCTACCCATTTGGGCTTACTCTCCCTGCACCCCTCCCTCTATGTACAAGCCCCATTTGCAGCCAAAAGATAGTACTGATAAAAAACAAGCGACAGGTCTCCCTCTATGTTGCTTGCTGTATTTGGAGCTAGCAAAAACTGTAGCAAAATCAGTATGGACCACAAACCAAAAAAAAAAAAAAAAAAAAAAAAAAACCCAAAAAGGGGTGGTGGTGGTGGGGGGGGGGGGGGGGGGGGGGGAGGGGGGGGCGCCGACCACACATACCTTTCATCCCACAAACAGCTCCATAGGTAACCCCATGCCGTGGACAAACTGCAGTAAATACTACGGGATTTCTCTGGCTCCCAGGAGCCATATGAACACTGCACACAGCGTGTGGAACGCATGCCGCCCGAAGGACCAGGAAGTGCGGGCGTTCCTGCGTTCCACCCGGAAGCCTACAGATTGATCGGCGATACCAACACCTATGAGAGACTTACCTGGGATCCTACGGTCAACTATAATGTCGAATTAAAAGCGCTCCTGGACAAAGCACTATCAGATCAAGTCCTGACTAAAAACGAGTATCATTTTCTGTATTCAAAGCACCCAGTGGTCCCTCACTTCTACCATATCCCAAAAATACACAAAGATATGGAGAAGCCTCCAGGAAGACCTATTATAGCAGGGATCGACAGTTTGACCAGCAATCTTGGCAACTACATCGATCACTTCCTCCAGGGACTGGTGGTCAACCTGCCATCATACATCAAGGACTCAGGCCACGCTTTAGAGGTACTTAGTGCATATACTTGGGAGCAGGGATATAGATGGCTATCACTTGATGTGACATCTCTATATACATCTATCCAGCACGAGTTCGGGCTTAGGGCCATTGAATATTATGTTGCAGAAGCCCACCTATTTGATCCCAGGCAAGCTCGATTCATTTACGAATGCATTGAGTTTACTTTGACTCACAATTATTTCACCTTTCTGGACAGGTTCTATAGGCAGGTAAGGGGTACAGCTATGGGTGCTAGGTTCGCTCCCAGCTATGCGAACTTGTTTATGGGCTACTGGGAGCAGAACTATATTTGGGCCAATAACCCTTATGGGAGGAACCTAGTGTTGTACTCGCGTTACATAGATGATATTCTCATCATCTGGAGCGGCACTGATGAGGAACTGAAGGGATTCCTGGCACATTGTGCAGGGAACCCCTATGGGATTTCCTTCACACATGTGGTAGACGATAAGTCCTTGATTTTCCTGGACTTAGAGCTACAGGTTGACGACACTGGGGCCATCTATTCAAAAACGCATTTCAAACCGAGCGCTGGTAATTCATATCTCCACGCCCGGAGCCACCATCACCCTAGATGGATTAGGAATGTACCTTTTGGTCAGTTTTGCAGACTCAGGCGGACCTGCACCCTGAAGCACGATTATGAAGAACAAAGCCTTGTCCTCAAGACTAAGTTCAAGGAAAAGGGTTACGAAGAGGAGCATATAGAGGAGGCGTTCCAAAAATACCTTGTGCTATATGACAACACTCGTGTTGGAGAGGAAGAAAAAAAGACAAATCCTCACATGGATGAACGACCACAAGTACGATTTTGCACTAGGTATAACAACAAGGCCCTCTCAATACAAAAAATCCTCAAAAAGAACTGGAGGATCCTCGAATCAGACCCTATCTTGAAGACAAGCCTTCCTTCGCACCCCAATTTGGTCTTTAGGAGACCGAAGGACCTAAGGAGCATTATTGCCCCAAGTAGAGTGAGAAAACAAAGAAATGGAGGGCTCAGTAGTATTTGGAGCACGATTTTTGACCAGAAGGGAAATTACAGATGTGGGAGCAACATTTGTGGGAACTGCGTGCATATGTGCCATAGAAAGAAAGAAGTTGTTGGAACAGACGGTAGGATCCACAAGATTAAGCAGTTCATTAACTGCGGTACCCCGTATGTCATCTATGGCCTTCTGTGTCCTTGTGGCCTCCTTTATGTAGGACGGACGTCAAGACCTATGAGGACCAGAATGAATGAGCACAGGAGCAGTATCCTTACGGAGAAGGACAACTATTCAATACCAAAACACTTCAAAGAAACCCATAGTAGCAGTACAGACGGCCTCAAAGTGTTCGGTATAGAAGTGATGCCGAGCGACTTGGATAGCGGCAAAAAACATCAAATGCTATGTAATAGAGAGGCCTTCTGGATTTTTTCCCTAGGAACTCTGGCCCCAAAAGGCCTGAATGAGGAAATCGAACTGCACAATGTTGTCTAACTCCTTCAGTTCCCGAAAAGGCCCCCGAGTCATTGGTGGCACTAGCCAGGTCAATTGGGGTTTGACCTTTCAAGTGTGCATATTGCCACCAATGTGCAGGTTGGGGCTCAGTTTTGGGTCATATGGGGTACACTAGGTGTAGTGACCAAGATTTGGGGCAGATAGGTTTTTCAGATGTAGTAGTAGTCATACAGTTTTCAGTTCAATGTGTAGAAGCTAGTTACCAGGCTGTGGTTGGTGTTTAGATAGTAGCTAATTTGATAACAATATGTAGTCCATGTCACTTTATGTACTTCACCGCCATTGGGGTATAGTGTTCATTTTCCATTAGGTGCAAACGGGCAATGGTCTCTCTCGTTTTTGGTACGCTAGTCCGCAGAGGTATCCTGCACGGTATTTGCTGGGGGGACGGTCACTATGGCCATTTGACATAGTATGTTATATCCTGCCATAGGTTATTTATTTTATTATATTTATTATATTTGTATTTATATAGAGTGGTGCGTAGTTTCTTAGCCGGTATTCTCTATTACTGTTTTTTAACGGTGTTATTAATGTTTTAGGCCGATGAGTATTTGTTTTTAGATCTTTTATTTATTGTTATTATATAATTTTTTTGATCAGTATTATTCAGGTACCATAGTGCACGGATATCTTTTTTTGATTTTAATTTTGCTATGGATTTTCATTTTTGACCATTTCAAGATATTATATATTATATATTTTATGGAAATATATATATTATATGCTGTCTAATCAACTGTGTTTTTTATGAATCATACATATATTATGTGTTGTATTAACCTATTGCACCTTGGTAAGGATACCTCTGCGGATCACACCAACGGAATATTATCTATTAGTAATTTCATTTGGTATCGATTTTGATCCCCTCACCAACCTCTCCATTTGAGATTAATCTCTATTTTTTAGCAAATATATGTGCCGTCTACCTATTACATCTTTACCCTCTATTCTCATCCCATGAATGGTCCTTGTAGAGAGATTTGGGCTGCGAGCTGCCTGTGGCTGCAATTTGAATGCTGCCGTACTGTGCAGGCATTATCAGCCTAGGAGTTATTGGTGGGAGGCGCGCGGACCAACGGGGATGCGCGCGCATCGACTTTCCTGGCCACTCACAGGCAGCTCCATGACGGCCGGAAGCAGCGGGTGAAACGCAAACATACCCGCGCTTCCGGGCCGTGTCCCCTGCACGCAGCGTCCTCTGACGCTTTTAGAAGGGGAACTGACGTCACGATCGGCCGGAAGTTGCGGGTGGAACGCAGGAACGCCCGCACTTCCTGGTCCTTCGGGCGGCATGCGTTCCACACGCTGTGTGCAGTGTTCATATGGCTCCTGGGAGCCAGAGAAATCCCGTAGTATTTACTGCAGTTTGTCCACGGCATGGGGTTACCTATGGAGCTGTTTGTGGGATGAAAGGTATGTGTGGTCGGCGCCCCCCCCTCCCCCCCCCCCCCCCACCACCACCCCCCCTTTTTGGGTTTTTTTTTTTTTTTTTTTTTTTTTTTTTTTTTTTTTGTTTGTGGTCCATACTGATTTTGCTACAGTTTTTGCTAGCTCCAAATACAGCAAGCAACATAGAGGGAGACCTGTCGCTTGTTTTTTATCAGTACTATCTTTTGGCTGCAAATGGGGCTTGTACATAGAGGGAGGGGTGCAGGGAGAGTAAGCCCAAATGGGTAGGTGTTGCTGTTTGTGAGGGGGCGTCGCTACCAATTGGGTGTGGCAAACACAGGTACTTATGCACACACACATATATATATCTATAGAGAGGCAATTTCGAGAGACTAGCCATTGCCCGTTCAGGCTCTGAAGAAGGGGGTGCTCCCCTGAAACGCGTTAGCCATTGGCCATTTGCACCGGTCTGATTCTCTTGGCAATAGGTCCTGGTGTGTCGATCCATAGAACAGCGCATTTGCGCCCTTTTTAAAGCTGGCTTCAATAGCTCGTTTGTGAGTATAATCTTTGCTGTTTTTATGCTGCAATAAAGTTTTATAGTGGTAATGCACTAGGTTAGTGCGCCCTCCTTCTTTTTCTGTTCTTTCTTTTTCTATATGGTGGCACTATCCACCACTGTCACTGCTGCAGCCAATCCCTCAAAGGTCGATATGCTGTATAGAGTGAACCTCATATGACAGATTATTGGAGTTCAGTTACTAAAGTAATAGAAATTTCACGTAGCCCTATGAAGCTGTGTTACTTTCAAATAAGCAATCATATGTAGGAATTTAAAAATAGAAACATTTCCTCTTATTGATAATCGAACATGATGAATAATGAGGTGAATGCAGATTTACTGGAATAAGCAGCTTCTTTAGAAATGCTATTCAACATTTAAAAATGTTGACATTGTCTCTGTGCCCCATTGGCAATGACACTTTTTCACTTTAGGTATGTCTTTTATAAAGCTCAATGATGGTATATTCAGGGCTCAAAATTTCAAGGCCTTAGCTACTAGCAAGGCCTACTTGCCACAGATACCCCACCCGACCCCTACCATGCCCGCCCCCAATTCCACCCCTAAACACACCCTTGTAAGTTATCTCATGAAATGACCCTGTTAAATGTTTTATGCAGAATTAAATTACAAAAATAAATATTAACAACAACTTTAACAATATTAGCATTAAGCTTATTTCATTGATCTGACTGTGATAAATAAAATAAGAATAAAATAAGATTGGCTACTATAGGCACTGTACACATCATTATTGCCTTGTTAAGTAAATATTTTAATGCTATATTAAATATAGTGTTAAAAAAAATAAAAACAGATGAATGACACTTTCACTGATTTAGGATGCAGCCACAGCTGCCAAAGTTAACTTTGTCTATTAACAAGCTGGTGATTGGTTGCTAGGTGGTCAGCGCAACCAATCACCAGCTTGTTAACAGGAGAAGTTAACTTTGGCAGCTCCCGCCCAACTCCCCTCCCTGTCCCAGCGCTGCCCCCACCTCATCTAGTTCTATTCCTTCTCCCACTGTATGCCAGGCCCTGCTAAGGAATGACAGGGGGAGGAGTCTGGGAGGAGAATCGGCTCCCATTCAACCCTGTCTACCGGCAGCGCCCGCCCCCTCTCCGATGCGGATCCACACTCATCCTCACCTTATTTCCACTTGCCTATTGCGAGCAGGCAAGTGAAAATTTTGAGGGCTGGTATAATTAATTCAGTCATCTAACCATGGGCAGAAAAATTCCTGTTTGTTTTTAAAGTCTTCTTTACATAACTGTTTGTTTAGGGTAAACACTATTTTAAATGAAAATGTACTAATTTAAAAAATTATTCTCATTATCTCCAGATTTTAACTTATTATGTCCAGATTCCGATTTGTTGTGTCAAGGTTATATGATACTATCTTGGAATATGAATTATTATCTTAGAGCTCTGGTATGTTTCTCTGGGGTCTAATATATCTAAACCTTTTGATTTATTAGCCCAGAGGCAATAAATCTGAATTCTGATTTGCTCTTTTAAACTGCCAACTTACAGTATTGGGGGTAATTTAATGGTAGAGAAATAAAAAATGTAAAAGGGAAATTCTTATTTTTCATAAATATCAGAAACTGACAGAATAATCAGAATGTGTAACTTGCAGAAGAAATTGACACATTTGACAAATGAAAACACAAACAACTTGCAAGATTCAATGTATACGTAAATCCTCTCAGAAATGAAGCTGCTATCTATCGTAATAAAATTACGCGCAATGATTCTTTAGAAGTGTTGCTAAACTAACTTGGACACAGGATGTTGTGAAAGAGTTATCACTTCATAGCCATTAGATGTTAACATCCTTCCTCTTCTTGTGGTTAAAATAAACATTGCAAATCTAAAGGCAGCACTAGGTATTCAGAAGCATAAGCTGTCTAGTAGAAAATCCCACCTCTGCTTTGCCCACAACTCAATTCAAAAATACCAATAGCAGCTATGAGAAGTTCCATTTACATTCCAATAGGCATGCCCCATGTGAAAATGCTAGGGCCTGCTGAACGATGTTTGCTTGCTGAAGAAGGTCCTCTAAAGAAGTTACATGTATAGTGACGTAACACATAAGGTGGAGCCAGTGACATCATCATGCTATGGCTGGAAGTGAGCAGGTACCAGACTGAGTGGTGATGCTCACAATCAACATAGATTTTAAGGGGATATACACATTATTTTACCACAGTGTACAGTGTACATTAGCAAGTGAGTGTATTTGTATATAGTAGAGAATAAGATTATGCAGAAAGCATTTGTATGTACTTATTTTGAATGGACTCTGGGGGAGCATTTATTTTAACGGAAGGTTGAAGCCATTACCCACTTAAGGGGAAAGAGGTGCTGAAAGGTGCAAAGTGAATATTGGGGAAGAAGTGTCCCAGAGGAGTAAAGAGCATGGTTGTAACCCTCAAACGGGGAAGCTGCATATTTGACCTATAGAATATTCATGGGTCAACAACAAAAGTGAGCGCATATAAGAGCACAAAGGATGAAGCACTTGGATGGCATCTTTGTTTACAGCACTGATCACTTTAGTCTTTATCCACTTGCGGACC
The DNA here is from genome assembly GCF_042186555.1 of Aquarana catesbeiana. Lineage (NCBI taxonomy): Eukaryota > Metazoa > Chordata > Amphibia > Anura > Ranidae > Aquarana > Aquarana catesbeiana. The sequence continues at coordinate 585,849,585 of NC_133324.1, read as the reverse complement.
ACCCACCGCCTTTTTACTGCGGCAGGGTGTCTCTGCTGTGGCGGATCACATACATGTATGTGATCCATAATTCCAAGGGAAGGGGCGTGTGAGTGCACACCCGCTGCCCTGTCTGTGCGGTTATTCGGTACGACACAAGCTGATCAGCAGGTCCTGGCCCGTGATTTATGGTCAGAACCTGATTGGCTTAGCAAATCACAGTATAGAACCCTGTGTTTACTAAACAGCCCTGTGTTTACTAACACCACAGGGCTCTGTACACGGAGCAGAGATGTGGCTGTTTTTTTCTCCACGCAAAGCAGAGAGAAAAATCAGCCACATCTAATGGCTAAAAATCAGCCACACACGGTCGGACTTTCCGACGGAAAATGGGTGATCGGAGCTTGTTGTCGGAAATTCCGACCATGTGTAGGCTCCATCTGACTTTTTCCATCGGAATTTCCGAAACACAAATTTTGAGAGCTGGATCTAAATTTTTCCGACAACAAAATCCGTTCGCGTAAATTCCGATTGTGTGTAGACAATTCCGACCCACAAAGTTCCACGCATGCTCAGAATCAAGCAGAAGAGTGGCACTGGCTATTGAACTTCATTTTTCTCGGCTCGTCGTACGTGTTGTACGTCACTGCATTCTTGACGTTCGGAATTTCCGACCAACTTGTGTGATCGTGTGTATGCAAGACAAGTTTGAGCCAACATCGGTCGGAAAAAATCCGATGGATTTTGTTGTTGGAATGTGCGATCGTGTGTACAGGGCATATCAGTTAAAGCAGCACATAATACACACATTACAAGTGTTGGGCACACAGTTAAGCCCCAAATTGTTAACCTCTTCCCAGCCAGTGTCATTAGTACAGTGACAGTGTATAGTATTATCACTGAACACTGTATTAGTATCATTGGTGATGTCAGTGGCAGTTGATCAGTTCCCACACAGCATCAGTTAGCATCAGTTAGTGCCAGATTGCCTGCTACATTATCACAGTCCCACTATAAGTCGCTGATTACCGTCATTACTAGTAGACAAAAATAAATAAAAATTACAGTATATATACCATTATTTCTAGATGCTATAACTTTCACACAAACCAATCAATATACACTTATTGGGATTTTTTTTTTTTTACCAAAGACAGCAGAATACATTTTGGTCTAAATTTAGAAATACATTTGATTTTCTTTTTTTGAATTTATAGTTTTCACTTTCTGTTATAAAACATATAGTTTTTTTCAAAATTGTCGTTCTTTTTATATATATAGATATATCTATATCTATATATATAGATATAGATATATATCTATAAATAAATATATATCTCTATCTCATATATCTATATATCTATCTATCTATATATATATATATATATATATATATATATATATATATATATATATATATATATATATATATATATATATATATATCTATCTATATATATCTATATATATATAGATATATCTATATATATATATAGATAGATATATATATATCTATATATAGATATATATAGATAGATATATATCTATATATATAGATATATAGATATATCTATATATCTATATATATATAGATATATATATATAATAAAAAATAAACCCAGTGGTGATCAAATACCACCAAAAGAAAGATCTATTTGTGTGAAAAAAATTGTAAAAATGTTATATGCGCAGTGTTGCATGGCCGCGCAATTGTCAGTTAAAGTAGCATAGTGTAAAATAGCAAAAAATGTCCTGGTCCTATAGGAGGTAAAATCTTCCGGAGCGCAAATGGTTATTCTGATATAACTGACAAATGGATTTATACAGAATTAACTTTTTTTGCATGCTGTTGTTCAGTCCTATTTATTTACTAAAGAGATGAATATTGAGAATGCAGCATGAAATGCAGATTTCAGAGTGGTTATATATATTTTTCAGCACACTGGACAATGTCTGTTTTGTTTTTTCTCTTTTTCACTATTTATTTGCAATAAAAAACGCTGTAATTTTTCTAGATAATATTTCAGGTTTGATGTGGGACTACGCCAGTGCTAGTAAGCTGCTGAAAATACTATACTGTTGCACATTTGTGGTTTGGTTTATGTAGGATTTATTAATAATGCAAACTTTTTGTTATAAATGTATTTTCTAGGGCTGCGGAAATTAACGATTAATTCCTCGATTAATCATTAATTTTTTTAATCGATCAAAATGTTTTTGATTGGTAAGCTGTCTGCCCTGCGGCCGCTTTGGGCCAAGCTGTGGCTGCAGCGCAGCGCTCCGCTCTCTTCTCCTCATCCTCCACTATATGTCATACACAGTCTGCGGGCATCTCCCGCTGTGTGTCTCAGAGCTGAGTGTGAAAACTTTGGCCGCGCTGTGAGAAAGCTCATGTGATAGACGCAGTCTTCTGTCTATCACACAAGCTGATCTAGAGGAGGGCGGGACTTTTCTCACATCGCGGCCAAAATTTTCACACTCAGCTCCAAGACACACAGCGGGAGATGCCCGCAGACTGTGTAATCCAAGCACAGGCACTGACTACAGTGAGGCTGCGATTATGGGCACGGTGAGACTACATTATGGGCACGGTGAGACTGCATTATGGGCATAGTGAGGCTGCCATTATAGGCAAGGCGAGGCTGCGATTATGGGCACAGTGAGACAGCATTATGGGCACGGTGAGACAACATTATGGGCACGGTGAGTCTGTGATTATAGGCACAGCAAGGCTGCGATTATGAGCACGGTGAGACAGCATTATGGGCACAGTGAGACAACATTATGGGCACGGTGAGGCTGCGATTATGGGCACGGCAAGGCTGCGATTATGGGCACGGTGAGACAGCATTATGGGCACGGTGAGGCTGCGATTATGGGCACAGCGAGGCTGCGATTATGGGCATGGTGAGACTGCATTATGGGAACGGTGAGGCTGCGATTATGGGCATGGTGAGGCTGCGATTTTGGGCACGGTGAGGCTGCGATTGTGGGCATGGTGAGGCTGCGATTATAGGCATGGTAAGGCTGAGATTATGGGCAGGTGAGGCTGAGTTTATGACGTGTGACGTCCTAGCCATTACCCGCTATGTCCGGCTTTGGCCATTGCCATAACAATGGTGCTAAATCAGCTAAAAGTAGTTGAATCTGTATGTGCGTTATAATTAATCGAAATTAGTCGATTAATAAATTTTTTAAAAATCGATTAATCGAACATGAAAATTTTAATCAGTAACAGCCCTAGTATTTTCAAAACCAGCAGTTGTTCCTTGATCAAAACTACCAGGAAGATCACTGGTTAAGAAACAGTAAACTAGACAATTTTTTTGGTTGTCAGAACTTTCCCGATATGCATCTCCTACTTCAACCAATCACTGATGGAAACGGTTCAGTGCTACACTGCTTTATACCATGCTCATGTATGACATCAAGGCAATGATATCCAGAGATTTATCTGCAGTAAGAGGATGAGTATTTTGACCCCTTCTGTAGAATGTAGCAGCAAAATATCTTAAGTAATCAATTAGGTGATCATTTTAATAATTCATTGCACAGAAGCAGAGATCAAATACCACAATAATGTGAAATATATATGTATCTTGTCAAGGAAACAGAGAAAAAAACAGTGCATTAAAAGAATACAGTAAAGAGCCTGAAGTGAGTCGTAAAGCATTTCAGAAACCACATTCTATGTGCATAAGTGTAAGTAGATCTTAAAACCCAGATGATATAATGCAACAAAAGATGTATTCAAATCAGCCTTTCTTAGTGCTTGTTTACCCTTGTGGTGGGAGGGTAAAAACATGCAGTGAAGCTGTGTTTTTACCACCTCCTCACTGTCTACCAAACACCCTTTAAGACACCAGGGATTGCTCTTCAGAGGGTTAACACGAGTATAAACTAGATTTTACATTGTTAATAAATACACGTTAAAGGGTATATCCAGCCTGAAAATATTTTTTTCAGCTTTGTTAGAGTGGGAAAGGTTTGGAATCACTGTCAGGTTTTCAATCACGACCCTTACTACCTGTCATGCTGACAACATTTTAACAGAATGGAAATGAGGGGTACTCTCCAACATCAACACATACACAAATATTTACAGTTGTGTTGCCTATGAAAAGCGATGCACAGTGGATTGCTTTTCACAGGACAGCAAGGCAGTAAGCGATACTGCCACCTCCTGAATGCCTTTTTTTATTTGGCGGCTGAATGCTAAGCTTGTGGTTGAAGCATTGTCTTAATTACTTGAAGAAGTTGCATTCAACAGTGGCACTGTTTTAGTGCCATGCTGCAACACAAAGTACTGTGGCAGATGCATGTGTATACACTGTTATGCCCCGTACACACGGTCGGACTTTGTTCGGACATTCCGACAACGAAATCCTAGGATTTTTTCCGACAGATGTTGGCTCAAACTTGTCTTGCATACACACGGTCACACAAAGTTGTTGGAAAATCCGATCGTTCTAAACGCGGTGACGTAAAACACGTACGTCAGGACTATAAACGGGGCAGTGGCCAATAGCTTTCATCTCTTTATTTATTCTGAGCATGCGTGGCACTTTGTCCGTCGGATTTGTGTACACACGATCAGAATTTCCGGCAACGGATTTTGTTGTCGGAAAATTTTATATCCTGCTCTCAAACTTTGTGTGTCGGAAAATCCGATGGAAAATGTGTGATGGAGCCTACACACGATCGGAATTTCCGACAACAAGGTCCTATCACATATTTTCCATTGGAAAATCCGACCATGTGTACAGGGCATAAGGCTGTGTTTGCAGCTTAAAGGGGCAGTAAAAATGCAGCTCAACCAGCTATTTTCACTGCCCCAACTGAAAACAAGGCCTTATAGGAAGCAAGGGAATATCTCCTTCAGACATCACACATCAACTCACCCCTTAAAGAGGTTGTAAATCTTGTCTTACCTACTCAAAGCTAAAAAGGAAATGTTGGCTGGAGCTGGGCTTTTATAACAGTTTGCACGTATTACAGTTCAAATCACATTTGAAATTAGTAAAGTTCCAATTATGCAAGGAGGCTACCGAAAGTACCATGGACTATATGCAAAAGCATTTCTAAATAATATTGGTGTATGCAAGATTATCTTTGAGGAACATTAAAGTGCACGTAAAGGCAATTTTATTTTTTCATTTTTAACCATTTAAGGACCAAGCCTCTTTCTGAGAAGTTAAAAACAGTTTTTTTTTGCTAGAAAATTACTTAGAACCCCCAAACATTCCACATTTTTTTTCTAACACCCTAGAGAATAAAATGGTGGTCATTGCAATACTTTATGTCACACCGTATTTGCGCAGCGGTCTTACAAGCGCACTTTTTTTGGAAAAAATACACTTTTTTGAATTAAAAAATAAGACAACAGTAAAGTTAGCCCATTTTTTTTTTTTTATATTGTGAAAGATAATGTATGATAAATTGATACTCAACATGTCATGCTTCAAAATTGCGCCCGCTCGTGGAATGGCGAAAAACTTTTACCCTTTACCCCTTGTTTAAAAATTCTACAGTTACAGAGGAGGTCTAAGGCTAGAATTATTGCTCTCTTTCTACCAATCGTGGCAAAAACCTCACATGTGTGGTTTAATTGAACACTGTTTTCATATGCGGACGCTACTCAAGTATGCGTTCGCTTCTGCACGCAAGCTCGGTGGGAGGGGGCGCGTTTTTTTCTTATTTATTTTACCTTTTATTTTTACACTGTTTTTAAAAAAAAAAATTGTGTCACTTTTATTTCTATTACAAGGAATGTAAACACCCCTTGTAATAGAAAAAAAGCATGACAGGACCTCTTAAATATGAGATCTGGGGTCAAAAAGACCTCAGATCTCATATTTACACTAAAATGCAATTTAAAAAAAAAAAATGGCCCTTTAAGCGCTATGGGCGGAAGTGACGTTTTGATGTCACTTCCGCCCAGCAATGTTATGGAGATGGGTAGGGGCCATCTTCCTCTCACTCATCTCCATACCCAGCCAGGGTGAAGATCCGGCCTCCGCCGCTGCCAATGGCTCCGATTAAGCGACGGAGGGCACCAGAGCGCGGCCGGAGGACTCTCTCCCACCGCCAATCTCTCCCGAACCGTGATCTCGCGGCGAATCCGTTGCAGAGACCACTCTTATCAGAAAGCGGACCTCTGGCCAAAGAAGGGGATACTGGGGTTATGGCAGCTAGCTGCTGCCATAATAACGATATTCCTCTTCAAAGTAAGGACGTATATCGGCTGGAGCGGTCCGGAAGTGGTCAACATGCATGTAAAGGCAATTTTATTTTTTAGTTTTTAATGGCATGGGTAGGTTGTTTTTGTTGTCTGTGGGGTTGATTTACTAAAACTGAAGCACTCAGATCTGCTGCAGCTGTGCATAGCAACCAATCAGCTTGTAATTTCAACTTGCTCTAATAAGCTTTTGCAAAAAAAAAAAAAAAACTGTACGCTGATTGGTTCCTATGCAGAGCCAGATTTTGCACTCTCCAGTTTTAGTAAATCGACCCCACTGTACCCACTGAGGAGGAAATCCAAAATTTTAGAGTTGTCTCCAGAGCAAGAACTGTGGGACAATCTGCCATTTGGGACACATGGTTGTATGACTACACTCTACATGGGAACTTTGAGATTTCATTTCATTTCCTGTTGCATCATCAAGACAGGAAGTGAAGGGAAATCACGCAAGGAGGACAAAGGCAGCAAAAAATAAACTGATGGGGGTTTTAACCCTTCACTACTCTATAAAAAAAATGAAAAACTTGGATTTACTTTAAGACATACGTATTCCATTTTCTTCACTTTATTGCTATACCAATACAAACATAAATGTGTCATGATAAGGTTCCAAAAGCATGTTCTTGTCTACTATATTTTTACTATTGTTTTCATACAAACATGTGTTGCATAAATATTAAGTCAATCATTTGTGCACTTATGCTTTCCTACTCCTTTCCCCAACAATTTAAAACAGGTAATACCTACAATTCCACTCCTCTATGATCTTCACTGTGGTGGTATATAGGGGGAGCCTAGATGCTACCCCAAGTGAATGTGGATACAATAATAATGTTGGATTTGACAGTGTACTATTAATCTGTCTGTTGCCATTCCTGTATGGGCACATGAACTTTATGATTCTGTCATCTAGGGGGGTCTACCAAAGTGAGTCATTGTTAACGTTGGATATACCCACCTTAGGAACACTGCCCATCAGAGGGTTCAGGTACACCAGATTCATATTTATGGTCAATACCAGCAGAAGAAGCCTCCATAAGAAATATTTGTAGGGATAGATATTCCTTTGAATAAAATAAGGTCTGGCCATTTGGGTTCCCCCTAAAGTCTCCTTCTGATTCTCTGCCAGCCACCCTGGTTGCTGAAACTGAGGTGCACTACACATTGCAACTGCATGTAATTACGAGGGGTCTTCAAAAAGTTTCTGCACTTTTTATTATTAAAAAAAGTGTAAAAAGTGTGGAAACTTTTTGAAGAACCCTCGTATTACTATTCTACACTCACAATAACTCCTGAAGAAGCAGACATCAAAGTTTAGGAAACATGTTAAAAGTGTAGAGTGCCGCCAATCTACAACTGGACCAAATTTTATGTTTTGACTTAAGGAGAAGTGGTGTTCTCAGAGATAAATGTTAGAGAAACTATTTGGTGGTCTGTGGTGTGTGGGGGGAAGTAAGTGTGGTGTACAATATATAAAAACATCCACAAGCTAGAAATATCATGCAACCTCGGTGTATTTTAAACTGGGCCATGATTTTTTTTTTTTAATTTGCATGAATATAATTATTGTGTTTATTAAATTTTGTCATCATCACTGTAGCATGTGAAAAGTCCCTAAAATTTCTTTATATCTTGTGGTTTATACAATTTATGGGATGCAGTGCACGAGCAGGGTCCTCTGATTCCTCTTGTGCCAAATTGTAATTTAACTGTAATGTCTGCCTTCATGTTGTAAAGAGCTGCGCAAACTGTTGGCGCTATATAAAACCTGTATAATAATAAATAATAATAAAATATTCATACAGCCGTTGTTTTATATCTAATGTAAAAGTGCAAAAAAAAGTTTGTTAATCCTGTAACTGTTAGGAAAAGCACTGGCTGGCAAAAAATCTGCAGGAACACCTGCAGAGTACACTAAGCAGTATCTACACAAGTACACATTTATTGACTGATTTATCCGCAGCGTAATAAATATGTTTTCAATATTCTCATAGAAGTAGGAAAGATACATTGTTGCCCAGTAGGCAATAGAAGAAGCGATACTAAGTTAAAGCAATTTTAAAATGACTGCATTTTGGAAAAACAAATCAAACATCAGCATTCTGTTCCCATTTGTCCTGGTTCTCACAGAACATGATCAGCTGTTACCTAATTGCTCCTACGTATGTAATTTCATTTTCTCTCCATATCTGTGCTCAGAGGGTTAAAGAAAGCCTTATTTGTCTTTGCATGTGAAACTCAATAACATATTTATTCTCATTTAGAACGCACTTTATTTTATCCGGGTTGTTTTATTTGACTGCTTTTGATCAGCTGAACCCATACTTTTTGGCCTTGTGTTTTTTAAAGGCAGCTACTACATCACTTTCAAAAATTATAGCCAAAATGTAATCTTATCTTAGAAATAGCTACAAATATAACTGATAAATGCTAAATCCATTACAGGACAATATCATTTGGTTGTGACACCCTTTGAAGGTATCAAAATCTTGAGGCACCCTAGGTGGATTATATCTTGTTTTATTTTTCAGGACATATTAGGCCTTTCATTGGTGGTAAATATTAATGGATATCTCTGAATGTTTTTATTATCATAGAAAAACTGGTCCGAAATAGTAAAATTATAATTTTTTTAAAACGTTAGCTGTATATTTTATGCCATTACTATGATCTACCACCTGATGTGCATGAAGTTTACCACATATGTGTACGTTATTTGTTGTTTATACCTGTAATAGGGCCCAGGGGCGGATCCAGGGGGGGGCAACGGGGCAATTGCCCCCTCCGAGAAATTAGTGCAATGAACAGGCCAGTCAGGGCCCAGGGATGAGTGTGCGGGCGGGCCAGTCAGCGGGAGTAGGCAGGTGAGTGAGCTCCTAGCGTGGGGGGTGCCGTTGCCCCGGGCATGACATTTAGGGGGGCGCCAGTATGTGTCACTGGCTGCCTCCTCCTAATTTTATTTTCCTGTGTCCCCGGGCTCCGGCCGCCATGTTCAGTGCCCGGCACCCTGTCATTGGGCGTATGGGGGTCACGTGAGGCTAGAGCTGGCCTGTCCGTGATTGCTCCTGAAGTCCCGACTCCGCATATGACCCCCATACGCCCAATCACAGAGCACTGCGCCGGACACTGAACATGGCAGCTACAGCGCGGGGGGAGAGAAGCATTGTGAGCCGCCGCTGTCTTCTCCTCCTCCAGACTGTCAGGCCAGGCAGACACGAAGGTGAGTGAGACTCCCTCGTGACAGTCCTGTTACTGGCCCGGGGGGGGAGAGAGAGAGAAAGTCAGTTAGTGTAGTATGGTGGGTCAGTTAGTGTAGTATGGCGGTCAGTTAGTGTAGTATGGCGGTCAGTTAGTGTAGTACAGTGGTCAGTTAGTGTAGTATGGTGGTCAGTTAGTGTAGTATGGCGGTCAGTTAGTGTAGTATGGGGGTCAGTTAGTGTAGTATGAGGGTCAGTTAGTGTAGTATGGGGGTCAGTTAGTGTAGTATGGGGGTCAGTTAGTGTAGTATAGTGGTCAGTTAGTGTAGTATAGTGGTCAGTTAGTGTAGCATGGGGGTCAGTTAGTGTAGCATGGGGGTCAGTTAGTGTAGCGTGGGGGTCAGTTAGTGTAGCATGGGGGTCAGTTAGTGTAGCATGGGGTCAGTTAGTGTAGTATGGGGGTCTGTTAGTGTAGTATAGTGGTCAGTTAGTGTAGTATAGTGGTCAGTTAGTGTAGTATGGTGGTCAATTAGTGTAGCATGGGGGTCAGTTAGTGTAGTATAATGGTCAGTAAGTGTAGCATGGGGGTCAGTTAGTGTATTTTCTGCCAGTGCCCCTCCCGAGACTAGGCTCTGGATCCGCCCCTGATAGGGCCAGGAAACAATGAAGCATGCTTTTTTTTTCCTACTTAAACACATTGATGCTAACCAAAATCAAGCCCACATGCTAACCTAAATCAAGATCATTTCACCTTTATTTTTTTCAACAGATCCTTTTTTTGTTTCCACAGACTTTCTCTGAGACCACGACAATCTCATTGTTGGGGTTGTGTGATTCAGCCAGCACAAACACATGCCATATACACTCGCCGGCCACTTTATTAGGTACACCCGTTCAATTGCTTGGTAACGTAAATTGCTAATCAGCCAATCACATGGCAGTAACTCAATGCTTTAGGCATCTAGACATGGTAAGGGTGACTTGCTGAAGTTCAAACTGAGCATCAGAATGAGGAAGAAAGGGGATTTAGGTGACTTTGAACATGGCATGGTTGTTGGTGCCAGATGGGCTGGTCCGAGCATTTAAAAAAATGCTGATCTACTGGGATTTTCACACACAACCATCTCTAGGGTTTACAGAGAATCGTCCGGAAAAAAAATATACAGTGAGCGGCAGTTGTGTGTACGAAAATGCCTTGTTGATGTCAGAGGTCACAGGAGAATGGGTAGACTGGTTTGAGATGATAGAAAGGCAACAGTAACTCAAATAACCACTCGTTACAACCAAGGTATGCAGAATATCTCTGAATGCACAACACATTCAACCATTTAGGTAGATGGGTTACAGCAGCAGAAGACCACACCAGGTGCTACTTCTGTCAGCTAAGAACAGTAAACTGAGGCTACAATTCACACGGGCTCACCAAAATTGGAAAATAGAAGATTGGAAAAACGTTGCCAGGTCTGATGAGCCTCGATTTCAGCAGATGGCCAGGTCAGAATTTGGTGTAAACAATATGAAAGCATGAATCCATCCTGCCTTGTATGAACAGTTCAGGCTGGTGGTGATGTAATGGTGTGGGGGATATTTTCTTGGCGCACTTTGGGCTAATTAGTACCAATTGAGCATTGTTTAACACCACGGCCTACCTGAGTATTGTTCCTGACCATGTTTATCCCTTTTTCAGTGTACCCTTCTTCTGATGGCTACTTCCACCATATCACAAAGCTCAAATCATCTCAAACTGGTTTCTTGAACATGACAATGAGTTCACTGTACTCCAATGGCCTCCACAGTCACCAGATCTCAATCCAATAGAACACCTTTGGGATGTGGTGGAATGGAAGATACGCTTCATGGATGTGCAGCCGACAAATCCTCAGCAACTGCGAGATACTATAATGTCAATATGGACCAAAATCTGAGGAATGTTTCCAATACCTTGTTGAATCTGTTGAAAAGTTAAGGCAGTTCTGAAGGCAAGAGGGGGGTCCAACCCAGAACTAGCAAGGTGTACCTAATAAAGTGGCCGGTGAGTGTATACTGTATGCCATATACTGTGATATGTGATGCAACAGAAGAAAGTCTACTTCTGTGGCGTAGCATATACTGTATGTGTTACACCGTCATCAGGCGTGCTGTAGTTTGAGGGCACACCTGGTGTTAGGGTTGCAGTAGTTTATATGAAAAAATAAAGCAAATATGAATGCCAACAAAATCCTCAGATAGTTTATAAAAGCTTACAAATCAGATCCCAACATAGGCAAAAAATCTAGGGATCCATTGCTAGATGTAATTATATAGATTCTGCTTGCAAGCAATGGCAAATACATTCAATGAGATGCCTGTTATACCTGAGAGTCTTACAATTAATCTTCACTTTCAACATAAACTCTATATTTTGTAATATCACATTCTCCAAGTTCCCAAACGTGACAGAAGCAAATGAAGCAAGTTCTTGCTGCCATGACAAGGCAGTTATCACAGCCTATCCAATGAGTAGAATTGTGTGATATAGTCAGGCAACCAACGAACATAGCCATAGGTGATAATGACCATCAATGGAGCATCTACTCAGAGTCAGCTACTGACTGAGATGGCCATTATCTTCAATACCCAGGGCCTAAAGCATGCGCAACTGTCTCACAAGAGCCTAGAAGGGAACATACACACTACCTACCAGGTACTGTCAATGGATTACTTGGTTTGACTACATTTAAGGTCTAAACTGGCACTGGAAAATTTGGTGGGGGCAGACGAATTTGACATATGGGATTTAACATTTAATCTTGTAGGTAGGTATTTACAACTCATTTTTGTACTGACTGTTGTTAAAGGGATCAAACGCTCTTATAGAGTGAAGTGTTGAACAAAATTACTAGCTTTTGTTGGTTTCCATGGAAGTCCACAGCTCAAAATTTCTGTACAGGGAATACAATAAGCCAAAATACAGATGTCCGATGTCTGCATTTCTGAACTTTAGTAGATATTCTTGGATGGTCCACATCTCTCAATCCTTTGCCTTACCAATGTATGTCACCTCACAATCTGCTTCCCAACATCAGCCTAAATACTAATGCCGCGTACACACGGGCGGACTTTGACGGACTAGGTCCAGCGGACTTTGACTGACTTTTCGACGGACTTTCCGATGGACTTTTGAATGAACTGACTTGCCTACACACGATCAACCAAAGTCCGGCGGATTCGTACGTGATGATGTACAACCGGACTAAAATAAGGAAGTTCATAGCCAGTAGCCAATAGCTGCCCTAGCATACAGACGAGCCGACTTTTCAACTGGACTTGAGTCCGTCGGAAAGATTTGAAACGTTTTATTTCTAGGAATGTCGGACTTTTGGGAAAAGAAAGTCCGCTGGAGCCCACACACGGTCGAATTGTCCAACGGTGTCCGGTCCGCCGGACCTAGTCCATCGAAAAGTCCGCTCGTGTGTACGCGGCATTACAGGTAAGCATTAACAAGTTATGTTTTCAAGATGTTTTAAAGCACAATACATATAAATCTCCACTAGTGATAAATGAGTTTAATTTAATTTATTCTATAGTAAGAACCATCCATCTGACACAGCCCTTACACAAGCTAAAACATTTGTGGATGTTGAGGACTGAAATGAAAGTGAACCTTTGCTCTGACCATGCAAGGCAAAGCAACAAGGTCACCTAATTTCTTCCCACACCATGCAAACCAACTTGTCAGAGCTTAAACAGGCTGGGGATTTTATCTGGACCTTGTGTGACAGTACCACATTATTATTACACGGAAGAATGGGAATTGATTACGTGCTCCTCTATACCTGGTAATATCTGGTATTTCTCTTTGCCCACAGCAGCTGAACAGCATGATAAAGTGAAGCAAAGATCAATATATGCTGCTGGAGAGGGGAAAGTTAGGTGACTCTCTTGCTTTAATCAGCATCAGCAAAGCAAAGTGATTTCTTTAGGAAGCAAACATTTCAATCCTGGTTTCTACTGAGTGCACAAAAGTACAAAATTGATCAATACCATCTCTGGAATTCATAAAAACTGATGCAGACAGATGCGTCAAATTGATATACCTGTCTAGAAATTGCACTTGAATTTCTACTTCTGGGACCCCTCCCAGTATACCATAATTGTCATCTGTGATTAATCAAAGCTGACATTACAGTATACTCAGAGAAGAAGTTGAGAGCTTTAGCTGACAAAAAAGCAGTCTGAATCACTGTTTATAAACAACATTGCTCCAGACCATGGGTTATACAAAGATACAAAGTACCATTTTGTTACTTTTGTATCCTTCTGTTCATTTATTTACAAATAAAAGGGATGAACTTAGATCTGTTTATGATGTCAGTTAAAGTAACCTGGCAAGTAAAAAAAGTTTTTCGTTTTTTTTAATAAAATGTGCCTCGGTTTAACCCCTTATTAACACCAAGGCTCGGTTCACACAGGGACGACTTGTCAGGCGACCTAGTCGCCTGACAAGTCGCCTCCCGTTCTGTGCTATGGAACCGTTCTAAGGGGAGCGACGCAAGTCGCTTCGACTTAGAAAAAGGTTCCTGTACGACTTCGGGGGCAACTTGGGGCGACTTGCATAGACTTCAATACAGAAGTCATTTTGCAAGTCGCCCGGGCAGTCGTGTGCAGGTCGCCTCGGTGAGGCGACCTGCAAGTCGTGCCGCCTCTGGTGTGAACGGAGGCTTAGTTTACTCTAATCAGTCCTAATTACCCACTTAAAGTGGAGTTCCACCCACTTTTACAAATCTTCAGCATCCCTCACTAAACTGTGCACTTTAAACGAATTGGATATTTTTTTTTTCTCAGCACCTACTGTATATCTGCTGTATTCATTTTTCACTTCCTCCTCCCTGGCGTGGCCCATCGCATAATTTCCTGTTTGCAATGCCTTCTGGGAAGGGGCGGCAACTTCCACTGAAACTGCTGTTGCTATGGAAACCTGACCTGAAACCTATTACACTGCTTGTGCTGCACTGAGCATGTGCGAGATCTGCAAGGATGAGATCCAGGAAGAAATACAGTCTGGCTTCAGATGCCCACACTTAAGATGGCCACGGCCTGCTGTAAGTTTATAAAATAACAAACTACTGCTATAAACTAACACAACAGACCTTAGTTTACAGACTAACTTTACTAGAATACATTAAGCTTGTGTATTATAGGGGTATTTTTATTTATAAAGTATAATTTCGGCCGGAACACCACTTTAAGGACTGAGTCTCTTTTTGAGATTTGTTGTTTACAAGTTAAAAACAGGGTTTTTTGCTAGAAAATTACTTAGAACCCCCAAACATTATACATTTTTTTCTAACACCCTAGAGAATAAAATGGTGGTCGTTGCAATACTTTCTGTCACACCGTATTCGCGCAGCGGTCTTACAAGTGCACTTCTTTGGAAAAAATACACTTTTTTGAATTAAAAAAATAAGACAACAGTAAAGTTAGCCCAATTTTTTTTAATACTGTGAAAGATAATGTTACACTGAGTAAATTGATACCCAACATGTCACGCTTCAAAATTGCGCCCGCTTGTGGAATGGCGACAAACTTTTACCCTTAAAACTCTCCATAGGCGACGTTTAAAAAATTCTACAGGCTGCATGCTTTGAGTTAGAGGTCTATGGCTAGAATTATTGCTCTCACTCTACTGATCACAGCGATACCTCACATGTGTGGTTTGAACACCGTTTTCATATGCGGGCGCTACTCACATACGCGTTTGCTTCTGCACGCGAGCTCAGCGGGACGGGGCTCATTTAAAAATAAAAAATGTTCTTATTTATGTTACCTTTTATTTTTACACTGTTCTTAAAAAAAAAAAAAAAAATTCTGTAACTTTTATTGCTATTACAAGGAATCTAAACATCCCTTGTAATAGAAAAAAGCATGACAGGACCTCTTAAATATGAGATCTGGGGTCAAAAAGTCCTCAGATCTCATATTTACACTAAAATGCAATAGAAATGTTAAAAAATGTCATTTAAAAAAAAATGGCCCTTTAAGAGCTATGGGTGGAAGTGACGTTTTGACATCGCTTCCACCCTGCAATGGTATGGAGCCGGATGGAGAAGGAGCCACATCTGATCGCCTCCGCCGCTGCCGACGGCTCCAGTAAGCACCGGAGCATGGTGGGAGGGGGGGGCGAATCTGCGCAGAGACCACTTTTATCTGAAAGTGGACCGCCGGTTGAAGAAGAGGATACCGGGATTATGGCAGCTAGCTGCTGCCATTACAAAGATGTTTCTCTTCAGTTAGGACGTATATCGGCGTACGGCGACCATAAGTGGTTAAAACGGCACTTCACCCAAAGCTTTACCACCTGAAGAACTAGCATGGGTAAGGATGGCACTGGATCCATGGACATATAAGTGTGCCATTATTAAAGGTCAGCAACTACAAATCCTGTAGTACTATTAATTTGATGTTACAGAGGGGAGAACTGCTTTAACTCCTTAGTCTCCTTCTCTCTTCAATTAATATTTTCCTGCTGATTTTTTTTTTGTTTCTATTTTATAAATCACTTGACCCCTACGCCTTTTTCTGACACTTTTGTTTACGTTTAAAAATCTGTATTTTTTTGCTAGAAAGTTTGTTAGAACTCTTAAACATTATATATATTTTTAAAGCAGAGGGCCTAGAGAATAAAATGTTGGGTTTTGCAATTTTTTATGTCACACAGTATTTGCGCAGCAGTTTATCAAACACAATTTTTGGGAAAAAAATACACTTTTTGTAATTTTAATGCAAAAGCAATAAATAAAATGAGGTTCAATGTAGAAAAATGTAAAATAATGCATTTGGGTGGCAAAAATATGAATGCAATCTTTACACTGGAGGGAGAACCTCTGGGAGAATGTAGGATGGAAAAGGACCTGGGGGTCCTAGTAGATGATAGGCTCAGCAATGGCATGCAATGCAAAGCTGCTGCTAACAAAGCAAACAGAATATTGGCATGCATTAAAAAGGGGGATCAACGCCAGAGATAAAACAATAATTCTCCCGCTCTACAAGGCTCTGGTCCGGCCACACCTGGAGTATGCTGTCCAGTTCTGGGCACCAGTCCTCAGGAAGGATGTACTGGAAATGGAGCGAGTACAAAGAAGGGCAACAAAGCTAATAAAGGGTCTGGAGGATATTAGTTATGAGGAAAGGTTGCGAGCTCTGAACTTATTCTCTCTGGAGAAGAGATGCTTGAGAAGGGATATGATTTCAATATACAAATACCATACTGGTAACCCTACAATAGGGATAAAACTTTCACAGAAGGGAGTTTAACAAGAATCGTGGCCACTCATTAAAATTAGAAGAAAAGAGGTTTAACCTTAAACTACTTAGAGGGTTCTTTACTGTAAGAGTGGCAAGGATGTGAAATTCCCTTCCATAGGTGGTGGTCTCAGCGGGGAGCATCAATAGTTTCAAGAAACTATTAGATAAGCACCTGAACGACCGCAACATACAGGGATATACAGTGTAACACTGACATATAATCACACACATGGGTTGGACTTGATGGACTTGTGTCTTTTTTCAACCTCACCTACTATGTAACTATGTAACACAATTTTTTGGCAAAAATATAAAAGATGATGGTATGCCGAGTAAATAGATATCAAACATGTCATGCTTTAAAATTGTGCACACCCATGCAACGGCAACAAAAGATGTACATTTTGCTATCCATAGGCACATTTTTAAAAACTTTTACAGGTTACCACTTTAGATTTGCACAGGAGGTCTTGTGCTAGAATTACTGCTCATGATCTGTGGGACGATCGCTGTTTGTGTGCTTGCCAGACCAACGAGTGCATTTTTCTTTTGTGCGCACAAGCATGGGGGAAGGGGGCACTTTAATTAATTTATTTTTACACTGTTGCTTTAAAAAAAGTGTTTTTATTACTTTTATTGCTGTCACAGAAGGGGGGAGCGTCCCCTCCTGCTGCTTGTAAAAGGAATCTAGCAGCTAGTTAGCCACTAGGACTGCTTTTACAAGAGAGCCGCTAGTCATCATGTGATTAAATATTCATATTCAACCACTTCAGCCCCAGAAGATCCCCCTAATGACTAGGCCATTTTTTGCGATACGGCACTACGTCGCTTTAACTGACAATTGCACGGTCCTGTGATGGTGTACCCAAACAAAATTTACGTCCTTTTTTTCCCCACAAATAGAGCTTTCTTTTGGTGGTATTTGGTCACCTTTGCAGTTTTTATTTTTTGCGCTGTAAAACAAAAAAATACTTCTTTTTTTTCAAATTTCCAAAAAAAAAAGGTAACAATATTTTTTACTTTTTGTTATAATAAATACAAAAAAAGAAAAACAAATAAAAAAAATAAAAAAAAAAATCTTCATCAGTTTAGGCCAATATGTATTCTTCTACATATTTAAAAAAAAAAAAAAAAACGCAATAAGCGTATATTGATTGGTTTGCACAAAAGTTATAGCGTCTATAAAATAGGAGAAAGATTTATGACATTTTTATTATTAATTTGTATTTTACTAGTAATGGTGGCGATCAGCAATTTTTAGAAGGATTGCGGCGGACAGATTGGACACTTTTGATACTTTTTTGGGATTAGTCACATTTATACAGCAATCAGTGCTATAAAAATGTACTGATTAATGTATAAATAACACTGGCAGGGAAGGGGTTAACACTAGTGGTGAAAAAAGGGTTAAATGTGTTCTCTGGGAGGTGTTTCTAACTGTGGGGGGAGTGGACTGACTGGCAGTACAGAGAGATCGCTGTTCCAAATCACTAGGATTAGACAATCTATCTGTACTCCCCTGTTAGAACAGGGATCTGTTTGTTTACAGTGACAGATCCCCATTCTGGCTCCCTGTGGAGCGATCGCAGGTGGCAGGCGGACATCGAGGCCGCCGGCCCTACGCATCAGCCCCCCCCACGTGCAGCGGGCGTGTGCGCGCCTGCTATATCTGTTAAAGGGACTGACATACAGGTACGGCAATTCGCGGGAACGAGCTGACCTGCTGCAGTATAATGATGGCGGCTGGTCGGCAAGAGGTTAAACATTTGTTGTTTTTGTTTTTAGTTAATTGTTTTACATATTTGACATATAGTTACACATTTCCCATTTAAGAAAGCACAAAGTTGAAAAAGAAACTACTTTATTTACCATATATACTTAAGTAAAAGCCGACTCTTTCAGCACATTTTTTATGCTGAAAAAGCCCCCCTCGACTTGAGGGTCTTGAGTGACGGTGCAGCCTCACTGTGCCCATCTGCAGCTGTACCCTTGACAAGCAAAACAGCGGCTGTGTCATGCAGTCTTAACTGATAGGCAGCCGTCCACTGTAACAAAGCCCCGCCTCCTACTCATCCGTGATGGACGGAACACTGAACACTGATACACTGCTGGGAAACTGAATCAGTGTTCCGTCTATCACGGACGAGTAGGAGGCAGGGCTTTGTTACAGTCGACGGCCGCCTAACAGTTAAGACTGCATAACATAGCGGGAGACACCCACTGTTTTGGTTATCAAAAGGTACAGCTGCAGATGGGCACAGTGAGGCTGCAGATGGGCATTGTTTACCCAGTAGCTGCCGCATTTCCCACCCTAGGCTTATACTCGAGCCAATAAGTTTTCCCAGTTTTTTGTGGTAAAATTAGGTGCCTCGGCTTATATTCGGGTCAGCTTAGCCCTCATTCACACGAGGCAGACTCTACTTCCACGGAGCCTGCCTCGGTCCGCCGCCTCAGTGGGAGATCTCTCCGTTGATCTCCGCTGAGCCGGCGGATGACAGGTCCCTCTCTGCTTACTGAGCTGGGAGGGGCTTGTCAGGCGCTGCTGCCACCTATGAAGGGATCGGATGAAAATGGACAGCATGTCCGTTTTCATCAGATCTCACCCGATCCGATCCACCAGCGACAGATGCGAACGTAGGAACATCCGTCTGCTTTTTGCGGATCGGACCGGGTCAGATGTCAGCGAACAGACCGATCGTGTGAAAGGGGCCTTATACTCGAGTATATACGGTAACTTTGCAATGCTTTGTACCAGAATCATGATTTTAGTGTCATTTTAAACAGGACAAATTACAAAATAAAATTACAAAATAAAACGTGCACATTTTATGTGCAGTAACACCATTTTTAAAAAAGAAACTGTGTTTTGTTTAGTTTTGCTGTGTTTTATTGTCTAAGGATTGCAAAAAAAAAATGATTGTCACAAGACAATTTAATGAAAAGAAAACCTTGTTTGTCCCTAAAAAAATATATGTATTACCTTTTTATCTTTAGTAATGGTAAAGCTATTGCTGAATAAACAGGTCCATGCAGAAATGTAAAAATTGCTCTGGTCTATAGGGGGTGAACAGGTGTGAGAGGGGAAGTGGTTAAGTCACTACAGATTGAAAATACAATGTAAAGTATTTACAATTATTATTCTTTTTTTGGTAGTTAAATTACTACAATAGCTGCAAATAATGCTTTCATACATCTGAAACCACTTAACTGAGCACTTCCTGGTAGAGAAACATTTGAAAACACAATATAAATTCTAACCACATGGCATTAGTCAGAGATGACAACAGGATATATTTAGTTGTATAACTTTTTTTTTTTTTTTTTTGGTTGTCACAGGTTGGTGCGTGTTTAAGATATCTGAAATGCAGTTTTTACATTATGACTGTATGGAGTACTCACTTTTCAGCATTCACTGCTGCTCTTATTAAACTTTTTTTTTTTTTTGAATGTGCAGCACGTGTTATTCTGTTTCACTTTATTCCTTTGTACAAGTCAATATGCATACAGCATGGACACATGGTAAACACACCTTAATCACATTGCAAATTCATCAGGCACAAGAGCTATATGCAACACATAATCAAACTTTCATTTCATTATCATAAATACCACAAGTACCTTTGACCATTGAACGCCAAGCTGCTATTTTAAATAAGCACTGGTATACATTTCTTGGTCCCAATGATAATATGAATTAATACTGTGTTCTGAGGCTGCATGTGAATCTGCCAGGGTTTAGGGGTGATGTCTAGTGATAAATCCTGCAGCTAAGTCATTCAGTTCCTGGGGCGATATTACAATGTAACCACAATGCTTCTGCATTGGTATGCATATTTGGGACTTTGCTATTTACTTGAAAGTTGCATTGGGAAAAAAATGACCAAAAATATATTTCCTCTTCTCTAATCAAAACTTTAAAAAAAAATGGAAATGTGTATGTAAATTAATATGTTAGGACAGATCACAATTCAAAATGAAATGTGATACAGAACTAACATTCTCAAGACCTGAAAAAAGGTTTTGGTAAATTGTAACCTATAGCAGCCAGTCAGACTGGAATTCTACAAACAAAACAACATATGGAATACAGCAGTCAGGATGATCGCCACGCTCACATCAGAGTCCTCCCTTACATCAAAG
Source organism: Aquarana catesbeiana (assembly GCF_042186555.1). NCBI lineage: Eukaryota > Metazoa > Chordata > Amphibia > Anura > Ranidae > Aquarana > Aquarana catesbeiana. The sequence continues at coordinate 585,828,744 of NC_133324.1, read as the reverse complement.
TCCCAACATTTTCCCTATACATCACAGTCTGCAGAGTCCCACCTTACGGCAGAGCCCCCAGTGTGCCACCTTATGGCAGAGCCCCCAGTGTGCCACCTTATGGCAGAGCCCCCAGTGTGCCACCTTACGGCAGAGCCCCCAGTGTGCCACCTTATGGCAGAGCCCCCAGTGTGCCACCTTACGGCAGAGCCCACAGTGTGCCACCCTATGGCAGTGCCCCCAGAGTGGCACGCTACGGCACACCCTTAAGAGTGGCACGCTACGGCACAGCCCCCAGTGAGCCACCCTATGACACAGCCCCCAGTGTGCCACCCTATGGCACAGCTTCCATTGTGCCACCTTCCATCAGTATCCCCTTACACACACCTTTGCACCTTAGTGCTTGGTGTGGTAGGCAGCTGGCGGGAAAAGGCTTTTTTTTTTTAAAATACACGTTGTAGGCTCTGAACTGCGCATGTGCAGTTGTAGAGCCAGCAGAATAGTGAACTGCTGTGGTTGGCCTCAGATCGGGCAGTGGCCATGTGAATAAAAGCCATGCTTGATGGGTACCATGATATCACTGCACAGGTATGTACCCAGACCTGCCCTGCTGCCTGATCCAAGGTCGAGCTCAGCAGTTCACCATTCAGCTGCCTCTGATGGCAACAAGGGTGATTTTCACAAGCATGGGATTGTTAGATCGACTTCTGTTGAACGGCAGTGGGCACATATGGATCATACAGTATACACACACACACACATGCACAGTACACACACACGCACGGTACACACACACGCGTACACATGCACAGTATACACACACGTGCACAGTATACACACACACACACGCATGCACAGTACACACACACGCACAGTATACACACACGCATGCACAGTATACACACACACGCATGCACAGTGCACGCATACACAGCACACACATACATACATACAGTACACACACACCAGCTCTTTTCACTCAAAAATCTGCCTGATGGAACACACTGCTTCCTCCATCTCCTGGTATTCTGAGACTTGTAGTGCCCCAGCAGATCACAGACACAGGAAGTGGTAATGCAGGGGAGGGGGACTGTGCCCGTGCACTGGTGGGCAGGTAATGAGTAGGGAGGTGTAGTAGAGATTGGGATAGAAATTCAGAACGTGTCTTTCCTCAAGAAGCAATGCACTTCACCTCACGCAGAAAATCGATCTAACTGTTTCAAAGACAGGCGGAGCCATGCTAGAGGAAACACATCCTCCTCCCTCCTCACCAGGGTAAACCACTGATAAGAATACATTCAGCTCAGTTAGCTTACCTTCTATCAGGCAGCAGTCCATCCCACACTGCAGGCTGTGTCCCCTCCCTCCTCCCTCTCCTCTAGCTGTCGGCAGCTACAATCTCGGGATTCTTACATCAAAATATGTCGGTAAGGGACATTTCAGGGACAGATGTAAAAAAGCACAATTTTTTTACATATTGACCCTGGTTTTACTGAGGCTGACCACTATGATGGGGTCCCCAGCAGTGCCCGAGTGCCCAAATGGTCAGTCCGCCCCTGGTCTCAAGCAAGCATGAACTTGTATTGAGCTTGTTAGGGGTGAAAGAGATCTGCCTTTAAATTAACAGTGGTGCATTCTTAAAGTCTAACTAAAGACAAAACTTTTTTTTTTGTCTTGGACAGTGTGGAGATGGATTAGAACTCCTATCAGGTTTTTATTGCTGTTTGTGCCCTCATTAGGGAGATTCACCTTCTCTACCTAACTGTCCTGTTTACCTAATTATTGTTGAAAGTGAAAGTAAAAGAAAATCCCACATTTGTCTCCAGAAAAAATAATAGAGGGGAAATTCTCCAATAGGAACACTAGTTCCAATGACCTGGGTGTCCCCATCGGGAGCCCCCTAATTTACAGGGATTTCTGCTCACTTCCTGTTTTGTCTGTGGGAGAGGAAGAGAAGGTAAATCTCCCCATTAGGTTATAACCCCTTATAACAGGAACAGGGGTGTTGCTTAGCAAAATCTCAATAACCTGGCACTTGTATTTGGATTGTCCCTGTTGTGTCTGCTGTTTTTTATTATTGTAATTTTTTTCATTTCCAATTTGAACTTATCAACTAATATCCATATAAATTGCCAAGCGAAGGCTAAATAGGAATGGCAAACAGGCTCTGACCCTCCAACTGTTTTTGAACTACGAGCACCAGTTTGCATGGACTTGATGTTCCTCAACAGATGGACAGTTGGAGCTTGCAGTATTAGGTCATAAGTATATTATTTATTCAGAAATTATATGGTAAATGTTCTTACTTGGACTGTTTTAGTGACTGCTAGCCTGCTCCAGTCTCTTAAAGCCCAACTCCAGGCAAAATAAAAGTTTTCCCATGCAGTGGGGCTGTGTCAAATGTTTGTTTTGCCTAGGGGTGAAGAGAAAGCTTTTACTCACCTGATCCTTCATTCCACCAGAAAACAGCACTCGCCATGGTCCAGCAATGGAATGTTCCTAGCCTATCGAGTCTGTGGGCCTGATGACGTCAGAAACAGTCCATAACTCAAGACCGCAGGAACGTGGGAGTTAGGTAAAGTAATCTCCTTTATCCTCTCCCCTAGACAAAAACAGGCACAGCCCCACCGTATAGGAAAACTTTTTTTTGCCTGGAGTTGGGCTTCAAGGGCCAGTTCATAAAACAATTTCTGCATTCAGGATGTGTGCATGCATGTTTTGATGCATTTTCTATGCATTCCAGTGTGTTTTGTTCCCCCTCTTTTTTTTCCTCTCACTTGAGGACAATTGAGGATATGTACATTCCGGTGCATTTTTGATGTGTTTTGCCACATTTTGCATGTATTCCATACTGAAAAAAAAGCAACATATTCTACTTTTATTGACTGCACTGGAACTCTCTGCACTGGTGTGAACTAGGACCATTGGAATGCATGGTAAACACTGTCCATGCATTTTTGATGCAGAATAAAAATGCACTGGTGTGAACCAGCCCCTAGGGGTTAATCTGACAACCTTCTGTGCCTTAAAGGCCAATACTCGAACCTCCCCTGTGGGAACATGTGGTATTGGAGAGTGGACCTGGAATGCTGTGTAAGGGGTGCGGTTTACCTCAGCCTGTCATGGTACATAAAATGCAGAAAGGTAATGCAGAAAGGAAGTGCAAGCTGGGAAATATGAAGAGCATGCTGGTCCGTTACAGCTGCACTGTGACTGTAAGGCCTCATGCACATGACGTTTATACATTCTTCAGTCTTACCTGCACCCGGCGAAGTGGCTGTTCATTACAAGTGAATGGCTGTACATGGGTAACTGCTTGTACGTTCTGATGGCTTTTGCATCAGCATTTACCTGTGCAGCGTATTTCCCCTGAATGCACCACTTTTGCATTTGGGGAAATTGGCACATGCACAGGTAATTGCCGATGCAGGAGCCATGGCAATTACAAGCAGCCTGCCATGTACAACCGGGAAAGCGCGGGACTTTTTATGTTTCAAGACTCAAAAGTGTGTAAATATCCATGTGTGTGAACTTTTGACAGTTATCTATAATAGTTCTAATGCTTAACAGTGATCCCATATTACATATTATATATCTTATATATTATTTGTTATAACACCTTCAGTGGCCTTATAAGCTAATGGTTGGCTGTGTTCTCAGCTGTCACATAAAAAAAGTTACGCTCCTGATGGTTTCAGCCAGATGTCTCAGCATAAACACCGGTAAAAGTTTTTAACCCTTTGAGGTAGGAATGATGTAACGCTGTACACTGTTTTGACAATGTTCCATTATGTCTGATACAGATCTGATCCTTTTTATTGTGATTTTAGTCTGCCTCTGTGTATGTGTCTGCTCTATGTATCTTTGTTTCTACCCTTGCACTTCTGAACTTTCTTCAGACTCAGATTTGCCTCTCCCTTTTTACAATGTCAGCAGCATTCCATTCTTTAATGCATACCATTTCTAATCTTAAAGTGGAACTATGGGAAAAATAAAACATTGCATATATGATATATATGATGCTGTCTGTCACTAGAATTGACTCATCTGTTTTACTTTTTCTGAGTTACTCATAATAGGTGTACTGTCAGGATCAACAGGTAATAAAAGTATGTCACAAAGAGGACTCAGAAAAATAAACATTTCTGTGTTGATTCTAGTTAGAAACTGCATCATATGCCTTTATGAATTCACCTTTAGTTCCACTTTAAAGTGGTTGTGAACATGCTATATTATAGATACTTTATACTACAGTAATAATGATGCTGGCACCATAATGTGTCTGTGTTCCATAGTCTGATAGGCCTGAGGCAAGATACAGGCTGTGCTTGAGCAGGGGGTGTGTTCTAGAGGCAGGTTGTTATTAGAAGAGGGTGTGTGTCAGAGGCAGGCTGTGATTGGAAGGGGGTGTGTGTCAAAGGCAGGATGTTTATGGTTGGAGGTGTGGTGGCTGAACAAAATACCCATGCTGTGTGTCTGCACAGTGTCCTGTACCTCTGCATGGGCAGCCAAAGAATGAAAACTGACTACACAAGAAGAGATCAACTTCTGTGCTTTATGTGGTCAGTTAGGAACAAGGTGACTGGAAGGATCAACCAGATGGAAGACGTACATAAAAATGATAGGGACTATGATTATAAAATACTCATATGTAATCCTACACACAAAGAAAAAAAAGTTAGGTTAACATATGCTTTACTAAAAGCACCTGAGAGCATTCTGAAATTAGTGCCCGAGACAAATGTACATTAAATTTAATTATGCTTACACTGTCACGAGAGCCTTTAAACACTTTAGACCTGCACTATAGCCAAAAGATGGCTACAGCGCAGCTTTGTTGTTCCGGGATGGTGTCCAGAATCCAGCACGCTCTGTGATCGCTGTGTTCAATCACAACGGCCCTTTACCATGTAATCAGCTGTTTCCAAGCACAGATGATCACCGTGTAAACAGATTTGGAGGTTATCAGTGATACTTTCCTTACGTGCTGTCACCGGCCAGTGTCACAGGTGACATGTGCATAGATAATCAGAGCACTGATCATCAGTGTCCTAATTATCAGTGCAGCCCCATCAGTGACAATCAATGCCCATCAGTGCTGCCTATCACTGTCCATAAGTGCTGCCTATCAGTGCCTCCTTATCAGTACCACCTATCAGTGCCCATCAATGCCACCTATCAGTGCCCATCAGTTCTGCCTATCAGTGCCACCTATCAGTGCCAATCAGTGCCACAAATCAGTGCTGCCTCATCAGTGTCCATCAGTGCATCCTGCTCAGTGCACATTAGTGAAGGAAAAATATTAGTTGTTTGCTAAATTTTATAGCAGAAACTAAAAAAAAGTTGTTTTATTTTCAAAACTTTCGGTCTTTTTTTGTTTGTTTAGCAAAAAAAAAAAAAAAAAAACCAGTGGTGATTAAATATCACCAAAAGAAAGCTCTGTTTGTGTGAAAAAAATGATAAAAATTACATTTTGGTACAGTGCTGCATGACCAAGCAATTATCCCTTGAAGTACGACAGCGCTAAAAGCTGAAAATTGGCCTTGGCTCATTAGGCAAGTGGTTAAAGCAGAACTCAAGGCAAACAGCTAAATACAGTTGAAATACATGTGTGGGAGCCATTTTACCTACCTAAATATCTGTATTTTTACAGCCCTGCCACACAGCACAATCTACCAGGGTAGAGGACCTGGTGTTTCTCTGCAACAGTTTCACTTTCACTTACAGTTCACCTAAACACCCTGTGATTGCACAATGAAAGGAGAAGCAGCAGAGTGCTGAGTTAATTTCTATGTCACTCTGCTTTCTCCTCCTATTAGCAAACTTCTTGCACTGGAGTACACCTGACTGGCTTTATATGCTATGTCTTCCTCACACTCGCTAATCTCTCTTGGACAGACTGAACAGTAGACTGCAAGAGGCTGATACAAAGTCAAATTTGGGTGTGTACACAGCTTGCATTTAAAAAAAATGCATGCAATTATATAATAATGATTACACCATAGCTCCCAACTGATTTTGAGGGACTGTCCCTGATTTGGAACAAAGTCCCTCTGTCCCTCTTTCCTCCTCATTTGTCCCTCATTTTGATCTGATTTATATAGCTGTATTTAAAATGCACTTTTTATCTTTCAAAAAGTGTTTCTCAGTGCTAAACCCTTTATCCAATTTTTAAATTGCTGCATTTGTAAATTAAAAAAAAAAAACAGTATAAAGGAATAGTAGTGGTAAAAAATGAAAAAAAAAAGCACTTGTGGGTTTAACTAATATATTTTTTGTATAATTCTCCTTTAAGGGGGCGTGACAGAGGGTGTGTCCAATGCCTACATACTTTTCCTAACAGGTGTCCCTCGAGCCCTTTTCAAAAAGTTGGGAGGTATGATTACACAATTGTGTTCAATTGCTCCTTTTTTAAGCTTCAACTTTAAAAAACCTTTACATTTCCTGACATTCAGTTCATTATCCATTGCTCAGATGGATGAGCACCTTGCATTTGAATCCAAGCAACTGATATTTCTTGTGGACAGCTGACAAACATGTCTTGGATGAGGCATTGCCTGCTAGAAGCCTTCTAGCAAAAAGAGATAGGATGGATTCTGCAGCAAATTTGTGCTCCGACCCTGACATTGGTAGTTTTTAGATACAGTTAGGTAATGTTTACACTTGTGGTTGGGGGGGGGGGCAGTGAAAACACACAGTTGAGCTATGTTCTTAACTCCCACAATCACTCCCCCTTAAGGGAGAAGTACAGCCAAAGCTCATTTGGCTGTACTCCTTCTATGGATCCCAGGAGTGCAGCGCGTCCTGCACTTGTGTGACCCGTTTTCAGCAGAAGCCCGCTGTGCCTGTTTTAATCATCAACCATGTGAGTTGCTAAATGTTGTACCTTCATTAAATGCAACCATATTGCTACACTTAGAGGTGCCTCTCTTCTCTTTTATACTCAGTTGGGACATGACGCTACTTGTATATATCAAGACATTGCTTGTATATCAAGTCAAGATTTATTAAAACATTTTATCTTGTCTTGCAAAACGCTCTCAATCCAAGGTTTTACTGTACAGTACTAGCAAAACAGTACTAAAAAATATTACTCAAACTTGAGGAATTTTATTATATGCCTCTGTAACTAATGAACTACTCTGGTTTATTGCATATTTTCCCAATATGTAGAATGGATTCTATTGTGTACCATATATAGGGGATTGTAACTACACTAATTAGAAGAATAAAAAGTAATAACATCACAGCTCTTTAGAAGACAAAATCACTGTAACTGATAGTATTTATCCAAATGTTATCCCTGAATGAGCAAATGTCCCCTTTGGATCAATCCAATAGATTGAAAGCAGAGCACAATTACTTTCTTTCTCTCTTCGTGTAAATCTTTCACAGATTTTCCAGCATACTGGAAAATCCTTGTAAATGTTAACATGTTTCTGCCATTCAATGTACTTGTTATTGCCCCCTAAGTGTACTATTGAATGACTCAGGTCTTACTAGAGTGTCAGTTCAGGGCTACTGGATGAGGTAGGAACAGCTAATGTATAGTCAGCCCTATTTTGTATAAATATTAACTAAAGTATGAAGACAAACATAGATTTATAAATGTAATGGCAATGTAAGGTGTAAGATGTACTTTCCATATATCTTTGAATATGAAATGTGTTTAATTTTGCACAAACAATGTATGATGTCTGCTTTTATCAAAACACATATTGTATCAGATATTTACCTGTCACCTGTTAAAGGCATAATCATCTTTGCTTGAGTCGAGAATACAATGAAGGACACTCGCAGTCTTGGACTGGAAAGAGAAAAGAATACATAAAGATCATTAATCAATGCAATTAGCATTTGGTAGAATGCATCCTAAAGATATAACCAGTAGTGATAATGGCACCAAAAGCCACAAACAAATCTATCATCCATACTCTTCCTAGATTTATATACAAACTTATAAGTCGTTATTCCTACTTTATTTATGAATATCCTCATGAAGGGAGGGGAAAGAAGAAAAATTAAACAGTAAACAAGGGAAAGCTTAAGGGAAGTGAAATGGAGCAAAATAAAAACCAACAAAATAACAAAAAATGTATAAGGGGTGCAGCCTTCAATGAAAACAGACCGTCAATGCAATCAATAGATTTAGAGATATCCGTGTAAATATTTTTTTTTCCATAAACACTTTATAAAAGTGGTTTTGAACCTGGAAAATCAAATGCAAACAGAACATAATATGGCAGGTAAAGAGAACAGTCTGTCATCTGTAATCCTCCCCGCTCTACTGATTAAAAAAAACCCTGACACCATGAAAAAAAATGGTGATGCCACTCCTCTTCTCCTTTGATCGATAGCCTGTGTAATAAGACACATGCACGAGCCTGTGTGAAGGGGGCGTGTCTGCTGCTCTGTACCTCTCTGTGCCTGAGATCCGAGCCGACAGTGTTGGGGGGTGGGACAAAGAACGAGTTGGTTGGTATTTTGATACTAAGTTAGCGGTATAGGTGTGGATGGACTACCATTCTTCCGCAGACAATCTTATATCTAATTACTGCTCCCAAGCAAAACACGCTGACCCTGAATTGGAAGGGAAATATCTAAACAAGGACAAATGCATAGATTGCATAAAGACTCAAAGGAGGTAAGGGCCTTAGACCATGTGGTAGCTGCAGTGGGAACATCTAGGAATTGCTTTAGTTAGCAAATATATCGAAAAGGGAAATTGCTTGTTTTGGAGAGCAAAGTAAGTGCTCTGTAGCTTAAAAACTTGCCAAATATAAAGAGATTTCCAAGCTCAAACTTACCAACCAGCCAGTGACCAACCAAATTGACCTGTCTAACAATATGCGTTAAGAACAGGGGTTTAGTTGCACACATTTGCAAATACATGCATAAGCTGCAGGCCCCGCTAAGGCAACCTGTTTTCTGCAGTCCCTAACTACTGAAAGTCTCCATCTTGGAAGCACATGCATTTATAGTGGATAGATAGGGGACAGGTGAGCCTGGAAGGAGCCACCCCTCCTTAAAAGGTACAGGGTCACACTGAACACCCAGCACATAGGATTAGGATAGCAAGGGTGTCAGTGCATTGCCTGACCAATATATTCAAGGTACGAAAAAGTGGCGACTGCTCCCACCTATAACTGGACTTTGTAGCAAGGAGCACTGGAAGGGCGCTTAAAAACTTGCCCCATCAGAAAAGATGGTAGGCTAAGACATCACTATGGGAACAGATCTCAATAAGAAAGTTCTCTGACATGCCTGGTATGAAGCCTGGATTTGGGTTAAAGGACTTAGGATGGACAAGAGGGAAGTGTGTTTGAAAACTGAACCTATGAGCGGATATTTTAATACAGCTCTGGGGTGTGTTGAAGTAGCAGTCAAGGGACCAATCTCCCTTGAGAGAAGATGAGAGAAGGATTGTTTCAAGCATTGCCAGCCTTTTCCATCAGTATGTATTTTTCACTCTATAATTCTCTCAAGCTGACAGGCCCAGAAACACTTTTTAACAACATTGTTTAGTGAATTGTAGGCAACAAGTGGGACTGGATATCAACCCTTGCTTTGTATGATGGTATAGATATCCATAATGCCTTCCAAGTGTCCTTTTAAACATGGTAAAGTTTGGTTCTATCCTTGTTGGTAGTAGGTGCAGCTAAAGAGGCTTAAATAGGAAGAGGGACTGTAGGGTAAAGAATTTACATTACAAAGAAAAATAAAATCCAGATGATTTATTGGCATTAATTAAAATAATAAATCCCTGCCCATCTGTACCTAACACATGAAAAGAGTCTCACAAAAGCAGTTCAGTCACTTTGACTTAAGTTGGTAGACAGAAAACAGGTCCAGCTTAATACCTAGCAGTTGATTATAGGTTCCTCAGAAAGTGGAGGTAAACTGTAGGTTCCTCAGAAAGTGGAGGTAAACTGTACAACATATCTAAAACTATTTTGGGGGAAACCCATTGGCATAAAATATCTCTTGCAAGATGGCTAGGAGACCTATCAGAAGGACTAAATAAGCTATTTAAAAAAATGATCTATCCCCTATAATGATGATTAGCCACTGGACTAAGCTAGGCTAATGAAAAAATCTTTGGTACATACATAGTACACGAGACCACAGATGGTGAGAAACATGTTATGGCAAAGATTATAGGGCAATAGCCCTGCATTATGTCTTCCAATTGAGTACTTGTTCTAGAAGTACTGGAGACACAGGACCAAGGACAAAATAAAAGTTATAAGTGTCAAAATCTTCTTACTGGGATGAACAGGACATTCACTTTGAAAGTTTTCTCCACTGGAAAAAAATATAAGAAAAATGTACACTAGAAGAAAAACAGACAGAGAAAGCCCAGACTGCAGTTTCCGGAGGATTAATGACCTATATAGATGGTGACCAAATGGTTGCAAAAGGCAACACCAATCTTTCAGAGAAATATTCTCAACAAGTTGCTCCCTATCTTCAGTTGCATAGTTTTTCTAAAGGCTAAATTGTATATCAAACCAGTATTAAAGCTCCTAAGCAAGAAGTCCTTTGCTCAGGGGCTGAACTGAACACCTGTCACTTGGTAATTTCACAGGACACCAGAATTTTTCTGTGCTATAGATCCCTGCTTCATCCAGCAGATAGTGTGGGCCCTTGGCAAGTAAGAAATTACCTATTCAACGATTTAAGTAGCCATAAGACTTGGTCATGTTAACAGAGGCTGCCCATAGGAGGTAAGTGGAGCCACCATTCCTTAAAGCATTCAGAACTACCTATACATGTATTGCTGAAATTGGAAGCAGGGGTGTAAAATGGCTGAAAAAAATATCATATATTTTTTTTTTATTGCCACGGAATATCAAAATGTAATTTTTTTTTTTTATATTAAGGGCTCAGGAAATTATGTACCCTGAAATCTTATTCAAGATCATTAATAGAAAAATGTATGTGAACCTCTATAATACATACCTCTTAATAAGATGGTAACTTGAGTTTATTATTTAAATCTGACATTTAGACTGATTTATTTAGACTGCAAATAGTTACAAAACTATTTTAAAGATGTGGGCAATATTGAGTAGGTTCACCTTTTCACAAAAAATTAAAGATGAACTAACATTATACACCATCCCCACCCTTCAGTCCCTACTGCACTTGGGTGATTAGCTGTCATTACCAGTGCAGCAGTCTGGGGACCTCCTTCCCCTTCTTTCCTTAGAGCTTCCATGAAGGATCAGAGTGATGATTGGTCAAAGTGGTCATATTCCAGCATGTGAGCAATCAGAATGACTCTGATTCATCCCAAAAGCCCCAAAGAAAGATGGAGGAGAAGAGTAGGGCTTTCAAACCCTGCATGGGTAGTTACAGCGAATCACCCACAGAGGTAAGCAGGGACCAGGGAGGTGAGCAGGGTGTAGGGTGTTAGTTCATCTTTTATTTTTTGTGAAAAAGCAAAATGACACTTTAATTGTTGCTTGCAATGTTTGATTAGGTTTGATGAATCCATTATTATGATGTTTATGGATAAGGAAATTATTATGATGGTTTAGATAAGGACCAACTTACATTGAAAAAACATTTGGAATACATGAAAATACAAGCTGCATTTGACTATTGTAAGGAAACATTCACATCTAAAAAAAGAACTCCATTAAAAATATAACTTTTAGGCCTCATGCACACTGGATGTTTTTACACCTGCTGTTTTTGGCTTCAGGTGTTTTTTTTCTGCAGGCAGTAAACTCCATAGCATGTTATCCTGTGTGTCCAGGATGTTATCAGCGTTTTTTGGCAGAGGCGTTTTCTGGCTGGAAAAATGCTACAACTCTGAAAAGTGAAAAAATGCTACTATTCAGTGTTTATGAGCGTTTTTGAGCCATAAGCTTTTATAGGAGTGTAGTTAAAAAAAAAAAAAAAAAAAGAAACACTAAAAAAGTTGCAAAACTTGTTTTTTAATGCAGCATTCTACAGCTAAAGCTACTGGCGTTTGTATAATGTCCAGTGTGCATGAGGCCTTATAAATAGATATCAAAACAAATTCTGATTGTTGTTCTTACATATAATGATATGAAGTATCTCAAATACAAGCTGCTTTGGCCCTAAAATTAAATGCCCTTTAGGAATATTTCAAACGGAAATGTTAAAGTGTTGCTCACTTCTCCAACATCCTTAATGTTTAATGTGATCTGAGTGATCTTGTCTATTATGTGTATTCAGATGCACAATATGAAAATGCATGAACAAGCACAATTCAGAGGTTTAGACAGTAAGAGTGAATAGCACACCAACTGCCAAGTATGCTGAATGCAACTGTGTAGACCCAGATTTCATTCTGATTTTAACAGCCTTAGTCTAACTAGATAACATACAATGTTTCTGGAAGGCTGGTCACCCTTTAAAACTTGTACACAGCCTGGCATCTGGATAAGCGAAGCATATATTAAACAAGTCTGACTGCATTTGGCATGCCTCAAAAATAGCCACACAGGATAATTATCAGTTATACAGTAGTGGAGTTTATCAGGACTGATTGCACTTGGCAGCCCCAGCAATGAAATTTGACCCATACTTCTCAAAAATGTTTATATCAAGCCATAGATAGATAGATAGCTAGATATAGATAGATAGAAACAAAAAAAGGTATCGATTTATATAACTATAAAGGTAGCACACTGAACACTTTTTAAAATGTATTTTTCACATACTGAAGATTTTAAAACAGAACTATATTTCAGGTCAAATTTCATACCAACAATTATTATTATTATTATTATTATTATTATACAGGATTTATATAGTGTTGACAGTTTACGCAGTGCTTTACAACATAAGGGCAGACAGTACAATTACAATACAACTTAATACAGTAGAAATTGCAGAGCCCTGTTTGTTAGTAAATTAAATTTAGTAAAACTGTTTAACACTGCTTTGGCAAGGGTTTAGCACTGAATTTCTGGCATAAAACTGTTTTGTATTCAAAGGGGTTGATTTACTAAAGGCAAGTAGACACCAGAGGTAAGTGAATAAGTTATAGCTCTGCTAACTTCCATCATTCAATTACATGCAAGCAAAAATGCATGTATATATTTTCCTTGCATGTGATTGGGCATTCTTTGCAAAGTGAAATTTTACTGCATTTAATAAGCACTGAGGAAAACTTCCTTTTAAAGTGTAACGTACCTTGCAAAGTGAAAAGTCTATTTGCCTTAAGGTGTCAAGCCCCAAAAATATGAAATGGAGATCTGCAGATGCACCCAAGAAGAGAGGAGGTCCTTTTAAGAATTTGCATCAAATTTTGATCGTTATTGATCATAGAATACACTTATAAAACACCTTTTGAGGCCTAATACTGGCCACTTATTTATAACTATGGATTAATTTTTTATGAATTTTATGGTACCCAGGCATCTATGTCTTTTCATTTAGTGCTAGTTCACACCATATGTAGTTCCGTGCGCTTTTTCTGCACTAAAAAATGCATGCAGTGTTTTCCATGTATTCCAATGGCTCTAGTTCAAACCAGTGCAGTCAGTTTCCAGTGCAGAAAAAAAAAAGTAGAGCGTGCTGCATTTTTTTCTGCACAGAGCTGTTCTAGAACCTAGCAAACTGTATCAAAAATGCACGAGAACTGCGTGTGGTCTGTAAGCAAAAACTGATCCAGAACATATCCGGAGTGCATTTTTGTGGTGTGAACTGTCCCTAAAAATACACGCAGTGTTTTCCATGTACAGTATTCCAATGGCTCTAATTCACACCAGTGCAGTCAGTTCCAGTCAGTTTGTGGTCAGTTTCCAGTGCAGAGACTGACTGGAACTGACTGCATTGCTGTGAACTAGAGCCATTTTAATACCTGGAAAACACTGTGCATGCATTTTTAGTGCAGAAAAAAAGTGCACAGAATGGCATCTAGTGTGAACTGGCCCTTAGTGTCTCTACACACCCGCCTGAGGAAGGTGCGATGACACTATTATTGGGCTGTACATGGTGTGTGCAGAGCTGCGGAAGGGACCCAACAGGTCCACGCACAACAGACTGTCTTCAGAAAACTTCAGAAGGCGACACATACAAGACCAGTTCCCCTGCATGAGGGAAGAACATCAGTGGTTGGTCCTTTTTACAGGAAATTCCTGTACAGAGGCAAAATGTAGATGTTTAATGCAGGAATACTATACAGATGAAAAATATAAAACTGTACACAAAGGATACCAAAAGTAAAGTAGGAATACACCTGGGTCTTGTATTTAGATAATATTTGTTTAGCCTTGATTTAGCTTTTAAGTGCGTTTCTACTTTTACAGTCAAATTTGAGAAAACCCTACTCTATATTTGTTATGTGCTCCCATTCACACAGTATGCCTAAAAAAATTAAATATTCCTTACCTGTTTCTCGGCAGTAGGTGTCATGGATGACTGCCAGGTTTATTAAATCATATTAGTGAGCCTGTCCCAAGTCTGTCCACATTGACATACATTTAAAGAAACCCAAGCCTCTACAACTTTAACCCTTTGTTGGGACAGACAGTGTTTAAATTCAGTTAAAACTGAACATGAAGATATGCCTGCACAATACAGACAGTGTTAATTATGGCAAACACAGGGTTCAGAATAGAGCATCTTAAAAAGCTACGCTGCAGTTTTTATTTATTTATTGTTTTTTTTTTTAAGTTATGCTATGTGAATGGGGTCATGTAACAAATATAAATATAATATAAAGTAAAATAAAATAATATATAATATAAAGTAGATTTTATACCAATTTGGCTGCAAAAGTTAAAATACACTTTAACTGTTAGGGGTTGGTGCAGTATTTATCTCCTCAGGAGCTAAATATACTCTCTGTAGAGAATATCAGTGTAGCATGTTGGACTGGCTAATATTTATTATGAGATTTCCTCACTGAGATCTCACAATTCTGTTGTCCCCTTATGTAACCCTGTACAGTCCAAACTGTGCAAATCCAACATTCCAATGCACACATATCACATAACACATCATAGGTTTTCAGTAGTTGACATAAAATCTGGCTTGAAAGTACAGCTTTGCTTTAAGTGTAGCTTTCCTTCAACTTTAGCAGTCCCTGAGACTGGACCTAGCTTCTGGGTATATAGTTGCATCAATAGGCTATACTCAAGTAGAGGTCGCACAGTGTTCCTAACTCTCAAAGGAGAATGTTAGCTTTAAAACCAAAGTACACAGCCTGACCTGTCCATACAGCCCAGGTGATGTATTGCTAGAACATTAGATTTCCATAAAATAACTAAAGCTTTTAGAGAAGCTAGCATTGAAATTCATTCAGAATTAAAAAAAGTGTGGCAGAATGGTTGATATAGAGTAGACCAATGTCAAAAACAGAAATTATATTTAAAAGTCAATCAGCTAATTCAATATGGTAAAAGATAATATTTCAATCATTTGCTGGCAAAGAAAACAATCCCGGTCCAAAAAGTGGAAAGCTGAATTTCAGGTATGTTTTCTTCTTTTTTTTTCATAGTGACATTGATCCAGCTTGGACCAATGTAGGTATGTATATTCTATACCTGGCCAATTTTTGCGGAAGGTGAAATAACTATAAAAGCTGCTGCTACTACAATGATTTTTGCTGTCTTCCAGGTCTTGTACCAAGTTGCTATCCTGCTGCATTATAACTGCAGGGAGTCACCCACTCAGCACGGGCATCATTCAGAGAATGCCTTCCATTTTTACTAATTAATACAAGGCATACTTTGATTGAATGAGGTGGGGCAGTGACTTTACCATAGACACCTGACAAAAATACAAGGCACTCTCTGAATGGCGCCTGTGTTGAGGGGGCAACACCTTGTGTTAACTATGCAGCAGAGCAGCTGCATGGCAAAGAACCCAGATGACAGCAAAGATTACCGTAGTAGCAGCAGCTACTACGGTGATTATTCACTTCAATAGGGTTTGGCCAGGTATGGTATAAGTATCGCTAAATTAGGATAAGCTAGACCAAGGTAAATATGTAAAAAAGAATCTGGCATTTATTTTTTTTTCAATATTGATTTTTATTGAGATTTTACAGTTTAACAGTGGTATAAATTGCAAATCAAGTAAATCTAAAATCAATTTATCCTATATCAATCAAATGAAACCATTAATACATATATTCTTTAAAGAAAACAGGCACCATAGAAGAGTGATAATTTATGTATTCACTATTGGAAAATAAGTATATATAGAATACATGTATTATAGAGTAGTATAAGAAGTAGGGAGGGTAGGTAAGAAAAGTAGGGGTATAGGGAGGGTGAGGGAGAGAGAGAGAGAGAGAGAGAGAGAAAGAGAGAGAGAGAGAGAGAGAGTTATCAAAAGGTAATTAGTCCGTTTTTTCAATTTTTCGTGCATACCAACTTTTCCAAAGGAGCCAAAGATTTTGGACGTTGGTCTGTGAATTGTTTCCCCTTGAGTTTATAATCTCATACATGCAGTGTGAATTTACTAGGGTGATCATGTCCAATAAGGTTGGAATGTTTGATGTTTTCCAGCATCTAGTGATGAGAAGTCTGGTTGCAAGCAGTATGTGTGTGAGAACTGTTCTAAATGTAGGTGGTATTGTTTCTGATAGCATGTTGAGAACAGCTAATTGTGAAGTAAGAGTTATGTTGTAGTGAACTACTTCTTGAAATCAGAAGTTCTACTTCTTTCCACATTTTGTTAACATTGGGCAAAACCACAAAATGTGGATTAGGGTTCCTGTTTGGTTACAATTTTTCCAGCAAAGAGATTAGGTAATGGTTTGGAACTTAGCCAATCTGGGAGGTGTCAAGTACCATCTGAGTGTTATTTTGTTTGTTAGTTCCCATAAGGAGGTGCAACATGTGGCTCTATGCCATTGTTGTTCGGAGTATTGCATCTGAATGTCTGTTTCCCAATCTGTAAATAGTTTAGATTTATAGAATACCAATTTTTCTTGAAGTGTAGAGTAAATGAGAGAAATGCCTTTTGTATCTGACTCATGTGAGAAATTGAAGTTCCATAGCTTGGTAGGCAGTGCTCCTTCCATTTGTGTGTATGCAGAGAGACCTGTTTAAATTCGGTGATAGATGACATAGTCTGATGTAGGTGCTTTGTAAGCCAATTGTATTAGCGAGAATGGTTTGTGTTTTATCTTGCTTCAGTATATGATGCATGTGACAGTATCCATTTAAGAATGGTTAGATCAGGTGATACTAATTGGATTCAAAATGGTATTTGTAGGCGTGTGGTGGTGAGTGAGGACCACTTGGTGTTATGTAATATTTTCCAAGCTTTGACCGATGCTTGAATGGTTGGTGAGTAAAGGCGGATATTAGATACAGAGATAATTTTTAAGATTGGGGCCTGATGTTTGGGAGAGAATGGTGGCTACATAATAATCTTTGATATTAGTGTTTCCCATTCCACCCACCGTCCTGTGTTTGAGTTTAGAGTGGCTGCTTCTCGTTTTTTTACCCTGCCATATACCGTATTTATCGGCGTATAACACGCACTTTTTTCCCCTTAAAATCAGGGGAAAGTCGCAGGTGCGTGTTATACGCCGATCCCCTGCGATCCCGTGGTGTCAAAACTTCAAAATCGCCGACCGCGATTTGAAAATGGCGCCGCCGGCGCCGAAATACACAGAGCCGGTCCTCGGCTCTTTCCGGCGGCTCTCGTTCATTTTCGGCTCCACTCGTAGTCCCGAGCGGAGCTATCCGAACCTACTCGGCTAGGTTCGGATAGCTCCGCTCGGGACTACGAGTGGAGCCGTAAATGAACGAGAGCCGCCGGAAAGAGCCGAGGACCGGCTCTGTGTATTTCGGCGCCGGCGGCGCCATTTTCAAATCGCGGTCGGCGATTTTGAAGCCCAATATGGCAGGGACAGGGGATCGACGGCTGCAATGGGGCAAGGCTGCACTGGGGAAGGCTGCACTGAGGAAGGCTGCACTGGGGAAGACTGCACTGACAAGGCTGCACTGGGGAAGGCTGCACTGACAAGGCTGCACTGGGGAAGGCTGCACTGGGGAAGGCTGCACTGGGGAAGGCTGCACTGACATGGCTGCACTGACAAGGCTGCACTGACAAGGCTGCACTGACAAGGCTGCACTGACATGGCTGCACTGGGGCAAGGCTGCACTGAGAAGGCTGCAATGATGGGCATTTAAATGTAAGTTTTTTTCCCTTCAACTTCCCTCCTAAAAGTTTTTTTTCCTTAAAATTCCCTCCTAAATTGGGGTGCGTGTTATACGCCGGCGCGTGTTATACGCCGATAAATACGGTATATTGAAGAACAATAGTTTGGAGGGATTTGAGATATGAGTTGGTTAGTGGGATGGGTAGAGTGCGGAATATGTAAAGAAATCTAGGGAGTATGAGCATTTAAGACGGCTGCTAGCCTACCCCACCATTAGAGCTTGGACAATTTGGTTGTTTCTTTGATTAGCATTTGTTTGGTTTCGGTGTGATTATTGTTGAATAGGCCTTTTACTGACTTGGTAAGTGTGATGCCCAAGTAAGATATACCTGTGTCTGCCCAGGGATACGTGTAAAAGTTACGTAATAAGTCGCTGGTTATTGCATCAAGCCCTAGATCTAAAATATAAGACTTATTTTCATTTACTTTATAGTATGAAATGGAACTGAATCTCTTTAGGACATTTTGAAATGAAGCCAGGGAAGATACTGGGTTGATGATCATCATAATTATGTCATTAGCAAACAGATTCATTTTGTGTTCAATCTGTCCAATTTTGAATCCATTAATGTTTATATTAATTCTGATGTGTTCCGCCAGGGGTTCCATTAATGGATTGAAAATAAATATTAACAGGGGACATCCCTGGCGGATTCCATTTGTGAATGGAAATGGTTTTGAGATCATCTCCTCCGTATGGACTTGGGCTGAAGGAGACGACTACAAAGCCATTATGGCTGATAGGATATGTCCTTTGAAGCCATATTTATGGAGTGTTGCCCTTAAGTAGGACCAGTGGACCCTATTGAACGCCTTCTCTGCATCCAGTGAAAGGAGCAGAGAAGGCGTTCGGTTATTTTCAGCATTGTGAGTGATATTTATGGGTCTGCGGGTTGCATCAAAAGTTTGCCTCCCTTTTGTGAAACCAGATTGATTTGGATGTATCAATACGGGCATAATTTTCACAAGTCTGGTCACTATGAGTTTGGCATAAATCTTTGTGTCTATGTATAAAAGCGAGATCGATCTGAATATTTTGGGGTGCTGTAGGTTCCTTTCCTGGCTTTGGTAATGAAATTATTAAAGCGTTAAGCATTTCATTGGGGAGAGAAGAGGAGGAGACAGCCTCATTGCACATTTGTGTAAGGTATGGTGCTAGGGTTGTACGGAACTGTTTGTAATATTCACCAGTTAGGCCGTCAGAGCAAGGGGATTTATTGGTTGGTAAGGTAGAAATGGTATTTAGAATTTCTAGGGGGGGTAAATGGTTCGTTCAGTTCTGTGAGGTGTTGCTGGGAAAGTTTGGTTAACTTAATTTCTTGTAAAAAGGAGTCAATATCTTCTATGAATGGTTGGATGGTATTGAGGTCATCTTTTAGTTTGTACAGTGATTGGTAGTAGTGGCTAAATGCGTCAGCAATAGTTTGAGGGTCTATGAGTTTCTGATTCGTGGCGGGGTGAAAAAGGTGTGGGATCTTAGTTTTAATGTGGTGACCTTTGAGTCTAAGTGCCAGTGCTTTCCCTGCTTTGTTTTCTGTAGAGTATTGTTTGGCTCTAAATTGTGTTTGAATTTTAGTATGCAAGTCTAATAGTACATTTCTAAGTTCCTGTCTGAGGAGAACCAATTTTTCTTTTATTTTGGGATCAGGATTATTTTGGTTTTGTTCGTCTAATGTTTTTATAGTGGATGTGAGGGTGTCTAGATACTGTGATCTCCTTCTTTTCTCCCTAGCACTGAGCTGAATAATAATCCCTCTGATGAACGCTTTGTGGGCATTCCAGAGGATAGTATTGTTGGATGTTGATCCTTCATTCAAGTCAAAGAATTCCTCAAGGTGTTTACGGATATAAGCGGAATGTTCGGGAGACTGGATTATTGCTGCGTTGGCTCTCCAAATCTTGTTGCGTGGGGGATGTGGCCGGTCTGCAACGTTGACTGATACGGGTGCGTGGTCTGACCAAGTGATCGTTCCTACAGAAGAGTCGGTTATTTTGGTCAGTGTCCATTTATCTACTAGGAAATAGTCAATCCGGGTGTATGAATTGTGTCTGTGGGAAAAAAAAAGAGTAGTCTCCTTCGGTGGTGTGGTGGCATCTCCACACGTCATATAAGTCATTGTTCCTTATGAAGGAGCCCATGGGTGAGGCAAGTCTGTAATTGCGGGATGATGTGTCTATGTTGTTGTCTGGTACTACATTAAAGTCGCTACAAACAATGAAGCATCCTTGGTGGAATTTGGTGAGTTTTTTCATTAGCTTGGATAGGATCCTGAGTTGCCCACTGTTGGGTGTGTATACACTGACAATAGTATATCTGGTTTTGTCTAGGGTACAGTCTGGGGCCAGATAACGCCTTTCTTCATCCACCAGGTTGTTGTGCAGCGTGAAGGCGAGGGAATTTTTGAATGCGATCATAACCCAATTTCTCTTAGTGGGACCTGAGGCTTGGAAAATGTGAGTGAATTGACGGTTGGTGCATTGAGGTTCTGCTGTTTTTTTTTTTAAATGCATCTCTTGCAAACAAATGACATAACAGTTGGATTCCCTGGCTGTATGCCACATAGATGTTCTCTTAGTGGGGTGATTGAGCCCCTTGACGTTGAGTGATAGAAATGTAGGCATCTTGTTTAGTATGTGGTAGTGTACAATAAGAAAGGGTAGTACTCATGGCCAGGTGAATTCGATGCGATGTTCTGTGCAGCTCAGTGGGTTGAGACTGCGGAGTTGTTACAGACAGGTGCTCTTGGGGTAGGGGGGGGGGGGTCAACAAGGAGATAAGGGTGAAAAGTAGGAGAAAAGATCAATAGTATGTGTAATAAAATGTTAAAATGGTGGCTGCGGTGAGGTCGTTAGCATAGCACATGGGGATGTTTTCCATGTGCTGATATTATAATCATGAATTTTTTCTATTAATATAAATTTTTAAATCCTTTTCCCATTCCTCTAGCTGTGGGCATATAATGTGAACAGGAATACAGTTCTATTCTTAAGCCCAGTAATTGACAATAGAGTGGAGTGAGTAGGGTGTTATAACCAACCAATATTAAACAGGCTTTAAAAAGGATGAAGCCCCAACTTGCAGATCGCTATAGGGACAGCCTGAGCAGGAGGCTACTGGGGACGGCGCTATGTATGTGTGTGCGTTCCAGCCCTGATAGGGGGATCACATGACCAGCCGTCCTGGCGACGGTGACGTCATGACGGCCGCTCTAGTTGTCAAGGAGAGCGTCCTGTCTCTGGAGCGTCTGTTTTTTCGTTTCTAGCCTGTAGTAACACGCTGAATTGAGACCATATGATTGGCCGTCCCGACGTCAATGACGTCACGGCGGCCGTCCTAATATACACCCATAAGGGGCGTTCTTAGTGATTGACGGCCTGAGAGGGAAGCTCTGAACACTGGGGGTGGGGCTCTGCGTCAGAGGGAGTTCCAGTGTCAGATTATACTAAGGAATAGAGGGTCACATGATCGGCCGTCCTGGCGGAGATGACGTCATGACGGCCCGTGTAATCCCATTTTTTCTGCTAATAGGGGTTTCCTATGTCTTTTATGTCACATGACCGGGCATCATCACACATGAGCCTGGGTTACCATAGTGATTTGAAAAGCTTGGTAGGAAGCAATCCCTTTGACCCCTTGATAGCTGGAGCTGATTGGACGGTTCCCTAGAGGGGTGTCTTACCTTACAGGAAATAGATTTTTTGGGCTCTATATATATAGATGTGATGTCTTTTATCTCCATTAACCGCTGATGAAGTCCAGAGGAGGACGATACGCGTGCGGGAGCTTTTTTGACATCACTGCAGCCGCCATTTAACCCACGTTATTCTTTGATGATATTTTACCTGTATCCCAGCACTAGGGCTTAGTGCTGTGCTTGTGAGTACCTCATATTTTTAATAAATGACATTTATTTTAGCCACGCAGTGTGCACTATGTATCTTCATTTGTATTACATGTGATATGATCTGCAATTTGGAGTGCCATCTCCACTACCGTGGGACCATCTTTCCAGACAAGTCTCCATTCCCTTCCACCTAGCGTGGTACATGCTGGTTTGACCTATCTGTTAGTTCAGGGGTCCATTTGCTGAGGTGAGCGGTTTGGCTGGCCGGTGGTGGTATCACGGATGCGTAGCACTGCATGGAATACTTTTGAGCACCTTTATCATCACAGTGGAGAACTGTTTTCCTACCTACAACTTATCTTAAAGGGACTGTGTCAATAGACTTTTTAGTTTAGCGCTGCACTGCTTTATTGTATTACAGGGGGTCCCCTACTTACAAACATCCGACTTACAAACGACTCCTACTTACAAACGGAGGGAGACAACAGGAAGTGAGATGAAATCTACCCCTAGGAAGGGAAATTCACTCCTGTAAGAGTTAATATGGGAAAAAGATGTCTCCACTGATGCTTTATCACCTATCCTTATTTCCCTAATAACCCCAAATTTTGAAAATCCAATTGTCATTGGGACAGAAAGTGAGGTGAAATCTTCTGAACAGGGGCACAGACAGCAAAACAAATGTTACAGGGGTGATAACCTTTCCCTATGCTATCTAGAAAACTTAAAAATAGATTTTTTGGCTGGAGCTACACTTAAAAAATTTACCTGTTCCGACTTACAAACAGATTCAACTTAAGAACAAACCTAAAGTCCCTATCTTGTTTGTAACCCGGGGACCCCCTGTATATGTTTCCAGGGGTTTTATATGTTTACCTTCAGTGCACAGCAGCTTATATTTCGTGTTAGTTTCATTTTTGCGCTGACTGTATTATTTTAACATTGATTCATACAAACATATCACTGTCTAGCAGCATTAATTATGGATATATTTCAATATTTAGAAAAAAGAGAAATTAAATTAGGGGAATTTTTTTCCAGAAAACAGAACACTCAAGAGGCTAATGAGTTAGCTCTGGGCTTCAGAAAGCTCGGACATTTGTTCGAGAAAAAAGTCAAGACTTGGTGGGACATAGTCTCCTTCGAACAATATTTAGCCGAGAAATTGATTCCTAGGCGCCTAAGATGGGAAGTGCCTCCCAATGATGGCCTCATGGATAACGACTCATTAAAAGAATGGGGAGATTTCTTTACCAGCAAAGGCCTTGAATTGGTTGGATTCCTGTTATCACGCAAACGGCGTAAAATGAAGCAGTTAGAAATCCAGATTACGGAGCTTAAGAGCACCATGGAGTCACATAAAGAATCGGAAGAATTCCTCAGGCTGTCTGCTGAATTAAAGAATAAACTCCAAAAATGGGATTATGAAATACAAAACAAAAAGAAGAAAAAATTTATAAGAGATCTAGAGGACTTTGGGAGAGGGAATGTGTACAAATGGCAGTCAAAATCTGGGGACGGTAATAACATTCTGTCACATCCAGATCTTCAGGCTACTGATTACCCCAACACACCCTTGCCTACCCCAATAGAGGAACCAGTTTTCTCTTATGAGTGTACAGAGTATACTGATGTGGGAACACCTCGAGATCCTAATCAGTATAGGGTTGTCTCCAACAAGAGAGGTAAAAACAAAAAAGGATGGGGCCGTAAAGATGTCGTTTACGACTCACCATCTAGACAATATCCTTGGAACCCTCCTTACAATAATGAGGAAGCATATAAAGGTCCCAACTATTTTTCAGGAGGATATTATCCAGGTAGAAATTACAGTGGTACTGGCCAATATGGGAAGATGGAACCTGGACAATATCGGAATGATTATCCGAGCACGTCTAGATCCACCAACCCATATCCCAATAGAGGGAGGATTCCCCTCCCCGGTGGGAATTCCATATCTACGCAAAATCGATTTGCACCTCTGCAATATTCAGGACCCCGGAGGGGGGGGGGATTTTCACAGGATCCCAATGGGGGCAGGAAGGGGGGCCCCATCGGTCCCTCCCAACCCAGGGGGAGGGTCGTATGTGGTGCCTCCACCTGCGGCCCTCGACAGAAAAAGAAAAATAACAGAGGAAGGAGAGGAGGCAGGAGAACTCAAAAGAGTAAAACCCCATTAGGAGCAGGGATATACAATCTTAGTGGCTCGCCTCTTAATGAAGATGAAATTAAGGTTCTAGACAGAGGCTTAAAATTTGCACCTACCCGTTATCTAAACAAATTTCAGACATATATTAGTCTAAGTAAATTTATCAGAAATTTAAATGTAAAGAAATATCATCTATCGAACACTTCAGTTCGGACTGATGTTAATGTCTCAAAACCATCAGGTAAACATTCCACCCTCCGTAA
Source organism: Aquarana catesbeiana (assembly GCF_042186555.1). Lineage (NCBI taxonomy): Eukaryota > Metazoa > Chordata > Amphibia > Anura > Ranidae > Aquarana > Aquarana catesbeiana. The sequence continues at coordinate 585,804,342 of NC_133324.1, read as the reverse complement.
CAAATCAGTCTTTAACCCTCCCAATCTGGACACTAAGCATATTGACGTGTTTAAAAACATGATTTCTAAGGATCTCGAATTACTCAAGATCCGGAAAGTGAATGATCCAGCATATATTAAAAAGGGTATCCAATCACTGATGGAACGGAAGGATCTGGTGTTGCATCCGGCAGATAAAGGAGGGGGTCTGGTGATACTAAGCAAAGTATATTATAACAATGAAATGGAGAACTTACTAAGCGACTATAATACATATGTTAAACTTACGAAAGATCCTATGCTTGAGTACAAGGAGGAATTACATTCACTGATAATGAGAGGGAAGCACATTGGAGTGCTAAATGCTAAAGAAGCATCCTACTTAGATCCATCCGCATGCCGCACCCCAATAATATACTTTTTGCCAAAAATACACAAGAACAGTTCCAACCCACCTGGCCGACCTATAGTCAATGGTATTGACTCAGTCTCATCAAGACTGGGTCAATACATTGACTTCTTTCTCCAACCTTTGGTTTCCAAAACCCATTCCTTTTTGAAAGATACCAAACACATCATTCAGATCATCGAAGCTCTACCTGATTTATCATCCTGTTTTTTGATAACAGCGGATGTCAGCTCACTGTACACAATCATCAGTCATGAGGATGCCCTGAAGTCGGTACAGTGGGCCTTCAGAACATCCGATTACACTAGGAGGCATAAAAGTTTTATTCTTGACTGTTTAAATTTTTGTTTATCAAAAAATTACTTTTGGTACAACAGACAATTTTACCTCCAAACGAGAGGCGTGGCTATGGGGGCCCGGTTCGCTCCCAGTGTTGCCAATTTATTTATGGCACACTGGGAGGAAGATGCGATATATAAAAACATGCCCCCAGAACTTGTCTGTTATCAGAGGTATATCGACGACATTGTTATGATTTGGACGGGAGATAGGGGCAAGTTAGATCTGTTCATGCAGAAACTTGATAGGAATACCAGGAATATAGTCCTGTCATGGAACCTTAGCACCGAACGGATTGTTTTCCTTGATTTGGACATCTCAAGGGAGGGGAATCAGTTTAAACTGACTAATCATTTCAAGCCGACTGACCGTAATGCGTTCATCCCCTTGGGAAGCTGCCACCACCTCCAGTGGTTGTGCAATATCCCAAAGGGACAATTTGTGCGCATTAGACGCAATTGCACACAGGAGAGTGATTATATCTCACAATCACAGGTACTTGCATCCCGCTTCATTCAAAAGGGGTATGATAAATCCAGCATAGATAGGGATATAGAATCCGTCCGGGTGCTTGACAGAAACACGCTAGTGTCCAACTGCCCCAAGGTCCGACAGGATTCACCAGGGAACATTAAAATGATCCTTGATTTTAATGTCCAGTACAAACAATTCGAAAGGGTTGTTCGCAAACATTGGCCTATTCTCAGACGGGACAGAGTGCTTGGTCCTGTCCTCCCTCAGTTTCCTCAATTTGTTTATAGAAAGGCCCCCTCTTTGCGCGACAGGTTGGCCCCTGGGGTGATCGATCCACCTGTTCCGTCTGAGAATAGAATCTTCAATGTACTGACAGGTTTTTATGCCTGTGGACGGTGTCCACCATGCAAACAGGCTAAATGTAATATTAAAAAACGTAAAGAGTTTGTCGCCACAGCAACCAAGAAATCATATAAAATTAAAGATTTCATCACATGTTCCACCACAGGGGTAGTGTACATGATGGAGTGCGAATGTGGCCTCCAGTACATAGGCAGGACATCCAGACCTCTGCATATTAGAATAGGAGAACATGTGAATAACATCAAAAAAGGCTTGGTAACCCATAATGTTTCCAAGCACTTTCGACTATTCCATGCTCGAAATCCTGCTAAATTAAAATTTTGGGGGGTTGAAAAAGTGACCCCTCATTGGAGGGGGGGGAACTTTATTCGACAATTGAGCCGGCGTGAGTCATTTTGGGTTTATGAGACCCAAGTGGGGGTACCCACGGGACTCAATGTCGAATTCGACTTAAATTGTTTCATCTCCGACAAATAACGCTTATGGGGTAGCTTTCGGGTTACTGTACATTGAACTAGAAAGCTAGTCTTTGCATGGCGTACTAATATAGATGGTTAGTTGTGCACACTTTAGTACTGATATTCATATTGCATATGTGGGCGCCTTTTATAATTTTTTTTTCAGTCTGGAAATCGATTTATACCTTATGTACATAATTGACATGGGGGGTTGTGTGCAATGTGATTGTGATTCGATTCTTCTGGTTTTATAATATTTTAACATGTATATCTTACGGATTGTAAAGTATAGGGTGGGTATGTTATGGTGGCTGCGGTGAGGTCGTTAGCATAGCACATGGGGATGTTTTCCATGTGCTGATATTATAATCATGAATTTTTTCTATTAATATAAATTTTTAAATCCTTTTCCCATTCCTCTAGCTGTGGGCATATAATGTGAACAGGAATACAGTTCTATTCTTGAGCCCAGTAATTGACAATAGAGTGGAGTGAGTAGGGTGTTATAACCAACCAATATTAAACAGGCTTTAAAAAGGATGAAGCCCCAACTTGCAGATCGCTATAGGGACAGCCTGAGCAGGAGGCTACTGGGGACGGCGCTATGTATGTGTGTGCGTTCCAGCCCTGATAGGGGGATCACATGACCAGCCGTCCTGGCGACGGTGACGTCATGACGGCCGCTCTAGTTGTCAAGGAGAGCGTCCTGTCTCTGGAGCGTCTGTTTTTTCGTTTCTAGCCTGTAGTAACACGCTGAATTGAGACCATATGATTGGCCGTCCCGACGTCAATGACGTCACGGCGGCCGTCCTAATATACACCCATAAGGGGCGTTCTTAGTGATTGACGGCCTGAGAGGGAAGCTCTGAACACTGGGGGTGGGGCTCTGCGTCAGAGGGAGTTCCAGTGTCAGATTATACTAAGGAATAGAGGGTCACATGATCGGCCGTCCTGGCGGAGATGACGTCATGACGGCCCGTGTAATCCCATTTTTTCTGCTAATAGGGGTTTCCTATGTCTTTTATGTCACATGACCGGGCATCATCACACATGAGCCTGGGTTACCATAGTGATTTGATAAGCTTGGTAGGAAGCAATCCCTTTGACCCCTTGATAGCTGGAGCTGATTGGACGGTTCCCTAGAGGGGTGTCTTACCTTACAGGAAATAGATTTTTTGGGCTCTATATATATAGATGTGATGTCTTTTATCTCCATTAACCGCTGATGAAGTCCAGAGGAGGACGATACGCGTGCGGGAGCTTTTTTGACATCACTGCAGCCGCCATTTAACCCACGTTATTCTTTGATGATATTTTACCTGTATCCCAGCACTAGGGCTTAGTGCTGTGCTTGTGAGTACCTCATATTTTTAATAAATGACATTTATTTTAGCCACGCAGTGTGCACTATGTATCTTCATTTATATTACATGTGATATGATCTGCAATTTGGAGTGCCATCTCCACTACCGTGGGACCATCTTTCCAGACAAGTCTCCATTCCCTTCCACCTAGCGTGGTACATGCTGGTTTGACCTATCTGTTAGTTCAGGGGTCCATTTGCTGAGGTGAGCAGTTTGGCTGGCCGGTGGTGGTATCACGGATGCGTAGCACTGCATGGAATACTTTTGAGCACCTTTATCATCACAGTGGAGAACTGTTTTCCTACCTACAACTTATCTTAAAGGGACTGTGTCAATAGACTTTTTAGTTTAGCGCTGCACTGCTTTATTGTATTATATGTGTAATAAAACAAGCGGTTCAGTATGAAAGTTGTACCGGAATGACAACTTTTGACAGCCAATCACAACTAGGCTGTTAAAATTTGTGGGGTGAAAGTTTGTGGTTTAAATTGCAACAAGCAAGGCATCCGACCGGATGTAATGGTATGTGGGTTTTGATTTTAACCCGCCATTCAGGGCAAATTCAGTGTTTCCCAGCTGGTGAATTAGCATAGGAGGTATGAGCAGAACCTTTGTGGGTGGAGATGGTTGGCTCAGGTGGATCAGGGATAATTCTCCATAGGTTGAGGAGCTTGAATTCTTCTTGGACTGTGGAGATGTTGTGCCTGACTCCATTTTTAGTGACCATAATTTTGGTAGGGAATCCCCATTGGTATGGGATTTTATGATTGTTGAACGGTTTGGTTATGGTATTTAATTGTCTCCGCAGCTGGCGAGTGTATTGTGAAAGGTCAGCATAGAGCTGTAGGCGACTGTATGGCGCCGGGAGTTTTCCCAGGTGTCTTGCTTTGAATAGAAGCTGGTCCTTTGCATGGAAAAAATGGACCCTCCTTAGTACATCTCTGCAGCGAGCAGGGGCGGATCCAGAGTCTAGTCTCGGGAGGGGCACTGCCAGAAAATATATTTTTTTGGGGTACATCTATCGAGGAAATGGCTGGTGTTGGTGCTTCAATCATCACGGCACCATGGTTGTTATGGTGTCAGGATGATTGAAGCGCATTATTACTATTATTACATTGTTATAAAAAATTAAATAGTTTAACTCACCATAATGCAGAATCAGTGGGAGCCCCGAGTGTGTCACCTGTCACCAGATGCAGATTGTCACTTGCCACATCGCCTGCCACATGTTGCGGATTGTCACTTGCCATTAGTATAGAATCCCCCCTCAGTGCAGAACCCCCATTAATATAGAATCCCCCCTCAGTGCAGAACCCCCATTAATATAGAATCCCCCCTCAGTGCAGAACCCCCATTAATATAGAATCCCCCCTCAGTGCAGAACCCCCATTAATATAGAATCCCCCCTCAGTGCAGAACCCCCTATTAATTAAGAATCCCCCCTCAGTGCAGAACCCCCATTAATATAGAATCCCCCCTGCACATGTCAACCCACATATACATAAATTTTACAGACCTCAGAACAGCGCGGATGATACACACTGCGGTGTGTGTCCCTCGGGCTCCTTCTCCTCCTGTGTGGATGTAAACAGAGAGGAGGGGGAGGCAGGTTCAGTCTGCTGCAAGACCTGAGGAGCAGATCAGGTCAGCGGGCAGTGTTAGCGGTGCGTGCCGCTACCTACGGGTGTCACCCCTCTGGCGGGTGTCACCCGGGTGCGGACCGCACCACCCGCACCCACCTAACAACGCCACTGCCGCTGTCTCTCTCCTGCGGAGCCGCCCAGCGGCTCTCTCACCTATGGAGCCGCCCGCCGGCTCTCTCACATTCACCCGCATTTCTCGGAGGGGGCAATTGCCCCGTTGCCCCCCCGGATCCACCCCTGGCAGCGAGGTGCGATGGTTTGGGAATGCGGTGTATGCGATCTATTATGGTTTCCATTGGTGCCAGATCGGGCAGAATAGTGGAAATCAATTTTCTTGCATATGCGTTTAAATCATGCGGCATAACATTTTCAAGTATACCCCTAATTTTAATGTTATTGCGGCGGGACCTGTCCTCGAGGTCCACCATTTTGGCTTTCATCCATTGTTTTTCTTCATGGGTATGATCTTGCGCTTCCACTAGGTCATTTACCATTTCAGCCATATCTCCTATACGGTTTTCAATATGGTGAACAAGTTGTATATGAGATGAGAATTTAGTGAACATGGATGCTATATCATTGTGGAGAGAATTCTGTAGGGTGAAGAGCATCTCTTTCATAGTGGTGTCTAATACAGGCTGATTAGAGGTAGGGAAAGCTGCTATGGTAGATGGATGTGATGAGGCAAGGGGAGATACAGGGTTCACATCTATGCTGGTTTCAGCAGAATTCAGTCGCATCCTCGATTTTGCAGGACTGTTGCCAGCTGAGGTTGAAGTGCAGGATGGATTGGAGTCCGAGGGTTGTTGCTGTGGAGGAATTTCTGAATCATCGGTATCAGGGAGGTCTATATATGCTGAGAACGTTCCGTGTACAGGGCTGCGGGCGCCATCTTGGGAATCTGTGTCTGACGGCTGTGTGAAGAAATCAGTGAGTTTCTTCGGCGGCCTGTATTCTTTTCTTTTGCGGGTCTGGTGTGAGTCTTGTGGCAGTGTCACAGTGTCACTGTGTCTTTATCTGCTGCTGTGAGTTGCCTGGATGGCGGTATTACTGGATAGTGATCCGGTCGGTGCAGGAGCTGGGGAATCAGACATCCATCTTGCTCGGTGGTTATCCACGCCCCCTCCCTGGAGCATATATATATATATATATATATATATATATATATATACACACACACACACACACACACAGGCAGACTGGAGCAGGTTGGTTGGTGTGGAGGCAGGGGTTGGGTTACTGATAACCCCACACCATAATCCTCCCTCCAACAAATGATTTGGACCAGTGCACAAAGCCAGGTCCATAAAGACATGGATGAGTAAGTTTGAGGTGGTCAAACATTCCCATAGACACACTCCTAAACCTTGTGGACAGCCTTCCTTGAAGAGTTAAAGCTGTTATAGCTGCAAAGGGTGGGCCAACTCAATATTGAATCCTACGGACTAAAGCCTCATACACACGGTCTGATTGTTGGATGATGATTTTTGTCAAAAGGGCGTACACTAACTATCCGAAAATTGGCGTTTGACAAACATTAACGTAGTGACGTACTATGAGAGTATAAAGAGGAAGTTAATTTCTCAAGCGTCACCCTTTGGGCCCATTCTGCTAATTTCATGTTAGTAGAATTTTGGTGAGCGTTGATTCACAATTTTCAGATCGTACAAAACAAATGCCTTTTAAAATACGTTTGACATAACTACGCCAGTATCACCAGCAAAGCAGCTTCATTATTATCTCATTAAAGAAGATGAGAATTTTGACATTTCATCAGTTGCCGCGTCACAAATGTTAATTCTAGATTACGAACAGTAGTTTTCTGTACTGACCATCTGAAAATCAGACGTTGAGTTCACACCAGACAAAAATCTTATAGCCTGCACATCCAGCTTTTGTCTGATGTAAAAGTAAAATCGTCTGTCGAATGCACCGTACTAACGATCCGAAAATCCACAGACAGCTTGTCTTCAGAGTTTTCCCTTCTGATTTTTGTACCATGTGAATGAGCCTTAAGACTGGGATGCCAATAAAGTTCATGTGCGTGTAAAGGCAGGCGTCCCAATACATATATATATATATATATATATATATATATATATATATATATATATACATATACACACACACATATACAGACTGCATTATTCCAGGCTGATAGGAGTGTCTGCCAATTCTGTTCATTCAAATTGACTTGAAGTTTAAATACAAAAGTAAAAAGAATGAGAAACAATGGGACCTCTCCTCTGTCACTAAAGAAAATTGCATTTGCTGTTAGGTTGTGTGTTCACTACATAATTCAACTAGCATTTAGCTACAGTTGCTTTCCCAATGTGTTACCCACTCATATGAGCCTCACTCAAAGATACAACCGATGCAATAATCACATTTTGCAACACCATAAGCAGTATTTCACACACACTATAAATCATAGCAACATTTAATATGGGACCTCCATGCTTTGACTTGTTGCACAACTCTCCAGTTGCTGTGTAAATAACACAGCATTTTTTAGTTGACAGACTGCCCTTAAAGCCCAGTTATATCTGATTAAAATGGTGCAATCCTTAATCATGTGCCTGGATGCACAGTACAACAAATGGATTTTTAATTTCTTGTTGGTAGAAAATGAGCTATTTTAATTAAAACTAGTTAAGCAGAAACATATTACATTCCGCTTTCCTTTGCATTTGTATGTTTGGCAATTAGGTGAATCAAGATAAAAAACAACATTTAATGAACATATGATTATTTTGCCCATAAAGGTTATATAAGATTTCATTATCATTAGCATGGAGGTAATTAACTAATCAAGAAAAAAGCGAGTCGTCGGTAACTGTCATGTAAAATTTTCCTTGTTGCCTATATTTTTTGTTGAAATTTTACTGCCTGCCTTTGTTTTTGAGTGATTTTATGAAAAAAGATCCAGCGATGAAGTAAAAGCTCAAAAGACAAAAAAGGCCCTTATTTTTTTAATGTTTTATGGGATGTAGTACATAGCATTGTGGCAGAAATAAAAAAAGAAATATGGCATTCATCTCTGCAATACATGCATATTTCCCAGTGTTTTATCCCTTGAAAGACCCTGCAAGTACAGGAAAATACTCAGATGCTAAATCCTTTTGAGGGCTAATACCACACAGCATTTTGTAATGGCCATTAGTTCTGCCCATTGTCTTTTGCTAAACTACCTCCACTCAGATCTTTAAAACATAAAGGCTAAACACTCTGTAGTTCAAGATAAAAAATAGGAGGGCATTTGAGTTAACAAAGCAGAGTGTACAGAAGACACAGGGAAATTTCATCCAGCATCCAGTGATATAATATATATATATTTTATTATATCTTTTCATGTGACAACACTGAAGAAATGGCACTTTTCTACTTTGTAAAGTAGTGAGTGTACAGCTTGTGTAACAGTGAAAATTTGCTGTCCCCTCAAAATAACTCAACACACAGCCATTAATAAAAGTGAAATGCAGCGCTAAAAATGATAACCAATGGTAAAAGGCACATCAGACATGGTGACCATTACCAATATATACATAGCTGAAACACATGAAGCACAATAACAAAAAATTGAATATTAGACGGGATATAGTAAAGTCCCAATGTATGGCTATGAATCTGATACAAGAGAGTCCCAAACATAGGCTAAATACGAATGTTGGACTGATGTAGAAATCTTCTCTTGTATATCATGAGTTGTACGATCATGGGAAGTGAATAGATGGAATATGCTTACCAGCAGGAGTGGATTCAGGTGCCGGTGACACCGAATCAAACAGGCTCTGAGATCCTTAATGGACGATGGTTGGACGGTGGTTGGTCCTGGAAATCCTGGATCTCGAGGGGGATCTATCCTCTATGGTCCACATCACGACTGTCCGTTCAGAAGCCAGAGGGGGAATTCTCCGCCACAAGTCTCCAGAGCATGGATGGTTCCCAAAAAGATAGATAGGACGCCAATAGTGCAGATCAAATGACGTATTTTATTGGATATAACCAATAAGGGTGAGCCTTACTCTTTCCTGCACTTGATTTTATTGTTTTACACATGATCACGTTTTTATATTGTTTGTTGATTATTGGTTATATCCAATAAAATACGTCATTTGATCTGCACTATTGGCATCCTGTCTATCTTTTTGGGAACCAACCATGCTCTGGAGACTTGTTTGTGGCGGAGAATTCCCCCTCGGGCTTCTGAACGGACAGTCGTGACGTGGACCATAGAGGATAGATCCCCCTCGAGATCCGGGATTTCCAGGACCAACCACCGTCCAACCATCGTCCATTAAGGATCTCAGAGCCTGTTTGTTTCGGTGTCACCGGCATCCGAATCCACTCCTGCTGGTAAGCGTATTCCATCTATTCATTTCCCATGATCGTACAACTCATGATATACAAGAGAAGATTTCTACATCAGTCCAACATTCGTATTTAGCCTATGTTTGGGACTCTCTTGTATCAGATTCATAGCCATACATTGGGACTTTACTATATCCCGTCTAATATTCAATTTTTTGGTATTATGCTTCATGTGTTTCAGCTATGTATATATTGGTAATGGTCACCATGTCTGATGTGCCTTTTACCATTGGTTATCATTTTTAGCGCTGCATTTCACTTTTACTTCTGTTTACAATATTGGTCATATTTTATGTAGCTGCTTTTCACATTGGGTTAGCGCAGTGTTATTTATATTTACACAGCCATTAATGCCTAAACCTTTGGCAACAAAAGTGTACACCCCAAAGTGAAATTGGGCCCAATTAGCCATTTCCCCTCCCCGGTGCCATGTGACTCGTTAGTGTTACAAGGTCTCAGGTGTGAATGGGGAGTAGGTGTGTTAAATTTGGTGTTATTGCTCTCACTCTCTCATACTGGTCACTGGAAGTTAAACATGGCACTTCACGGAAAAGAACTCTGAGGATCTGAAAAAAAGAATTGTTGCTCTACATAAAGATGGCATAGGCTATAAGAAGATTGCCAAGACCCTGAAACTTAGCTACAGCACGGTGGCCAAGACCATACAGCGGTTTAACAGGACAGGTTCCAATCAATACAGGCCTCGCCATGGTCAACCAAAGAAGTTGAGTGCATATGCTCAGCGTCATATCCAGAGGTTGTTTTTGGGAAATAGACATGAATGCTGCCAGCATTGCTGCAGGAGTTGAAGGGGTGGGTGTTCAGCCTGTCAGTGCTCAGACCATATGCCGCACACTGCATCAAATTGGTCTGCAAGGCTGTCGTCCCAGAACAAAACCTCTTCAGTTTGCTGAAGGCAAAGCAGACTAAGGACACAGATTACTGGAACCATGTCCTGTGGTCTGATGAGACCAAGATAAACTTATTTGGTTCAGATGGTGTCAAGCGTGTGGTGGCAACCAGGTGAGGAGTACAAAGGCAGGTGTGTCTTGCCTACAGTCAAGCATGGAGGTGGGAGTGTCATGGTCTGGGGCTGCATGAGTGCTGCTGGCACTTGGGGAGCTACAGTTCCTTGAGGAAACCATGAATGCCAACATGTACTGTGACATACTGAAGCAGAGCATGATCCACTCCCTTTGGTGACTGGGCTGCAGGGCAGTATTCCAACATGATAACGATCCCAAGCACACCTCCAAGATGACCACTGCCTTGCTAAAGAAGCTGAGGGTAAAGGTGATGGGCTGGCTAAGCATGTCCCCAGACCTAAACCCTATTGAGCATTGTGGGGTATCCTCAAATGGAAGGTGGAGGAGCGCAAGGTCTATAACATCCACCAGCTCTGTGATGTCATCATGGAGGAGTGGAAGAGGACTCCAGTGGCAACCTGTGAAGCTCTGGTGAACTCCATGCCCAAGAGGGTTAATGCAGTGCTGGAAAATAATGATGGCCACACAAAATATTGACACTTTGGGCCCAATTTGACATTTTCACTTAGGGGTGGACTCACTTTTGTTGCCAGTGGTTTAGACATTAATGGCTGTGTTGAGCTATTTTGAGGGGAAAGCAAATTTTCACTGTTATACAAGCTGTACACTCACTACTTTACATTGTAGCAAAATGTAATTTCTTCATTGTTGTCATATGAAAAGATATAATAAAATATGTACAAAAATGTGAGGGGTGTACTCACTTTTTTGAGATACTGTATACACAACATCCCAAAAGCAGAAACTGTACGCAAAAGAAGTTCATTGCCAGGGTTTTGATACCCTTTGGGTTAGAAGGTTCATTCCATTTTAGTTTGAGTTTTTACAATCTATTAAATATAGATTTTAGGAAGTTTCAACTCCTGCTTCTGGCTAAGATACAATTTCTTACCACATCATTCAATGCAACTTCTCCCTCTGAATGAAGCCTACATTAACAGAATTTATATATCTATCTGATCATTTACATAGCACAGCAACAGGTATTCCAACAACACCAGGTTATTGGCAACAAATATATTTTTGCATTGAGGTGGCTTGGTGCAGCAGCAAGTGATCATGCAAAGTTTGGAAATTATTTTATTGAATAAATAAAGGGATGGGATGCGCCCTTGCTGCACTGACCATAATCTGATATTGTTAGAGTTTTTTGATTTGCTGTGCACACACTGCCTGAGCAGGGTTTTACTTACCACAATAGTACTAAACAGGGCCAGAATTGGGGAGGGAGGGGCAGCAGTGTCTTTATGTGTTGGGAAGGGAGGCAGCAACCTGTAGAGTATATTGCATTGAGCTGATAGCCTGTCCTCACCCCTTCCATCCTTTGCTGACCTGCCCTGCCATCTGGTGGCTGCCCTACCTGATCATTTGAGAAGAGTAGTCCATGCAGAGGAGAGGAACAATGATGTCTCTGGTAGTGAGGTCCAAAGGCAGTCTGCACCAAGTACCGGCAATCTGGGGGAAATTTTTATTTTTTTAGTTGCACCTGCAACTGTCAGACAGGCAGAAGTGGTCCTGTACTGATAGTAGCATAGATAGCAACTGCAGAAAACCATCAGGGGAACCCACATCAGGGGCAAGGGACAATTTGGTATCTTCACAGTGGGCCCTGGAGGACCTAGTCCCGATACTGGTAGTATATGGGGCTTGTTGCTAGACCAGGACAGTTAAAGGAGGTAACATCAAGCCTCAAAGTTTACAGATTGTGGTATTTTCTTTTTCAATTTTGTTTCCCTCTTGCATTCACATCTGGACATGGTGATTAAATTCAGTAAAAAATTGTAGAGGAAATTAGATGTAAGGGTTAGTATGATGAGTCAGAATGCTCTTTATATCTCGGAAATACCAATCTCTCCTATCTCTTGTTTTGTGCTCTATACAGATTAAAAGTAGTCTTGCATAAATAAAGAGAAGACATGTTGCCTCCAATAGCTTATTCTAGCAGTAGTTTTTATAAAATGAATGACACAATATGAGAAGGTGTGCTGTAAAAGCGTAGTATTCACTAAAATGTTCCTAGACCAGCACTATGTCTAAATACAACCATGGCTTTGAGATGTATTCATACAGAAGTAGTTGAATAACACTAATTTATAAAAACCAGACTTTACTTTGTTGGTTATTGGTTCATAATTTACAGAATAAGTTACATTTATATATTTCTCAAACCATCTTTTCTCGTCAGTGTGCTACTCAAACTGCTGTTTTATAAAAAATGTAATTGGTATCTACAGCACTATCATCATAGAATATTAAAACACTCAGATAATAGCTCTTTATAAACTGTGATGAGGGATAGAAAAAGGAAGGTACAAAGAGGAGAAAGCTAGATGAGCATTAGGAATACACAATGCTTATTACGTAGTTGCACAGGAATGTTGTTTACCGGCCATTGGTTACATAGGGTCGTATAAGGATCTGTTGAGTAAGGATTTATTAAGGAAGGAAAAAATTAGGAAGGAAGTATTGTTTAAACTTTAACTTGATTATTTGACTTGTTTAGATATAAAAAGAATATTGATTTGTCTCAATAAAAAGAAACATTGTCCAATTCATTACACTTTTATATGGTTATATAAGAAAAATAAAACAAAAAGGGATTTTTTTTTAATGTAATATAATCTGAGAACAAATTTGCTAACATGTTTTTACCATTAATGCATATAATATGACACAACCACAGATACACTTAACTCCCAGATGTATTGTAAACTGTATTACTTAAATAAGCAGAATCAGATTAGGATTAATTAAAGCATAACCACAGAAGCAAATAAAATTGCTTGCCTCAAACAGTCTTATATATGCGCATGGAGATTGTTGACACATTTTGTTTGAAATGCTTGTTTTATTCTGAAATTTATGAAGCAGTAACTGACAATAATAAAAAAATCCTTAGTTAAGATGTGTGGGATTCACCATATGCTAAAAAACAATTTAAAGTATCTTCCTGTTTATGTCTGACACCAATCCAATAAACTTCAGAGCATGGATGGAGCCAGATTGCAACATTTTTTTTCTGAGAACACACGCTATGCCAAAACTTGAGCCATGTTCATGTACAATAACATTTTCTGTGTATACCTGTGCACTCAACAACACATGCTTACTTAATTATTCTTCGGTGAGCTATCATATGTCAGTTTATTAGGAGAAATGTATTGCTTGATTGTTCAAACGCTGAAGAGCAAAACAATGTTAAATGCTTTTTGTTTTCATTTTTAAAGGAGCAACATCATTGTACACTGGTTGCTGTCAGGGGACAGCCAATAGGCTGGGTGACTTTCTGAGACCTGAATAGTGACAGGGACTATCTGCAGTTATGTAATCCTCACTGCTAATCTGGGCCTTGAGCCATGTTATTTGGTACCAAAGTCGAGTGGATAGAAAGAGGCCAGTTTATCAGCAGCAGAGGTGACTAAAGTACAGATCACTCTAGTTAGCTTATTGATTGAATGGTATCTTCTGTGCTTTGCTAAGCATGGCCATGGTGGTCAGACATTAACACTAATGAGACAAATGTTGACCTATGCAATACTCAATTGTTTTAGTTAAAGCAGAACTAAACCCATCGACCTAACAGTTTCCAAAACAGTTAGTCAGGCATGTCTGGAAATTATAACTGTCACGGTTTCCTTTGCTCTCAACCGAATTATCAAGCCATCATGGCTGGTGTCATAACATATCACATGTGCAACATCATGGCAACTCCAGATTAAAGTGATTTTAAAGTCTCATTTTTTTCCGGTAAAAATAACAAACGTGTTATACTTACCTGCTCTGTCCCAGTGGTTTTGCACAGAGCAGCCCGGATCCTCCTCTTCTTGAGTCCCTATTCTGTGCTCCTAGCCCCTCCCTCTTGTTGAGTGCCCCCGCAGCAAGCAGGTTGCTATGGGGGCACCCGAGCCAAGTCACAGCTCCCTGTGTCCATTCAGACATGGAGCCCTGACCCGGCCCCATCCCCTCTCTCTTCTGATTGGCTAGCTGACTTTGATTGAAAGTAGCTGCAGCCAATGGCTCCGCCGCTGTGTCTCAGCCAATCAGGAGGGAGAATCTCAGATAGCTGAGGCACTCGTGGACATCGCTGGACAGAGGGGGACCTCATGTAAGTGTTAGAGGGACTGAGGGGGGCTGCTGCATACAGAAGGCTTTTTATCTTAATATATAGAATGTATTAAGATTAAAAAACCTTCTGACTTTACAACCCCCTTTAGAAGGATAGGTTGGTTTAGTTACATTTTTAAGCAATATTTCCAATATTGTTCCCACAGGTTTAAAGTTTTTATTATTATTATGTTAGGTACAGTACTTTTTCCTGACCTGATTGGACTATAATGCAAAAGTGAGTCCCCAAATTTAACTTTTCAATTCAGCAAAGAGAAAGGTGCAAAGCAAAATGAAGAAAAACTAGTATTTAAATTTTGACTGCTACAAACCTAAAGTGCATATAAACCCAAAATCTATTTTTTTTTTAGTATGTTTGGCATCATGACACAATGGGGATTATTTACTAAACCTGGAGATTGCGAAATCTGGTGCAGTTGTACATGGTAGGTAATTAGCTTGTTCAATTAAGCTTTGACAAAAAACCTGGAATTTGATTGGTCCCTATGCAGAGCTGCTCCAGATATTGCACTCTCCAGCTTTAGTAAATGAACCCTACTGTGTACAGTTTTCTATAGGTAAATCATTTGCTGCATCTCTATTGCAAAGTTTCTTACCGGGCCATCCTGCCAGTAACATTGCATCCTATTGCAGGCTGACAACATTAAACTGTTTGTTACCCCAACACTTTATATTCCTGATACAGTATCTCACAAAAGTGAGTACACCCCTCACAGTTTTGTAAATATTTTATTATATCTTTTCATGTGACAATACTGAAGAAATTACACTTTGCTACAATGTAAAGTAGTGAGTGTTCAGCTTGTATAACAGTGTAAATTTGCCGTCCCCTCAAAATAACTCACACAGCCATTATTGTCTAAACCTCTGGCAACAAAAGTTAGTACACCCCTAAGTAAAAATGTCCAAATTGGGCCCAATTAGCCATTTTCCCTCCCTGGTGTCATGTGACTCATTAGTGTTACAAGGTCCCAGGTGTGAATGGGGAGCAGGTGTGTTAAATTTGGTGTTATCGTAAAAGTTACAATTTTGGAGGTATATGCCTTATAAACCAACTGTCTGAAACAGAAAAATTATGCTTACCTTACAAATCTCTGAGTTAGACTTTCCACAAATTGATAGATCTCTATCCAGTTATTTGCCACACTCCCCGACCTTATTAAAAAAAAAAAATGCACATTAAAAAAATATATAAAAGCACTAATATATATATATCTGACAAGGCTGCAAGTAAAAATATGTTTTATACAGATTAGTTAGATACAGTAGGTAGATATATCTAAAAATATACATAATAATAATACAATATAATAAACAGTTTACAGAATATTGGATCATCTGCAGGCTTATGGTTCTGAGGGTTTAATGTCTGGCTATCATGTTGATCCATTGCACTATCTGAGATACTGACTTAGAAAAAGCAGACACATCCAGAAATTTGACTTCACTCAGGTACAAACTGCTGCATGCTTATTCAACGTCTATGACTCAAAGGATTAAAGCAACGCAGCCAGGCAACTAGTATTTTCAGCAATGGCAGCCTACAGGTTTCCCTCTGTACAAGTTTCCTTTACCAAAATATCACAATCGACATATGGGAATTGCTATTGTTCACTTGGTTTTAAAGGTACAAGCTCCAGGAATATCATCCATAGCTTGTCTTCAAGTCAGTAACTTGTTAAGTAGTAAAGCCAGAATCAATATGGTGCCACAACCTAAGTAATGAATGTTTCCAGATTTATGTCCTCAAGGGTTACATTTAAAGGGTTACTGTACATTTAACATTAAACCCCAATCCCACAAGCTTTGCTCTCCTTCTGACCAAATTGTGAAAAAACACTACCAACCTCACATACAGGTAAACAAGTGTTCTCAATGGTGCTGCCTGCCCAGGACCGGGACTTGCCCAGACATTTGTGCTGCTCTGGCAAAAGACAATAATATTTTTTGGCAGTGTATTATGTGGATAGCTATTGTTTTTTCCTATGACAGCCGTTTGTTTAATTTATCAAGGGCATGCAAGACAGGTGCCCAACCTAAAGTGGACTTTGCACTTGTTTAATGTGCTCCCATCTCAAATTGAGAAGAAAAAAAAAGAAGAAGAAACAAACCACTGGAGGGAAAGAAACCTTACCCCCAACTTCCATACAGTAGGGCATGATGTCACCATCCTTCAGTGTCATCTTGGAGGATATGATCTATTCAGCATTCAGTCTGGAGTCCAAGTAATGCCAGATAGACTATATCCCCCAATATGACACTACAGCAAAGTTCAGATAGCATCTTCTTGTGAAATTTGGGATAATCCACATGTCCCAGGATCTCATTGGAAGGATGGTAAGTATTATTAACTAACTTTTCCCCCCACATGTGTTTTCTCTTTTCTTCCGCAGCAATTTAGGATGGAGGGGGGGGGGGGGAGCACTGAAGAAACAGACCTTACAATTTTAGTGCAAGATCTGCTTTATAATCACCAGGCTGTAGGCAGATGACCACATTGATAGCAATCATGTATCTGTTATTGAGCTGTGTAATTATGTTCAGCTATTAAATCAGAATGGGGAAAAGGTGTAGGCAGTATAGAAATATATACTTTCATAAGACAGCCTTATAATTTCACTATTCTCTTTTTTCATTGTAAGTTTATTGATTTATTGAGACTGGAGAGTGCAAAATCTGGTGCAGCTGTGCATGGTAGCCAATCAGCATCTAACTTCAGCTTGTTCAATTAAGCTTTGACAAAAAAAACTAGAAGCTGATTGGTTTCTATGCAGAGCTGCACCTGATTTTGCACTGTCCAGTTTTAGTAAATTAAATCCACTGCATCTTCAATTATTAAGCTCAGCAAACATTACGTTTGGAGGAGCTGCTGTCCTAACAATCTGAGGTTAGTACAGCAATCTCCCCTGCTGAGTTATTGTGTTCTGAAAGGGGGACTGCCCCCCCCCCACTAAGCTCTCAGCCTTAGGCTGCCTGGGTGCCAATTGCCAGACCTTTTTCAGTCATGCCCCTTGCACAGAAGGTGGCCGAACGGCTGCTGTACATATGGGCCAAATGTCAGCTGGTTTCTATTGAACCGGCTAATGCTGCACGATATTCGGCCCATCTGTGCGGCCCTTTAGTAAATAAACTCCAGTATCAAATTGACAACAGACCTATCAGGTTTATTGAACCTTTTATCTCATCAGTCTTTAAACAAGAATGTCATTTGCATGATTCCCTGATATATAGAGGACCATTACAGCATGGATTTATAAGTCTATATGAAACACAATAATGTAAAAAAAAGGGTTCAAAATGCAGTATTAAACTCAAAGCCAA
Organism: Aquarana catesbeiana; assembly: GCF_042186555.1. Taxonomy (NCBI): domain Eukaryota; kingdom Metazoa; phylum Chordata; class Amphibia; order Anura; family Ranidae; genus Aquarana; species Aquarana catesbeiana. The sequence continues at coordinate 585,786,450 of NC_133324.1, read as the reverse complement.
ATATGCAATATATTGCAGCTTACAATCCTTAGATGTGGTGGCTGCTTTTTCACCTGGTGATCTGGCTGTTAACCCACCTCCTGTATTAGAGTCCCCATTCTGGATGAAGGAGAACAGGGGGCACCTTTGGACAGCAGCATTGTCAGTCTGGAGGGAGGGGACTGTTAGATGTACTAGCAGATTTAGACATACTAACAAACTGAAGCCAAACTCCAGCTCACACTTGCGTTACGCAATTAGTTAAAGCAACAGTTTTTTTTTTCTTTGGGATAAAGGTTTTACCTTAATGAATAAAAGCTTGTTAGTACGTACCCCTCTCAGTAGTAAATGGTTTGACTCATCACTCTATCTGCTACATTTGCAGGAGAGCTTGTTCTCCTGGAAAGAAACAGACTTACTGACAGGATCACCAGATGAAATTAAAGAACAGAAAGCCTAAAAAAGAAGACTAACACAGCTGCCACATCTAAGAATTAGTAAGCTGCAATATAATAAATATTTGCTTTTAGGTTTAAAACCACTTTAAGTTAAAATACAAACTCCATGATAAAAACACAATAGTTTTCCTTTAATGGTAGAGAGAGAAATGATGATTGTTGTTTACAGATATCCCAGCAATGTTATTAGGGCAGCGCCCTCAGCATCAGCTTCCTACAGCACTACACACAGCACTGGGCTGTTACTATAATTTAACAAATGACACAAGCACTGCTGGCTTTCAAAGCATTAGCTGTTTTAACTATTACATAGCCTGGGTTGTTTTTCTGAAGAAGCTAAGCAACCAGCCCTGCGTGTAAACTTATAAACCTTTATACCATTTTTGTATCCTTCTTTACCTGGGGATTGGGACTTTGTTATTTCTATATTGTTTTTAGGCCACGCGCAGGCCTCTAACTCCTTCTTTGGGGTTTCTTTAATGAGGTTCAAGTCTGTTCTCCAGGTGATAAAGACTTCATCTACCTATAACATGAATGGCCATGCCACAATGATGTCATTCCTGCGCATGTGCGCGGGAGTCATGGCCGCGGCACAGAGCTCTGAAGGAGCAAATAAACAAATAAAAGAAGTCCTTTTGTCAATGAAACCGGTTGGGCTGAGCTGTATGTTCCCGCTATCATGCATTTTACATGTTAGGATGTTCTGTGGTGGCCACCTTCCTTTTTTACCATGCAATGCTGTTTTTACTATGGATATGTTTAAGTGCAATACTTTATTTTAAATGCAACTCTTAAGAGGTTTTACACTATTCAGCATTTTATTTTTATTTGGATCTGACTACATGATCGTCATTTGGTTGGAGTCCCCTGGATGCTCTGGAGCGGTTCCTGATGTGGTTCCTTTGTACAGCCCCTGCTGATGACCTCTACCAGGACATATTCATCAAGCCTGTTTGACCCTTCGTAATAAAGGGTCCAGGCTCTCTGGTAAGAGTCCAACCTATTGTGGTGGTGGCTTGTTCACTTGGTGAAGGGATTGGATAACCTTATCCACAGCTGAATAATGGAGTTTGCCATTTGACCATTATGGTCCATTTGAGACACTGATTTTTCTAGACTGTTTTTTTATTCATAATATTTTTCAGTATTTTTAATATCAGTCACTGTTAGCGCAACACACCTTTATTTTGTTTCTTGTTTTTTGTTATAATATCTCACATTTGTGGTGCTGCATTTTTTCACACTGAATAATCTTTTCACATGGCAAGTATTATTTTTGTATTTAAATAAACATAAAGGCCTTAGGCAAGGTTCACAAAGATGTGGTGCAAGTTGAATCTGTTTTTCAGATCAATTTTCTACTAGTAGCTGCAGTCTGAGTTGATGCGGTTCAGATGCGATTCTAATGCATTTTTCATTTGGATAAGGCTGCAATTTCTATCCTAGTCTCTGAACACATCCCTGAATCTCTATCTCATAGAGACTAACTGAAAACTCACTGGATTTGTGTTATTTTGGGCCAGATTGGCATTTTGGATGCAGTGTCCATTCAACTCTATGCACCTAAAGATCGCACCACAAAGCACTAAACTCGCACAGGATCCTTTTTCAAATCAGAACGGATTCAAAATACGCTGAAAGCCATGCTAATTCACTTGTCGTGCAATTCCATGTGTTCTGGAATGCATCATAAATCGCATCAGTGTGAACCAGGGCTTACTGGCCCTTGAACTTATGTCAGATGGCTTAAAAGAGCCTATAAGGGAGCTTTTGGATCATACAGCTCCTAACTATAAAATGGTGAGTTTCTAGCAGCCATATTGACAATATGCTTTGCTGTGATAGAGAAAGCATAGAAGTGCTGGATGAACTCTTAAAGTAGATGTAAACCTTTACTGATGTCCTGGAGGTAAAAAATGTAGCTTGGGGAATTTGGAGGTCAGAGTATGGAAGGGTTTTTACACCATGATGCTCCTGATGTCCTGCAGCTTCTTTACAGCCTGTGCCTGTCCACATGCACTACAGTGATATATGGAATGGCTGTCCCTGCCTTTGATTGAAAAAAATAATAGTAATGGCAGGTGGGAAAATATCTGAGCCTTGACTATTAGAGGTCGGGCTTCTGCTCTTTTAGCCTGGTTTCACACATGTGCGGTGCGAATTGAAGCTCAGGTTTCACTGGGGAGATAACAATCTCCTGTTCAACGGATTCATTGCGTTTTTGCTCAGGATTAGAGAGCAGGGAGAGGGGGAGGGAGGGGGGGGGAGAGGGGGAGGTGTAGTGAGGAGAAAGAGAAAATCCTTGTTCAGAACGCAATGCATCTGCGAATCAGATGCGTTCCCATAGGAGATAATAGGCTTGTAGTTCGCACCGCAATGCCCAAAAAACGCACACGTTTTTTGTGCAATGCGCAGTGCGAATGCAACGCACATATGTGAACCAGATGCATTCATATGAATGTATTTTAAAATGTCCTGCGAATTAGATGCGGTGTAAGCCGCATCTAATTCGCATAGGTGTGAACCCGGGCTCAATCTTGTTTCAGAGACCGCTGGCCTCATTTCAATCTATTACAGATACTCTTCATAGACAAATATCTGAGCTGGCGGCTTTGTCTTGCATGAAAGCTTTTCTGGTTTTGTATATAATGACTCCCAAAGGAGACATTGGAAATAGCTGGGTCCCCCTTACCTGTCCAGAGGCTGCCTTCCTTGTTTTCAATCCCAGTAGCTCACTGACAATGTCAGAATCCAGTCCAGGGGACTGGCAGGAACATTCCACTAGAATACATGGGAGAGGTTGCAACATAAAGACTCTAGACAAAGTGGGACTCAGACCACGAAACTTAGGAGTATTTATGGTGTAGCTTTTTTTGCAGCCCTAGATGTCAGATGATGCCTATAGCAATCTGGAACTGCATTGTCCAGCCACTATAAATATTTGTGGCTCAAATAATACACTATGATATTTATTTTATGATAAAACCTGCTATGTCACTCCCTCTTATATTGCAGCCTAATTAAGCTGCTTATATATTCTCCAACCACTGAACAAAGTTTGTGGCTATCGTCTCTCAGATAAAACACTTGTTTTTGTGAGATAAACATGCCTTATCTCTTTCTATTTGCTATTCATTCAAGTACTGTCCTGATGCTAGCCAGTATCAACCAAACACTAAATTCAGGTTTTGATAGTAATTAGAGATACAGGGATTGGAGGGAGTTCAGGAAATGTGGGTTGTGGCTTTGAAGACTATTCTGTTTTATTCAACTTTTAAAACAGCGCATTGTGCTACTGTAATAAAAAAAAAGCTCAGAAAATATACAGTACTACTGAACCGCTTTGCCACTGGCCAATTTATACAAAGGTAAGGGCTGTAGCTTTATTTTTTGGGGGGGAGAGGAGGGGGTTGGTCAAAGATACTAATAAATGTATGTGTTGCTATTCATTTTATTTCTCTCCCACATACTTCTAGAAATGTATTTAACAGTCTCACTCCATCTTAATTTCTACCATTTGTTTGTTTAATGTGCCACTGCCATAAAAACAGCATGTAAGCGGCAATGTCTGACCTTTTAAAAATGCTGTTTGCCTGGCTTTGTCTGGCTTGAGAACTTATGAATCATTAACCCATCATACAGTGGTGTATTATTTGCATTTCAGTAGTTTGATTTTCTATTATTTTTAGTTTGTGTCATTTATTCTATGTTGTATTTTATTTGTATGGATGTTTATTAGAGTGTAGTTTTAACCACTTCCCGACCGCCGCACGACTATGTACGTCCTAATTTTGAACGGGGATATCGTTGTTATGGCAGCAGCTAGCTGCCATAACCCCGGTATCCCCGTTTTCGTGCGGCGGCCGGCTTTCAGATAAAAGTGGTCCCTGCGGCGGATTCGCTGCGAGATCACTTTTATCGGTGGCGGGAGAGGGCCCCCCCTCGCGTCCTGTTCTCTGGTGTGTCTGAAGACGAGTGAGGCCAAGATGGCGCTCACTCGTCTCCATGACACTGCTGGGCGGAAGCGACGTCAAAACGTCACTTCCGTCCACGCCTCTTAAAGGCATATTTTTTCAAATGTCATTTTTCTAAATGACTTTTTTTTTTTTTTTATTGCATTTTAGTGTAAATATGAGATCTGAGGTCTTTTTGACCCCAGATCTCATATTTAAGAGGTCCTGCCATGCTTTTTTCTATTACAAGGGATGTTTACATTCCTTGTAATAGGAATAAAAGTGACACAATTTTTTTTTTTTTTTAAACAGTGTAAAAATTAATAAAATATTGTAAAATAAATAATAAAAATAAAAAAAAAATTTTTAAAACCCCCCTGTCCCGACGAGCTCGCGCGCAGAAGCGAATGCATACGCGAGTAGCGCCCGCATATGAAAACGGTGGTCAAACCACACATGTGAGGTATCACAGCGACCGGTAGAGCGAGAGCAATAATTCTAGCCCTAGACCTCCTCTGTAGCGCAAAATATGCAACCTGTAGAATTTTTTAAACGTCGCCTATGGAGATTTTTGAGGGTAAAAGTTTGACGCCATTCCACGAGCGGGCACAATTTTCAAGCATGACATGTTGGGTATCAATTTACTTGGCGTAACATTATATTTCACAATATAAAAAAAAATTGGGATAACTTTACTGTTGTTTTATTTTTTTATTCAAAAAAGTGAATTTTTTCCAAAAAAAGTGCGCTTATAAGACCGCTGCGCAAATACGGTGCAAAAAAAAAGTATTGCAATGACCGCCATTGTATTCTCTAGGGTGTTAGAAGAAAAACCATATATAATGTTTGGGGGTTCTAAGTAATTTTCTAGCAGAAAAACCTGTTTTAAACATGTAAACACCTAAAATCCAAAACGAGGCTGGTCCTTAAGTGGTTAATTTGTTTTATTTGGTGCTAATGTCTGTTATTGAAAATGTTGTTATGTCTTTGTGTCTTGTTCTGTTCATTGTTGTGATCTTGCATTGTTTTTGTTGAGTATGGCATGTGTTGCAATCATTTCCCTTTGGGATCAATAAAATATTCTGAATTTGAATCTGAATCTGATCCTAAAAACCCATCTCTTCAGAGAAGCCTATCCTGCCTTCCCCTAACAACTGTACTCTACCTTTCTCCATCAGCTCACCCCCCACCATTATTACCTTTTGTATCACTTGACCCTCCCTCCTAGATTAACGAGCAGGGCCCTCTGAATCATCCTGCATTGAATTGTATTGTAACTGTACTGTCTGCCCTTATGTTGTAAAGTGCTGCGCAAACTGTTTGGGTGCTATATAAATCCTGTATAATAATTCTGAATCTGTATCAACCCAGCATGCAGCAAATGAGTATTAGAGATAACTTGGAATTCTTTATCTCTGTGCTTTTTCTTGGTCAGTGACTAGGGATGAGCCGAACACCTCCCGGTTCGGTTCGCACAAGAACCTGCGAACGGACCGAAAATTCGCACGAAAGTTAGAACCCCATTGACGTCTATGGGACTCGAACGTTCGAAATCAAAAGTGCTCATTTTAAAGGCTAATTTGCATGGTATTGTCCTAAAAAAGATTTGGGGACCCGGGTCCTACCCCAGGGGACATGTATCAATGCAAAAAAAACTTTTAAAAACGGCCGTTTTTTCTGGAGCAGTGATTTTAATGATGGTTAAAGTAAAAAAAAAAAAAAAGTGAAATATTCCTTTAAATATCGTACCTGGGGGGTGTCTATAGTATGCCTGTAAATTGGCGCGTGTTTCCCGTGTTTAGAACAGTCCCTGCACCAAATGTCATTTTTAAAGGAAAAAATCTCATTTAAAACTGCTTGCGGGTTTAATGTAATGTCGGGTCCTGGCAATATGGATGAAAATCAGTGAGACAAACGGCATGGGTACCCCCCAGTCCATTACCAGGCCCTTTGGGTCTTGTATGGATATTAAGGGGAACCCCGCACCCAAATTAAAATAAGGAAAGGTGTGAGGCCACAAGGCTCTATATACTCTGAACAGCAGTATACAGGCGGTGCAGACAGGGACTGTAGGTTTGTTGTTAAGTAGAATCTGTTTGTCATTTTGAACGGGTACATTTTTAACGTGTTTAGCTCCAGCCAAAAAATCTTTTTTAAGCTTTTTGGAAAACATAGGGAAGGGTTATCACCCCTGTGACATTTGTTTTGCTGTCTTTCCTCCTCTTTAGAAGATTTCACCTCACTTTTTGTCCCAATGACAAATGTTTTTTGAAAATTTGGGGTTTTTTGTGGAACAAGGATTGGAAAGCATCAGTGGAAAGGAGAAATGTTTTTCCCATATTAACTCTTACAGGAGAGAATTTCCCTTCCTAGGGGTAGATTTCATCTCACTTCCTGTTGTCTCCTTCCGTTTGCAAGTAGGAGTCGTTTGTAAGTTAGATGTTTGAAAGTAGGGGCCTGCCCTATATACTCAGCATAAATTTGGCCCTTAGGTGTTGTTGTGGCCACAACAACGTAAGCCCTCACAGGGCCCTGCTGTGAAATATTAGATCAAGAATTGTAATTACATGCCCCTGTTGAACAGGGGCAGAAAAACTGGGCCTTTGGTGGTGGTGGTGGTGGTGCTGGTGCCACAACACTGTAAGTCCTCACTCGCTCTTGGTGGGTGCAGAAATGGGCCCTGCTGTGAAATATTAGATCAAGAATTGTAATTACATGCCCCTGTTGAACAGGGGCAGAAAAATTGGGCCTTTGGTGGTGGTGGTGGTGGTGCTGGTGCCACAACACTGCAACCCCTCACAGACACTCTAGTTGGAACGCAGGAACGAGCCCTGCTGCAAAGTATTGCATCAAAAATTGTAATTACATGCCCCTGTTAAACAGGGGCAGAAAAATTGGGCCTTAGGCGCTGGTGCTGGTGCTACAACACTGCAACCCCTCACAGACACTCTAGTTGGAACGCAGGAACGAGCCCTGCTGCAAAGTATTGCATCAAAAATTGTAATTACACGCCCCTGTTAAACAGGGGCAGAAAAATTGGGCCTTAGGCACTGGTGCTGGTGCCACAACACTGCAACCCCTCACAGACACTCTAGTTGGAATGCAGGAACGAGCCCTGCTGCAAAGTATTGCATCAAAAATTTTAATCACACGCCCCTGTTAAACAGGGGCTGAAAAATTGTGCCTTAGGCATTGGTGGTGGCACCCAGAACCAAAAATGTTCTTTCAAGCTATCAGCGTGATGATTGAGGAGGAAGAGGATAATTACTCAGGGATAGTCACTCAGCATCAGCATAGGCAGTCTTTAAAGGGATCTGAGATTTTTTAAAAAATTATTCGGTTACATCAGCATCAGGTGCTTGGTAGCTGGTGGTGATCCAAGACTGATTCATTTTTATGAAGGTCAGTCGATCGACCGAGTCGGTGGACAGACGCACCCTGTGATCGGTTACAAAGCCTCCAGCAGCACTGAATGTGCGTTCCGAAAGAACGCTGGATGCAGGAAAGGCCAGTAGCTCAATTGCATACTGTGCAAGCTCTGGCCAGTGATCCATCCTCAAGACCCAGTAACCCAGAGGATTTTCGGTGGGAAAGGTGTCCAAGCCTGATCTTGCCCCTAGGTATTCCTGCACCATGTAAAACAGACGCTGGCGATGGTTGCTGGAACCAATCATACCTTGGGGTTGCGGACCAAAAAATTGTCTGAACACATCGGTCAGACGGCCACCTTCTCCACCGCTCCTTCTTTGACTGACCGAAGCCTCAGCAACACGTTGTCCAGAAACAGGAGTTTGTAACCTCCCAGTCTCTGGGAACGCGTTGCACAGACCTTTCTGCAAGGCCTCCCGAAGATGTTTCATCCTCTGCTCCCTCTGCGATGGCAAGATAAGGTCCGCAACCTTACCCTTGTAACGTGGATCAAGGAGGGTTGCCAGCCAGTATTGGTCCTTGATACCATGAATACGAGGATCCTTACGCAGGCTTTGCAGGATCAGGGAGGCCATGCAGCGTAGGTTTGCTGAGGCATTCGGTCCGGAGTCCTCTGGGTCACTAAGGACGACATGGTCCGCAGCCACCTCCTCCCAGCCACATACAAGTCCATGTGTTTCTTGGGACTGATCCCTTAAAGACTGCTGCTGATGCTGAGTGCCAGGCTCCACCTCCATACTGACACAATCTTCCTCCTCCTCCTCCTCGTCCTCTTCCTGTGTGATTGGCGGGCATGCAGAAACACTGTCTGGATAAAGGGGGTCTTGAGAGCTAAGGAAGTCCTCCTCTTCCTGCCTCTGTTCTGCCTCAAGTGCCCTGTCCATTATTCCACGCAGCGTGTGCTCCAACAGGTGGACAGTGTCACTGATGCATGCACTGTCACTGCTCACCATCCTCGTGGCCTCCTCAAATGGTGACAGGACAGTGCATGCATCCCTGATCATGGCCCACTGGCGTGGGGAAAAAAAACCAAGCTCCCCTGACCCTGTCCTGGTGCCATAGTCGCACAGGTACTCATTGATGGCCCTCTGCTGTGTGTGCAGCCGCTGCAGCATGGCCAACGTTGAGTTCCACCTGGTGGGCATGTCACAGATTAGGCGGTTCTTGGGCAGGTTAAACTCCTTTTGGAGGTCCGTCAGCCGAGCACTGGCATTATATGACCGGTGGAAATGCACACAGACTTTCCTGGCCTGCCTCAGGACATCCTGTAAGCCCGGGTACCTGCCCAAGAACCGCTGCACCACCAAGTTAAGGACGTGAGCCAAACAGGGCACATGGGTCATTTGTCCCTGTCTGAGGGCAGAGAGGAGGTTGGTGCCATTGTCGCAAACCACCATTCCTGCCTTAAGTTGGCGTGGCGTCAACCACCTCTGAACCTGCCCCTGCAGAGCTGACAGAACCTCTGCCCCAGTGTGGCTCCTGTCCCCCAAGCACACCAGCTCAAGCACCGCATGGCATCTTTTGGCCTGCGTACTTGCGTAGCCCCTTGAATGGCTACGGAGCACCGCTGGTTCCGAGGACAAAGCACAGGAAGAGGCCATGGAGGAAGAAGAAGAGGAGGGGGTGGAGGAGAGAGGTGTGTCACAATCATTAGCATTTTGGAGGCGTGGTGGCGAAACAACCTCCAACACTACTGCACCTTGTCCTGCATCCTTCCCAGCTGCCAGCAGAGTCACCCAATGCGCCGTGAAACTTAAATAAGGTCCCTGTCCATGCCTGCTGGACCATGAGTCAGCGGTACTATGCGCCTTACCGCTGACCGCCCTGTCCAGCGAGGCATGGACATTGCCTTCCACATGCCGGTAGAGAGCCGGAATTGCCTTCCGTGAGAAAAAATGGCGTTTAGGTACCTGCCACTGAGGAACCACACATTCCACAAACTCACGGAAGGGGGCAGAGTCTACCAACTGAAAAGGCAGCAGTTGAAGTGCTAGCAATTTTGCCAAGCTAGCATTCAACCGCTGGGCATGTGGATGGCTGGGAGCAAACTTCTTTCGGCGGTGCAGCAGCTGGGGCAGGGAAATTTGCCTGGTACAATCTGACGTCGGTGTACCAAAAGCAGATTGCCCACAAGTACTTGGCTGTGACACACCTAATTCTACACCTTCATTCCTCTCAGTGCAGGTCTCAGAGAGGACTGAAGGTATAGTGTGGTTGGAGATCTCAGCTTATGAGGAGCAAGGAGAGGTCCTCTTTGTTCTTTGGTGTGGGTCTTTTAGATACGCTTGCCAACGAACTGCATGGCAGGTCAACATATGTCTGGTCAAGCATGTGGTACCCAAGCGGGAGATGTTTTGGCCACGCGAGATATGCTTGAGACATATGTTGCAAATAGCAGCGGTGCGATCTGATGCACTCGTCTCAAAAAAGGCCCACACCAAAGAACTTTTTGAATAACGCGCAGAGACTGCAGCGCCCTGCACATGTGGAGCTTTGGGGTGTGATGCAGTCAATGTGCTGCCCTTAGGATGGCCCCTGGAGGGCATCCTGCCTCGTTGATGATGTGCCGCCTCCTCCTCTCTCCTATCAGGCACCCACGTTGAGTCAGTGACCTCATCATCCCCTCCCTCCTCATCACCGGAGCAAACCTGGCAGTATGCTGCAGCAGGGGGAGCATGACTGCCAGATTGCTGTCCTTCTTGGGCACCCCCTCTGTCTGCGCTCATGTTACTGCCTTCATCGAGCTCAGTATCATCAGAGCCTTCCAAACGCTGGGCATCCTCCTGGAGCATGTGCCCAACACTGTGGTCAAACAGTTTGAGGGACTCCTCAGGAGGACATGGTGGGGCTAGGGAAGGAGTCGCTGATGACATTGAGCCGAGGGAAGAGGCCGCTGCTTTGCCAGACAAAGTACCCTGGGCATGGGTGAGAGAGGATGAGGAGGATGAGGATGGCTTGGTCATCTACTCGGCCAAGTCTTCCGCATGTTGTGGCTCAACACGGCCAGCTGCCGAAAAAAAGCCCAAGCGTGTCCCACGGCCACATGCTGATGAGGATGCACCGTCTCCATGACCAGCACTAGACACAGAGCCTGCTTGCCCTCTCTTATTGGCTTGTGACTGTCTGCCTCTCCTTCTTGGCCTTCCAGACATACTAATGGCCTGTAGCTGCACTAAGCTGGGGGATATATATATATATATATATATATATATATATATATATATATATATGTACTGATACTGCAGCTAGCAAAATCAACTGCCTGCCTGTAGTATGAGAACACCACCAACCTTCTACAGGTAGCTTTAGCTGAACACTGTGAGGTGGATGCACCCCACTAACTTGTAGGTTTAGCTGAACACTGTGAGCAGGACGCACTGCACTAACTGTAAATAGTCTAGCTGCCTGACTGTGGTACTAATAGGATCAAAAGAACACCAGTAATTTTCTTCAGGTAGCTGTATATACTGTAACAAGACAAGCCTGCCTGTCAGTAAGAAGATAACAGGAACGGATCTAGCTGAACACTGTGAGCAGGACGCACTGCACTAACTTGTAGGTTTAGCTGAACACTGTGAGGTGGACGCACCACACTAACTTGTAGGTTTAGCTAAACACTGTGAGCAGGACGCACCCCACTAACTTGTAGGTTTAGCTGAACACTGTGAGGTGGACGCACCACACTAACTTGTAGGTTTAACTGAACACTGAGCAGGACGCACCCCACTAACTTTTGTAGGTTTAGCTGAACACTGTGAGCAGGACGCACTGCACTAACTGTAAATAGTCTAGCTGCCTGACTGTGGTACTAATAGGATCAAAAGAACACCAGTAATTTTCTTCAGGTAGCTGTATATACTGTAACAAGACAAGCCTGCCTGTCAGTAAGAAGATAACAGGAACGGATCTAGCTGAACACTGTAAGCAGGACGCACCGCACTAACTTGAAGGTTTAGCTGAACACTGAGCAGGACGCACCCCACTAACTTTTGTAGGTTTAGCTGAACACTGTGAGCAGGACGCACTGCACTAACTGTAAATAGTCTAGCTGCCTGGCTGTGGTACTAATAGGATCAAAAGAACACCAGTAATTTTCTTCAGGTAGCTGTATATACTGTAACAAGACAAGCCTGCCTGTCAGTAGGAAGATAACAGGAACGGATCTAGCTGAACACTGTGAGCAGGACGCACTGCACTAACTTGTAGGTTTAGCTGAACACTGTGAGGTGGACGCACCACACTAACTTGTAGGTTTAGCTGAACACTGTGAGCAGGACGCACCCCACTAACTTGTAGGTTTAGCTGAACACTGTGAGCAGGATGCACTGCACTAACTGTAAATAGTCTAGCTGCCTGACTGTGGTACTAATAGGATCAAGAGAACACCAGTAATTTTCTTCAGGTAGCTGTATATACTGTAACAAGACAAGCCTGCCTGTCAGTAAGAAGATAACAGGAACGGATCTAGCTGAACACTGTGAGCAGGACAGGACGCACTGCACTAACTGTAAATAGTCTAGCTGCCTGACTGTGGTACTAATAGGATCAAAGGAACACCAGTAATTTTCTTCAGGTAGCTGTAAATACTGTAACAAGACAAGCCTGCCTGTCAGTAGGAAGATAACAAGAACGGATCTAGCTAAACTGAATACAGTGTATATATATATATATATATGCAACACCTGGGATGCATATATATACACAATACACTGTAAGTGCAGCTAACTGACTGACTGTTCTGCCTAATCTATCTAACTCAAATCAAATGACCCTGTCTGTCTCTCTCTCTCTCAATGAATGCCGGAACACACACTACACAGGGCCGCCGTGCAGGCGGCCTTATATAGTGTGGGGCGTGTACTAAATCCCCTGAGCCATAATTGGCCAAAGCCTCCTTGGCTTTGGCCAATTACGGCTCTCTGTTCAGGCGGCGCTGTGATTGGCCAAGCATGCGGGTCATAGTGCATGCTTGGCCAATCATCAGCCAGCAATGCACTGCGATGCCGCAGTGAATTATGGGCCGTGACGCGCCACACGAATTTGGCGTGAACGGCCCATATCGTTCGCAATTCGACGAACGATCGAACAGCCGATGTTCGAGTCGAACCTGGGTTCGACTCGAACACAAAGCTCATCCCTATCAGTGACTCTGAAAGTTTTGCAGCCAATGCATCAGCAAGACAGCCAAGTAACTAGAATTTTCAAAAACAGGGTCCTATTATATTTCTCTCAGTATTTCTACATGAAGCTTTTCTGTCTTGATCTCCTCCCTGTGTGCATCACAGCAAAACTTTAATTGCCTTTGGGTCCACTGAACTTTTGTTAGTTGGTTTTTTTCCATCATATGCTGAATTTGAATTTCACAGGATAAATAAATACCATATCAAAAAAGAAATGGAGCTCTTCCAGAAATAAATAAAATGAGAACACTGAGTTGTGCCTTTCCTTGTTAAAGAGCAATATGTTCTGTACAGTTTCTGATAGCCAATACATATTTTACTCTCCAGCATTTAAAAGAAAAAAAATATTACGATAGTGGTATATTTCACTAGATTACCCACAAGCTGGTTGTAGGTCTGTGGTAAGAAAAGTGGTACCCCACATATTTAAATGTACAAGCCTCTGTAGGTCAAAAACGATGTTTCACATTCTATCATGTGTTCATATCATGTGACATCCTGAACCACAAGCCAGAAATTTTCAGCATCATACTCAAGATTCTAAGATTCAAGATTGATGAGTATTGGACAGAGAAATGTATGCAGTCACATCTGTATGTAACTGGTGAAATTAAAACCGCTATGGCATAAGAGAATAGAAGAGGAATGGCGAGTCTAAATCCAGTGGTAATTGCTGGCAGTTACAAAATTCAGTGTCGAAATAAATTCACGTCTCCTCTCACTTCAATGGCCATAACACACAGCAATTATAATAACAGGGGAAAACCATGCCAGCACATTTACAAAACCAGCAGATGGAAAATTCATAGTAACTGGACACAAATAAATATAAAGAAATCTTTTTAAAAGGCTATGGTGCACACCTACAGCCTCAGCTTTTCAAATGACTCTGATATGATATACTGGATTTGAAGACATAATACTGGCAATAGCCTTATTATTTTGAAATAGAGATTTGTGTATCTTGGCTGCATTTTTAAATTTTGAACCCATGAATATCAAAAAGGGATACATATTCCTGAAATAAACAAGGTTCTAGAGGTTGAATATGTCTTTTGAATGAAATGGCCTATACACACACACAGGCACTCAGAAAAGCATTTCTTCACACACTGTCACATTACAATGAAAGGTAATTGCAGCACCTATGGAACTGATGCTATAGTCTCTATTCTGTGCCGGGCAAACCACAATTAGTAACTGGCTGATTGTGTACTCAATAATCACCACATGCACTCACTAACAGAGTAATCTGCAGTTGTTTCCAGCCACTAAGATCAGAAACACCTGACATGACATCTTTATTTCAGAGTAGGTTTGAATGAAGATGTAGGAAAAATGCCAGCTTGCCTCAAATGGTAAAAGTAAAAAACATCTGGATTGCTCATTGCCCATACCATTTAAAAATGCTTATCCCTTTCATGGTACATACTAAATTTACACTGTATAAAGTGATTGTAAAGATTTTTCTTTTTCATAACAAACATGTTATGCTTATGTGCTTTGTAATGGTTTTGCACAGAGCAGCCCTGATCCTCCACTTTTTGGGACCCCCTGCCAGCGCTCCTGGCTCCTCCTTCCTTCCAAATGCCAAATTGATGCACACAGTGCAGCTCGGTCCCATTCCCCACTCTCTGGTCACAGGGGCATCCCTATGAAGGGAGTGCAGACCGCACCCTGGAGACACCCGCCAGAGGGGTGACACCAGGGCCATCGATAGGAAGGGTACCACCAGGCCTCCTGTATTACAGTCAATTACAGATAATCTGTGTCTGTGTCTCTTTATCCAGCACCTGAAAGCTGGTTTCTCCCTATCTCCTTCCCGCCAGCTTTTACCTGCTGGAGGAAGAGACACAGACACAGTGGGGTTGATTTACTAAAGGCAAATAGACTGTGCACTTTGCAAGGGCAGTTGCACTCTGCAAGGGCAGTTGCTCCAGAGCATACTAAATGAGGTAAAGATTCACTTGCAAAGAATACCCAATCACGAGCAAGGAAAATGTTAGAAATGGCATTTTTTCTTTTACACGATTGGATGATTGAAGTAAACAGAGCTTCACCTCATTTAATAAGCTCTGGAGCAACTGCTCTTGCAGAGTAAAACTGCACTTTGCCTTTAGTATTTGCCTTTAGTAAATCAACCCCAGTGCATCATTCTTTAATTATCCTCCTGTTCTGCCACACTGATCCCCCTCCCTGTACTGCCCACATCTGATTCCCCCCTGTGTGCCCGGGCTATCCCCTCATCCCCCCACAACTTCAGCCGGCTTCACTCTCCCGCTGGCTGCTGCGGGTGTACATGTGGATGGAGAGTGGGGGAAGGGGTCAGTAAATGTATCATTTACCGGTCCATTATTTTTCTGAATTGGACACAGTGAGTGATCGGTACACATTGCTCATGTGTCTATTCATAACTGAACATAGTAAACTGTGTTTACTATGCTTCCGTTTATAAATGAACAGGAGCCTCTGTCTCCTGTTAATTCACCTTCAGTGCAGCGGAGGGTACAGAAAAAGGAATCAAAGAATCTGTGTCCTCAATTCCTTTCTCTGTCTCAAAGGTGAGATGTTAGGGGTCTGTTTAGACCGATAATATTTCAACCACAACGGCGTTGCAAAAAAAGAATTGTAAAAAATCATTTGAAAAATGTAAAAAATAAATAGAAATAATTTTTACAATTGTAAAAAATAATTTTTAAAAATTGGAAAAAATAATTTAAAAACTTTTTAATTTTTGGGGAGGGGTTGGTGACACCATTTTTTACTGCACCAGGTGACACCAATCCTAGTGAGGCCACTGCATTTGATTGACAGGAGCAGGAGCCAATGGCTCTTGCTGCTCTCACTGTCCATGAGTCCAGTGAGGAGGGAGAGAGAAAGTAGCGCAAGTTGCTGAATAGTGCTATAAATTAATTTGCAACAAAGTACCCACAGCTCCATAGCAATAGAGTTAATACATATCTACATAGAAAAATACTCCAAAAATTATACACACTGATGTATATTCATATTAGCAAACAAATCTGTGATAAAGCAAAACCTGGTAAGGTTATACCTCTCATGGACCAAATAGGGGCATAGAATGAGTTTAAGGAAGTGTTGTGATATCCATACTGATATATCATTTAGTAAATTAGTGATGTGCAAGGAGACTGGTGGGTGAACTGAAGGGTAGAAAGAAAGATTTGGGTGTCGTCAGCATAGACATCGTATTTAAAAGTGAGGGAGGCTATCAGCTGATCCAGGGAAGGGGTGTAGATAGAGAATAGATGAAGTCCGAGGATCGAACATAGGGGGAGCCTGAAGGAAAAAGGAGAGGAGGAGGGAGAGTTGTAAGTGACGATGAACGTGTGGTGAGACAGATAAGAGGAGAACCAACAAAAAGTAGAGTCATGAAAGCCAAGAGAATGGAGTTTTTAGGTGATTAATTGGGCATTAGCAAAAAGTTTAGCAACCTCCTCTTTGGTAACAACCTCTTCTTTGGTAACAGGGACATGGAATGTTAGGTGGGGGCAGTGGAGGCCTGTCCATAGGGGGCTCATGGGCTCTGCCCCCCTAGTCACATAAAAAAAAGGGCACTTTAAAAAAAAAAAAAAAAGGTCTTTTAAGTTCACTGTGTTCAGGCGCAGGCGCCAGACACAGTGCACTATGGGAAGCATGACGTCTATGAAATCACGTGATTGCAGACGAGACGCTTCATTTGCCATGTTTTGCCCTGCCTTGTGGCGCAATTCAGTGAGCCTAATTACTTCCTCCCATAGTGTAAGGCTTGCCCTGTATTTGATTGGCACTACACTGCTCTAGACATGGACAGTGCTTTCCCACGGAGCATCGTCGTAGAATGAAAAAATGAAAAAGCCACAAAAAGCAAGTCCTTTGGGTTTAACAATACAGTGTGGGTGATTCTGGAAAATAACACAGACCAGTGCTCCACCACTAGTGATGCTAAGAATGCACTCACCAGAGTTCTAAGGCCATCAGGACCAGTCAAGCCTTTAGAGTCCTTTTACACTGCCAGCTGGCTGCGTTAGCAGTAAAGCGGCGCTAGTTTTAGCGGCACTTTACCGTCGTTTTAGCGGCGCTTTTCAGCTGCTGGGGGGTGCTTTTAACCCCCCCGCTAGTGGCCAAAGAAAGGGTTAAAAGCGCAGAAAATCGCCACTGCCGAAGTATTTTGCAGGCGCTTCGGCAGCAGTGCCCATTCATTTTAATGGGCAGGGGTGGTGGAGGAGCTCTCCTAAGCCCCTCCAAAGATGCTGCTTACAGAACTTTTTCTACTGTCCTGCAAGCGCACTGCTCCAGTGTGAAAGCACTCGGGCTCTCACACTGGGGTTGCAGAGGAAACATTTTTCAGGCACTATTTTTAGCCCTTTAGCGCCTGAAAAATGTCTCCAGTGTGAAAGGGGTCTTAGTGATATTTTTGGCCCACAAAGCCCGAAGCCAACTTTACTTCTTCCTTAAACAGTCCACATGATCTCCTCCAAAAATGAATTCTCCCATGAGTAGATGAGCATCAATCCTCAGAAAGGAAAATGACAGCGTGATTGTGCAACACAGTTTTATTAAAATGCCCTTTAAAATTCCATCCCACAGTTTATGCTCTTACATGTAAAAGTGCCCAGATCAGCACCAGCTCGATTAGCATATCTGGATGCACAAAAAAAAAAAAAACAACACTCTGTCAGATTATTCGGTGTGCTCCGCTGTTACTCTTACCCATGCCTTCCACTACAGAACGGATGTAATGTCAATTTTCGGTCCACGGTATTCAGACAGCGATCTGACCTCTATGCATTTCACTTTGATAGCATCATCAGGACTTCCTGATGATGTTATCACAGCGAAATGCATAGAAAGTGAAGTTGGCTTTGGGCTTTGTGGACTAAAAATATCACTAAAGGCTTGGCTGGTCCTGGTGGCATTAGGGCTCTGGTGAGTGAATTCTTAGCATCACTAGTGGTGGAGCACTGGTCTGTGTTTATTTCTAGAATCACTCACACAAGAGCACGGTGGATGGAATGAAGTATACCAAGGGTTAAACATTGAACTATATTGTTAAACACAAAGGACTTGATTTTTGTTTTTTTCATTTTTCACAAGCCTGTTTATTGATAAATTTTTGTGATACAGTTTTTTCACTATAAAAAGGTTGATCTTTTTATGATCTTTTGAATGACATCTATCCATATTGAATGTATATGTTTATTTAACATATATCACGAATGCACATTTATAGGAACAGCGCCTATTTTAATTGTTTGTTTTTGTTTTCTATGAGTAACTGTTTGGCAGTTGGAGGGATATGAGGTTGAAAACAGGAAGAGCGTGAAGCTAATAGGGTAGTGATCAGAGAGAGGAAAAGGATTGTTGAAAGCTTGCAAGAAGTACAAAGGTAGGAGAATACAAGGTCAAGGTCAAAAGAAGAGCATAAGCTAATAAGTTTAGAAGTAGCTGAAGTATTTAAAATAAAAGGGATGTTGAAGTCAATGAGAATGATTGTGGGAATTTCAGAGGAGAGAAAGTAAGGTAGCCGAGCAGAGAAGTCATCAAGCAAGCTTGATGCCGGATCAGGAGGCTGATAGATCACAGTAATTCCCAAAGCAACCGGAGAAAGTAGACAAAAATAGTGAGCTTCAAACAAGGCGAGGGACAGAGAGGGAGGTGAGGGAAGAGCTTGGATAGTGCTTTGTGGGAATGGAAGGATTTCAACCCCACCTCTCTTTGGTCCACTGGGAGGATGAGTCCAGAAGAGGTCATCATGGGATAAGGCAGCAGGAGAGGCAGAGTCAGATTGAAGCCAGGTTTCAATAACACAAAAGGGTTGATTTACTAAAACGGGAGGGTGCAAAATCTGGTGCAGCTCTGTACAGAAACCAATCAGCTTCCAGGTTTTTTTCTCAAAGCCTAATTGAACAAGCTAAAGTTAGAAGCTGATTGGCTACCATTTACATCTGCACCAGATTTTGCACCCTCCAATTTTAGTAAATCAACCCCATTGGAGGTTAAAGGAGTTGGTGATAAAAAGGTCCTGGGCGGAGTGGGGTTTGTTACAGACTGAGCAAGCTACAGGGGTAGAGAATAGGGATGACAGAAAGAGAGTTTAAGGAGATAAGCATGAAGCAAAACTGTTAGCAATTTGTTAGTTTCAGTTAAAGGTGGATGCTGAGAGCACCATAGATTACCATGAAGCAAAATTATTAACAAAGAGTCAGTTTAAGGGAGCTGTAAAGGCACTAGTTTTTTTTATCTTAATAAATTCTATGCATTAGGATAAAAAAAGTTTGTGTGTAGCAGCCTCCCCAGCACCCCCTAATTACTTACCTGAGCCCCATATCTCTCCAGCGATGTCCACGAATGTCTAAGCCATCCAGGACACTCCTCCTGATTAGCTGAGACACAGCAGCAGCACCATTGGCTCCCGTGTCAGTCAATCTGGGGAGAGAGGGGGTGGGGCCGGGTCAGGGCTCTGTGTCTGAGTGGATACACGGCGGTCTGACTCAGCTCGGGTGCCCCCATAGAGAGCTGCTGACTGAGGGGGCACTCGATAGGAGGGAGGGGCCAGGAGCAGCAAAAAAGGACCTGAGAAGAGGGGGATCCAGGTTGCTCTGTGCAAAACCAACTGCACAGAGGAGGTAAGTATAACATGTTTGTTATTAAAAAAAAAAAAACCTTTACAATCACTTTAAGTTAAAGGTGGATGCTGAGATGCTGAGCAGCATAGATTACCATGAAGCAAAATTGAATCTATCAAGGTTTTCTATCTTGTCTGCTCAGTAGACCTTAGATGGAAACTGTGATCTAATGTTCATATGCATCGTTCTGAAAATGTTGTTACACATCACATGACTGGGAGACAGGATACACCTTTGAATATATCACTGCACCCAGCACTGAAAACAGTGTCAGAGTAGAAGCTTCTTTCATTGTATCTCCAACCTCTGAAAGTCTTTAACTGCTGCTGAACCACAACAGTGTTTTATTGCTATGGAAAGAACAGTGCAGCGCTGGATATATATCTCAAAATGAAAATGTGTAAATACAATATATCAATGAAAAATATGATGTCAACAGGTGACAAACTAATAAAATGATATCAACCAGTGTACGATTAATCTAACATAATAGATAGTACAACAGTGAAAAATGAATATATGCAGGTGAAAATCTGATGACCTCAGTTGTGACGAAACGGCCATAGGGTCACAACGCTAGCACGCATGCGCGATTCTATTTTAAACGGCGGTGGAGTTTTTTTCGTTTCCCCTGCCAGAAGTTTTATATTTGTTTTATATTTGTTTTGTACGGTATTTTAATAAACCAACATAGTCTCCCTGCACTATTGGAGTCTTCTTTTCTTCTTGGCACTTATGGACAATCCTTGCTGGATTCCATTGGAGAGAAAACTTTGATTGCCATATGAGGAAGGCTCCCGAGTCAGCATCCTTTGGACAGCACCTTGGTATTGCTGGCTAGCCTTCTTGCAAGCCGGAGGAATATCTACAGAGCTCCCTGCGGGACACCTCCTGAGGTCCATTTATTTCTACTGAGCCTGTTTAGACCCCCCTGAATAAGGGCGGTCGCATGCTGTCTGGTAAGCCTCCAACATTATTCATTAGGTGGTGGGCAGCACCTGCTGTGGAATATTGATCCAGGATTTCATATTGGAACACCATTGTTTTTTTGGGACTTTAATTTTTTTGGACTTTATTAACTTTTAATTTTCACCTGCATATATTTATTTTTCACTGTTGTACTGTCTATTATGTTAGATTAATCGTACACTAGTTGATATAATTTTATTAGTTTGTCACCTGTTGACATCATATTTTTCATTGATATATTGTATTTACACATTTTCATTTTGAGATGTATATCCAGCGCTGCACTATTCTTTCCATATCCATTTTTTGTGCCCTTATATCGGGGTTATAGTGTTCAGCAGCAGGATTCCTTTCACGGTTTTTTAGTTAATCATTAATAATTTTTCACGTACAGCACATGCACCTACTGTGAATCTTTTTTTTGTATATTTAGTGTTTTATTGCTATTTTATCCACATTGTAGATTTTTCCCTCTTTCTGTTTTGGTGACAACATTGTCACCAAAACAGGACATAAAAAGTAATGCATTTTTTGTGTCTTTTACATATGCCTGGATTTCAGCTTTAGTTTTACTGAACACCAATGAGTTTGAGACTGATAGTAGATATTTAGCTGCAGATTATTGGCCATCATATTGTCAGCAGTTTAAATATGCAATTATGGCCCTAAATCTTAGTGTTTTTAAAGGAAAGTAATTCCAGAGTG
This sequence comes from Aquarana catesbeiana, assembly GCF_042186555.1. Lineage (NCBI taxonomy): Eukaryota > Metazoa > Chordata > Amphibia > Anura > Ranidae > Aquarana > Aquarana catesbeiana. The sequence continues at coordinate 585,765,148 of NC_133324.1, read as the reverse complement.
TAGCTGATATCAAGTACAGCAGAAAGAGAGGATTGGACATAGCTGTATATCATTAAGTAAGGAAAGTGGAAGACAAAGAGATCATTGTGTGAACTCATGACACAAATATAGTGTAAGATTTAATGGCCAGCATAATAGAGGAGAGGTGGCTTCCCTCTATCATGTGAAGTTTAACACAGCCAGGGCCTTATGTAGCATAGGGATACATATAACAGAGCCTCTATCATGGCATACTCGCAATTACTTAATTATTTAATATGCAGACAATAAACAACACATTTGCACACATAACAATGCCTAGATATAGCACAAATATGACAATATGTAGGCTACAAATGAGCATTCATGGCAATACATAGGAACAAAAACAAGCAATGCTAGAAGAGCATAGACAACAAATGAGCAATTGCTTAAATACACTTGTGTCTGCTACAATATGTGTCCAATAAACCGATAATTGTGGCATTACGTGGGAAACAAAAGGGCTGCTCTGACATTATGCAGGCAACAAATGGACAGTATCCTGGAAACCATTGGGTTATGGAGAAAATCAAATTCAGTTACGATAAGTGAAACCCAGTGTGTCTCCCTGTGCCCTCTTACTTATACTGTCAACACTGCCAGCCCAGCCAGTAGATATTCACCCATCTACCACACATCTCCAGTACACAAATAGTGGTACTTGAGGAAGAGAGAGCACAGCCCACACCTCCTCTTGCCTCTCTCATATGCATCAATTACCTTTTGCTCTGGAAGGCTAAGTAGATTGCTACCAGTCCTCAAGGAAAAGAAAATTTGGTCAGAGCTTTTTTTTTTTTTTTTTTTTTTTTGCTTAAATTGTACCTAAAGCCAAAACTTTTTTGTTCTTTTTTTTTTTTTTTTGTTTTGGAAAGAATAGGAAGGGTCAGCATCCTTATCAGGTATTTACTGCTGTCTGTGTTCCCTCTGGGGAGAAAACCTAGTTACCAGGACACAGTGGGGTTGATTTACTAAAACTAGAGAGTGCAAAATCTGGTGCAGCTCTGCATAGAAACCAATCAGCTTCCAGTTTGTTTTTTTTTTGGTCAAAGCTTAATTGAACAAGCTGAAGTTAGAGGCTGATTGGCTACCATGCACAGCTGCACCACATTCTGCACTCTCCAGTTTTAGTAAATGAACCCCAAAGTGACAATACTAGTGGGAAATCTTTCAATGGGCACACTTGTTGCAGTGACAAGGTGGGCCATAGACAGATTGATTTTCTTTCCTGCAGACACGGGTTGTAACCTTGATTTCCCCATTACTGCAGTAAGTGTTGATGGGAGAATCCCTCCTGTGGAGCCATTGTGTTCTCCCCGCAGAGGGGTGGGGAGCCATCCCCCCAGGGAGAGCACAGTAATTACTGCTAGCAGCTATAACAGCTGCTAGCAATAATCACATGTAAAATCCAACAGGTTGGTTGTACCCCAGTTAATCGATCACCTTGAGTACATTCAGCCTGTCCATACATGGCTCAAATCTCTATGGCCTGCTTAAGGGCCCATTCACAATGAACAGTTTTTGATATGCTTTTGGTGTTTAGGGCTCCATTCAAACCTGTACATCTCCAAAGTTGTGCCGACTTTGGAGTGCAACTTTGGATTGGTGCAACTTGGATACAACTTTGGCTTTGACCAGTGATAATGGACAACTGTTGCACACAAGTTGCATTGTATAACATTCAGGTACAACTTTCATGCAACTTCTAAAGGTTAACACTGAAGTCTATGGCCCTCAGGTTGCATGAAAGTCGGACCAAAGTAGTGTATGAACTACTTAGAAGTTGCTGCAACTTTAAGTCGTGTTTATATGAACAGGAATCATTGGAAAACATGAGGAATGACTTGTCATGCAACTGTGATGTCCAAAGTTGCTAACAAGTCACACAAGTGTGAATGGAGCCTTACAAGCGGAACAAAAATGCATGAAAAATGTATCCCTTTAAATCCTATGGAACTCTTCACACCAATACATGGCTGTGCGCTTTTAAAGTCCTGCATCCTGCATTTTTGGCGCAATGTAAAAAGCACACCAAAAACATACCTCCACATTGAAATGAATAGAAAATGCATCAAAAATGCATAAGCGTTTTTACTGCATTTTATTTTAATGGAGCAATGTGAAAGGGCCCTAAAAGAGAATGTCCCACACTTTGGAGAGATGTCTTTTAATTTCCTATTGTGTCTTCGGGACAAGACCTGAGGGGAAATCTCCCCAATGGTACACGGATGGCAAAAGAGAAAATGTGACAGGGTTTTAACTCTTTCCTACACTATCCAAAACAAAAAAAGGCTTTAGCTTTGATACAATTTAAATATTTGATTTCTTTCCTAAGACCCCTTTCACATGGCATGGACTCCATTTTGATCAGCCGTGGATCTGTCCACTGATCACCTGCTGATCAGAGCAGAGTGGGCGGATGACTGGTCCATGTCCACTCATTTTCTGCAGAGTAGACATGGACAGAGCCAGCTTTGCTATATGAGCGGCCGGGTGTAAACAGACTCTGCTGTCCGTTTACACCCGACCCGACTCTGATCCAATCCACCTAGATGGCGGAGGATGGATTGCTTTTAGCGGACTAGATCGGATTGGAGGTAGATCGGTGTACACGGACACAGTCCATTTACACCTGCCGCTCCACAGGAGTTAATGGACCATCCGATTAGGTTCACCTGAATAACTGACACTATCCAAAACAAAAAAAGGCTTTAGCTTTGATACAATTTAAATATTTGATTTCTTTCCTAAGGCCCCTTTCACATGGCATGGACTCCATTTTGATCAGCCGTGGATCTGTCCACTGATCACCTGCTGATGACTCCGCTGTCTGTTTACACCCGACTGCCCTCTGATCCAATCCACCTAGATGGAGGAGGATGGATTGCTTTTAGCGGACTAGATCGGATTGGAGGTAGATCGGTGTACACGGACACAAGTCCATTTACACCTGCCGCTCCACAGGAGTGAACGGACCGTCCGATTAGGTTCACCTGAATAACTGACAGGCGAACCTGATCAGAAAGATTGTGTGAAAGGGGCCTAAAACTTAACTTGTTGGCTTTCCAACCTCTTTTTTCCATACCACTTTAACAATTACAATTTTGAATCGTAGCTCACTTACTATACCATCTCCTAACTTCCTTCCATATCATAATACTCTCTTTCTCTCTCTCTCTCTATTTCTTTTTCTCTCTCTCTCTCTCGCTCTCTCTCTCTATTTCTTTCTATTTCTCTCTTGTTCTTTACTTCTCTCCCTCTCCTCTATTTCTTTTTCTCTCTCTCCTCTATTTCTCTCTCTCTCCTCTATTTCTTTCTCTCCTCTATTTCTCTCTCTCTCCTCTATTTCTCTTTCTCTCTCTCTCCTCTATTTCTATTTCTCTCTTTTTCTTTCTCTCTCTCTCTCCTCTATTTCTATTTCTCTCTTTTTCTTTTTCTTTCTCTCTCTCTCTCTCTCTCTCTCTCTCTCTCTCTCTCTCTCTCTCTCTCCTCTATTTCTATTTCTCTCTTTCTTTCTCTCTCTCTCACCTCTATTTCTATTTCTCTCTTTTTCTTTCTCTCTCTCCTCTATTTCTATTTCTCTCTTTTTCTTTCTCTCTCTCTCTCTCTCTCTCTCTCTCTCTCTCTCTCTCTCTCTCCTGGACATGCTTAGGAGCACTTCATAGTTCCTAAATATATACAGTACATCTATACAAATCACAGTTTGCTTACAGAAGAATGACATCAAACCTATATTACTTTTGAATGACAAGATGTCACTGCTTTGCTTTCTGTAAAGCATTGTGATGAAATATTTATAGTGGTAATAGACCTTTCCTGAACTTTTTTTTTTTCTATTATTGTGTATGAAGGAAGATGGCGTGACTTTAGGGACAAATGCCTGTTCCATGTTGAAACATCTGCCTGACCTCTTATGCACTCACGGGAGTAGTGGAAATTGGATACACACACATACAGAACACACACACTCACAATGAGATCAGCATAGCAGAGGGAGGATGCTTCAAGTTCAGTTTGCAGCATCAGTTATTAACCTCTTCTGAGCCTAAAGATGATAGCATTGTTAGGTGTCTTAAGGCCTTAATATTCTGTACTCACTTGTCCAGCACAAAGTACAGGTCAAAGGCTCCTTGACAGTTAGGCTCTTCAGCCATAAGGGGAGGACTACAAGACAGTAGAAGCAGTATCGGAGATAGCATCCTCCAGAGCCTTAGGAGCTCCTCAGTCCTGCATCTCTTCATTGTTTTTCCTTTATCTTCTCACACGGGTGGGGTCCTTTAGTACTGCAATAAGTGAAAAAAAAAAGAAAAACAGCCTTAGGGACAGTCTTCTGAGTTCTTCCTTTCTGCAGAACCGTTTCTCTCTTTCTCACACATTTGACACACACACATAGACTAACAGCCCTCGCCGTCTAAGCTTCCATATGTCCCTCCAGCCTTTTCTCTCTTTCCCCCCTTTCATTCCTGTTTCTCATTCTGCTTTGTACCGTCTCTTTCCCTGCTGTGCGTTTCAGCCAGAGGTCTTCGGATGACAACAGAGCTCTCTGTTGTGTCAGCTTCCTGCACAGTGTTCCTTTTCAATCCTTGCCACAAGTTTGACTTTTTTGTGTCAGTAGTTGGAGGTTTTCCCCTGCTCTTTTTTTGCAGTTGGTGACGGTTAGTCCCCCCTTGTCTCTCTCACCTTATATAGAAAGAGGCAATCCGTTGGTTTGCTTCCTGCAGCTGTGAGCAATCTGATAGGAGTACAATGTTGAGTGTATGACTGGGAGGGGTGGAGTAGTCTGGTAAGAGCACGCTTAAAGTATCCAAAACTTTACACACATAATTCTAGCTCTGCTCAGTTACAACACTAAGACTGGCTTAGCGGCTAACCTCATGCAAAATCACTGCTCACAGAAGTCTGTGCATTATCAGAACAACAATAAGTCAGCTGTATGCCTATACAGTTTGTGACACACAAAATTTGTAAAAACGTAAAACAGAACAAAATGTATTCCTTTTTTTTTCTTCATTGTTCCCCTTACCTACAGCATTTCTACTGTACAGATTGATGTGCTTTCACATCATAGCCTATAGAGCTGACTTGTCATGTGCAGCCTGCAGACCCCAGTGTTTCTTGAAGACGTTGCTGGGTCAGGAGGATAGCAGGAAGTGAGGTGGCCAGGGAGGGACAAATAGTCTATCATTTAGGTCCACTTAAAAAAATGGGGGAAAATCCTATAACAAAAGCTAGTTATTGCAGAAATGGAAACCTGAAGAATTACACTTCTCGTAAAGGGTAATTCCACTTTTGTTGAGAAAAAAAAAAAACAACATTCCCCTCTGGGTGATCTATGTACATTGCAAGGATTTTAACAAATTTTGTTGCAGATTCCAACCTTTTGTTATTCTGAAGAAATCTATGTGTGTTTCTCTGTGCCCATGTGGGAAAGTGAATCTAATGGGAGTGGTTTCATAATGATCAATCAGCTGTGCACCTGCAGAGCTTGAGTCAGGAAAGCTGCAGGGTCTGTATCGCTTTAGACGTGATTTCCTATTGGGAGCATTTTACAAAAAATGTTGCAGGGGATGCCTAATATCTGACTTGTATTTTAGTGTGGACTTCTGGGAAAATCAGTGAGCCAATCACACAAGCAGGAAATTATGTTTCTGGGGGACGATCTGTACACATTCTGTGTACAGAACATCTCCAGGTAGCCATATTGCATTGCATTTTCAGAAAATTACAGCAGCTGCAGAGTGAAAAGGAAAGGTCATTTTTATTAACATTCAACATGATTTGTGTTGCAATTGTATACACTATGTTATTTTTTCTTTATTTGCTATCCCCCCCCACAAAAATGGAGCAACCCTTTACGAAAACCAATATGCTTAAAGCAGAACCACACTGCATCTGAGCACCACAAACCGAAAATGCAATGTAATTCATTTTTTAATATTCAAAGTAAACCCAGCAATCCTTCCATGTCACCTCCGCCTAGGTTCACATTGATGCGATTTGACATGCAATTTGACATGTCAAATCGCATGCCAAATTGGTGGCTATTGCTGGCAATGGCACTGTCCAAATCGGTGTGACGCCAACTTTGCAGCGCTGCACCGACTCCCAAAAGTAGTTTCTGTACTACTTTTGGGGACTTCGGGTGCGATTTCAATAGATATCTGTGCAGGAACCCGCACAGATGTCTTGAAATCGCCCCCGAAGTCAGACTGACATGCGGGAATGAAATTGTGCGAATTCAGCCGAACACGCATGATTTCAATCCCGCAGCAGTGTGAACCTAGGCTAAGGCTGGATTCACACCTATGCATTTTTAGTGCTTTTTGTATTTTGCAGTCCATTTAACATGTTTCCTATGGAACACGTTCTGTAGTGATAATCTGCAGAATGCAAAAAGCACTAAAACTGCATAGGTGTGAATCCAGCCTAAATGCTTTTTGCTGAGCAATCACTTTGAAAAGCACCCCACCTAGAATTTCTAGTTATACGGCGGCAGGTTGGCTCAGCTACACGAATTGCTGTAGGTATACATCGGGCTCGTACACGGCTTTCGGGCGCAATTGTTCCCCGTAAAGTAAACAAGGCAGGTCTCTGTTCTGTCAGGGGATGACACAGAGATCCTGTCTTTCTGCTATGCAGGGAGATGGATCTTTGTGTTATCCCAAGCAGCCCATCCCCCATACAGTTAGTAAACACACCCAGGGAACACATTTAACCCCTTGATCGCCCCTGATGATAACCCCTTCCCTGCCAGTGCCATTAGTACAATGTCAGTGCATATTTTTAGCATGGATCACTGTAATAATGTCACTGGTTCCCAAAAAAGTGTCAGAAATGTCAGTTAGGTGTCCGATCTGTCCGCCGCAATGTCGCAGTCCCACTAAAAATCAATAAATATATAATAAAAATGCCATAAATCTATCCCCTATTTTGTAGATGTGATAACTTTTGCACAAACCAATCAATATACACTTATTGTTTTTTTATTACCAAAAATATGTAGCAGAATACATATTGGCCTAAACTGAAGAAGAAATTTGATTTTTTATATTTTTCTATTGGGTATGTTTTATAGCAGAAAATAAAAAAAAAATTGTTAGTCTTTTTTTGCTTATAGTGCAAAAAATAAAAACCACAGAGGTGATCAAATACCACCAAAATAAAGCTCTATTTGGGGGAAAATAAGAACATCAATTTTATTTGGGTACAGCGTCGCACGACTACGCAACTGTCAGCTAAAGTAGCGATTTGCCGCAAAAAAATGGCCTGGTCATTAAGGGGTAAATCCTTCCGGGGCTGAAGTGGTTAAAGAGGAAGTCCAGCCCCCCCGCAAAAAAAATAAAAGTCAGCAGCTACAAATACTGTAGCTGCAGACTTTTAAAATAAGGACACTTACCTGTCCATGTCGGCACCCCAGCCGATGTTTCCATCGGCTCTCGGGTGCTGCTGCCAGCATTGCCTGTAAGGAAAACTGGTTCCCTACTGCGCATGCAGTAGGGAACCAGTGCAGCACAGTGAAGCACAGTGCTATGGCAAAAATAGGCAACGTTGTCTGCATGCAGTGTCTCTGTAGGATGGGCAAGTACCCGCTCACCAATCCTGTGACCAAGGCCCAAAGGAAATGTCCTGGCAGGCAGGCTCTTCAGGTAGCCTGACTGGCTACCTCACAACCAGAATGCTTCACGCCATCCGTACAGGTGCACCCAGAGATGCACCTGGAATCCCCTCTCAGGCAGGATGTGTGGGATCTGTGGGAGGAACAGCACACTGACCCAGGAAGGCAGCACCTCTCCTCTGGGTCTGGTCTTCTCCCTTGTCTCATGATGTCTCCCTCACTCCCAGGCAGCTTCTTGGTCCCTTTTCTTCTCCGCCCCCAGAGCATGCTAGGGTGTGTAGTTCTGCCCCCTAGGGATTGTTATAGGGCTGCTGAAGTTGGGGACTACATGTTCCAGGATCCTTTTGCCCAGCAGTTCTGTAATCTCGTTGGCTCCCTCTCCCTGCCAATAAGGAAGCAGGGGAGAGAGCAGAGCGGGCAGCCATGTCTATCAATGCAGCTCGGCACCCTGTGTAAAGGAGAGGGAGGAGGAGAAATCCCCCTGCGGGTGCTGACATGCACAATCTCTTTCATGAGAGCCTGTCAGTGCCTGTGTCAATCCCAGCGGTGGCCAGTGGGGGGTACGGGCCACGGGCTGGCTGAGCAGCACACGCTACATTTGTAAAGTGAAGCTTTAACTCATTTACTAAGATCTGCAGCAACTGAACTTGCAGACTGCAACTGCGCTTGCAAAAGTGCACAGTCTATTTGCCTTTAGTAAGTCAACCCCTGTGTTTCTAATTGCAGTCACACCAGGGCCAGTGTCAACAGACCAGTGTATGCGAGCAACAGTGTTCTTGATCATCATCACACCAGTATAGTGTCATCAGACCAATGTATGTCAGAAACAGTGGTCACGATAGCTGCCACACCAGCCCCAATGTCACCAGACCAGTACAGCCAACCACAGTGTTCTTGATCACCGCCACATGAATCCAAGGGGTTGATTTACTAAAGGCAAATAGACTGTGCACTTTGCAAAGTGCAGTTGCCCTCTGCAGTTGCTCCAGAGCTTAGTAAATTAGGTAAGGCTTCACTTTGCAAAGAGTACCCAATCACGTGCAAAGAAAATAAAAAAAAACAGCATTTTTGCTTGCACATGTTTGGGTGATGGAAGCCAGCAGATCTTCTGCTCATTTACTAAGCTCTGGAGAAACTGCTCTTGCAGAATGCAAATGCACTTTGAAAAGTGCACAGTCTTTTTGACTTTAGTAATTCAACCCCCAAGTGTCATCAGACCAGCGTAAGCTAGTAACAATATACCTGATTACTGCCACACCAGCTCCAGTGTCACCAGTGCAGCCAAGAACAGTGTTCCTGATTGCTGCCACACTAACCCCAGTGTCACCAAACCAGTGTTAATGATCACTAGCCACACCAGCCCCAGTGTCACTAGAACTGTGCAAGCCAGCAACAGTGCTTCTAATCACTGCCACAGCAACTCCAGTGCTGCTACACCAGTGCAGCCACCACTCCAGTCCCAATGTCATCAGACCAGTGCAGCCAGCAACAGTTTTTTGACCACTTACACATGAGGGCCTGTATCACTAGACCAGTGCAAACCAGCAACAGTGTTCCTGTTCACCTACACATCGGTTCCAGTTAGACCAGTGCAGCAAGCAACAAGTGTTCTAACTGCTTCCACACCATGGTTTCTGTTATCAGAGTCACCAGAGACAGTGCACTGTAAGCCAGCAAACATTTTATTGATTACCTTCACACAAGTCTCAGTGTCACTAGACCTGTGTAAGCCAGCAACAGTGCCCCTGATCACTGCACAGTAGTACAAATTTCACCAGACCAATGTAGCTCAGCAACAGAGTTCCTACACACCAGTTCCAGTGTCACTAGACCAGTGCAGCCAGCAACAGTTTTCCTAATCACTTTCACACCAGGGCCTGTGTCACCAGACAAGTGTAAACCAGCAACTGTGTTCCTGACTGCCGCCACATGAATCCCAGTGTTACAAGACCATAGAATTCCAGTGACAACATTCCTGATCGCTGCCACACCAGTCCCAATGTAATTAGGCCAAGTAGGTACGTAATCACTGATCACAAAAGTAGCACTTCCTCTAATAACCAACAAAGTCTTCTAGTAACCCTTTCTCCCTGACTGCGGTGATATGTGTGATTACAGGCTTCAAAGAGATTGATTACAAAGACGGTCCAGGGCACATGGACTGCAATACTGCCCCCAGAGCCAAGTATGGCAGAACAGTCAGTAATATGAGGAGGATTGTCATGTAAACACTGATTGGTCCAAAGCAAAAGGGACTGGCAATGGGGGGAGTTTGAATGAGTGATGAGTGAGCTTGTAAAAAGGGTTGTTACAGAGAGTTCTTTCTCTTTGTTGCTGAAAAAGCCTGCCATGAGGCTGTCTATCTGCCATCTTGGGACGTTGCTCTGACTGAGGGCTTGGGCCTAAATTCCATGTGGCCCAGACCCCTTTTGTCATCCAGAACCAGCAGATGAAACCATGTGTGATAAGTATCTTAGATATTTCATTGTTGTTATATGTTGTAGAGATATGCTGTTAGTATATTGTTCTGATTGTAAACTATGTAACATTGTAATACCCTTTTAATACTTTAGTGTTAGTTTCCTAATTACTTGGGAAATAAATAAGATATTGCTTTACTAGGAGCACCGTGTGCTTGGTTTCATAACTAACCTGGTATTATTGTGATATTAACAATAACATGTGCTCAGAGTTTATTAGACCAACTAATTATAGGGACTAGACAAATTAATACACAGACGTAATATTAATTAGTATATTGATTACTTCACCAATGTAAGGAAGAACCTCTCTTGCTGACCACAAATATAAGGAGATACTTTTTCCCACCACTAATGAAAAGGAGCCCTTCTCCAACTGTCCACTAATATGAAGTGACCAGGTATGTAAGAGGACCCTTCTCCCAATGACTACCAATGGAAGGACACAGTTACTCTGCTTATGCCAATGTAAAGGGACCCTTCTCCTGCTGACCACAAATGAAAGGTGATACTGTTACCACTGAGAACCTATGTGGGGGTGCAAAATTTTACACTGACCACTAATGTAACAGGAAATTTTAAACTGACCACCAATGTAATGTAATTAATTCACACAACTAATGTAATCAGGAATTCCAGCACCAATGTATGGGAGCATTTACACCACCAATGTGACAAGGGGGAATACATTGACTACTTACAGTATGTGCTTTTATTGGGTACGGAGATTTAACTTTCTAGATACATTTGAGGAGGTGTTCAGATGAGAGGGGTTGTAAGGGGGGCTAAATAAGAGTAGGATGGGAACAGTTTGCATTGTCAGTGCTTTTGTGGTATAATATCATTTGGTGTTGCTAGTTAATACTACTTTGTTTTCGAAGCATAATATGGTTTTGCAGAATGATACAATGTTCTATTGTTCTTCCTCTATATAATGTGCCGTTGTGGTATAATATACTTTGCTGTTGCAGTATAATGAAATTTGTTATTACAGTGTGCTATATTCTTTGACATTTTACATAATTTGCTATAACAAAATAAAAAAATATAATGTCTTGTTGCTGGGGACATAATGATCTGGTGTGTGATGGGATTTGCAATCCTCATGACAGGACATATTAGGCTCAATTCACTAAGATAGATGAATTGGGGGGCGTGGCCAGCACCTGGGATGTGAGGACGTGCACAGCCTGAGCTCCGTCCACACCGCACATATCCTGCTCAAATCCTGAGATAGAGGCCGACATCCGAGGGTCCTATATACCCCCACAGCACCCGGAGAGCACTGAGACCATCCCGGGATGGTCAAATACGGCCCACCGATGGAGGAGGCCCCAGGAACCGGGCCGTCGGTACCGCCATGCAGACCGCAGCAAAATGGCGCCGCTCAGCATGAGGGAGACAAACAGCGGCAGGCAGCCTTAACATCCACACCCTGGAAGCAGCTCATGGGGAAGGGTGAGTCACAAAGATCCCCCCCTACCTTAAGCCCAGAAGACCCCCTCCTATTCTCCCCTGCGGAGGGACATGATCCTCAATCCCCCAGAACAGACAGAGGGGATGCAGGCCCTGCAGAGCCATCACTGTCCCAGATTATGGCAGCCATCCAGCACAGCCATGCATCCCTCACCACACAAATGGACACCATCAAAACAGAACTATCCTTTTTGAAACAAGATGTCCACAATATTCGCCATAGAGTGACTAATGCTGAACAACGCATTAGTGATATGGAAGATGAGACACGTCCCTTACAGGGCTCTGTGAGGGAATTGCGGCAGGCCCATGAATACACTACAGATAAGCTCACTGATATGGAAGACCGCCTCAGAAGGAACAATTTGCGCTTTCTGGGGTTCCCAGAGGGTGCTGAGGGCAAAACACCAGAAACATTCATGGAAAGATGGCTGCTGAATGAGTTTGGGGCAAACACCTTTTCACCGATGTTCGCCATAGAAAGGGCACACAGAATCCCCATGCGCCCTCTGCCACCTGGGTCCCCACCACGTGCCATGATTATAAAGCTGCTGCACTTCCGTGACAGAGAGGCTATTCTCAGAGTAGCTAGAGAGAGGGGCAAAGTATCCTTCAATGGCAATAACATCACCATTTTCCCAGATTTTTCTGTAGCCACGCAGAAGCAGAGAGCCACTTTTCTGGCAATTAAACGCAGGCTACGTGAGCTTCATCTTCCATATGGCATGTTATATCCTGCACGTTTGCGCATCATCTACCAGGGCAAGGCCTATTTCTTTACGGATCCCAGAGAGGCATCACAATGGATGGACACCTTAGCACATCCGAATCGCAGGAACCAGGATAGGGGATCTCCCCCCCGGTAGTGTCTCACTATACATGAAACCCACCTGGAGGCCTTCACTACACCCCATTGCAGCTGTTATGGGACTTCCTCTCCTGCATCCTAAGAAGTAGAAAATACATCTACATCTACAAGCAGTCGAGACGGGACTATAAATCCTGCATATCTCTGAAGAAGAAGACATCTCCCATGCTACCCTCGGATGCCACTCAGCAACCTACCATCCTCCCTGACTGTTATTTTTCCTTTTTCTATTATTCTTAGTATTATTATTAATTTTTTTTTTTTACCACCATGATTTTTCAGGCCAAGAGACACCACACATTCTTTGCTTTGTGCGGACAAACACGGATGGAGACCCAGAGCTGTGGACCTTTCCACGTCTCCTGAGAATAGTCGGCTAGGGGTCTGAGCCATGGCCCTCTTGCCAAATAGGTTTGGTTATGGGTATAAAGCTCTCATATGTTGGGGGATGAGAGCCGGGAGGGCTAGGGAGGGGGGAAAACTTGTTGGGGAATACTTTGAGGGGTTTTGCTACAACGTTATGGTTATCTACAAACAAAGCTGGTGTTCAGTGGTATATGCATACTTTAAAAGTGATTCTTTGGCTCTACAGGCTCTGCAGACTGGGACTGAGATCCATAAATTGTTGAGTAACATATTAGAGATAGTTGTGTTCTGGTCTATTTCTCAGGGCTCGCTGGACCTCACCCAGGGCGGGGTTCTGGCGGACAATGAGAAATGGACTCGAATAGGTATGACTTGTTTATACACATGTCTAAGCTCCGTATAGTTTCATGGAATGTTAGGGGGCTTAACTCCAAGGTCAAAAGATCACTGATGTTTGATTATTTGGCAAGACACAATCCACACGTGATCCTCCTCCAGGAAACCCACCTTCAGGGATCAAGAGTAATGGCTCTAAAGAGAGCTAAAATTGCCTATGCAATACATTCTACTTATTCTACGTATGCCAGAGGCACATCTATCCTTATAGCAAAATCTGCCCCTATCACCATAAAGCATGTTAAAACTGACCCTAACGGATGTTTTGTTATTGTGGTACTTGAATTATGGGGTAAGCCTTATACGGTCACAAGCCTATATGTCCCACCACCCTTCACTAAACTATTCTTTGAACGGGTGATGAGTTCCCTCTTGGCGATAGCAGAAGGCCCTCTGTTGATAGCAGGGGACTTCAACACAGTACTCGACAATTCCATAGACAGGTTCAAGTGCTCTACATCGCCCCCCACACCACTGTGCTCTTTTCTGACCCAATTTGATCTGGTGGAGACCTGGAGGTGGAAGCACGCAGACGGGAGGGAGTACTCATGTCAGTCCGAAACGCATGGTACTCTGTCCCGAATAGACCTATGTTTGGTTTCATCTGAGCTATTGAATAGGGTGACTGAAGTCAGATATCTCCCAAGGGCGGTGTCTGATCACTCCCCTTTAATGATGGACCTTGCCTTGGGCCCTCCCACCTCATACCGCTTGTGGCGACTGAGCCCTCTTTGGCTAGCGGATCAGGTGGTGGTGGATCAGGGCACGGTGGAAATGAAAGCATATTGGTTACGCAACCGTCAAAGTGTCTCTGTCCCGTTGACCTGGGATGCCTTTAAGGCCACCACACGAGGCATTTTTGCGGCGGCAATCGGGCAGGCCCGTAAGGCATCCCAGTCCAAATTAAGGGACGCAGAGAGGGATCTTAGGGCAGCCGAGGCTGCCTACTCTACCACCCCTTCCCCAGCAACACATAATACTTGGAAACATAGATCCAGAGACCTGGACCTAGTCCTTCTAGAGCGTACTCAGAAGAAACTACTGTATCAAAATCAGCGAACCTTTGAGTTTGGAGACAAAAATAGTCGATTATTAGCGTATTTATCTAGGCCTGATTATCAACCATGCAGTATTCCAAGAATTAAGAATGCAATAGGTACAGTGGTGGAACAGAGTGGGGAAATAGTCGATGCTTTTGTGAAATTTTACTCTTCATTATATGCTACCAAAGCTCATTATACTATTGTAGAACTAGACGATTACTTGGCTGACATCTCGTTACCAAGGCTCCAAGAAAAACAGGCCTCACTCCTTGATGATCCTTTGACAGAGGAGGAGATTGGAGAAGCCATACAGTCCTTTGCCAGAAACAAAACGCCGGGACTGGATGGCTTCCCCATAGAATGGTATATGCAATTTAAGGAACTTTTGATACCCCATTTACTGAGAGTTTATAATTCTGCTATAAAAACAGGACAGTTACCGCCCTCAATGTCAGAGGCGTTGATTGTCCTCATCCCCAAGCCTCATAAAGACCACCTATTGTGTGAGTCATATAGGCCAATATCATTAATTAACTCAGACGTCAAGATTTTAGCCAAAGTGCTCGCCCGGAGACTGAACTCAGTTATCACCACCATTATTGGGGCAGATCAGACTGGATTCATCCCAGGACGATCAACATCCATAAATTTACGGAGACTGTTCACAAACCTGCAGGCCACCCATGATGTTGTAGGGACTAGAGCGGTGCTGGCCTTAGATGCACACAAGGCATTTGACTCGGTCGAATGGCCTTATTTAATGGAAGTCCTGGCGAAATTTGGGTTTGGAAATACCTTTATCAAGTGGGTTCAATTATTATATTCACAGCCTACTGCTAGGCTGCGGATAAATGCATCAGTAACCGACCCATTTCTGATTAAAAGGGGTACTAGGCAGGGTTGCCCCCTGTCACCGTTGCTATTTGCAATTGCGATAGAACCTCTGGCAGCACTGATAAGATCCAGTAGGGAAATAAAGGGACTGACGATTGGGGGCCTAGAAGAGAAAGTATCTTTATACGCTGACGATATGTTAATATACCTGGCGGACCCTCAGTCGTCACTCCCAACCCTGCTGGAAATTATTCGACAGTTCGGCCTTTTCTCAGGGTTTCAAGTTAATTGGGACAAATCCCTTATGTTTAAAATAGATCCGGATGCGGTGTTTACACCCCCTTCCTCTTGCCCGCTACAAATAGTCGACTCTTTCAGATACCTGGGGGTCATGATTCAACATCCTCTATCCTCTTATAGTAAATATAATCTAGACCCACTTATTAGCAGAATGAAGACCACACTGAAGACATGGACCAATCTTCCCCTAACGATATTAGGTAGGATAAATATCTTTAAAATGATATTCCTTCCACGTTTCCTATACATCCTATGCAATTCACCAGTATATATCACCAAAACTAAATTTAAAGAGATTGATTCTATTCTTATCACCTTCATATGGAAGGGGGGAATGGTGAGAATTGCAAAAAATACTCTTCAACTGCCGGTGTCGGAGGGAGGTTTGGCACTACCATGTCTTCAGACATACTACATAGCCGCACAACTGGTTCATGCCCATTGGTGGTTCTTCCCTGAAGCCAACAATGCGGCTACGTCCCTAGAAGCAGCCATACTCACCTCTTACGAATCCCTACAGTATCTGGTCCACCGTCTATCTCTCAGAGGGAGGGAAAGCACTAAAATCCTTGAAATGACTTTACGAATTCTTAAACTAACTAAAATGCTGCCAGACACTGAACATCGTATCTACTCCCCAAACACTCCATTATGGGGGAACCCAAATCTACAGGAATTCGCCCGTAGGACAGATGGAGAATACTGGTCGAAAAAAGGGGTAAAAACCATAATGCATTTATTCTCAAACAATACGTTTCGATCATTTGAGGAATTTCGCCAGGACTACCAACTGCCACGCACAGCCTATTTTCTTTATTTGCAAATACGCCACACAGCAACCACCCAGTTTGGGTTGCGTAATATGACTGTTCGATTATCTCCGCTAGAGCAATTATTAATAGATCCCTCCCATGACAAATTAATCTCCACATATTATAAAACTCTACTCCACACTACAACGCGCAGACTTAATAACACGCTCACTAAATGGAAAGCTGATATCCCTGAGCTGACGGAGGATATCTGGCAGGACATACTTCCCCTCCAGGTCCCCTCTGTCATCTCTTCCAGGGACAGGGTCATACAGACCAAACTATTATATAGAGCATACTTCACGCCATCCTTATTATTTAAACTTAAAAAACTACCATCGGCAATGTGCTCCAGATGCAGCATCATGGAGGCCACCTTTTTCCACTTGATGTGGGAGTGCACCGAGATCAGGCGGTTCTGGTCAGGGGTCACTGCTTTTGTCAGTTCCTTGACTCAATTGCCTAATATCTGCAATCCCCTGAGATGCCTACTAGGATATGTGGATGATGAGAGTATATCCAAAAACAAGCAAACTTTCTTGAGAATTGTGTTATTTTATGCCAAAAAATCTATTACCATTCACTGGAAATCACAATCCCCACCTACGATAGCATTCTGGCTGACCATGGTTAATCAAGCCATACCATTATACAAATTAACATATGAAGCCAGAGGATGCCCAAAAAAATTTCACAAAATATGGGGTCTGTGGACTAACTCTGAAAACACTATCACACCTGCCATATAAAGCTAACAAAGAAATTCCAGTCAATGATACCAAGTTTATTAATAAAATTAAATAGACATATACAGCTGAACAATATGAAAACATGTATGCCAAATATATACCATTGTCTTACACTCTGTACTGCAATGAGCAATGTTTGCTCGAAATATGTGTATTTATGTTCGTATGTTTGTCTTGTACCACAAAACCAAATAAAATTTACCTTTAAAAGATAGATGAATTGTTTTAACTGGGCATTTAAGGCTACATTTAAACTGGCGATTAAGGGCAGTGGATATTGCAGCAACAGGAATCTTGTGATTTTTGCTGTGTCCCTGAGCGGCTAGGTGTGGCCTCCGGCCCTGTTCACTACTGTATAATGACAGGTCGATGGTGGCTGCATGTATTCAAACACTGTGTGTGCATACAGCAGATGCAGGTAATCACTGACTTGCAGGGAGCCATGAATAGCTGAGGCCACCGGCGCCCTGTCATGACAGTGTACGAGATCGGTGGCCACACCTAGCCACTTAGAGTCTATGTAGTTTCAACCCTCATTGTTGAATATAATAGTTCCTGTGGCAGATAATTATCAATGTACATTAACATGGTTGGGAGGTAGCAAACATAATATCTGCTTAGGGCAACTTGTTGATTTTGTTCTCCACTGGCTTGTATTTCAGAGACACATAAAAAACAAAAAAAAAAAACAAGACTGAAAGTCATTGGTCTAATTGGTCTTTTGTATTGGTTATAGCTTTAATCTATGATTGAAAAAGGGGGATTTCAGGTGGCCATAGCCTCAATCAGGTCACTTCCCATGGGGGACAGTGGACCTCTGTTGACATCCAAACCTCCTGTTCTTGGCCCAGAACATGTTTTATGATTACTAAAATGTTCCCCCAATAAGGCTCATGCAGACCTGCTTGCTATCATGAAGCCCACTATTTACTCCAGGAAACAGACAATCGGTCAAGCTATTTAGTAATGCCGCGTACACACGAGCGGACTTCTCTTCGGATTGAACACCGCAGGACTTTTCGACGGAGTTCTGACGGAGTTCCAACGAAACTGACTTGCCTACACACGATCACACCAAAGTCTGATTGTTTCGTACGTGATGACGTATGACTGGACTAGAATAAGGAAGTTCATAGCCAGTAGCCAATAGCTGCCCTTGCATCGTTTTTGGTCCGTCGGACTAGCATACAGACGAACGGATATTTTAATAGGAATCGAGTCCGTTGGAAAGATTTGAAACTTGTTCTATTTCTAAGGTCCGTCAGATTTTTAGACAGAAAAGGTCAGATGAAGCCCACACACGATCGAATTGTCCAACGGATTCGTTCTGTCGGACCTTTGATGCCAAAAAGATCGGTCGTGGGTACGCGGCATAAGTGGACAGTTAGTTAGAAAAACGGGATATCAATCCAGGTACAACTTTTATGCTTTTAGAACAAACACCAGATACAAATGTTTAAAGTGGTATTAAACCCAAAACCAAAAATTGTATATATTGAAGCTTACCAATCATTAGATGTGGTGGCTGCATTCATTTTTTGTTTTGTTTTTGTTTTTAGGCTTTTTTCCCTCTGTTTCCCCCTGGGGACCAGTAACACACCTCCTGTATTAGAATGCCTCCACTATGAATGAAGGAGCACAGGGGGGCAGATTTGAACATCAGCATTGTCAGTCTGGAGGGAAGGAAGTGTTAGAAGTACTAGCAGATTTATATATACTAACAAATTGAAGCCAAACTCCAGCTAATACTTTATAATCAGTTACAGCAATAGTTATTTCATGGGATAAAGGTTTTACATAGATAAATAAGCCCTGGTAATTTTAAGCACATCTGTCAGTGGTAAATGGTCTGTCTCATCCCTCTAACTGCAAGAGAGGTTTTCTGTTGAAAAGGAACAGACTTACTGACCAGATCACCAGATGGAAATAAAAGAAAGAAAGGCTAAAAAGAAAACTGATGCAGCCATCACATAATGAAAAAAATGGTAAATTGCCATATAATAAATGTTTGCTTTTGAAATTAATAATGCTTTAAAAGAACAGGCTCAGCAAAAGAATTAAAAGAACAGGCTCAGCAATTAAAAGATTCAGGTGCTACTTCATAAGAAATCTGATACTCATTTGGTCTACATGTACTAAATATATATACAATCTGATGGTTTCTTCTCTTGTCTGGCATCATATTGAACACAGTGGATTACAGGCTACTGGCTGGTATGTTGTCTTTTTTATAGTGCTGGTCAAAAAATATCTGGCTATAGTGGTTGTTGAAACAGAATCTATTATTGACCAGGATCTGTTGGTTGGATTAGGATCTACTGGTTGATTGGCATGCTTTTACCAACAAATAACTCTGCTGAAGTCTAATGGTTCCAAGACATCCCAAAATAAGTAAACTCAAGCATATTAAAAGAGAATTAAACATTTATACTCACCTAGGTGGATGCAGCATCGATGCAATGCCAAATCTGTCCCCCACCGGCTCTGCAGTGAGAACTGAGGGATCAAACACCACTGATTGCTCAGTTCTCCCCCTTCACTCTAAGCAGAGAGTGGTGACTGGGGACTGAGGGGGCTGCTGCACACAGAAGGCTTTTTATCTTAATGCACAGAATGCATTAATTTCAAAAACCTTTTGCCTTTACAACTTCTTTAAAACAAACACTGGTTAGGAAGAATTATTGGAAAGTACATTCAATTTAATATCTTTGGTTTATTTTTGATCAATCATTTTATTATTTTTGTGTTTGCAGGTTTTTCTATAATCCTTGTTTCAAAACTTTTAGTCATGTTCGTTTATGCCTTGTTTTCATTTGGTGTTGAAACTATCAGTCACTAGGGATGAGCCGAACACCCCTAGGTTTGGTTCGCATCCAGAACATGCGAACGGACCGAAAGTTCGCGTGAACATTCGAACACCGATAAAGCCTATGGGACTCGAACGTGAGAAATCAAAAGCCCAAATTTTAAAGGCTAATATGCAAGTTATTGTCCTAAAAAGGGTTTGGGGACCCGAGTCCTGCCCCAGGGGAAATGTATCAATGCAAAAGAAAGTTTCAAAAACGTCCGTTTTTTCGGGAGCAGTGATTTTAATGATGCTTAAAGTGAAAAAAAATTGAAATTAAAAAAAAAAAAAAGTGAAATATTCCTTTAAATAGCGTACCTGGGGGGTGTCTATAGTATGCCTGTAAAGTGGCGCATGTTTCCCGTGTTTAGAACAGTCCCTGCACAAAATGACATTTCTAAAGGAATAAAAGTAATTTAAAACTGCTTGCGGCTGTAATGTAATGTCGGGTCCCGGGAATATGGATGAAAATTATTGAGAAAAACGGCATGGGTAACCCCCCAGCCCATTCCCTGGCCCTTTGGGTCTTGTATGGATATTAAGGGGAACCCTTAAAAAAAGAAAAGGCGTGGGGCCTCCAGGCCCTATATACTCTAAACAGCAGTATACAGGCGGTCCAAACAAGACAGGGACTGTAGCTTTGTTCTTAAGTTGAATCTGTTTGTAATTTGGAACAAAATCTATTTTTAAGCTTTTTGGATAACATAGGGAAGGGTTATCATCACCCCTGTAACATTTTTTTTGCTGTCTGTGCCCCTGTTTAGAAGATTTCACCTCACTTTCTGTCCCAATGACAATTGGATTTTGAAAATGTTCACATGGCCCTGCTGTGAAATATTATATCAAGAATTGTAATTGCATGCCCCTGTTGAACAGGGGCAGAAAAATTGGGCCTGTGGTGGTGGTGGTGTTGCCACAACACTGTAAGCCCTCACAGTTTCTCTTGGTGGGCGCAGGAATGGGCCCTGCTATGAAATATTAGATCAAAAATTGTAATTACAGGCCCTGTTAAATAGGGGCAGAAAAATTGGGCCTTAGGCACTGGTGCTGGTGCCACAACTCTACAACCCCATGCAGATACTCTAGTTGAGCGCAGTAACAAGCCCTGCTGCAAAATATTACAGCAAAAATTGTAATTACACGCCTGTTAAGCGGGTAGCGTGTTTGGTAGCTGGTGATGCAAGACTGATTAATTTTTATGAAGGTGAGCCGATCAACCGAGTCTGTGGACAGGCGCACTCTGTGATCGGTTACAAAGCCTCCAGCAGCACTGAATGTGCATTCAGATAGAACGCTGGATGCAGGACAGGCCAATAGTTCAATTGCATACTGTGCAAGCTCTGGCCAGTGATCCATCCTCAAGACCCAGTAACCCAATGGATTTTCTGTTGGAAAGGTCTCCAAGTCTGATCTTGCCCCAAGGTATTCCTGCACCATGTAAATCAGATGCTGGCTATGGTTGCTGGAACCAATCACACTTTGGGGCTGCGGACTAAAAAATTGTCTGAACGCATCGGTCAGATGGCCACCTTCTCCACCGCTCCTTCTGTGACTGACCAAAGCCTCAACAACACGTTGTCCAGGAGGACCAGGAAATTGTAACCTCCCTGGCTCTGGAAACGCATTGCACAAACCTTTCTGCAAGGCCTCTCGAAGATGTTTCATTCTCTGCTCCCTCTGTGAGGGCTGGATAAGTTCCACAACCTTACCCTTGTAACGTGGATTAAGAAGGGTTGCCAGCCAGTACTGATCCCTCTCCTTGATACCACGAATCTGAGCGTCCTTTTCGCAGGCTTTGCAGGATCAGGGAGGCCATGCAGCATAGGTTTGCTGAGGCATTCGTTCCGGAGTCCTCTGGGTCACTAAGGACGACATGATCTGCAGCCACCTCCTCCCAGCCACGTACAAGTCCATGGGTTTCTTGGGACTGAAAACGATCCCTTGAAGACTGCTGCTGATGCTACGTGCCAGGCTCCACCTCCATGCTGACACAATCCTCCTTCTCCTCCTCCTCCTCCTCTTCCTGTGTGATAGGCGGGCCTGCAGGAATACTGTCTGGATAAAGGGGGCCTTGAGAGGAAAGGAAGTCCTCCTCTTCCTCCCTCTGTTCTGCCTCAAGTGCCTTGTCCATTATTCCATGTGTGCTCCAACAGGAAGAAAAGAGGGACAGTATCACTGATGTATGCACTGTCACTGCTCACCATCCTCGTGGCCTCCTCAAATGGTGACAGGACAGTGCATGCATCCTTGATAATTAGCCACTGGAGTGGTGAAAAAAAGCCAAGCTCCCCTGACCCTGTCTGGTGTTATACTCGCACAGGTACTCATTGATGGCCCTCTGCTGCATGTGCAGCCGCTGCAGCACTGCCAACGTTGAGTTCCACCTGGTGGGCATGTCACAGATGAGGCGGTTCTTGGGCAGGTTGCATTCCTTTTGAAGGTCAGCCAGCCGAGCACTGGCATTATATGACCGGCGGAAATGCCCACAGACTTTCCTGGCCTGCCTCAGGAGATCCTGTAAGCTCGGGTACCGCTGCACCACCAAATTAAGGACGTGAGCCAAACAGGGAACATGGGTCAAGTGTCCCTGTCGGAGGGCAGAGAGGAGGTTGGTGCCATTGTCGCAAACCACCATTCCTGTCTGAAGCTGGTGTGGCATCAACCACCTCTGAACCTGCCCCTGCAGAGCTGCCAGAATCTCTATCCCAATGTGGCTCCTGTCCCCTAAGCAGACCAACTCAAGCACCGCATGGCATCTTTTTGCCTGAGTGCTTGCGTAGCCCCTAGAATGCCTACGGAGCACCGCTGGTTCCGAGGACAAATCTGTACAGGAAGAGGCCATAGAGGAAGAAGAAGAGGAGGGGGTGGAGGAGAGAGGTGTGGCAGAATCACCACTACCAACATTTTGGAGGCGTGGTGGCGGAACAAGCTCCAACGATACTGCACCCTGTCCTGCATCCTTCCCAGCATCCAGCAGGGTTACCCAGTGCGCCGTGAAAGAAAATTAACGTCCCTGGACCACGAATTAGCAGTAATATGCACCTTACCGCTGACCGCCCTGTCCAAGGAGGCCAAGACATTGCCTTCCACATGCCGGTAGAGAGCCGGAATGGCCTTCCAAGAACAAAAATGGCATTTGGGAACCTGCCACTGAGATACCGCACATTCCACAAATTCTTGAAAGGGGGTAGAGTCTACCAGCTGAAAAGGCAGCAGTTGGAGTGCTAGCAATTTAGCCAAACTAGCATTCAGCCGCTGAGCATGTGGATGGCTGGGACCGAATTTCTTTCAACGGTTTAGCAACTGGGGTAGGGAAATTTGCCTGCTACAATCGGATTTAGGTGTTCCGCTAGCAGATTGCCTGCAAGTGCTTGGGGCACCTAATTCTACACCTTCATTCCTCTCAGTGCAGGTCTCTGAGAGGATTGAAGGTATAGTGTTGGAGTTGGAGATCCCAGCTGATGAGGAGCAAGGAGAGGTCCGCCTTGTTCTTTGGTGTGGGTCTTTTAAGTACTGTTGCCAACGGACTGCATGGGAGCTCGACATATGTCTGGTCAAGCATGTGGTGCCCAAGCGGCTGCTGTATTGGCCACGCTTTATACGCTTCAGACACATGTTGCAAACAGCAATGGTGCGATCTGCTGCACACGTTTAAAAAAAGGCCCACACCAAAGAACTTTTGAAAAAACGCGCGGAGTCAGTAACGCCCTGCACATGCGGAGCTCTGAGGTGAGATGCAGTTGGTTGGCCGTCCTTAAGCTGGCCCCTGTACGGCATCCTGCCTCGTTGGAGATGTGCCTCCCCCTCCTCCTTGAAACGTACACCAGGAATGGCCTGCAGTCAGATAAAGGCTTGGCTACACTGGAATGCAGTGGATATATATATGTTGGAGACTGTATATATATTTAATGCACTGCAGATCACTCAAACACTTGCCTGCCTGCCTGAAAGTGTATTTGAAAACATACACCAGCAAAGGCTTGCAGTCAGATATAGGCTTAGCTAGACTAGAATGCAGGGGATATATATATATGTTGGAGACTGTATATATATTTAATGCACTGCAGATCACTGAATCACTTGCCTGCCTGCCTGAAAGTGTATTTGAAAACGTACACCAGGAATTGGCTGCAGTCAGATATAGACTGGAATGCAGTAGATATATATATATGTTGGAGACTGTATATATATATTTAATGCACTGCAGATCACTGAATCACTTGCCTGCCTGAAAGTGTATTTGAAAACGTACACCAACAATGATGCCCTCTGACGAAAGTGATGACAGAAACGTTGCAGGGCGTTGCTATGCAGCTATCTACAGAGTCGGCTTATCCTCATCTGTCCTTCCTGGGAACACCGCAGTAGCCGTGAGAGGTTAGAGGGGAATGCACGACTGACATAGTATTGATGTTACATGCCCTTATATTATGCAAACATGGTGAGTGTTTTTTGTGGGATAATTTTAAATGAATAAATAATTATTGTACTGGATTACGCTATGTGGAATTTTTTTATCTATTGCTTGCAATGAGCAAAATACAGATGAAAAGTGTCCAGTGAACAGCGATTATCCCTATGATTGATAAGCGTGTTAACCAGCAGGGTCTGGTAAGTGGATTACCTACAGGGCTGTGGCACAAGTGGTGTGGTGATGGAGACTTGGGATCGCTGCTAATATTTTTTTCCATGATCGTCTAGTTTATACTCACCTGCCTTTTCTTGATGGACTTTCACTGAGTGGATCACCATTTGATACTTTGTTTAAGTGGACTCTTAAGCAATTTCATTGATATTTTTAAATATTAGCTATTTTTGCATTAGCGCTGCTAATGTTTTAGAAATTTTTCTTTGACATATATTTGATGCATCTTATTTTAGTATAGCAGCTGCTGACTATTGTTTTATCAATATTTTCTCTGTGTGTGCTGAGGGAGGGATGCTGAACATAATTTTTTATCTCTTAATCTTTGGTACACCAACAATGGCCTGCAGTCAGATATAGGCTTGGCTAGACTAGAATGCAGTGAATATATATATGTTGGAGACTGTATATATATATATATATTTACCGTATTTATCGGCGTATAACACGCACTTTTTTCCCCTTAAAATCAGGGGAAAGTCGCAGGTGCGTGTTATACGCCGATCCCCTGCGATCCCGTGGTGTCAAAACTTCAAAATCGCCGACCGCGATAGACCTACTCGGCTAGGTTCGGATAGCTCCGCTCGGGACTACGAGTGGAGCCGAAAATGAACGAGAGCCGCCGGAAAGAGCCGAGGACCGGCTCTGTGTATTTCGGCGCCGGCGGCGCCATTTTCAAATCGCGGTCGGCGATTTTGAAGCCCAATATAGCAGGGACAGGGGATCGACGGCTGCAATGGGGCAAGGCTGCACTGGGGAAGGCTGCACTGGGGAAGGCTGCACTGGGGAAGACTGCACTGACAAGGCTGCACTGGGGAAGTCTGCACTGGGGAAGGCTGCACTGACAAGGCTGCACTGGGGAAGTCTGCACTGACAAGGCTGCACTGGGGAAGGCTGCACTGACATGGCTGCACTGACATGGCTGCACTGACAAGGCTGCACTGGGGAAGGCTGCACTGACAAGGCTGCACTGACATGGCTGCACTGGGGCAAGGCTGCACTGAGAAGGCTGCAATGATGGGCATTTAAATGTAAGTTTTTTCCCTTCAACTTCCCTCCTAAAAGTTTTTTTTCCTTAAAATTCCCTCCTAAATTGGGGTGCGTGTTATACGCCGGCGCGTGTTATACGCCGATAAATACGGTATTTATTTATTTAATACACTGCAGGTTACTGAATTACTTGCCTGCCTGAAAGTGTATTTGAAAACGTACACCAGCAATGGCCTGCAGTCAGATATAGGCTTGGCTAGAATAAAATGCAGTGGATATATATATGTAGGAGACTGTATATATATTTTATGCACTGCAGATCACTGAATCACCTGCCTGAAATTGTATTTGAAAACATACACCAGGAACGGCCTGCAGTCAGATATAGGCTTGGCTAGACTAGAATGCAGTGGATATATATATGTAGGAGACTGTATATATATTTTATACACTGCAGATCACTGAATCACCTGCCTGCCTGCCTGAAAGTGTATTTGAAAACGTACACCAGGAACTACCTGCAGTCAGATGTAGGCTTGGCTAGACTAGAATCCTGTGGATATATACATGTTGGAGACTGTATATATATTTAATGGCCTGCAGTTAGAAATAGGCTTGGCTAGACTGGAATGCAGTGGATAAATATATGTTGGAGACTGTATATATATTTAATGCACTGCAGATCACTGAATCACTTGCCTGCCTGCCTGCCTGCCTGCCTGAAAGTGTATTTGAAAACGTACACCAGCAATGGCCTACAGTCAGATTTAGGCTTGGCTAGACTAGAATGCAGTGGATATATATGTAGGAGACAGTATATATATTTTATGCACTGCAGATCACTGAATAACCTGCCAGTCTGACTGTATATATATATATATATATATATATATATATATATATATATATATATATATATATATATTAAATACACTGCAGCTAACTGAATCACCTGCCTGCCTGAAGTAGATTAGAAACAGTACACCGGGTACGGACTGCCTGCTCAATCTAACGCCCGCAACACACTACACAGGGCTGACGTGCAGGCCTCCTTATATAGTGTGGGGTGTGGACTTAACCCCCTGAACCATAGTTGGCCAAAGTCACCCTGCCTTTGGCCAATTATGGCTCTCTTTGCTGACAGCACTGTGATTGGCCAAAGCATGCGGGTCATAGTGCATGCTTGGCCAATCATCAGCTAGCAATGCACTGCGATGATGCAGTGCATTATGGGGCATGAAACGCCACTCGAATTTGGCACAAACGCCCCATAATGTTTGATCTTCATAGAACGATCAAACTGCCGATGTTCGAGTCGAACTCATGTTCGACTTGAACAGAAAGCTCATCCCTATCATTCACCGGCTCTCTGCTCTGCCCTCCAGTGCTTACTGGATTGCTGTGCTGTGCAACGGGCAGGATGGGCTGGCTCAGGCTCTCAGCAGTTCACTGAGAGGCTGAGCCAGGTGTCGGTCCAGGCATTTGGGTGGATCCCAACCATATGGTCCGGATCTTTCCAAAGCCTAGACTAGCCAACACGGATTTTAGCCTGCTGTCGGCTGAAAACAGGTCACAGGAGTGCAGAACGAACTGCACTCCTGTGACCTAAAGGTGAAGTATATCCAAAATAGCTTTGGTTATACTTCTCCTTTAATGTGCAGAAATGAGTGCCAATGATGTCCACACACCATGCGAAAAAAACACCAATGTTCACAACGTTTCTTCATGTTTGTCACAACTATTAAGCAGAAGTGCTGATGGAGAGAACTTAAATTGTTTTTGGTAATGAGTCACATTCACACAAATCTAGTAGTGACATCTATGAGTATATATTGTCAAAAACAGAATAATTAGAGGAACATACAAATAATAAATAATATTGCTTTTAATTGGCTTCAAGGTTCAAAGAAATGTATAATGCACCAAATGTTCAAGTAGGTATTAAAAATGTCAAGAGCTTTCTGGAATCTATATAAGTGGGTTAAAGTGATTATAAAGACTTTTTTTTCAATAAAAATAACAAACATGTTATTCTTACCTGCTCTGTTGCGGTGGATTTGCACAGAACAGCCCCCATCTTCAGTTTTCTGGCTGAGGGGGCTGCTGCACACAAAAGGCTTTTTATCTTAATGCACAGAATGCATTAATTTAAAAAAAAAAACTTTTACTAATCACTGGTTAGGAAGAATTATTGGAAAGTACATTTCATTTAATATCTTTGGTTTAGTATATTTTTGATCAATCATTTTATTATTTTTGTGTTTGCAAGTTTTTCTATAGCCCTTGTTTCAAAACTTTTAGTTATGTTTGTTTATGCCCTGTTTTTATTTAGTGTTGAAACCGATTGACTAACTGGAAGCTGTTGGCGCAAAGGTTGTTTGGTTTTGCAAATATTGTCAGAGAGCAGATTACAAAACTTTTCGGTAAAAAGGGTTTACACTTTTGTTTCTTGTTGAGATATGCATTCTCACTGTGAATGAAATACATTTCTGTAAATGTATTTTTGTTTGTGCTTCCCACTCTTAACAGGGCACAGGCCTCTGTGTTCTTTCACTGTTTGTTCTAGCTTTTTCTTTTGAAACACATCCACTAGTGTAGTGATTTTGGAAAAATAGATTTTACTGCAAAATAACAGATTTTGGTGTTAGTGGAAACACCCTATTTGACTCATTGAACTAATGAACTAATTAGGCTAAACAGTCTTTATACATATATATATATATATATATATATATATATATATATATATATATATAGTCCATCCAATTGAACCTAGTTTATGTGTATTTATGTCACTATATTTCCAAATCCCTATACATTGAGCTCACTAAGAAACACATCTAACATTTTTTAATGTATCTCCTCTCCCTGATGACACCACCAACTGTGGAAGGGAGTTCCACATCCTTACCACACTAATGCCCCGTACACACGGTCGGATTTTCCGACAGAAAATGTGTGATAGGACCTTGTTGTCGGAAATTCCTACCGTGTGTAGGCTCCATCACACATTTTCCATCGGATTTTCCGACACACAAAGTTTGAGAGCAGGCTATAAAATTTTCCGATAACAAAATCCGTTGTCGGAAATTCCGATCGTGTGTACACAAGTCCGACGGACAAAGTGCCACGCATGCTCAGAATAAATAAAGAGATGAAAGCTATTGGCCACTGCCCCGTTTATAGTCCCGATGTACGTGTTTTACGTCACCGCGTTAAGAACGATCAGATTTTCCGACAACTTTGTGTGACCATGTGTATGCAAGACAAGTTTGAGCCAACATCCGTCGGAAAAAATCCTAGGATTTTGTTGTCGGAATGTCCGAGCAAAGTCCGACCGTGTGTACGGGGCATAACAGTAAAGAACACTTCATTGTGTGGCTACGAGTATTCTTTAGAGACCTTATTAAATGAAATAGTTACCTGCCAATGTGAGAATCACAATTGAAAGATTTGTATATTGTGATAGTGAACATATCCCCTCTTATGCCCTGTACACACAATAGGATTTTCCGACAACAAAATCCATGTTTTTTTTCCTACAGATGTTGGCTCAAACTTGTCTTGCATAGACACGGTCACACAAAGTTGGTCGGAAATTCCGACTGTCAAGAACGCGGTAACGTACAACACGTACGACAAGCCAAGAAAAATGAAGTTCAATAGCCAGTGCGGCTCTTCTGCTTGATTGCGAGCATGCGTGGAACTTTGTGCGTCGGAATTGTGTACACACGATCGGAATTTCCGACAACGGATTTTGTTGTCAGAAAATTTGAGATTCAGATCTCAAATTTTGTGTGACAGAGATTCCTATGGAAAATGTGTGACACATGGTCGGAATTTCCGACAACAAGGTCCCATCAAACATGGACGACACAGTGGTGTAGTGGATAGCACTCTCGCCTAGCGGTAAAAAGGGTTGCTGGTTCGAATCCCAACCATGACTGCCTGGAGTTTGCATGTTCTCCCTGTGCCTGCATGGGTTTCATCCGGGTACTCCAGTTTCCTCCCACACTCCAATGACATGCTGGTAGGTTAATTGGCTTCTGTCCAAAATTGGCCTTGGTATATGGGTGTGAGTTGGGGACCTTGGATTGTGGGCTCCTTGAGGGTAGGGACCACTGTGAGTGTGTGATGTCTGTGTGGAGCGCTGTGTAAATTGACGGCGCTATATGGGTACCTCAAATAAATAATAATAATAGATGAGCATCTTAATGAGACACAATGTACAGGGATAGGTACAATTGGAGACACGCACCCACACTCACCCAGATTGAACTGGATTGACTGGTGTCTTTATTCAACCTTACCAGCTATGTAACTATGTAACATTTTCTGTAGGAAAATCCGAACGTGTGTACGGGCATTAGGGTCCATTCACATTGGGCTCTTGACGGCATTAATCCTGCAGGTCTGTGTTTTCCCAGCACGGGGATGCACAGGTGTTGCATGCACCCCTGTGTCAGCAGTCCATTAAAGTTTATTGAGACATGAGGCTGCACGGACAGAGCCACTGTGTTATAATATGACATATAGATACGTGTCCCCAAACTCACCTTGTGTGCATTCGACGACCCACACCCGCACGCACCCACATGAAAACATGGACCTGCATGGGGCCCGCAGGCAAGCTCCCTGTGTGAATGCACCCATAAGTACCTCTTCTCCAGGGAGAATAAGTGTAATGTTTGTAGTCATTCCTCATAGGTGAGGTAATCCAGCCCCCTTATTAGCTTTGTTGCCCATCTCTGTACTCTCTTCAGTTCAAGCACATCTTTCCTGAGGATTGGTGGCCAAAACTGGACAGCATACTCAAGATGTGGCCGAACCAAAGTTTTGTAAAGAGGTAAAATTATAGTTTTATCTCTTGAGTAAAAATTCTTTTTAATACTTGCCTTGCTTGCTACAGCTTGGCATTGCATGCTATTGCTGAGTCTGTCATCTACATAACCCCCAGATCCTTTTCCATTCTCGATTCCCCTTGAGGTTCTCACCCTATTGAGTAACTTGTATTCATATTTTTAGCTCTTAAGTGCATTACATTACATTTTTCAATATTAAAGCTCATCTGCCATATAGCTGCCCACCCCTCTATTTTAACTAGGCCTTCCTGTGTAGTTGCTTTATCCTGTTGTGAAATTATTGCCCTGCTTAGTTTTTTGTTAACAGCAAACACTGAGATTAAATTCTATCCTCTATATCAGGGATCTCCAAACTATGGCCCTCCAGCTGTTGCAGAACTACATGTCCCATGAGGCTTTGTAAAACTAAGACATTCACAGACATGATGGGAATTGTAGTTCCTGAATAACTGGAGGGCCATAGTTTGGAGACCCATGCTCTATATCATGGTTTCTCAACCCGTGGTACACGTACCCCTTGGGGTACGTGCACCAAAGGCAGGGGGAACCCTGCCTGTGCCGCCGCTACAAAGTGCTGTACTCGCAGCAGTTTGAGAGCACTCCTGCATCCAATCAACACAGTCACTTCCCTCTCTGCTCAGCCTGACAGGAGCTTCCTAGGCCCCGCCTGGCGTAATGTCATTAAGAGGCCGGGAGCCAGGATGGAAGAGGAGCAGTGTGGCCACTCCAACCTGCAGCAAATCCACTACCTGCCGCGAGTGAGTACAGAGTCTGCACAGCTTTGTTATAATGACTTAATTATTTATTTTTATTTTTATTTCAGGTACTTATATAGTGCTGTCAATTTACGCAGCGCTTTACATATACATTGTACATTCGCATCAGTCCCTACCCTCAAGGAGCTTACAATCTAAGGTCCCTAACTCACATTCATACATACTAGGGACAATTTAGACAGGATCCAATTAACCTACCAGCATGTCTTTGGAGTGTGGGAGGAAACCGGAGTACCCAGAGGAAACCCACGCAGGCACAGGGAGAACATGCAAACTCCAGGCAGGTAGCATCATGGTTGGGATTTGAACCAGCGACCCTTCTTACTGCTAGGCGAGAGTGCTACCCACTACACCACTGTGCCGCCCGTGATTACCAGGGGGGTCTTACTGGTTAACTTTTTTTTTTTTTAGAGGGGGGGATTAATTGATCTACATACAACGCTATTTGTATTGTAATATGCAGCATGGAGGGGGGTTAATGTGTTACCATTGGTCACTGATGCATTAGTGACCAGTGGAAGTTAAATAACCCCTTTGTGCTGCATTAGTGGCAGTGGCACTAGTGTCAGTGTTATTTAACCCTTTATGCTGCAGCATGAAGGGGTTAATTAACACTGACACTGGCACCACTAATAAGGCACAAAGGGGTTAAAAAACTGCCACTGGTCACCAATGCATCAGCGACCAATGAAAATGTAGGGTCTTTACCATGGCTGTTCAATCACAGCTGATCACATGTAAACAAATGCTGGTTATCTTCATTTACTTTACTCAGCACTGTCAGTGTCTGAGGAAAGAAAAGTCGATTAGTGGCTTTCCTGTGACGGGGCACATTTACACTGAAAATCAGTGCCCTGATTATCAGTGCATCCTCATCAGTGACACCTATCAGTTTCCATCAGTGCCTCCTATCAGTGCTGCCCATCAGTGGAATCTTATCAGTGCCCCCTATCAGTGCAGCCTTGCCAGTGCCCATCAGTGCAGCCTCATCAGTGCCCATCAGTGCCTCCTATCAGTGCCACCTATCAATGTAGCCTCATCAGTGCCCAGTGTATTAATTTTGGATTATGTGTCTGTTTGTGTGTCTACCAGTGTGTTAATTTGGGATTATGTGTGTATCTCTGAGTGTGTTAAAGTGGGATTATATGCGTGTCTGCCAGTGTGTTACTTTGGGATTCTTTGTGTGTGTCTGCCAGTGTGTTCATTTTGGGATTCTGTGTGTGTCTGCAAGTGTGTTAATTTGGGATTATATGTGTGTCTGCCAGTGTGTTCATTTGGGATTCTTTGTGTGTGCCTGCCAGTGTGTTCTTTTTGGATTCTGTGTGTGCTTCCAAGTGTGTTAATTTTGGATTGTGTCTGTCTGCCAGTGTGTATATTTGGAATTATGTGTGTGTCTGCAAGTGTGTATATTTTGGAATTGTGTGTGTCTACCACTGTGCTAATTTGGGATTATGAATATGCGTGTCTCCAAGTGTGTTAATTTGGGATTGTATGTGTGTGTCTGCCAGTGTGTTAATTTGGCAATGTGTATGTCTGCCAGTCTGTTAATTTGGGTTTTTGTGTGTATTTGTGTGTCTGCAAGTGTGTTAGTTTGGGATTGTATATTTGTGCGTGTGTCATTGTGTTAATTTGTGATTATGTGTGTGTGTGTGTATATCTGTCATTGCAGCATCCACACATACAATGATATTGCACACGAACAAAAACCATCACAAACAGACACAGAAATTATCACAAACAAATACTGACATTACACACACACAGAAACCATGACACCCAAACTAAAGAAATGACTATATCTAGACAGGGGTACTTAGGAAATGTTTTTAGACCTGCAGGGGTACTTCACCGTAAAAGGTTGAGAAACACTGCTCTATATCATTTAGGAACAATTTAAACAGAATTGGTTCCAGGACAGAGCCCTGGTTTACCATGCTCACAAGTCTAGACCATTCAGAACATATGCCAATCACCACCCTCTGGAAGAATTCCTGTAACCAGTTTTCTATGCAGGTACTGTACATACCACTGGCCAAAAATATCTGACAATGGTTGGGGTGACAGAATCTATTGTTGACTAGAATCTAATAGTTGGATTAGAATCTACTGGTTGCTCTACTCGCTGGTGTACCTAAATCCACTATAAATCGACTTCAATGTGTTCAAAATTCTGCAGCCAGAATCCTGACTAGGTCTGGTACAAGTGATCATAATACCCCTATCCTGGAGTCCGTACACTGGTTACCCATCAGGTTTTGCATAGACTTTAAGATCCTCTTGCTCACCTACATGGCTTGGCACCCCATTATCTTGCTGAACTTTTGTTAACTTAATCCTCCCCTCGTAAATTCTGCTCCTCAAATTCTGGTTTGCTGTGTGTCCCTTCTACTCCCCTACATTCAATGGGGGGGGGGGAACAGAGCCATCTTCTCTAAACTCATTCACATCAAATCTAAAAGCATTTTTCTTTAAACAAGCTTTCATTTAATTGTCCCTTTTTTCTTTATGTTTGTTATCCTGTGTATTTCTTGTGTTTTCCTTGTAAAGCGCTTTGAGAAGCCACCTTAAAAGGCGCTATATAAAATAAAGTTTATTATTATTATTATTACTGGTTGATTAGCAGGATTTTACCAAACAAATATTTGCTGGAAAAACTCTGCTGAGGCCCAATAGTTCTAAGGCATCCCACAATCATTAGACTCAAGTGTATTAATGGGCACAGGAATGAGTGCCAAGGACACTCATGGTCATTTTCTTTCTCTTGTTCAAGAAAACAAGAAAGATTGGGGGGAACAAAAGGACAAGGGGAAAGGGAAGGACAGGGACTCGGGATCATCAAGGATGCCAGTCAAAGCCGACCCACACTATTCAGTGGGAAAACCGGGAAGGCATACGCCCACAATGGTTCCCAAATTTTTAAGAACTTGCCATGAAAGTCATTAAGGATCCTGGACATGTGTTCATTGAGCATCATAGCCGTCAAATGGTCTCTCATTCCCTGAAAGGGAACTGTGGGTTTCTTTCAAGCCTGGGCAATCATTTTCTTAGCTACTATAAACATATAGGATGCTAATTTTTGTTGATGAGTAAATAAGCCCGGGATGGGGCAATGCAGTAAGGCAAATTTAGCATCCTTTCGGATGTTCAGGTGGGACAGTGTATACAACAGACCAAACACTCGAGACCAAAAGCCTACCAGTCGCGGACATGCTCGCCACAATGGCCACACCCTTGAAAACAGCAGTCATTGAAAGTTGAATTAGCATGGGCAGGAACCCAATACCACCGTAGAAGCACATTACTTGCCGCTTCTAGAGTGGCAGTGTTAAACAAACATTTTGCAACAGAAGAGCAGGCCTTACTCCAGTCTGCCAGGTCTATCTCAGATTCCAGGTCTCGGTCCCACTGGGCCACATAAGAAAGTGAAGCGAAAGATGATCGACTATTCAAAGATGCATAAAGGGTAGAGGCCAGGAGATCCTGGAGAGTGTTGACAGATACATTCAAAAGATGTTTTTTGTAATGGGTAGGCTGATGTATGTCCAAGAGAAGATACCCAATGCTGGAACTGGAGGTAGTGAAAGAACTCTGATTGAGGGGTGTCATGGGTCTTGTGGAAGGTGGCCTACATCAGAAAGGACTGAGTAGTCAGAAAGTGTCGCATAAGGGTGAGGCCTTGAGAGGTCCACCAATAAAAAGCTTGGTTATTAGTGATAGATAGGCAAGGGGACATAAGAGCGCTTGAGTACCTCACCAAATCCCATATTTTTAATCTATGTTGAATAAGTGGGCTCAGATTCACAGATCACAATTTCTGTGGGAGCCATAGGAGTATCTGCATAGAAAGAGGAGTGCAGTTAGGGAGCTCCAAAAGCATCCACAGGGGAACATTGGAGGAGGCATGAAGCAGGGTTAACCAGGGAGATCTGGGCAGCTAGGTAGTATTTGGGCATGGATTGCAACCCCTTTGCAATCTATATATTAAAAGAGTGGCCCTAGAAATTCTAGGATGCTTATTGGCCCAGATGAATTGCAACCTCCTACTCTTGATTAGACAGAGGCAATGTGGGGAGACCCGAATGGGTAGCGTACAGAAATAATACAAAAGTTTAGGTAAAACTTTTGTTTTCACTGAATAATTATAACCAATTCAAGACAGACATGGAAACTGCCAGAACTGCATAAAAGTAGTCAATGAGTAGAGCAATGGATAATAATTGGCAGCGAACAATGAGGAATAAGTAGGGGTCAGTTGGATTCCTAGGTATTCGATAGTAGAAGATGCCGAGCGAAAGGAAAAATGAGACTGCAAGTGATCAACTAGAGCAGGGTTCAGAGTGACAGTTAAGGCTATTGTTTTGTCCAAGTTGATATGGAGGCCCGACATGGACAAGAAGCATGTCAAAACTTGTTGCAAATTGGTGAGAGGATTTGTCAGGGTCAGAAGGGTATTGTCCGCAAAGAGACTAGGCTTGAAGTCTTGGCCCGTGTAAGAGACTCCAGTCACATTCTGGTCAGCACGAAGCGCGATCGCTGGGGGTTCTAGAGCTAGGATAAATAGGGCTGGGGACAGGGGATGTCCCTGTCTTGTGCCCCTATATTTGGAGAAGGGTGTTGAGAAATAACCAGCATACTTGACTGAGGCTGTAAGTGTGGAGTATAAGGCTTTAATCCAGGGTAAAAGGGGTTCACTTTTTTTTTTCATGTTTGTCTGAATTAATAAGATGAAGTGCCAATGGAGAGAACTCCAGCAACAAAAGTAGAGTGCATTAAATTGTTTATAGTAACTAGTCACATTCAGATAAATCTAGTAGTGACAACTATGAGAAAATGATGTCAAAAACAGAATAATGAAAGTAAAATACAATAAATAATATTGCTGCTAATTGGCTTCAAGGTTCAAAGAAATATATAATGCACCAGAAATGGTTCAAAGAAATGTATAATGTTCAAGCATGTTTTTCATTGTATTGAAAAGAGTTATCTGGAATTCATATAGGAGGGTTAAACAACCACTGGATGGGAAGAATTATTTGAACGTGCATTAGAATACATTTATTATCTTTGATTTAGTAAATTTTTGATCAATCGTTTTATTATTTTTAATATGGAATAGGCTGCGCTGCTTAATAAGTGAACGTGATCATGATAGATTAGTATGACCAAACCAAGAACATTCCTAGTGATGAACAACACTAAAAATGAATTAAAAAAATTTTTTTTTTAAACAAAACAGATAAGTGAATGCTGTTAGAACAGTGTAGACTTGAGTCGACAGACAGCACGGTTCAAATATTGGATAAATGAACAAAAATAAAAAATGGAAGCTCAGAATCAAGGACCAAATATTGGTAGTAAGTCCATATGATCAACAAACAGTCCTTATGGGAAAATCAACTATTCTGGTGAAGGGAGAAAGCACCAATCTTGAAACAAAGTGAGGCATGCACAGAAATGTCTCCCTGGGGAGCGTGATGGTATAAGAAGTTCCTCCACCTCAGACAAAAACGCCCCTTACCGGATAGTTAGATCTCCTGTCACAGAGATCGTGCAAGCGAGTGGCTGTATCCCCCAGCCACTGGGTCTCTTTTGAGAAGTGTCTCAAGGTCCCCGCTCAGGAGTTCCCCACTCAGGAGTTCCACAGGATTATGGTATTAATGCTCAGATCCAGATCTAAACGACCCACAAACCGCACTGCATTGTGGGTCAGGTAGGCTTAGTATGGTGAAAGAGGTGATGAAAAAAACAACTCCTGGGTGCGATCCTTCCTGGGGTATTTTCAGGCACAAACATATGGAGAAAGAGCCCTCATAGTAAAGTACGTCTTGTTTAATTCATTAAAATCAATCTTTACAGAGGATAAACATCAATTACCAGTCCATTGAACAATAGGTTCTCTCACAAACCTAACTGCAATTGAACAGGCATCGGACGTGATGTCACTGCGGTGCAGCAAGCTGCGTCTGACGCTGCCTTGTTCCCTTCCCACAGGGCTTTTATTTGATAAAAGCCCTGTGGGAAGGGAACAAAGCAGCGTCAGACGCAGCTTGCTGCACCGCAGTGATATCACGTCCGATGCCGTGCGCCGGTCCGGAACAGGCAAAAAAAAGGAAGACAAAGGGGCGTGGTGACATCGCCGCGCCGTGCGCACGCGCAGTACGAGGTATTGCGGAATGCAAGACAATATGTATTCCGCAATACAATTAAGACGCCGCGACGTCAGGTCGCATTCTTCCGGCCGCGGGGACACGCGCCCATGTTGCCATGGAGCTCAAGGGGGGATGAATTATTTGATATAGAGGCTTGGAACGCACTCGGGTCCGCCATTTTGATGGACCCGGAAGTGCCAATTAAAAAAAAAAAATTTTTAAGAGCTGGATTCTCATCACAGGGGTCTTGGCATCTATATAAAGTAGTATGGCTGCAGTGGGTAAGTACCCCAGACGAAGTCCTGTGTGACGAAACGCGTCGGGAGGACTCCACTGCCGACATTTTTATACACAAGCACTTTTTTATACATCTGAAATGTAAGTGTTTCTCTTTAAATAAATTTACGTTTTTTACGGAATTACACTATATGGCCCCTTCTTCATTCTATGTGGGTTATGTCCGAGGACGCTTTGACCTCTATATGGAGAAGATATCCCTGTGAAAGAACCACCAGGATTCCATCTTCAGTTCGCCTTTGGGGCTCCCCTGGTATTGCCAGTTGGCAATTTTAAGCCTGTTTGACTCACACAGTATATGCTCTGTGGGTCCCAACTCTCTGGTAAGCCTCCATTCATTCGGGTGGTGGTATTTACACAATTTTATGTTTATACACACTGGATCCCCTTCATGATTGCATATGTGTTTCAAAGTGCTGTCAAGTTTGTTTGACCCATATGGTATACATCAATTTCGGGTCCATTATCTCTGGAACACCTTCATCCACTTTTGGGACATTACTGCCACTAATTCAGTTGTTTTTTTTTGTTTTTTGTTTTTTTTTTTTTTCACGTGGTGATCACAACGGTTCATATAAAGATGGACTTTCAATTAATTATCTAATATGGATATGTATCAAGTGTTTAAAGATATTTGTTAAACATCATATTTTTATTTCACAATTTTTTATTTTAACATCACTTTAGCGCTAACTTGTTTTATATATATGGTTTATTAGCAAAATTTCTATTTGCGTTGTTAGCTGCTTGCAATTGTGAGTAAGCGCATGTTTTTTTTGTTTTTTTAGACCACTCATGCCATATTCTTTTAAGTTTTCAACGTTTTCATCATTTGCACCTTATTTATCACATGAGTTACATACACACCATCACCTCCATTCCCCCCACCCCTCTCTTATTGATCATACACAGTTCCTCTTCTACCAGACATCCAAAATAACTTTTATACTAATCAGCATACTTGACATTTATTCTTATACTCATTTTTAGATGTTTGGGACGATCAACCCCACATCTCCACGGATTGTCCAGTGGGACTGGTTTCCTAGTCATATTTTTGCAGCACATTCTCTCACCTGTTCACTGATACTCAAGCTTTATGGTTAGCCAGTAAGTATGGGGAGAAGTCACATCATTTCCCCTTTATAATTAGCTTTCTCATACTCAGTTTGACCCAGTATTGATATCTTATACGTTATAATTTTTAGACACCCTGGCAGCATCTGCTCCTGATGAGTGATAATTAACCACGAAACGCATCAAGCTACGGATGCTATACCCATGCGTTTTCTATTTAGAGCCACATTTAGATATGTACCATTTTATGTTTGACCAATGCCTATCAGATATCCCTTTTTATCATATTTCCATCTTTCCATGATTTCAGAAATTGATCTGTGAGCTACTATTTATACCATGACCTTGCATTGCTTTAATGTTGAAGAAAATGTTGAAGAAAATGACTACAGTACCTGGATTGCAAGGGATGGGAGCTTGTTCATAAGGAGCACATTTGACCTTCTATGTCGTGTTTTGTGTTTGTTTTATGTGTTTATAAGCTGCCTGCAAACATATTTATTTTCTTGCTTCTGTGTAATATATTAGAACTTTATATATAAGAGGTAGCTAAAATAGGGATTTATTGCCATTATGATATTTATGTAAGGATTGAATTAAAAGTTTGTAGGGAAATTATTTTTTTCATCATTTTTTGTTGACACCAATGGTGTGATGATGGTATCTTCAAACTTGTGGGATTTTGCTACATCTCTCAATATTGGTGCTGTGGGCTTTCCCATGTTGCCCATCCTCCCTTAAGTGAAAACCAATCTGGAGGAAACATCAGAGGCAACTTACTTGTAAAGAATTGCAGAACAAAATTATGGCCCTTTTGCAAGTGATTTGGATTTTGAGGCCTTTTTTATGCAGACGGCAGCTATCAAATGGCAGTAAGATGTACGGGTATTACCTGTCTGCTGGAAAATCTGAAAATACTTGAAAGAATGCACACTCATATAACCAAAGTATGTATTTATCCAATTAAAGGAGAATTGTGGAAAGTTAAGGATGCTCTTGGCCAGCTTATTTGTAGGCAAAACAAAGCAAAGATTCATCAAAATTGATTGATTATTTACCCAAGAACAACCAGTCAGTAAATATATGGAGAAGCAGCAGAATCCCTTAGATGATGGCGATGATGATGTCCTGGTCAAACTGCAACCAGCCATATCAAGTAATGACCACCTTTATATACAACGTACAGTATATGTGATCTTAAAATCATCATTAGTCAATGTTCAGTTTGTAGGCAGGTACAGTCTACTTTCTCCATGACAGGTGTCGCTCTTCTGCAATGGCTCTGTTGTTGCAGAGGAAGTCAAGAAAAACAGGGTTCCTCTATGGTTTCCTGGGTCATTGGGGGGGCTATCCTATGGGATGCTGCCGTCCCATGTGACTCTGGTGGGCATCTTGGGTCAGGCAGAGCCTATTTTAGGCCCTAGCTCCCAGTTTTGGCACGCATTTGTGAGTGGGCAGTTTTTGCCTGTTAGAAACAGTGCTAGAGGTAGGAAAAGGTTCTTGGTGAGGAGGGAAAGCATAGGGTCTGCTACTCCTCTTGACATCCTCCCAATTGGGCAAGAGACGGGCAGGCCGCATTCTGCTCTCTTTATAGGCGCTGTCAGTCTGGCTGAGTATCACTCCATTCTCTTTGCTAAAATTGTCAGTACACCCGGTTGGGGCTGTCTTCCCTCCAGGCTTTGTTGTGAACTGCTACAGCATTACTTCTATATTGCACCCGACTATGTGAATTATTGCTGCCGCACCATGCTGTACCCACCTACAAATAGCAATACTCACTACAAAACAATACACTCCTGCTGCCTGCACCAATAGTCTGCACTATATATATATATATTGAAAATAAACAGCCATTGAAGACTCCAGCGACCAACAATTCCTGGTCTCACTCTGTGCTTGTAGTCTGATCCACTGATCCCCAACTTCACCAGTGTCTTCTGTAGTGATGCATATTTTGCATCTTGTTTCCAAGTATAAATATACAGAGAGAAATGCTTCTGCTGTAATCTTCAGGAATAAATTACTCCACAGTAACTGCAGCTACGGTATGCGAGTGAGGGTTTATTGTAAAGCTTCAGAACTGCTTGTAAAGAAAGTATAATAATATGTAAAAACTTTAAAGGCCATAGCCTTGCAACAGGCCTTGTGGCTATTGTGTACCACCAAGAACATAATATAAGTCCTAAGAAAAAAAGTCACTTGCAAGTTTTTCCTTCACTTTCCCTGAGTAGGCAGCAGGACTATCATTGTTACAATGGGGACTCTGTGCATGGCTTATATCTTAACGGTGCAGTAGAAAAAAATGAAAAAAAACAACTGCTGTAAAAAAATTTTTTTTTATGACCAGGGAAGTATATGCCATTTTGGCAGATTTGATCCTGTAATGACCTCACAAAGACAAAACAGACTTCCATTTCACAAATAATGTTTCTATGAGATGAAACTCTACCCTGTATATGATCGCCTCTGTCAGCAAAAAAACGCAGTCAATAATTGCATCACTCACCATAGCAGCAAAGCAGGAAGTGTTTGTTTCTTTGAGTTCAGGCAGTGACAGCTGATCATGGACATGTGTTGCCTGACTCTCTGAAAAAGAACTAAGTTAATTAGTTGGATAAACTGTAAGATGAATTATGTTATTTCCCTAACCTTTATCCTAGAATATATGCTTGTTTATCTAGGGGCAGTTCAGAAAGATATGTTATTTACTGAGAATGGTTAAAGAGGTGACTGGATTTGTCAGTAAAAAACTGTAATATATAAATGAAAAAATTGTATAGGGCCAGTTCACACCATAGAAACGCAGCGCGTTTTTGATGCATTCCAGTGTGTTTTTGATGCAGCCCAGTGCATTTTTCCCCCCTTTTTTTCCAACCTTTTTAACCTTAATAAGAACATGGGTGTTCTAGTGCATTTTTGGTGTGTTACGGTGCGTTACCGTGAGTTTTTGATGCTTTTTACAGCGTTCCAGTACAGTCCAGTGCAGAAAAAATGCAGCATGTTCTACTTTTTTTTCTGGAACTGGAACGCACTGGAACTGCAAGCACTGGTGTGAACTATGCCATTGAAAACCATATAACCTACTTTCTATGCGTTTTTGATGCAGAAAAAAAACACACTGGACTACATGTGGTGTGAACTGGCCCTAAATGATATAATCCCCACTTCTTTACATTTGGAAAGGCACTGACAATAATCAAACAAAGCAAGGAAGAATACCACATCTAGTATCTGATATCACCATGTTGCTATTGAGGGGGATACTTAAGAGGAGAAGTGAAGCAGAACAAGAAGGGACAATGTTTTATGTATTTTTTAAGGAAAAGATGATATTGTCATTATACCATCGTTGGTATCAGGCCAATTCCTGTCTAGTGACCATGCCAATTTAGCCCATGATAATATTGGCTTGCTTTCAGACTGGCAAGATTATCACCACTACTTAACAGAGGGATGGCTACTAAGTAACTGCTGCAAACTGTTGCACCATATCTCTGTCATTACTTCAGCTAGTACAGGTAAAAAGCAGCATATTTAGATGTAACTGTAGTAGTAGCAACAATAGCCACAACATTTAATTAATATGACAGCTTGTTTTTCTTTTGCCAGCTGCTGCAGATATTAAAGCAGCCAACTGACGTCTTAATTATTGAAAAGATCAAAGATCAAATTTTACCTGGATTGGCCCTGGTCCCAGATATGCTAAATCATAACCCTGTGGATATGTCTTATAGCTCATTAATACTGCCCACACCCTATGATCAGTTTTACCTTGCGGGCAGCTGTTAGTTTTTGCATGCGGTGAGCAACAGTGAGGGGGTGGTGCAATATGCAATTCAACACATCACACTACTTTTCTCCTTTTTTTAAAACTTGAATCTTGTAAAAAAAGTGACACTTCATTTATGTCTGCACAGCAGCACAGGACATTGCACTGCAGTGTGGTGGCATGTAGTGCCTCCCAGTGCACTGCTGTAAAATGCAGCGCCGGCTTAAAATTTTTCGGTGGGCACAAAAAAAAAAAAAATTCTGAAAAAAATCATCAACTGCAGCCTCACTGTGCCCATCAATTGCAGCCACTGTGCCATCAAACACAGCCACTGTGCCCATCAATTGCTGCCACTGTGCCCATCAATTGCAGTCACTGTGCCCATCAATTGTAGTCACAGTGCCCATCAAACGCAGCCACTGTGCCCATCTAAAGCAGTCACTGTGCCTATCAAACACTGCCACTGTGCCCTCAAATGCTGCCAATGTGCCATCAAACGCAGCCACTGTGCCCATAAGTTGCAGCCACTGTGCCATCAAACGCAGCCACTGTGCCATTAAATGCAGCCACTGTGCCCATCATGTGCAGCCACTGTGCCCATCAAATGCCGCCACTGTGCACATCAATTGCAGCCACTGAGCCCATCAAATGCCGCCACTGTGCCCATCAATTGCAGCCATTGTGCCATCAAATGCTGCCACTGTGCCCATCAATTGCAGCCACCGTGCCATTAAGCAAAGCCACTGTGCCCATCAATTGCAGCTCCTGTGCCCATAAAATGCCGCCACTGTGCCCATCAATCGCAGCCACTGTGTCCATCAAGTGCAGCCCCTGTGCCTATCAAATGCTGCCACTGTACCCATCAAATGCTGCCACTCTGCCTATCAAGTGCAGCCACTGTGCCCATCAAATGCTGCCACTGTGCCCATCAAATGCTACCACTGTGCCCATTGGATTCTGCCACTGTGCCCATCAAATGCCACCACTGTGCCATCAAATGCCGCCACTGTGACCCCCGCTTGCCGTCTGCCCAGCACTTACCCTGTCTCGGTGGGGCAGTGGGTGATGGCAGCGAGTGGTGTCATCCATGAGTCTCCTCCCGTCCTCTCCTCCTGATAGGCATCCAATCACAGCGCCTGTTGTTTCAGCCAATCAGGTGATGGGTAACAGGCGGTTCAGTGTTAGGAAAGCGAATATTCATTTGATTTTCCAACACACCTGGGTGAATTGCGAGCACCAAGCATGGCGCTCGCAGTTCACCTATTTTGAAGCCTATTAGAGCCTATGGCTCTAATCGAGTACTTCAAAAACACCCCGCGCAGCTGTAATTCAGGTGCCCGAAAAGGGGCCAGGCGCCTTAATAGGGGGTGGCAGCAGCCATGGATTGATTCAGGCAATGGATGGCGGGTGGCTGGAGAGAGGGACGGTGCCCATGTGCCCTAACATATCT
The DNA here is from genome assembly GCF_042186555.1 of Aquarana catesbeiana. Classification (NCBI taxonomy): domain Eukaryota; kingdom Metazoa; phylum Chordata; class Amphibia; order Anura; family Ranidae; genus Aquarana; species Aquarana catesbeiana. The sequence continues at coordinate 585,721,331 of NC_133324.1, read as the reverse complement.
ATGTTTTACCATGGCTCACTGCACCGCAACTCCTGGCTGCATTGCAGTGGGACCTGTGTTGATCCGACGGCGGAAAACACAAAATATGACATTATGGGGTTGATTTACTAAAACTGGAGAGTGCAAAATCAGGCGCATAGAAACCAATCAGCAATCTAGTTTTTTTGTCAAGGTTTAATTGAGCAAGCTGGCGTTAAAACCTGACCATGCATAGCTGCACCAGTGTGAAGTCCAACATTGCAGTTGGCTCCTTCTTCCTGTAAGAACTGAAACAGTGATGTGTGATTTAGAGACACCAACCTTCAACTATTGTGGTATATATTTCATTTTTTTGTGCCATGCAGACCCCTGACTCACTTGTTTCTGCTTTGGTTTATTAGATAAAAATGCAGCCTGTCTTTCCTGATAATATCCTCTGATATTTTCATTTTAGCATGTTCTGGATATGTTCAGTTTTCCACAAAAAAAAAGAATCTAATACTCCTAAGTGGGAAAAATTACAAGTCACAGAGAATAGGATTTTGCCTGCTCCATTGTTTTCAGAGGAGATTTTAATTGCTGTGCTCATCTCTGTTTTATACTACACTTCTGTGTAGAGTGTTTCTCATTAATAAATAAAAGTGAAATGTTTGCTCTGGAAGCAGTCCAGACTGCAAGAGAGATGAGTTAATAAGGGTACAATTTTTTGGTGGTCACATTTTCATCTAGATATCTTTGTTCTAACTTCCCGTTTCTAAAACACCTTTTTTTCCCCCAAGGTGTTATGAAAGCCAATGTTTTTTTTAATTCAAAACTTCAAAAGAATTGCAAAAACCACCAGATATTATCACTAAAAAAAATATTGGATAAAGTGCCATTCTTTGCTCTGGGGAGGTCCTAAAAGTACATCTGTAGGTATCTGCCAAACATGATATATAAAAGAATGGTGTATTTTTAGTATATTAGTGTATTTTTAGCCCTTTAAGCCTTATTGAATAGGGCTTTGTCCCGCTGAACAGTAGTTTTTAAAATGTATTTGCATTGGTATATGTATCCCAGAACAGTTCTCAGCTCCCATACCCTTTATTTGACAATATCTTGTCTATAAGCGATAAAAATGGCATTCTTTACAAACAGAAAAAAAGTCAACTTGGAAATGTAATTTAGCGGAAAATTGTGTTTTTTGTTTCTTTCTAAATGTAATACGTTTGCTTTAGTTCATCCTACAGATGTGCCACTTCACATTTAGGTTTAAAGCATCCCGCCAAGTAATTTATTTAAATAAATTGTGCATTTTATTGTTTCTTGTTAAATCTTATTAAAAATGCTGCTCTTTGTACATGTTTATTATATTTCTAAATGTTTTTTGCCATGTTACATGTCCTGCTTGGCAGTGTCCGCTTCTCCATGCCCTTTGTTTGACAATCCCTTGCCTATTAGCCTTTAAAATTGATAGAACTGATTTTGAAAATTCACCTCCCATTTGCTTTAATGAAGTTTGCAGCTTGTGAATTTATGGATGTATACTGAATACTGAACACATCCGTGAGTTGACCCCCAAACAGATTCACCCATCGCTAGTTATTAGTACAAAATCTGACTGTGTCCAAATGTGACTTCAAATAGGCTTTAAGGCTGGGTTCACACTTAATTCGGATGCAGCTCGCATCAGGGGTCCGGTGCGTTCCTGTTCTCTGTTTCAGGGATGAAACAGGTCCAAATTTTTGCCTGAATTCAAACCTGAAATGGAGCCAAATTGGACTCCTGTGCAATCCACTCCACAGCCACCCTGGAAATTTGTGAACTGGCTCCATTGACAGCCGGTCACAGTCTTCAGTCATGCGAATTAGATGCGGAGAAATCTGCATCCAATTTGCATAAGTGTGAACTCAGCCTCCAATTTATACTATTTTTTACCTTACATATTTTATACCTTACATATACTTTAAGATAACCTGGGAAGTGCCAAATTCCTGCATACTTAGTTTATCTGTTAAATGAGAGTTCCATAGAAAACGTGGTTATGTGATCTTATCTGCCTATATAGATTGGTGGGTAGAGAGTCTGTGTTCTTTTATTGTTTTTTTTATTCAGTAATTCTCATGATGACTGTTCTACAGCAAGAAATTCCACCCACGTTTTAAGTGAAAGCTATAGAGATAAGAGGTGCCTGCATGGGTCGTGGAGTGTGTAATGACTTATACTTGTATTGCAGAATAAAGTGCTTATGCATTGGATATATCTTCAGCGGTTAAGATGAATTTCTGTAGAGATGGGTTTAAAGTGTCTACATAAGCTGTGTACACACGACCGGACTTTTCGACCGGACTGGTCTGACGGAACAAATCCGTCGGGCAATCCGACCGTGTGTGGGCTTTATCGGACTTTTTCTGTAGAAAATCAGACAGACTTTAGAATTGGAACATGTTTCAAATCTTTCCGACGGATTTGAGTCCGGTCGAGGAATCTGTTCGTCTGTATGCTAGTCCGACGCACAGTAAACGACGCAAGGGCAGCTATTGGCTACTGGCTATGAATTTCCCCATTCTAGTCCCTTCGTACGTCATCACGTTCATACCAATGGACTTTCAAACAGACTTTAGTCCGTTCGTGTGTGGGCAAGTCCGGTCGTTTGAAAGTCCGTCGTAACTCCGTTGAAAGTCCGTCGGAAAGACCGTCGGACCTTTGATGCTGAAACGTCCTCTCGTGTGTACGCGGCAATAGAAACATAGTACCTCAAAATATTCAAATGTATTTAGAAACTACTATACAGTTGTGTAGCAGTTTAGAGCAGTTACAGTATCCTTTAAAAAAAAGGATAGCACGATAATAAAGCACTGTATATTAATGAGTAAATTAAAATTAGCAGCAATGCTCATAGTGCTGCAATTTTTGCCCATGGAAAATGAATTTCTTTATCAGTATTGCATTCCCAGTTGGCAAGCCAAAGCTATAAATAAAGCTAAGCATTCCAAGCATTAGCATGTTTCACATACTTCTACATAACAACAGGCAAGACATTATAATGAGAGTGATTTATTGATCTTTACTGTATCAGTACCTAATGTATCAGCTTACAATTGTGAGTTTGTAGCTTCCTAGGTAAATTCCTGGTGTTTGTCCACATCATAGTCTTTTTGAACATATACAATTTTTTTTGTTTACTAAGAGTTTTTTTTTTTTTGAGCTGCTCAGTTTCAGTTGAATTTTGTTTTGCATATTGTGCAGTGATAGCTACACACTTCATGTGCCACATATGTTGTTTTTTTTTTTTTTTTAATTTCATTTCCATTGTAGCTCTGCTTTACTTAGTTCCAGTGTACACTTGAGAGGGAAAAATTATCTATAAGTAAAAAAATTTATATCAGTTTAGCTACACTGCATACAGTATACGGGATTCGAGAACTGTATCTACTATCTGTGGATTGTGCAGTTGCATCTTGTGGCAAAAAGCAGTGCTTAAAGATGATGCAGGTGCATCATGTGCCAGATTATACCAACGGGACACAGTTATTTAGACACTTAGCACTGATTTGTTGTTGTTATTCACATTAGGGAAAACATTTATGGTGTCATGTGCATCTGTGCAAATAAGGGATACATCATTAGTGCAGTGTAAGCTGTAGCATAAGTATGCCTAAAATCTGCCAGCTTTCTGACTAGAATTTAAAGCCCAAATTAAACCTTCAGTTTTAATCAGTTAACCACTTCAGCCCCGGAAGATTTACCCCCTTAATGAGCAGGCCGTTTTTTTTTTTTGCGATACGGCGCTGCGTTGCTTTAAATGACAACTGCGCGGACGTGCGGCACTGTACCCAAACAAAATTGACGTCTGTTTTTTCCCACAAATAGAGCTTTCTTTGGTGGTATTTGATCACAGGTTTTTATTTTTTGCACTATAAACAAAAAAAGACCGACAATTTTGAAAAAAAACAATATTTTTCACTTTTTGCTAAAATAAATATCCAGAAAAAAAAAATAAAACATTTCTTCATCAGTTTAGACCAATATGTATTCTTCTACATATTTTTGGTAAACAAAATCACAATACACGTATACTGATTGGTTTGCGCAAAAGTTATAGTGTCTACCAAATAGGAGATAGATTTATGGCATTTTTATTATTATTTTTTTTTTTACTAGTAATGGCGGTGATCAGCGATTTTTAATGGGACTGCAACATTACGACGGACAGATCAGACACTTTTGACACTTTTTTGGGACCAGTGACATTTATACAATGATCAGTGCTATAAAAATGAACTGATTACTGTATAAATGACAGTGGCAGGGAAGGGGTTAACACTAGGGGGTGTTACACTGGCAGGGAAGGGGTTAAATGTGTTCCCTGGGAGGTGCTTCTAACTGGGGGGGGGGGTGGACTGACTGGGAGTAGAGAGAGATTGCTGTTCCTAAGAACTAGGAACAGACAATCTCTCTCTAATCTTCTGACAGAAGGGATCTGTTTGTTTACATTGACAGATCCCCATTCTGGCTCTCTGTGGGGCGATCGCGGGTGGCTGCCGGACATCGCAGCCGTCGACCGCGCGCATCAGCTCCCCCGCCGTGCAGTGGGCGTGCGCATACCTGCTATAGCTGTTAAAGGGACCGATGTACAGCTATCGGATTCGGGATTCACGGAATCAAACCGACCTGCCACATTCTGGATGCATCAAAACAAGGCATTCAATGTCTTATAGTCAGTTTTCTTTCTAAAGTATCAGCAGCATGAGTATGAAGGCCTAACTTCTGCCAGCAGCTGCATAGTGAGGATCTTTGCTCTCCATGGAGAAGCATTGGCCTCATTGTAGAGGTCTAACATATTCCCCACTGAGTCAGGCCTATAGTTCTGCAATCATCAAAGCTCTTGCTGGCTGGAGAGCTCTGGTTCTGACTAGCAGTGGATGTGTCAGATTTCTGCATTGAGAAAACTGCTTTCACACAAAGAGAAAAGGTCCCACTCTGCAGCCTAATGCCAGGAAAGCAGCTTATCTACTTGGGCGATGGTTCATTTTTAACGAAAACAAACTTTGCTCACCTTTTGTTTTGATACAACTGAAATGTATTTAGCTAATTTAAATGGTAAGTTCAATTGGGATTTAAACAATGCACAGAAAACAATGGCAGAAAACAATGCTCATATAGAGCATTTTTGTACACAGTTTTGAGCGAGTTTAGGAGAGTTTTGCTTTTAGGAGAGTTTTGCTTTTTTTTCTGCCAGAAAGCTCCAATCAGAAACGCAAACCAGAAGGGTTTTTTTTTTCCTACTCTAAAGCTCAAAATATGCCTGTAATCATCCTAATGTGCAAGGACACATAAGATAACATTGAGCTGCTTCTACACAAAACTCATGGAGAATCAGCGATTTTTAATTCAGCGTGCATGGAGCCTTATAGGCAAAACCTAGAGAGCTGAATTGGATCTTTATCTATTATATGCCTTGGATATTTTAACAGCGAAATCTCTCACTATCAATATGGGATTGATTTACTAAAGGCAAATAGACTGTGTACTTTGTTGCAAGTGCAGTTGCACTTATTTTCCACATAGCTTGGTAAATTCGGTAAAGCCGTGCAGATTTCCATCATCCAATCATGTGCAAGCAAAAAATATATATATATATATATATATTTAAAATTTTCCTTGCACCTAATTGGGTATTCTTACAAAGTGAAGCGTTACCAAATTTTACATTTACTAAGGAAAATGAGTACAAGTGCACTGCCCTTAGTAAATCGACCCATATGTGTCCTGAATATGAAGTCACTAAGCATTAGGGATGAGCCAAACACCCCCCGGTTCGGTTTGCACCAGAACCTGCGAACGGACCGAAAATTCGCACGAACGTTAGAACCCCATTGACGTCTATGGGACTCGAACGTTCGAAATCAAAAGTGCTAATTTTAAAGGCTAATTTGCATGGTATTATGCTAAAAAGGGTTTGGGGACCCGGGTCCTACCCCAGGGGACATGTATCAATGCAAAAAAAACTTTTAAAAACGGCCGTTTTTTTGGGAGCAGTGATTTTAATGATGCTTAAAGTAAAAAAAAAAAAAGTGAAATATTCCTTTAAATATCGTACCTGGGGTGTGTCTATAGTATGCCTGTAAAGTGGCGCGTGTTTCCCGTGTTTAGAACAGTCCCTGCACAAAATGTCATTTTTAAAGGAAAAAATCTCATTTAAAACTGCTTGCGGGTTTAATGTAATGTCGGGTCCTGGCAATATGGATGAAAATCAGTGAGACAAACGGCATGGGTACCCCCCAGTCCATTACCAGGCCCTTTGGGTCTTGTATGGATATTAAGGGGAACCCCGCACCCAAATTAAAATAAGGAAAGGTGTGGGGCCACCAGTCCCTATATACTCTGAACAGCAGTATACAGGCGGTGCAAACAAGACAGGGACTGTAGGTTTGTTGTTAAGTAGAATCTGTTTGTAATTTTTAACGGGTACATTTTTAACGTGTTTAGCTCCAGCCAAAAAATCTTTTTTAAGCTTTTTGGAAAACATAGGGAAGGGTTATCACCCCTGTGACATTTGTTTTGCTGTCTTTCCTCCTCTTCAGAAGATTTCACCTCACTTTTTGTCCCAATGACAAATGTTTTTTGAAAATTTGGGGTTTTTTGTGGAACAAGGATTGGAAAGCATCAGTGGAAAGGAGAAATGTTTTTCCCATATTAACTCTTTCAGGAGAGAATTTCCCTTCCTAGGGGTAGATTTCATCTCACTTCCTGTTGTCTCTTTCCGTTTGCAAGTAGGAGTCGTTTGTAAGTTAGATGTTTGAAAGTAGGGGCCTGCCCTATATACTCAGCAGAAATTTGGGCCTTAGGTGTTGTTGTGGCCACAACACTGTAAGCCCTCACAGGGCCCTATCACATAAATAGGTGACAATAATGTGACCTTAAAAGTGCAGCTATAGTGACTGTGTAAACGTAAACATCAACTGTGAATAAGCACCAATGTGAATAAACACACACAATATTCAACAAAATAGTCCAAGTGTGCTAGTGACACAGATACTCCTCATAAATAAAATGTTCATAAATAAAAAGTTCATAATATTCTCTTCTTAAATAAAAAGTTCATAATGGTGTGTAAATGTAGCTGGGATCAAGTATGTGGGACGACACAGATGATGATCTTTTAATGGGGGGCTCCGGTGAACCCGGGCTCTCTAACCTCTCACCTTAAAAAAGCAAATATAAGCATCAAATGTCTGCTGTGGAAGGTCCTGTGTGATGTAGTTCATCGGTAATCCGGGTGATGTGTCTCTAATGGTTGGATTATCCTCCCGGTGTACACCTGTCTGTAAAAATAGAGAGGAGGGGGGAGGGGGAAGGGGGGTTGCAGACCTAGGGCTCCACCAATACGGTGGAATAGACAGTGAAGGGAGAGAGAGAAGCCTCCAATGGTGTAGTATATTGAACAAAGTGCATTGGAGGCTTCTCTCTCTCCCTTCACTGTCTATTCCACCGTTTTGGTGGAGCCCTAGGTGGGCAACCCCCCTTCCCCTTTCCCCCTCCCCCTTTCCCCCTCCTCTCTATTTTTACAGACAGGTGTACACCGGGAGGATAATCCAACCATTAGAGACACATCACCCGGATTACCGATGAACTACATCACACAGGACCTTCCACAGACATTTGATGCTTATATTTGCTTTTTTAAGGTGAGAGGTTAGAGAGCCCGGGTTCCCCGGAGCCCCCCATTAAAAGATCATCATCTGTGTCGTCCCATATACTTGATCCCAGCTACATTTACACACCATTATGAACTTTTTATTAAAGAAGAGAATATAATGAACTTTTTATTTATGAACATTTTATTTATGAGGAGTATCTGTGTCACTAGCACACTTGGACTATTTTGTTGAATATTGTGTGTGTTTATTCACATTGGTGCTTATTCACAGTTGATGTTTACGTTTACAAAGTCACTATAGCTGCACTTTTAAGGTCACATTATCGTCACCTATTTATGTGATAGATTTGAAGCGCGAAGTCCCTTTACTGTCTTTATTCTGTTGAGTGTAGTGTGAACACATTTGACTTTGCTGCAGTCCTTAGAGACATCATCACTATACATACACGTGAATTATTTTTATTTATTTTGTTTATTCATCTATTCACCTTAATCTTATTTTAGATTTAGACACATTCCTTCACTCTATATAGCGCGAGGGACACCACCACATTTATTCCTCACAGGGCCCTGCTGTGAAATATTAGATCAAGAATTGTAATTACATGCCCCTGTTGAACAAGGGCAGAAAAATTGGGCCTTTGGTGGTGGTGGTGGTGGTGGTGGTGGTGGTGGTGCTGGTGCCACAACACTGTAAGTCCTCACTCGCTCTTGGTGGGTGCAGAAATGGGCCCTGCTGTCAAATATTAGATCAAGAATTGTAATTACATGCCCCTGTTGAACAAGGGCAGAAAAATTGGGCCTTTGGTGGTGGTGGTGGTGGTGCCACAACACTGTAAGTCCTCACTCGCTCTTGGTGGGTGCAGAAATGGGCCCTGCTGTGAAATATTAGATCAAGAATTGTAATTACATGCCCCTGTTGAACAAGGGCAGAAAAATTGGGCCTTTGGTGGTGGTGGTGCTGATGCCACAACACTGTAAGTCCTCACTCGCTCTTGGTGGGTGCAGAAATGGGCCCTGCTGTGAAATATTAGATCAAGAATTGTAATTACATGCCCCTGTTGAACAGGGGCTGAAAAATTAGGCCTTAGGCACTGGTGCTGGTGCCACAACACTGCAACCCCTCACAGAGACTCTAGTTGGAAGGCAGAAATGAGCCCTGCTGCAAAGTATTGCATCAAAAATTGTAATAACACGCCCCTGTTAAACAGGGGCTGAAAAATTGGGCCTTAGGCACTGGTGCTGGTGCCACAGCACTGCAACCCCTCACAGATACTCTAGTTGGAACGCAGAAATGAGCCCTGCTGCAAAGTATTGCATCAAAAATTGTAATTACAGGCCCCTGTTAAACCGGGGCTGAAAAATTGGGCCTTAGGCTCTGGTGCTGGTGCCACAACACTGCAACCTCTCACAGATACTCTAGTTGGAACGCAGAAATGAGCCCTGCTGCAAAGTATTGCATCAAAAATTGTAATTACACGCCCCTGTTAAACAGGGGCTGAAAAATTGGGCCTTAGGCACTGGTGCTGGTGCCACAACACTGCAACCCCTCACAGATACTCTAGTTGTAACGCAGAAACGAGCCCTGCTGCAAAGTATTGCATCAAAAATTGTAATTACACGCCCCTGTTAAACAGGGGCTGAAAAATTGGGCCTTAGGCACTGGTGGTGGCGCCCAGAACCATAAATGTTCTTACAAGCTATCAGCGTGATCATTGAGGAGTAGGAGGATAATTACTCAGGGATAGTCACTCAGCATCAGCATAGGCAGTCTTTGAAGGGATCTGAGATTCAAAAAAAATTATTCGGCTACATCAGCATCAGGTGCTTGGTAGCTGTTGGTGATCCAAGACTGATTCATTTTTATGAAGGTCAGTCGATCGACCGAGTCGGTGGACAGACGCACCCTGTGATCGGGTACAAAGCCTCCAGCAGCACTGAATGTGCGTTCCGAAAGAACGCTGGATGAAGGACAGGCCAGTAGCTCAATTGCATACTGTGCAAGCTCTGGCCAGTGATCCATCCTCAAGACCCAGTAACCCAGAGGATTTTCGGTGGGAAACGTGTCCAAGTCAGATCTTGCCCCTAGGTATTCCTGCACCATGTAAAACAGACGCTGGCGATGGTTGCTGGAACCGATCATACCTTGGGGCTGCGGACCAAAAAATTGTCTGAACGCATCGGTCAGACGGCCACCTTCTCCACCGCTCCTTCTTTGACTGACCGAAGCCTCAGCAACACGTTGTCCAGAAACAGGAGTTTGTAACCTCCCAGTCTCTGGGAACGCGTTGCACAGACCTTTCTGCAAGGCCTCCCGAAGATGTTTCATCCTCTGCTCCCTCTGAGATGGCAAGATAAGGTCCGCAACCTTACCCTTGTAACGTGGATCAAGGAGGGTTGCCAGCCAGTATTGGTCCTTCTCCTTGATACCACGAATACGAGGATCCTTACGCAGGCTTTGCGGGATCAGGGAGGCAATGCAGCGTAGGTTTGCTGAGGCATTCGGTCCGGTGTCCTCTGGGTCACTAAGGACGACATGGTCCGCAGCCACCTCCTCCCAGCCACGTACAAGTCCATGTGTTTCTTGGGACTGATCCCTTAAACACTGCTGCTGATGCTGAGTGCCAGGCTCCACCTCCATACTGACACAATCTTCCTCCTCCTCCTCCTCCTCTTCCTGTGTGATCGGCGGGCACGCAGGAACACTGTCTGGATAAAGGGGGCCTTGAGAGCTAAGGAAGTCCGCCTCTTCCTGCCTCTGTTCTGCCTTAAGTGCCCTGTCCATTATTCCACGCAGCGTGTGCTCCAACAGGTGGACAAGGGGGACAGTGTCACTGATGCATGCACTGTCACTGCTCACCATCCTCGTGGCCTCCTCAAATGGTGACAGGACAGTGCATGCATCCCTGATCATGGCCCACTGGCGTGGGGAAAAAAAACCTAGCTCCCCTGACCCTGTCCTGGTGCCATAGTCGCACAGGTACTCATTGATGGCCCTCTGCTGCGTGTGCAGCTGCTGCAGCATGGCCAACGTTGAGTTCCACCTGGTGGGCATGTCACAGATTAGGCAGTTCTTGGGCAGGTTAAACTCCTTTTGGAGGTCCGTCAGCCGAGCACTGGCATTATATGACCGGCGGAAATGCACACAGACTTTCCTGGCCTGCCTCAGGACATCCTGTAAGCCCGGGTACCTGCCCAAGAACCGCTGCACCACCAAGTTAAGGACGTGAGCCAAACAGGGCACATGGGTCATTTGTCCCTGTCGGAGGGCAGAGAGGAGGTTGGTGCCATTGTCACAAACCACCATTCCTGCCTTAAGTTGGCGTGACGTCAACCACCTCTGAACCTGCCCCTGCAGAGCTGACAGAACCTCTGGCCCAGTGTGGCTCCTGTCCCCCAAGCACACCAGCTCAAGCACCACATGGCATCTTTTGGCCTGCGTACTTGCATAGCCCCTTGAACGGCTACCGAGCATCGCTGGCTCCGAGGGCAAAGCACAGGAAGAGGCCATGGAGGAAGAAGAAGAGGAGGGGGTGGAGGAGAGAGGTGTGTCACAATCATTAGCATTTTGGAGGCGAGGTGGCGGAATAACCTCCAACACTACTGCACCTTGTCCTGCATCCTTCCCAGCTGCCAGCAGAGTCACCCTATGCGCCGTGAAACTTAGGTAACGTTCCTGTCCATGCCTGCTGGACCATGAGTCAGCGGTAATATGCACCTTACCGCTGACCGCCCTGTCCAGCGAGGCATGGACATTGCCTTCCACATGCCGGTAGAGAGCCGGAATCGCCTTCCGTGAGAAAAAGTGGCGTTTGGGTACCTGCCACTGAGGAACCGCACATTCCACAACCTCATGGAAGGGAGCAGAGTCTACCAACTGAAAAGGCAGCAGTTGAAGTGCTAGCAATTTTGCCAAGCTAGCATTCAACCGCTGGGCATGTGGATGGCTGGGAGCAAACTTCTTTCGGCGGTGCAGCAGCTGGGGCAGGGAAATTTGCCTGGTACAATCTGACGTTGGTGTACCAAAAGCAGATTGCCCACAAGTACTTGACTGTGACACACCTAATTCTACACCTTCATTCCTCTCAGTGCAGGTCTCAGAGAGGACTGAAGGTATAGTGGGGTTGGAGATCTCAGCTGATGAGGAGCAAGGAGAGGTCCTCTTTGTTCTTTGGTGTGGGTCTTTTAGATACGCTTGCCAACGAACTGCATGAGATGTTTTGGCCACGCAAGATACGCTTGAGACATATGTTGCAAATAGCAGCGGTGCGATCTGATGCACTCGTCTCAAAAAAGGCCCACACCAAAGAACTTTTTGAATAACGCGCAGAGACTGCAGCGCCCTGCACATGTGGAGCTTTGGGGTGTGAGGCAGTCAAGGTGCTGCCCTTAGGCTGGCCCCTGGAGGGCATCCTGCCTCGTTGGTGATGTGCCGCCTCCTCCTCCTCTCTCCTATAAGGCACCCACGTTGAGTCAGTGACCTCATCATCCCCTCCCTCCTCATCACTGGAGCAAACCTGGCAGTATGCTGCAGCAGGGGAAGCATGACTGCCAGATTGCTGTCCTTCTTGGGCACCCCCTCTGTCCATGCTCACGTTACTGCCTTCATCAAGCTCAGTATCATCATCAGAGCCTTCCAAACGCTGGGCATCCTCCTGGAGCATGTACAACACTGTGGTCAAACAGTTCGAGGGACTCCTCAGGAGGACATGGTGGGGCTAGGGAAGGAGTCACTGATGACATTGAGCCAAGGGAAGAGGCCTCTGCTTTGCCGGACAAAGTACCCTGGGCATGGGTGAGAGAAGATGAGGAGGATGAGGACGGCTTGGTCATCCACTCGACCAAGTCTTCCGCATGTTGCAGCTCAACACGGCCAGCTGCCGAAAAAAAGGCCAAGCGTGTCCCACGGCCACGTGCTGATGAGGATGCACCGTCTCCACGACCAGCACTAGACACAGAGCCTGCTTGCCCTCTCTTATTGGCTTGTGACTGTCTGCCTCTCCTTCTTGGCCTTCCAGACATACTAATGGCCTGTAGCTGCACTAAGCTGGGATATATATATATATATATATATATATATATATGTACTGATACTGCAGCTAGCAAAATCAACTGCCTGCCTGTAGTATGAGAACACCACCAACCTTCTACAGGTAGCTTTAACTGAACACTGTGCAGAGCTCGCAAAAAAATAACTTGTAGGTTTAGCTGGACACTGTGAGGAGGACGCACCACACTAACCTGTAGTTTTAGCTGAACACTGTGAGCAGGACGCACCGCACTAACTTGTAGGTTTAGCTGAACACTGTGAGGTGGACGCACTGCACTAACTTGTAGTTTTAGCTGAACACTGTGAGGTGGACGCACCACACTAACTTGTAGTTTTAGCTGAACACTGTGAGCAGGACGCACAGCACTAACTTGTAGTTTTAGCTGAACACTGTGAGCAGGACACACCCCACTAACTTGTAGGTTTAGCTGAACACTATGAGGTGAACGCACCCCACTAACTTGTAGGTTTAGCTGAACACTGTGAGCAGGACGCACCCCACTAACTTGTAGTTTTAGCTGAACACTGTGAGCAGGACGCACTGCACTAACTGTAAATAGTCTAGCTGCCTGACTGTGGTACTAATAGGATCAAAAGAACACCAGCAATTTTCTTCAGGTAGCTGTAAATACTGTAACAAGACAAGCCTGCCTGTCAGTAAGAAGATAACAGGAACGGATCTAGCTGAACACTGTGAGCAGGACGCACTGCACTTACTTGTAGCTTTAGATGAACACTGTGCAGAGGTCTCACTACACTAACTTGTAGGTTTAGCTGAACACTGTGAGCAGGATGCACAGCACTAACTTGTAGTTTTAGCTGAACACTGTGAGCAGGACGCACCGCACTAACTTCTAGGTTTAGTTGAACACTGTGAGGTGGACGCACCGCACTAACTTGTAGTTTTAGCTGAACACTGTGAGCAGGACGCACCGCACTAACTTGTAGGTTTAGCTGAACCCTGTGAGGTGGACGCACCACACTAACTTGTAGTTTTAGCTGAACACTGTGAGCAAGACGCACCGCACTAACTTCTAGGTTTAGTTGAACACTGTGAGGTGGACGCACCCCACTAACTTGTAGTTTTAGCTGAACACTGTGAGCAGGACGCACTGCACTAACTTGTAGCTTTAGATGAACACTGTGCAGAGGGTTCACTACACTAACTTGTAGGTTTAGCTGAACACTGTGAGCAGGACGCACAGCACTAACTTGTAGTTTTAGCTGAACACTGTGAGCAGGATGCACCGCACTAACTTCTAAGTTTAGCTGAACACTGTGAGGTGGACGCACCACACTAACTTGTAGTTTTAGCTGAACACTGTGAGCAGGACGCACTGCACTAACTTGTAGTTTTAGCTGAACACTGTGAGCAGGACGCACCGCACTAACTTGTAGGTTTAGCTGAATACTGTGAGGTGGATGCACCACACTAACTTGTAGGTTTAGCTGAACACTGTGAGCAGGATGCACTGCACTAACTTGTAGCTTTAGATGAACACTGTGCAGAGGTCTCACTACACTAACTTGTAGGTTTAGCTGAACACTGTGAGCAGGACGCACCACACTAACTTCTAGGTTTAGCTGAACACTGTGAGGTGGATGCACCGCACTAACTTGTAGTTTTAGCTGAACACTGTGAGCAGGACGCACCACACTAACTTGTAGGTTTAGCTGAACACTGTGAGGTGGACGCACCACACTAACTTGTAGTTTTAGCTCAACACTGTGAGCAGGATGCACTGCACTAACTTGTAGCTTTAGATGAACACTGTGCAGAGGTCTCACTACACTAACTTGTAGGTTTAGCTGAACACTGTGAGCAGGACGCACAGCACTAACTTGTAGTTTTAGCTGAACACTGTGAGCAGGACGCACTGCACTAACTTCTAGGTTTAGCTGAACACTGTGAGGTGGACGCACCGCACTAACTTGTAGTTTTAGCTGAACACTGTGAGCAGGACGCACCGCACTAACTTGTAGGTTTAGCTGAACACTGTGAGGTGGACGCACCACACTAACTTGTAGTTTTAGCTGAACACTGTGAGCAAGACGCACTGCACTAACTTGTAGGTTTAGCTGAACACTGTGAGGTGGACGCACCACACTAACTTGTAGGTTTAGCTGAACACTGTGAGCAGGACGCACAGCACTAACTTCTAGGTTTAGCTGAACACTGTGAGGTGGACGCACCGCACTAACTTGTAGTTTTAGCTGAACACTGTGAGCAGGACGCACCGCACTAACTTGTAGGTTTAGCTGAACACTGTGAGGTGGACGCACCCCACTAACTTCTAGGTTTAGCTGAACACTGTGAGGTGGATGCACCGCACTAACTTGTAGTTTTAGCTGAACACTGTGAGCAGGACGCACCACACTAACTTGTAGGTTTAGCTGAACACTGTGAGGTGGACGCACCACACTAACTTGTAGTTTTAGCTCAACACTGTGAGCAGGATGCACTGCACTAACTTGTAGCTTTAGATGAACACTGTGCAGAGGTCTCACTACACTAACTTGTAGGTTTAGCTGAACACTGTGAGCAGGACGCACAGCACTAACTTGTAGTTTTAGCTGAACACTGTGAGCAGGACGCACTGCACTAACTTCTAGGTTTAGCTGAACACTGTGAGGTGGACGCACCCCACTAACTTGTAGTTTTAGCTGAACACTGTGAGCAGGACGCACTGCACTAACTTGTAGGTTTAGCTGAACACTGTGAGCAGGACGCACTGCACTAACTTCTAGGTTTAGCTGAACACTGTGAGGTGGACGCACCCCACTAACTTGTAGTTTTAGCTGAACACTGTGAGCAGGACGCACCGCACTAACTTGTAGGTTTAGCTGAACACTGTGAGGTGGACGCACCACACTAACTTGTAGTTTTAGCTGAACACTGTGAGCAAGACGCACCGCACTAACTTCTAGGTTTAGCTGAACACTGTGAGGTGGACGCACCCCACTAACTTGAAGTTTTAGCTGAACACTGTGAGCAGGACGCACTGCACTAACTTGTAGCTTTAGATGAACACTGTGCAGAGGTTTCACTACACTAACTTGTAGGTTTAGCTGAACACTGTGAGCAGGACGCACAGCACTAACTTGTAGTTTTAGCTGAACACTGTGAGCAGGATGCACCGCACTAACTTCTAGGTTTAGCTGAACACTGTGAGGTGGACACACCACACTAACTTGTAGTTTTAGCTGAACACTGTGAGCAGGACGCACTGCACTAACTTGTAGTTTTAGCTGAACACTGTGAGCAGGACGCACCGCACTAACTTGTAGGTTTAGCTGAATACTGTGAGATGGATGCACCACACTAACTTGTAGTTTTAGCTGAACACTGTGAGCAGGATGCACTGCACTAACTTGTAGCTTTAGATGAACACTGTGCAGAGGTCTCACTACACTAACTTGTAGGTTTGGCTGAACACTGCGAGCAGGACGCACCACACTAACTTCTAGGCTTAGCTGAACACTGTGAGGTGGATGCACCGCACTAACTTGTAGTTTTAGCTGAACACTGTGAGCAGGACGCACCGCACTAACTTGTAGGTTTAGCTGAACACTGTGAGGTGGACGCACCACACTAACTTGTAGTTTTAGCTCAACACTGTGAGCAGGATGCACTGCACTAACTTGTAGCTTTAGATGAACACTGTGCAGAGGTCTCACTACACTAACTTGTAGTTTTAGCTGAACACTGTGAGCAGGACGCACCGCACTAACTTCTAGGTTTAGCTGAACACTGTGAGGTGGACGCACCGCACTAACTTGTAGTTTTAGCTGAACACTGTGAGCAGGACGCACCGCACTAACTTGTAGGTTTAGCTGAACACTGTGAGGTGGACGCACCCCACTAACTTGTAGGTTTATCTGAACACTGTGAGCAGGACGCACCCCACTAACTTGTAGTTTTAGCTAAACACTGTGAGCAGGATGCACTGCACTAACTGTAAATAGTCTAGCTGCCTGACTGTGGTACTAATAGAATCAAAAGAACACCAGCAATTTTCTTCAGGTAGCTGTAAATACTGTAACAAGACAAGCCTGCCTGTCAGTAAGAAGATAACAGGAACGGATCTAGCTAAACTGAATACAGTGTATATATATATATATGCAACACCTGGGATGCATATATATACACAATACACTGTAAGTGCAGCTAACTGACTGACTGTTCTGCCTAATCTATCTAACTCAAATCAAATGACACTGTCTGTCTCTCTCTCTCTATCTATGAACGCCAGAACACACACTACACAGGGCCGCCGTGCAGGCGGCCATATATAGTGTGGGGTGTGTACTAAATCCCCTGAGCCATAATTGGCCAAAGCCTCCTTGGCTTTGGCCAATTACGGCTCTCTGTTCAGACGGCGCTGTGATTGGCCAAGCATGCGGGTCATAGTGCATGCTTGGCCAATCATCAGCCAGCAATGCACTGCGATGCCGCAGTGAATTATGGGCCGTGACGCGCCACACGAATTTGGCGCGAACGGCCCATATCGTTTGCAATTCGGCGAACGGGCGAACAGACGATGTTCGAGTCGAACATGGGTTCGACTCGAACACGAAGCTCATCCCTACTAAGCATACTCTGTTATTTGTGCTGTCCCTACTACGTGAAAGGCCAGCTAAGAAAGTACAACTGATATGAAGTAGGAAGGAGAAACCTTAGGACTAATGCAAAATTAATAGGGCTGTTACTGATTAAAATTTTCGTGTTCGATTAATCGATTTTTTTTAAAATGGATTAATCTACTAATTTCGATTAATTATAACACACATACAGATCCAACTACTTTTAGCTGATTTCCTTGCATTGCAATTCTGCATTAGTCATTGGTAAATGTGGTACACACTATATACAATCACCCTACACTAGTTAGTTTCCACAATCCACGACTTAACTTCACAGTTCACACAAATACGTTTCAAATTCAAACTGTAGCAGTGACGTAAGTAATTTTTTTAATTAAACTTTAAGAAAAACGTAGAAAGTTAGTTTAACTTTAATTATATAACTTATCTAGTATATTGACTGTCAAATTTAGTTATCAAATTTGCCTACACTTAGCTCACTGAATGATTCCAGTTAACCACATCCATATTTACCATCACTGTCCAGGCTGTCCGATGACGACACGGACATCGACGTCACCGGACTTCTATCCCCCCTTCCCTTCGTTAGCAAACGGAGGCACAGACCCGGAAGCCGGCGGAGAGGCGAGTACTGATCAAAATAATTTTGATCGATCAAAAAAATTAACGATTAATCGAGGAATTAGGAATCTTTAATTTCCACAGCCCTAAAAATTAAATACATTTTTGAATGTCCAGATCCAATACAAATGAAGAAGAGAATTACCTTAAAGTGTTACTAAACCACAAACCAAAAATGCTATTTCAAGTGTTACTAAACCCAGGACCATGCATTCCCTATATCTGGTCTCCCACAGTACACAGAACATGGAAATGCAATTATTTTAGTAACTATAAACTGATAAATACCTTTTCTCATCAGTAGTATATAGCAATCTTGTGACTTCTCTCAGTGTCTGGATAAAGCTTGTAGGAGGAGTTCTCATTCTCCTCTGACTGTCCTATGAGGCTGCGGGAGTGCTGATTGGCCCTGTGCTGATCACATGCACTCTCCCAAGAAAAAAAAAAACTCTCTGGCAATATACACCAAACTGAGCATGTGCAGAGTGACTCCAAAGGCTCTATCTCATCAGGAGATGGTTTGGGGACAGTGGAAGAAGTGGAAGATCAGAGAAGACAGGATCAAAGAGCCTTTTTACACAATGCAGAGAATTAACCCTTGAGATTTCATATTGAGTTAAACAAGCATGCTTTACTGCATATACAGACTGATTTTAATGTTGTAGATTTGGTAACACTTTAACTTTTGGTAGCAGAAGAAAGGGTTCTGTATACTGGAGATAGTACCATCATGAATCCTTGCAGAGGACATATCCTTTTTACTCTGAAATCTGATTGGGCATTAAAGTTAAACATCGGTTTTAGGTGGAAGGTCACACAATAGTGCAGTCACTGGAAGTGCAGGATAAGCGACATGACAGAGAATCAATTGTAGCTTATGCTGGGGATTTTGAGTTGACATTCTCCTACAAATGGAGTCCTCTGTGACAAGCATTACAGAGTTTAAAAGGAATTGTAATAGCGTCCCTTTACTAACTTACTGAGTACATTGATAAACTGAATAATTAAGATGGACAGTGTTGTTAAACCCCTGTTTTGAAGTAATGGAAACAATTTGCCTGTGAAGTAATGAACGTTTTAAAGTGTGATGACCTCATACAGTACTTTAACCATTTACCCACTGGGCACATAAACCCCCTTCCTAACCAGACCAATTTTCAGCTTTCAGTGCTCTCACATTTTGAATGACAATTACTCAGTCATGCATCACTGTACCTATATGTCTCTTTTTCACACAAATAGAGCTTTCTTTTGGTCATATTTAATCACCGCTTTTTTTAAAATTTTTTGCGCTATAAAAGAAAAAAGACTGAAAATTCTTTTAAAAAATGCATTTTTCTTTGTTTCTGTTATAAAATTTTGCAAATTAGTAATTTTTCTTCATAACTTTTTATACTGCAACATATCTTTGGTAAAAATAACCCAAATTGGTGTATATTATTTGGTCTTTGTGAAAATTATAGAGTCCACAAGCTATGGTGCCAATCTCTGAAAATTTATCATACCTGAAGTACTGATCTCATTTCTTGAGACGCTAACAAGCCAGAAAGTATAAATTAATTTATTTAGGATCCTTTCACACGGGACGGATCCGAGATGATCCGCCCCGTGAACATCCGCTTGCTCAGCAGGGATCGCTCCGTGGATCCCCGCTGAGCAGGCAGATGACAGGTCCATCGCAGCACACTGTGCAGCGACGGACCTGTCAGAGTGCCGCTCTCCCCTATGGGGGATCGGATGATGACAGACCGTAGAGTCCGTCATCACCCGCTCCGATCACGGATGGAAAAGTAGGTTTTTCCTCCGTTACACTTTTTCGGATCGGAGCGAGTCGGATGTCAGCGGACATGTCACCACTGACATCCAACGCTCCATAGAGGTCTATGGAGGATCCGTTCAGGTCCACCTAAAAAACTGACAGGCGGACCTGAACGGATCATTCATGTGAAAGAGGCCTTAGTAAGAGGTATGGTGAGTTTTTTGAAGTTGTAATTTTTTTTCCACAATTCTTTGCAAAATCAAGATTTTTTTTTTTCACAAAATTGTCAAATTAGCAGGTTACTTCTCACACACAACATATGCATACCACAAATTACACCCCAAAACACATTCTTCTACTCCTCCTCAGTACGGCGATACCACACATGTGAGACTTTTACACAGCGTGGCCACATACAGAGGCCCAACATTGAGGGAGCACCTTCAGGCATTGTAGGAGCATACATTACACATAAAATTTCTTGACTACCTCTTACATTTTGAAGGCCCTGGAGCACCAGGACAATGGAAACGCCCCAAAAATGACCCCATTTTCGAAGGAAAACACCCCAATGTATAATCTATGAGGCACAATGTGTATTTTGAACATGTCATTTTTTTCTACAAGTTTTTGGAAAATGTGGAAAGAAAATTAAACTTTTTTACACAAAGTTGTCCATTTATGCAATATTTCTAAAACATAGCATGTACATACCAAAATTTACACCCCAAAATAGATTCTCCTACTCCTCTTGAGTATGGCGATACCACATGTGGGAGACTTTTCCACAGCCAAGCCACACACAGAGGCCCAACATTCAGGGAGCACCGTAGGGTGTTCTAGGGGCATAAATTTCAAATTTAATTTGACTACCTATTACACTTTTGTGAGGCACTGTAGTGGCATGGATGTGGCATGGATGAGAACTGATGTGGCATGGATGAGCATGAATGGAGATAGATGAGCCGTGGATTTGTTGAGCCATAAATGTGGGTGGCTGAGTATGGATGGGATGACTGAGCATGAATGATTATGGCTGGGTAAGGCTAAGTATGGCTGGGTATGGTTAAGTATGGCTGGGTATGGTTGAGTATGGCTGGGTACGGATGGGATGGCTGAGTACTGATGGGATGGCTGAGTATGGATGGGATGGCTGAGTACAAATGGAATGGCTCAGTACGGATGGGTACAGCTGAGTATGGCTGGGTACGGCTGAGTACGGCTGGGTACGGCTGGGTACGGCTGGGTATGACTGAGTATGGCTGGGTGTGGCTGGGTATGACTGAGTATGGCTGGGTATGACTGGGTATGGCTGAGTATGGCTGGGTATGACTGAGTATGGATGGGGGTGGATGGATGGATGAGTATTGCTGAGTAGAGATGGCTGAACATGGATTGATGGATGGATGAGTATTGCTGAGTATGGATGGCTGAGCATGGATGATTGGATGAGTATTGCTGAGTATGGATGGCTGGATGAGTATGACAGAGGGATGGCTGAGCATGGATGGATGGATGAGTATTGCTGAGTATGGATGGCTGAGCATGGATGGATGAGTATTGCTGACTATGGATGGCTGAGCATAGATGTAGGGATGAGCATTGCTGAGTATGGATGGCTGGATGAGTATGACAGAGGGATGGCTGAGCATGGATGGATGGCTGAATGAGCATGACAGAGGGATGGCTGAGGATGGATGGCTGGATGAGTATGACAGAGGGAAGGCTGAGCATGGATGGATGGCTGGATGAGTATGACAGAGGGATGGCTGAGCATGAATGACTGAGCATGGATGGCTGGCTGGATGAGTATGACAGAGGGATGGCTGAGCATGGATGGATGGATGGCTGGATGAGGCTGCAATGGGCACAGATCAGTGCTGTGGCCACTACAGATCCAGCCCACTGCGCTGCTGAACCCTATCTCTCCCCTCTGCCCTCTCCACTCACACTGTACCGATCAGTACAGAGAGGGGAGAGAGGAACCAGACATGACGCCAGTTAGTTTACAAATGATCGATCTGTCATTTGACGGAGCGATCACTTGGTAAACGGCTGCTGTCTTGGCCTTTTACCATGATCCGTGATGCACCGGTTCCTCCGGACCCGACGCGTCACGGATACTCCCGCGTGCGCGCCCCAGGTTGTGTGCGGGAGCACGATTCTGGGAAGACGTCAGTGTATGCCCTCCCAGACTTATCGAGCCACGCTGTAGCCATCATACGGCTATGGGGCGGTTGTTAGGTGGTTAAAACGGTGTAAATATACCAATCAAAACAATTTAAATGCTACCATCAAACAACATAAAAGATAATTTAACATCCTACATTTAAAATATAATTAGTGGATCCTTGTATTCACTCTAACAGGCATGAATGTGGAACACCAGAAAAACATTTTTGTTCCTTCAGAAGTAAAAATGCTCACATTAAAACTGATAATCTAGCTCAAGAAGGTCACTTTACACTAGTGCTGTCAATAACTGTTACACACATATGTAATTTTATTATCCTACTGATTGTCTAGTATATTAGTACAGCTTGTATGACGTCATTGCAGTTTTAATGTCTCTAACCTTAAATGTAGAACTGGATTTGCTAACAGAACCAAGTGCTTGTATTTGAAAATTCAGCAGTGACAGTCTGAGCTGTTTTTCTTTGTAACATTAGTGTGCAGTTAAGTCAGGATTCTTTGCTATAACTCAAGCTCTGTTATACACTGACCAGTGGCAAGGCTAGACTATTTCTTTTTTAAGACTGCAGATTACAGGACTAAACATGTTATAATTGCACAGTAGATGTTCTGAATGTTCAGTAGGCAAACTAACATATTTTGAAACAAACCGAACAACATTTTTGGCAAAGATCAGACATGTTTCAAAGTATATCAGCATTTTTGGTTGAACAATGTCCAGTTTCACAGTATTTTTCCAAACAAGTTAAGATGATAAATCTATAGTTGGCGTATGCCAGGTACTCATAGGTAAAACATACTTTTATAACTGCAGGTATTGTATTTAGGAAAATAAAGCAAGGTGGTCATATAAGGTGTTCTACTTATTCATTAAACAATTATATTATTAAAATATATTATATATATTATGTACCTGATTTAATTTTTTTTATAAAGCTGAGCAGTATATTGTTAAAGTACTATGGTATTAAGCGTATGTCTCTTTGGGAATGAATACTGTCTCACTTGGATGTATACCTATGATAATGAGGAAAAAATGTGTGGTATATTAGGATTCATGTTGGATTGAAACATATAATCATTTTGTTGTTAATAAATATTTATTTTAATACAAAATTGTTGTCTCTTATGGTTTCTCTCTTGTCCATTTTTTTGTTCAGATATTCAGTAGTATTTATTGATGTGGTACTAGTTATGGCCCGTTATTTGTTAAGTAAAGCCAAACTTTTTTTAACTTTTAAAAAAAAGTGTGGAATATAAACCTTTGTGATTTTTATTGGTTCTCATATAATGTAATAAGACCAAGATTCGGATAAGCACCTGTATAATAATGTTAGCCGACATTATCAAATAATACAAATCAATCACATGACAAACAATAAATTGCAGTTGTTTATAACAAGCTTTAACCAGAAATGTTCTTATCAACTCTGTGGAAGAGATTTTTAGCAAAGCCTTATTGAAAATCAGCAGTGTTACGTGATTGATTTTATTTGCTCTCTGTGTCCCTGTGGGGGATATTCTTCCTCACTATTGAAGTACATAATACAAAAATTAAAATGAAATGTTTAAAGCGTCTACCAAACAAATGATTTCAGAATTCTAAGCAGTCTTCCAGGACAGCACTGCACAAGCATATGCTTGTAATTGAAAGATTTTGACTGATTTGGGTTCTATTGATGATTTTGTTTAGATACAACGTTGCACGACCACACAATTGTCAGTTAAAGCGACGCAGTGCCGTATTGCAAAAAATGGCCTGGTCATTAAGGGGGCAAATCCTTCCGGTGCTTAAGTGGTTAAAGTCTATGGGACACGAACATGAAAAATCAAAGTCCTCATTTTAAAGGCTTATGTGCAAGTTATTGCCATAAAAAAGGTATGGGGACCAGGTGTACTGCACTGGGGGACATATATCAATGCAAACATTTTTTTTTTAAATGATCATTTTTAAAGGAGCAGTGATTTTAATGATGCTTAAAGTAAAACAATAATAATGAAAAATTCCTTTAACTAAATATGAACCAGATGGATTTGCCCCCATATTGACCAGACCATTTTTTGCGATATGGCACTGTGCTGCTTTAACTGACAATTGCGCTGTGGTGCAACGTTGTACCCGAACGAAATTGATGTCCTTTTTTTCCCAAAAATAGAGCTTTCTTTTGGTGGTACTTGATCACCTCTGCGTTTTTATTTGCCCTATAAACAAAAAAAGAGCGACAATTTTGAAAAACGAAAAAAAATGTTACTTTTTGCTATAATGAATACCCCCCAAAAAAATTTTTTTTGATTTAAAAAAAATCGCAATAAGCGTATTTTGATTGGTTTGCGCAAAATGTTTGCGTCTACAAAATAGGAGATAGATTTATTGCATTTTTAATATTATTTGTTTTTTTTACTAGTATTGGCGGCAATCTGTGATTTTTAGCAGGACTGCGACATTTGCGGCGGACAGATTGGACACTTTTCACTAGGAACAGACGATCTGTCTATCCTCCCCTGACAGAACAGAGATCTGTCTATTTACATTGACAGATCCCCATTTTGTCTCTCTCAGGAGCGATCGCGGGTGGCCGGCTGCTTCCTAGTGGTCTTAAAGCGGCCAATGTACAATGATGGCGATTTGCCCTGGAGAGCCAACCTGCCACAGTACAACTGCAGCGGCTGGTCTATAACTGGTTAAATATCGTGCCTGGGGTCCCCTTAATCTGCCTGTAAAGTGGCGCATCTGTACGATGTCTAAAACCTGCTGCAGCAAAACTGACATCTCTAAAAGAAAAAATGTAATTTAAACTTGCTCGCAGCTGTAATATATTGCTGGCTTCCTGCAATACAGATAAAAAAAAAATGAAATACTCTTGCATACCAGGCCCTTTGGGTCTGGTATGCATTTTAAGAGAAACCTATGCCAAAAAGTAAAAAAGGGGCATGTGACATCAGAAGGGGGCAGTGCCACTAAGTGAGGTAGCCGGGTGGCCCTGCCCCTTGCCTATACAAGAACTGTTAAAGTGAAGAGTGGGCAGAAGTTTTTTTCCTATTTTCTGGCTCCAGCGGGCGTCTTGATGGATGATGGATGTACATCGAGGGACACCATTTTCTTATTTTTTTTTAAAATAAAGTACTTGTTAAAAACTGTTACTTGGGGCCAGCACACAACGTGTATGGCCACATAGTCACACAGTTCAGCACAGGAGACTACTGCCGGGGCAATACACAGCGTTCCTGAGCCTTGAAAATCTGTGATTTTGGGCGGGTGAGCTGCAGGCAACCCTAGAGATCATGTCAAAGCGCAGAAAAATAAACCTGGTCAGATGCCAGATTTCTTATCCCCTTCAGCATGGCGGGGAAACCAAGATGGTGCCGACGGCTCCTCAGCTCCATAATACGGCTGCATGAAGGAAAGAGAGGAAGAAGCCACAGGTAAAAAGGGTACATATCCCAAACACTATTATGGCCACAAATTCACATCAGGGGAGTCATCCCCCTCCACAAGCCTGGTAAAATCCAAAGCTAAACTATCTCACATGTCTGACTCTCCAGCAGATCAGCATGCTTCCACTCTGTCTATGGAGGACACTAGAGAGTTGCATGATTCCATACTGGCCTTTCCAACAAATGATCAGCCAGTCCTGGATACAACACTAAAAGACATGTTGGTATCATTAAGAAGCACAATCCATACTGACATTTTGTCTCTTATGCAACAATTCAAATCAGATATAGGGGAGGTCAGTGACAGAGTTCATCACATTGAAAACAAGATGGGCGACTTCGCCACAACATTCAATGAACTTGTAGATGGCCATAATGAGAGGAAAGATGACTTTGAGTGGATCAAATCTAAATTGGCCGATTTGGAAGATCGAGACGTAATAACGTCAAAATCAGAGGTATGCCTGAATCAATGAAAAATCATGAAATACAGGCCTTCTTTACTAACTTACTACATGAGGCCCTTCCAGACCTCACCCTAGAAGAGCTCGCTATAGATCGAATCCATAGGCTTCCGAAGTACAAACATCTGCCTGATCGGCTACCAAGAGACACTATAGCACGCATACATTTCTACAGATCCAAAGAGAAATTGATGGCCCTTACAAGGAAGTCTGACAACTGGCCGGAATGCATGCAAGGCCACTCTTTCTTCACCGACCTCTCACAATACATACTCCAAAGCAGGAGAAATCTAGCCACAGTTACAAAGGCACTGAGGAACCATAATATACCGTATAGATGGAATTATCCTGCTAAGCTACAAATCACTAAGGGAAATGACTTGTTCATTATCTCCACCCTGGATGAAGGCTGCGAGAGTGGGAAATCATTACCCATTTTACCTCAACATCTGATGTCTCCCAGATGTATGAATCTCAACCAGACGCAGCAGAAGGTTGAAAAGCTCAGATTCAAATTTCCATCTACTTTTGCAGGACCCCAGCAGGTCCCCTTGCTGTCTACTTGCATAAGTTATCTAAGCTTATATACCCTCAATTATAGCAGATAAATCTCTGCCCAGATTCCACCTGGAATCGTTTGTTTTTATAAGCGCTTGCATCACCGGTTTATTGTTGGTGCTGACTGCCTGCACTTTTTCTTTTAGTTGTTTTCAGACTGTTTCATTACTGAACTATTTCTCTGCATAATAACTATCTCCTTTCCCCAAAAGTGCACAGAATTTTGGTCTCTCTTTACTTTATTACAGGCTCTCTGTATCATCCACTGGCAGGAACTTTCCTGATTGCATCGCACATCGGGAGGCCACCGTATCAATCCGCAGGTCATGGGAAGCACACTTGAACCACAATCAACTAACCCTAAGTTACCAGGTACTGTACTCTCTTCCTACATTTACAATGCAATTTAAAATATAATCCTTAAATGTCAAGGGTCCTAATAGTGGAGCAAAAAGGAACATGGTATGGAAAGAGGCCAAAAATTTACAATTCGACATTCTTTGTCTACAGGAGACACACTTTAGCTCCAAAAATCTTTCACCTTTCTCCAACAGCCATTTTCCTTATATATACTATTCCAACGCACCAAACAACGGGGAGAGAAGTACTAATTGCAATCAAGGACACAATCTCCTTTAAACTTATTTCCTGAATGCAGGATGAACATGGACGTAATCTAGCAATTGTGCGCGAAATTAACAACACATTTTACACCCTGATCAACCTATACCTCCCGAATATTCGTTCATTGTTCTATCTTCGTAAACTCTGGAAAACACTTTCCAAATCCTGCCAAGGGCACACTATAATGTGCGGGGATTTCAACCCCATCCCAGATCGAAACTTGGACGTGCAATCACCAAAACATTCAAGCTCCCAGAGAATAACCCTATCTAACTTTATCTTCTCTTCACACCTTTTTGGCGCTGCCAACACTCATCCGAGAGGGACTATACTTTTTACTCACATGTGCATTTAACTTATTCTCAAATCGACCTTTTCTTAGTGGACAAATCTCTTTTGCATTCTATTAAAAAATCCACTGTGCATGACATTACGTGGTCGGACCACACTCCTGTGTCCATCGTAGTGGGAAGGGGCCGCATTGAAACTAAAGCAAATAGGTGGTGCAACAACGCGTTTTTGATGTCAAATCCAGACAACAGTGACACAATAAATAAACATATAGCAGAATTCTTTGATTTAAATATGCATTCGGTTTCGGACACCTTCACACTATGGAATGCACATAAGGCGTGTCTGAGAGATGTATTGCTGAAAATTAGTGCTGTTGCTAAGAGACAGAGGACGCGGCTGCTAGATAACTTGCTTTCTAAAATACAAGAGCTAGAAAGCATTAACAAACAAAAACCATCAAATGCTACCCATAATGAACTGTCACGAGCAAGGCATGACCTTAGACAGCTACTGCTGTCCCAGTTTGACTGCCATATGCGGACATTAAAACTCAACAATTATTACTTTAGCAACAGAGCGGGTAAACTACTAGCAAACCAAGTCAAAGAAATAAATTGCAAACAAAAAATACCATTCCTAAAACATCCGACTACCGGTTCTATACTCTGGAACACACAAGATATCGCGGATGCCTTCAGCACATATTATAGTAATCTTTATAATTTAAAAGAGGATACATCTACCCATCAACCAAGTGCCAAAGAAATTGCTAAATTCTTATGCCGCGTACACACGAGCGGACTTTCTATCCTACTTGGTCCGGCACACTTTCCGACGGACTTTGTCCGCCAGGTGCGCCGGACTTTAAAACGAACGGACTTGCCCACACACGCCGGGATTTTCCGGCGGGCTAAGTCCGCCCGTCTTTCCGACGGACTTTCGCCGGAGTTCCGGCGGACTTTCAGAATGAACGGACTTGCCCACACACGGACAAGTCCGTTCATTTTGAACGTGACTCAGGTGCGACGGGACTAGAAAAGGATGTCAATCTTGCCGCTTTTATCGGCTAGATTGACACCTTGCGAGCCCCGTCGCGGGGCATACCAGGCCCTTAGGTCTGGTATGGATTATAAAGGGGAACCCCGCTACGCCGAAAAAACGGCGTGGGGTCCCCCTAAAATCCATACCAGACCCCGATCCGAGCACGCAGCCTGGCCGGTCAGGAAAGGGGGTGGGGACGAGCGAGCGCCCCCCCCCCTCCTGAACCGTACCAGGCCGCATGCCCTCAACATGGGGGGTGGGTGCTTTGGGGGAGGGGGGCGCCCTGCGCCCCCCCCCCCAAAGCACCTTGTCCCCATGTTGATGAGGACAAGGGCCTCTTCCCGACAACCCTGGCCGTTGGTTGTCGGGGTCTGCGGGCGGGGGCTTATCGGAATCTGGGAGCCCCCTTTAATAAGGGGGCCCCCAGATCCCGGCCCCCCACCCTATGTAAATGAGTATGGGGTACATGGTACCCCTACCCATTTACCTAGGAAAAAAGTGTAAGTAATAAAACACACTACACAGGTTTTTAAAATATTTTATTAAACAGCTCCGGGGGGGGATCTTCCTCCGGCTTCGGGGGTCTTCTTCCGGCTTCGGGGGTCCCTCCGCTTCATCTTCTCCCGGCGTCCGGTTGGTTCTTCTCCGCTCTCCGGCCTCTTCTCCCGGTGTCGCAGGTCTTCGGCCGGCCCCTCCGCTCTCTTCATGTAGCTCTATTGCGAGCGGAGGTCCGGACTTCTTGGCTTCTTGGCTTCTTGGCTTCTCTTCTCTTCCCCCAGATGTTGACACGACGCTCTCTCCGGCTGGACTGGTTTCTGAGGGCTGCGTTGTGACTTATATAGGCGGAGACCCCGCCCCCATATGATGTCACAGTCCCTGGGCATGCTGGGACTGTGACGTTTTAGGGGGCGTGGTCGACCACGCCCCCCGACCACGCCCCCTAAAACGTCACAGTCCCAGCATGCCCAGGGACTGTGACATCATATGGGGGCGGGGTCTCCGCCTATATAAGTCACAACGCAGCCCTCAGAAACCAGTCCAGCCGGAGAGAGCGTCGTGTCAACATCTGGGGGAAGAGAAGAGAAGCCAAGAAGCCAAGAAGCCAAGAAGTCCGGACCTCCGCTCGCAATAGAGCTACATGAAGAGAGCGGAGGGGCCGGCCGAAGACCTGCGACACCGGGAGAAGAGGCCGGAGAGCGGAGAAGAACCAACCGGACGCCGGGAGAAGATGAAGCGGAGGGACCCCCGAAGCCGGAAGAAGACCCCCGAAGCCGGAGGAAGATCCCCCCCCGGAGCTGTTTAATAAAATATTTTAAAAACCTGTGTAGTGTGTTTTATTACTTACACTTTTTTCCTAGGTAAATGGGTAGGGGTACCATGTACCCCATACTCATTTACATAGGGTGGGGGGCCGGGATCTGGGGGCCCCCTTATTAAAGGGGGCTCCCAGATTCCGATAAGCCCCCGCCCGCAGACCCCGACAACCAACGGCCAGGGTTGTCGGGAAGAGGCCCTTGTCCTCATCAACATGGGGACACCCACCCCCCATGTTGAGGGCATGCGGCCTGGTACGGTTCAGGAGGGGGGGGGGCGCTCGCTCGTCCCCACCCCCTTTCCTGACCGGCCAGGCTGCGTGCTCGGATCGGGGTCTGGTATGGATTTTAGGGGGACCCCACGCCGTTTTTTCGGCGTAGCGGGGTTCCCCTTTATAATCCATACCAGACCTAAGGGCCTGGTATGCCCCGTGCTCGCCGCAATAGGAAGATTTGTTTTTCCTATTGCAGCGAGCGCGAGATGCAATACCATCCCCTCGTGTCGTATTTGGTCTGTCGGACCAGCCTACACACGAGCGGGCTTTCCGTCGGACCAGCACACACACGAGCGGACTTTCCGCCCGAAACTGAGTCCGACGGAAAGATTTCAAACATGTTTGAAATCTAGGTCCGGCGGGCTTTTGGGAAGAAGTCCGCCGGAAAAGTCCGCCGCCGCCCACACACGGGCGGATTGTCCGGCACACTCTGGTCCGCCGGACCAAGTATGCCGGAAAGTCCGACCGTGTGTACGCGGCATTAGACTTGATTTTGTTACCCGCTCTGTCGCCCCAAGATCTATGCAAACTAAATCAGCCATTCACAAGGTCCAAAATTGCAAATATAATCAAATGCCTCACAACAAATCACCTGGCCCAGACAGATTCTCATCTGAATATTATCAATTATTTATTCACCTCCTGACTGCCCACTTAGCTAAGGTATACAATGCAGCCATGTCGTCTGCCTCGTTCCCCCCGAAATGCTGTCTGCTACAATAGTAACACTACCTAAACCTGGGAAAGACCCAACCACCCCACAACATTTTAGACCAATATCCCTGTTAAATGTGGACCTAAAAGTATATGCCAAAATTATAGCCACGAGAATTTCAAAACTACTCCCCTCGCTAGTCAAACAAGATCAGGTGGGATTTTTAGTGGGTCCACAGGCACCAGACACGATCAGAAGGATACTAAATCTCTTACACCATGTGGAAACCTCTGGCGAGCCTTCTCCGTTCCTCACGTTGGATGCGGAGAAGGCCTTCGACAGGGTCCACTGGGGCTACTTATCACAGGTCCTCCACAAATTTGGAATAGATGGGGAAATATGCAGAGCTATCTCTGCACTGTATTCTACCCCTTCGGCATTTGTGTTCGTTGAGGGACTATTTTAAAAATGTTTTAACATCACACACGGAACCAGACAGGGATGCCCCTTGTCCCCTCTGATATTCACACTAATGATGGAACCACTGGCAGAGAAGCTCCACTCACATCCATTAATCTCAGGCATAAAAATAGCAAATCAAGAACATACTGTCACCCTGTTCGAGGATGATGTCATTGTGACATTATCTAACCCTGCTGAATCACTACCCAAGGTGCATGCAGTGTTACAAGAATTTAACAAGATTTCCTATTACAAAGTCAATGACATCAAATCTCATATACTATTAATCCACATTCCAAAAACCTTAAAATCTACTCTCAACTCTCAATGCTCCTTCCCATGGGCCCGAAGACTCCTTGCTGTACTTAGGCATCAATATTACATCTCTCTTTTCTAAACTATATAAGCCAATTTTATCCTGCTGCTTGACTCAATTCATAAAGAATTATTCCTCCTTAGAAAACATTATCTCTCCTTTGAAGACTCACAACCTTCAAAATGTTAATCCTCCCAAAAGTACTATACTACTTCAGGACATTACCAATTACAGTACTGAACACCTTCTACCAAACCCTACAGACTATGCTATCCAAGTTTTTATGGCAACAAAAAATGTACAAGATGAGCACTTGCTACATTAGCTAAACACAAAATTGTAGGGGGCATGGGGGTCCCCATATTTAAAGATTACCATATGGCCACCATGCTAGAACAATTGAAATCTTGGATAACCCCTACTGACTTCACCAGTGGCTACAAGCTATTAAATCGAGCTATTCAAGCTCCAAATGCATAACCAACTGGGAAACTGCCCAAAAAAATCCATTTGAGATGGTACTTAACTCTGTATAACATCTCCAAATTTTCTAAAGTTGGTAATAACACCTGTTGAAGAGGCTGTGGACAGTTGGGTACCCTGAAACATATGCTATGGTCATGCCCCAGTTTGAGAGGTTTCTGGAACTCTGTCTTCAGACTCATCTCAAAGATAACAGGCATACATATGAGAGCCAAAGCCGAACAAGCATTAGTTAGCATAGATATGGGAATACTTCACCCACATATGAAATATGTATCTCTAACTATCCTTTTAATAGCTTGTAGCCAAATTGCAAAATATTGGAAACCCCCCTCCACCCCGAGTATATCAGAGGTTACAAATCAAATTGATGTCACAGCTTTAAATTTCATGATAGATGGTTAATATGGCAAAAATATAGAGCAGGGCCGTAGACATTTTTTTTACCCCCTCAATAGCAAAACTCAGAAACCCTTTATCCCCTTCATATTTCATTTTCCTGGTGGACTTATCCACCGGAAACAATTTTGTTGGTTTTACTATATTTCTTTATTTACTTTGCATTTCAGTATATATACTATCTCCCATGAGGACTATAAGTTGTTGATATTTGAATATAGCAATATATCATTAATTCTGTATATGCATGCTTAATCATACTATACATAAATATGTGGGAGCAAAAATTCTACCCCACTTGGGGTATACATTGCATGTTTTTCTTCTTATTGTAAATTGTTAAATTTCAATATAAAAATATTTAGAAAAAAAAAAAAAAACTGTTACTTGCCTTTATTACTTTTTGACACTTTTTTGGTGAATGGATTGGAGCTACGATGTACCTGATACCCATTCCTATGTTAAAGGGGACTTCCAGATTCTGATTTGCCCCCCCTCACCCGCAAACCCTGACAACCACAGCCCAGGGTTGTCGGGAAGAGGCCCCCCTTCCCTAAAGCACCCACCACCCCATGAGTTGAGGGCATGTGGTCTGGTATGGTTCAAGAGGGGGGGCGCCCGTTCATTCCCTCCCCTCCTCTGACCTGCCAGGCTGCATACTCGGATAAGGGTCCGGTACGGATTCTGGGGGGACCCCACAATGCTTTTTTTTACATTTTGGTGTGGGTTTCCCCTTAAAATCCATATCAGACACAAAGGGTCTGGTATCGATATGGGGGGGACCCCACGCCATTAAAAAAAAAAATTGGAATGGAGCTCTCATGGGGTTCCCCTTAAAATCCTATGGATTGTAGTTTTTTTTTTTTCTTTTTTTTGGCGTGGCATTCCCCTTAAAATCTGTACCAGATCCAAAGGGCCTGGTATGGATTTGGGGGGGGGCCTCACACTGTTTTTTTTCTTAATTCTGGCATGCAGTTCCTCCTAACCACTTAAGCCCCAGAAGGATTTACCCCCTTCCTGACCAAGCCCTTTTTTGTGATACGGCACTGCGTCACTTTAACTGACAATTGCGCGGTCGTGGGACGAGTACCCAAACAAAATTGACATCCTTTTTTTCCCACAAATAGAGATTTCTTTTGGTGGTATTTGATCACCTCTGTGGTTTTTATTGTTTGTGCTATAAACAAAAAAAGAGTGACAATTTTGAAAAAAAGCAATATTTTTTACTTTTTGCTATAATAAATATCCCCCAAAAAATATAAAAAAAACAAATTTCTTCCTCAGTTTAGGCCAATATGTATTCTTCCACATATTTTTGGTAAAAAAAAAAATCGCAATAAGCGTATATTGATTGGTTTGTGCAAAAGTTATCGCGTCTACAAAATAGGGGATAGAATTATGGCATTTTTATTATTTTTTTTTATTACTAATGGCGGAGATCTGTGATTTTTATCATGACTGCAACATTGCGATGGATAGATCGGACACTTTTGACACTATTTTGGGACCATTGGCATTTATACAGCGGTCAGTGCTATAAAAATGCACTGATTACTGTGTAAATGTCACTGGCAGGGAAGGTATTAAACACTAGGGGGCAATCAAGGGGTTAAGTGTGTTCTAACTGTAGGGGGGATGGGCTCACTAGAACATGACAGAGATCACTGCTCCCAATCACTGGGAGCAGTAGATCTCTGTCATGTTGCTAGGCAGAACAGGGAAATGCCTTGCTTACATAGCCACGATCGCGGGCCACCGCTGGACATCGAGTTTGTGGGACCCGCAGGCATGCTCCCATGCCATGCAGCGGGCGTGCCCATGCCTGCTAGCCGCCGATGATGGGGGAACGTATGGGTACATCGTTTTACGCACCCGTGCCACTTTGCCGATGTACATCAGCGTGTTTTTTCCCCGATTCCCTGCTAAGTGCCCGGAAAGTTTGGGTATTAGGCATAGTACCTGAATGGGCAATGTTCAGGCCAAACTTATGCTCGGCCCAAACTGTTCACCCATCCCTGTTTAAAATGTGAAAAAAAATAGAAATTACATGCACCTGTCGAACAGCTGCAGAAAAATTGGGCCTTGGGTGCTGGTGGTGCCTGAACACTGTAACCCCTCACAGTTACTCTTGCTAGGCACAGGAACGGGCCCTGCTGTTAAGAATTAGAAAAAAAAAAATTAAATTACATTGGGCCTTGGGTGTTGGTGGTGCCCTAAACCAAAAACCTTGTTGGAAGCTAACATAATCAAGATTCAGGAATAGGATAGGCAGCATAGGCAGTCTTCAAGGGATCCCAGATCCCTAGCAAATTCAATCAGTTACATCAACATCAATCAGTTACATCAACATACATCAACAGCAGCTTTACAGCTGCTGTTGATCCAGGACTGATTCATTTTGATAAATGTCAGCCAATCAACGGAGTCTGTGGACAGACACGCTCTTTTATCCGTCACAAAACCTCCAGCAGCACTGAATATCGGTTTGGAAAGCATGCTGCATGCAGAACAGGCCAGTAGCTCGATTGCATATTGAGCAAGTTCTGGCCAGTGGTCCATTCTCAAGACCCAGTAACCCAGTGGATGCTCAGTTGGAAAGGGCTCCAAGTCTGCTCTTGCCCCTAGATAATCCTGCACCATATGATGCAGATGCTGCTGATGGTTGCTCAAACCCAACAAACCTGGGTGCTGAGGACTAAAGAATTCTTTAAAGGCATCGGTCAGCCAGCCACCTTCTCCATCGCTCTTCCTTTGACTGAACTAAACCTCAGAAACACGTTGTCCAGGAAATGGTAACTTCCCAGTATCTGGAAAGGTGTTACACAAATTTTTCTTCATGGTGTCCTCAAAATGTTTCATCATTTGCTCCATCTGCAAAGGCAGGATAAGCTCTGCAACTTTACCCTTGTAACATAGATCAAGAAGGGTTTCAAACCAGTATTGATCCCTCTCCTTGATACCATGAATCCTCGGGTCCTTTTGCAGGTTTTGCAGAGTCAGGGAGACCGTGCAACGTAAGTTTGAGGAAGCATGATATTCTTAGTCCTCTGGGTCACAAAGGAATTGTCACATTGTCAGGAACTACCTCCTCCCAGCCACATACAACTCCTGGGGTTTCTGGGGACTGAAAACCGTCCCTTGAAGACTGCTGTATGTTATCCTCTACATCCATGCTGCCACAATCCTCCTCCTCTTCCTCCTGTGTGTTTGGCGGCCCTGCAGGAATGGTATGTGCATAAAGGGGGCCTTGACAGGAAGGGAAGTACTCCTCTTCCTCCCGCTGTTCTGCCTCAAGTGCCCTGTCCATGATTCCACGAAGCATGTGCTCCACCTTAAAGACTAGTGGGATAGTGTCACTGATGCATGCATTGTCGCTGCTCACCATCCTTGTGGCCTCCTCAAATGGTGACAGGACTGTGCATGCATCCTTTATCAGCAGCCACTAGCGTGGCAAAAAGAAGCCAAGCTCCCCTGAGCCAGTAGGTGATATTTTGTGAAGAGCTGGTGTATGATACCATCTGGTAATGTATTTTGCATCTGCTTGGTACATTTGTGTCATTGAATTTATTTGTTCCCAATTGTCCCCCATTAAGGAAAGAATGATGTCTTTTTCTAAAGACTTTCTTCTATATTGACACTGAAAGTTTTTATAGGGTGTGAAAGGCTTGCAAAAGTTGTGATTTAACTGGGGGAAGTAAGAAAGTGCCTAATTTGCAGGTAAGATCACCATGCAATACTGTCCTTCTGTAATATAGTTTTTAGTGATGCATTCTCAAGAATTTTGCCATCATGTAAGATTGCTCCAGACACGGGTGTTGTCTCTTATAGGTGTAGCACCCTTGTCCCAAAACAGGGCTACAGGTAAGTTTAGCTGTGCTGGGTGGTAGCTAGCCTGGCTAATGTGTAGTCTTTATGGGTCAAATGGGCTTCCTCATAATCCTGTTTCAGCTGTGGCTTCTCCCTTTTGTCAGTAGGTGGCACTGTCGCCTATGGCATTAGTATGATGAGCTACAGTGAATTCGGGTTATGAATAAACACACCTTTCTCAGCAAATCAGATGGGCTGCTTTGCATGCTGAAAGAAGGTATTTATTTGGAGAGAGTCTGATCTAGGTCTTCTCCGCCCAGACTGAGGTCTGGTTGTGTGTGTGTGGAACAGCTCCTGGCTGCTAGGCCTGAAGCCTGAGGCCTATCCATGAGTCCTACTGGCTGCTAGGTCTGTTTGAGGCCTATCTAGGTGTTCAAGATTCTGCAGAGGAGAGCCTGCTCAATACCTGGAAACAATTCTGAGAGGGATAGAGTTCTAGAGAAGTACCAGAGGTGACTCTTCATGGATCGGGGACCCATGAGGTGGCTGGGAATGCTTCAAGAGAGAACTCATCCAAAGAATTCTATACATTTCTATACATTCTGTACATTTTCTGGAATTTACACAGCTTTTAGTTTATGACTGCCTATCTCATTCCTTGAGGTGATAAAATGGCAGGGCAGTACAACCCCCCCCAAGACCCAATTTTGGAAAGTAGACACCCCAAGGAAATTGCTGAGAGGCATGTTGAGCTCATTGAATATTACATTTTTTTGTTCCCAGTGATTGAATAATGACAAAAAAAAAATGTTGTCACTAAATGATATATTGCTCACACATGCCATGGTTATATGTGGACTTGCACCCCAAAATACTCTGCTGCTTCTCCTGAGTATGGGGATACCACATGTGGCCATAAAATGCCAAGATGGCACAAACCCCCCCCAAATGACCCCATTTTGGAAAGTAGACACCTCAAGCTATTTGCTGAGAGGCATGTTGAGTCCATGGAATATTTTATATTTTGACACAAGTTGCGGGAAAATGACAAACTTTTTTTTTTTCACAAAGTTGTCACTAAATGATATATTGCTCAAACATGCAATGGGAATATGTGTAATTACACCCCAAAATACATTCTGCTGCTTCTCCTGAGTATGGGGTATGGGGATACCACATGTGTGGGACTTTTTCGGAGCCTAGCCGCGTACGGGGCCCCAAAAACCAAGCACCGCCATCAGGATTTCTAAGGGTGTAAATTTTTGATTTCACTCCTCACTACCTATCACAGTTTTAAAGCCCATAAAATGCCAAGATAGCACAGACCCCCCCCCCCCCCCAAATGATCCCATTTTGGAAAGTAGACACCCCAAGCCAAGTCCATGGAATATTTTATATTTTGCCACAAGTTGCGGGAAAATTACAAACTTTTTTTTTGCACAAAGTTGCCACTAAATGATATATTGCTCACACATGCCATGGGCATATGTGGAATTACACCCCAAAATACATTCTGCTGCTTCTCCTGAATAGGGATGAGCCGAACACCCCCCTGTTCGGTTCGCACCAGAACATGTGAACAGGAAAAAAGTTTGTTCGAACACGCGAACACCGTTAAAGTCTATGGGACACAGGGGGGCGTGTCCGGATGTGAGCCGAGAAGGACGTGCCACTGTGGAGCTCCGCACATCCTGATACTATCCACTACCATCCTCTGCACTGACCGACTTGGTGAGCCTCCAAATCAGCCCTGTGGGTCCCTGGGCATCCCCTGCCTCAATCGCAGCCTGTATTTTGGATTGTGCCGGCCACTAGTGTTATCATCTGGCCCGTGGCCGGCTCCACACAGCCGGGACCCGCCGCCATCTTGCGGCCTACAAGTCAGCATACATCCCCCACACTTGAGCGCCGCGATACGCAGGACGAGCGGCGGCCCCACCATCATCCATCTAGGGCAGCTTCTCCAGAGGGGGTGGACCGGGAGTGAGCCATCGGAGGGCCGCCTGAGGACCCCCGGGGACGGGATCTACACGCCGCGGTCCGCCGCCATCTTGCGGCCTACGGGACAGCCAGCATCCTCCACGCCATCTACTGCCATCCTTTAAACCAACGAACCTGGTGAGCCTCCAAATCTGCCCCATGGGTCCCTAGGCGCCCTCTGCCTCGATCGCGGCCTAAATTGTGGATCCCGACCGGCCGATGGTGTTGTCATCCGGCCCGCTCCACACAACCGCCATCTTGCGGCCTACGGGACAGCCAGTATCTTCCACGCCATCTACTGCCATCCTCTACACCAATTGCCCTGGTGAGCCTCCAAGTCTGCCCCATAGTTCCCTGGGCACCCCCTGCCTCGATCGCGGCCTAAATTGTGGATCCCGGCCGGCCGCTGGTGTTGTCATCTGACCCGCTCCACACAACCAGGACCCGCAGCCATCTTGCGGCCTACGGGACTGCCTCCATCCTCTGTGCTAGAGTGCCTCAGCGGCCCCATCTCCATCTCCACAGGGTGACTTCTTTGGAGGGGGTAGTCCGGAAGTGTGCCATTGGGGAGCTGCCTGAGGATCCTAGGGGATAGACTCCCCTTACCTGCAGCCCATCTTGGGGCCTACAAAACCAGCAGCATCCTCCCAGGTTGGGCACTGTGATACGACCATACTCTCCTCCCTCCCTCCTGCCCAACTCCC
Organism: Aquarana catesbeiana; assembly: GCF_042186555.1. Taxonomy (NCBI): domain Eukaryota; kingdom Metazoa; phylum Chordata; class Amphibia; order Anura; family Ranidae; genus Aquarana; species Aquarana catesbeiana. Next base: position 585,682,672 of record NC_133324.1, on the reverse strand, counting down.
TGGGTGAAAAAGACTAACTCATACTGCGGCTGGAGGGATAGATGATCTGTGAGAGGGGGTGGACACGTCCCGCTGGAGATTTACCACCCGTCGGCACATTCGCATCCTCCATCCTACTCCGAGGACCCTGATAACTACACGCAGGCCCCCCCCAAAAAAAACAAAACAAAACCTCCTTCATCGCGGGGCGGACCTCGGATGGGTCACCCTAGAACCCGCTACTCAAAACCTGGTCCGAAGACCTCTCGTACCCCCCCACCGGCGACCGTCTCCTCTACGAGGCGGCCCGCTACTGTGATGGCGGCGCATACACAGGCATTTGCGGAGCCTGGGGCCGCGGTGGCTCCCACGGGAGCGGAGATCCTGGCAGCCATTACAGCGTGCAAAGAAACTCTGACAACCAAGATCGACTTCCTGACCATAGATGTTGGTCTCATTCGTCAGGACATGGACAAATTCAGGTCCCGCATTGCGGAGGTGGAGGACAGAGTCTCCACAGTGGAGGATACAGTCCGGGCAGATTCCAGGGAGGTGAGGGCCCTGCAGCTCCAAGTGAAAGCGCTCCAGGAGCGTGCTATTGACACCGAGAACCGCCTCAGGCGAAATAACATCCGCATACTTGGATTACCCGAGAGAGCTGAGGGATCCAGACCAGCTGAGTTTACTGAACAATTACTGTCCACCCTGTTCAGCCTGGGTGATCTGCCTCCCACCTTCGTAGTGGAAAGAGCCCACAGGGTCCCGCCGCTCCCTCCAAGACCAGGGGCCCCTCCTCGCCCCTTCCTGCTGCGGCTGTTAAATTACCGCGATCGGGATCGCATCCTGGCAGCGGCACGTACCATGCCTGAAATCAAATTTGAAAATACCAAACTGCTCTTTTTCCCGGATTTCTCTCAGGAAGTACAGCAACGCCGCAAGTCCTTTACTGATGTGAGACGCCGGCTCCGGGAGAAGGGAATACGCTTTGGTTTATTATATCCCAGCAGGTTGCGGATCACAGATGGTGACAACACGCGTTTCTTCGACACCCCGGAGGCTGCTATGACATGGCTGGATACCCGCTAACAACATACGACTAGGGAACCATGGTTGACTGCAACATGCTGGGAGCAGCTAAGTATCACACCTCCCCCGAACAGGACTACCTCCTGTCCCATGTTGACTCGCAGTATTACTCACTATCCAACCCTAGGTCTTTCCTCTCTGCTCTAGTCCATCATTACCCCAATTGGCTGTTCAATGTCCATCGTTGCATAGACTACCGCCCACTTCTCCTGTCTGAGGAGCTCCAGCAGCAACCACAGATTTATTTACTTTTTTTTCCCCCTTTCTTTTTCTTTTATTGAATGTGCTACTGTCTGGAACCGGCTTCCCCTACCGAAGAGCTTCCACAAGTGTTGAAATACAACACTGAACTGTTGCTAATTAAAGTCTAAAGGTTTACTGTTTTTGAGTTTTTGGGTATAGGCCCCATCTGATCACCCCCCAGGTTTTAGGGATGTCATCAGATGAGGGCAGGTTTGACACCTCGGTGTCATCACGGGTATTGTTTCTTAGTTATGTATGCATTCATGTTCGTTTGTCTATTTGGTCTTTCATGAGCCATAATTCCACCCGGTACAGGCTCCCTGGGTCCTTGCTGCTCCTGAGCTGTGCACGCGCACCTGCTTCATCCCTCTTTTCTTTCCCCGTCAGACCTCTGCACAATGACAGGACGTGATGCCCCCACCTTCAGTGCGCTGTCCTGGAATGTCCGAGGGCTCAATTCCAAATTTAAGAGAGCAGTGCTCTTCAAATACCTCAAATTACATTCCCCGCATATGGTAATTCTACAGGAAACGCACCTTATGGGCAGCAAACTATTGGCGCTGAAAAAGCCATGGATCCAGAGAGCCTTCCACGCCTCCTATTCCACATATGCCAGAGGGGTCACAATCCTGATCAGTAAATCCTTCCCATGTGTGATGGAACATGTTCACACTGACCCCCAGGGTAAATATGTACTTATAGTGTTCACTGTCTGGGGTGTCCGATATATTGTGGTAGGCGTTTACATCCCCCCTCCTTTTTCCTCCTCCACCTTATACACCATAATAGAGAAAATCACTCCATACTGCCCTGCCAGACTGTTACTCATGGGCGATTTCAACGCCATTTTGGCCCCAGACCTGGACAGACCTACCCCCCCAAACAATTCTCTACTGACTTGCTCTCATGGGCAGAGGTGCTAGGTGTAACTGAGGTGTGGAGATGGAAACATCCCACGTCCAGAGCATACTCCTGTTTCTCCAATACGCATAAAACTTCCTCCCGCATCGACCTCACCTTTGCCAACCCGACTATGCTGACAGATGTGTTAGACGCCTCATACTTGCCCAGCGGACTCTCAGATCACTGCCCCCTACTCCTTACAGTTCGCTCCCCGTCCTCCCGTTCCTCGCCCCTTTGGCGCCTAGGAACCCATTGGATCTCCCATGCCGACCTGGCAGATACTATTCCACCACGCCTAGCGGAATACTGGGATCTTAATACGGGGTCCTCCTCCACAGCGGTGACCTGGGATGCCTTTAAGGTCTTTACCAGAGGGCAATATATCTCTTCTATTGCTGGGATCCGGAGGGAGCAGGCAGCTATCACTATTGCCCTACAAACAGCTGCACGGCTTCAATCAGACGCCTATGCAGCTGACCCTACTGACACACACTTTGACTCCCTCAATGCGGCGAAACGTGACTTACACCTCCACCTCACCGAGGTTACTAGACTAGACCTTTACCGAAACAAACAACGGTTCTTTGAACAAGGAGACCGTAATGGTCGCCTACTAGCGATGCTGGCACAACATGACAAACCCCTGACGGTGGTCCCTAGTGTGGTGTCCCCTTCGGGAGAATCGGCCTCCTCCCTGCCGGACATACTGGAGGCCTTCCGCCAGTACTACAGTGCTCTCTATACCTCGGTGCTACCCTCGGACTTCCGGCCACAGGACCTTGCACCCTGGTTGGACCCCTTGGCTCTTGGCTGGCTGTCTGACGGGGAAAGAGAGTCCCTGGTGGGGCCGATTACCCCGGAGGAGGTACTGAAGGCGATCGGGTCCTTCCCTGTGGGAAAGTCTCCGGGCCCAGATGGACTACCCATTGAGTTCTACAAGACTCATGGGGACCTGCTGGCCCCCAAATTGGCACAGCTTTATTCCCAATGTTTGGCTGATGGTGCCCTCCCGGCTTCCATGGGTCATGCCCATGTCATTCTTATCCATAAAGCGTCTAAAGACCCCACGTCCTGCGCCTCCTACAGGCCAATCGCCCTACTTAACACAGACTTTAAGATCCTCACCAAATTGCTAACCACGAGACTACAGCCCCTACTACCATCTATCATTGAGACTGACCAGACTGGTTTCATGGCCAATAGAGCGACAGACGTAAACTTGAGGCGCCTGTTCACCAACATACACACGCAACATCTCAATGAGGGATCTAGGGTGGTGGCCTCCCTAGACATCGAGAAGGCCTTCGACACGATCGAGTGGCCTTTTCTCTGGGAGGTCCTCCGCAGGATGGGGTTCCCCCTGCTCTTCATTAAATGGATGGAGGTCCTTTACCGTGACCCCACCTCGGCCATTAAGCTGGGAGGGGGCCTGTCACGGTCCTTCCATCTGTCCAGGGGCACGCGGCAGGGCTGCCCTCTCTCTCCAGCCTTATTTGCCATCGCGATGGAGCCACTTGCAGAGGCCCTTCGCACCTCTCCTCACGTTAAGGGGCTGCGGGTTGGCTGGCTGGAGGAGAGGGTCGCCCTGTACGCAGACAACCTCCTACTCTTCCTTAATGACGCGGGTCCATCACTCGAGGGAGCCCTGCAGGTCCTCAACTCCTTTTCCTCTGTCACGGGCCTCAGAGTCAACTGGACAAAATCTCTCCTGTTCCCCATCGACCCTGCGGCCCGTGACACAGCTCCCACTGACATCCCTCTTCAATGGGTCGAGAATTTTAAATATCTAGGGGTGGTGGTCTCCAGGCGGGCTTCTGACTACTTACCCCTAAATTTGTCCCCGGTAGTTCAGGAGACTCAGAAACGGCTGAAGTCATGGGAATCGTTGCCTCTTTCAATATTGGGACGCATAAATTTGTTTAAAATGAAAATACTCCCCAAATTCACGTACTTATTTCGCCACTCTCCACAGTGGATCCCTAAATCTTTTTTCATACATCTGCATCGCCTCCTCGCCTCTTTCATATGGGGATCCTAATCCCCTAGATACAGCTGGACCACACTGATACGCCCGACCTCCCAGGGTGGCTTGGCATGTCCGGATCTACACAAGTACTATCTAGCTGCCCAGCTGGTCACAGCTGCTTGGTGGTTCAATCCGGACATCTCCAACCCAGCTACCCAGGTCGAGGCGGCAGTGTTGGGATCCCTAGAGGCACTCAAATTTTTGCTCTTTCGAGGCCCTCGGGGCCCCTATCCACTGACACCCTCCATGCGCACCACGCTGCGTGCATGGGGGGCAGGTCTCAAAATTGAAAAATACCCTCAACAGGCAATCTCACCCAATGCTCCCCTTTGGCTAAATCCAACCCTGAAGCACATCTATAAACTACCCGAGCCCCATGCCTGGACCAAATTTAACATAAAAACGGTGACACAGATTGTTTCCAATCAATCCCTAGTACCGCTCTCCAAACTGAACACCGATTTTAATATACCGCAGTCCTATTTTTTCAGATTCCTTCAACTCTCCCATGCCTTTGGCTGCCAATTCTCCAGCTCCCCTCCTCAACTAGTCCAATCTTCACTGGAAGGCCTTCTTCGGTCGGATTGTACAAAAAAACCCACTTCTCAATTATATTCACACCTGACTATCACCTCCCTCCCGACATTGGAAAAGCTAAGATCTAAATGGTCCCGTGACATCCCCGATTTTGACAGTGATGACTGGGATGATGTATGGGATTTCCCATTTAGCTCCCTGGTCTCTCTGAGAGATCGCCTGATCCAATTCAAAATAGTCCATCGGGCATATTTCACTCCTCATAGACTACACAAAATGAACCCTGACTCCCCTCCCGAATGTTGGAGATGTGGTGGAACTCCTGGGGACTTCACCCACATCTTCTGGACCTGTCCGGCAATTGTCGGCTACTGGCGGGAGATATTAGACTTTATCACACAAATCACCTCTGTGCCACTACAACCATCAATGTCAATCTGCATACTAGGCCTGACTGAACAACTAATTCCTACGGTGGCAGGACGCACACTGGTGGGATTGCTCCTGTTCTATGCCCGTAAAGCCATCGCCCTTAGTTGGCGCAAATCAACCCCCCCTCCTCTTTCTCTGTGGAAACAATTAATTAACAATAGCTTACCTCTGTATAAAGACACATATGACAACAGAGGCTGTCCCAACAAATACAACAAAGTCTGGTCTAAATGGCTGGCAGATCCCTCCACTGCTTCGGAGACCTCTCAGTAGATCCCAATCACGAAATAACCCCCAAGCGGGTGCCAGGTGTACACAATGAATGTATAATATGATACCATATCATGTACAAATATGCATAGCATCATCTAGCGACCCAGTGAACTGTGCCGGTATAACCATTATCATACTAATGTATTTCATGCCAGATATCTACATATGATGCGGTGATAGCGTGACTCCTACATATAAGACCAATGTATGTTTGAATGTTTGTTCTCTCTTTGTTTTTTCTCTTTGAAAATCAATAAAAAGATTTATAAAAAAAAAAAAAAAAAAAAAAAAAGTCTATGGGACACGAACATGAATAATCAAAAGTGCTAATTTTAAAGGCTTATATGCAAGTTATTGTCATAAAAAGTGTTTGGGGACCTGGGTCCTGCCCCAGGGGACATGGATCAATGCAAAAAAAAGTTTTAAAAACGGCCGTTTTTTTCAGGAGCAGTGATTTTAATAATGCTTAAAGTCAAACACTAAAAGTGTAATATCCCTTTAAATTTCGTAGCTGGGGGGTGTCTATAGTATGCCTGTAAAGAGGCGCATGTTTCCCGTGTTTAGAACAGTCTGATAGCAAAATGACATTTCGAAGGAAAAAACCCATTTAAAACTACTCGCGGCTATTGCATTGCCGACAATACACATAGAAGTTCATTGATAAAAATGGCATGGGAATTCCCCACAGGGAAACCCCGAACCAAAATTAAAAAAAAAAAATGACGTGGGAGTCCCCCTAAATTCTATACCAGACCCTTCAGGGAACCCCGCGCAAAAAAAAAAAAAAAAACGGCATGGGGTCCCCCCAAAAATCCATACCAGACCCTTATCCGAGCACGCAACCTGGCAGGCCGCAGGAAAAGAGGGGGGACGAGAGTGCGGCCCCCCCTCCTGGACCGTACCAGGCCACATGCCCTCAACATTGGGAGGGTGCTTTGGGGTAGCCCCCCAAAACACCTTGTCCCCATGTTGATGAGGACAAGGGCCTCATCCCCACAACCCTGGCCGGTGGTTGTGGGGGTCTGCGGGCGGGGGGCTTATCAGAATCTGGAAGACCCCTTTAACAAGCGGACCCCCAGATTCCGGCCCCCCCTGTGTGAAATGGTAAGGGGGTACTTACCCCTACCATTTCACTAAAAAACTGTCAAAAATGTTAAAAATGACAAGAGACAGTTTTGGACAATTCCTTTATTTAAATGCTTCTTCTTTCTTCTATCTTCCTTCATCTTCTTTTTCTGGTTCTTCTGGCTCTTCTGGTTCTTCCTCCGGCGTTCTCGTCCAGCATCTCCTCCGCGGCATCTTCTATCTTCTTCTCCTCGGGCCGCTCTGCACCCATGGCATGGGGGGAGGCTCCCGCTCTTCTCTTCATCTTCTTCTTCATCTTCTTCTCTTCTTCCTTCTTCTCTTCTTCATTTTCTTCTCCGGGCCACTCCGCACCCATGCTGGCATGGAGGGAGGCTCCCGCTGTGTGACGGCGTCTCTTCGTCTGACGGTTCTTAAATAACGGGGGCGGGGCCACCCAGTGACCCCGCCCCCTCTGACGCATGGTGACTTGGCGGGACTTCCCTGTGACGTCACGGGGAATGCCACAGGGAAGTCCCGTCTTGTCCCGTGCGTCAGAGGGGGGCAGGGTCACCGGGTGGCCCCGCCCAGCGTTATTTAAGAACCGTCAGACGAGGAGACGCCGTCACACAGCGGGAGCCTCCCTTCATGCCAGCATGGGCGCAGAGCGGCCCGGAGAAGAAAATGAAGAAGAGAAGAAGAGAAGAAGGAAGAAGAGAAGAAGAAGAAGATGAAGAGAAGAGCGGGAGCCTCCCCCCATGCCATGGGTGCAGAGTGGCCCGAGTAGAAGATAGAAGACCCCGCGGAGGAAATGCTGGACGAGAACGCCGGAGGAAGAACCAGAAGAACCAGAAGATGAAGGAAGATAGAAGAAAGAAGAAGCGTTTAAATAAAGGAATTGTCAAAAACTGTCTCTTGTCATTTTTAACATTTTTGACAGTTTTTTAGTGAAATGGTAGGGGTAAGTACCCCCTTACCATTTCACACAGGGGAGCCGGGATCTGGGGGTCCCCTTGTTAAAGGGGGCTTCCAGATTCCGATAAGCCCCCCGCCCGCAGACCCCCACAACCACCGGCCAGGGTTGTGGGGATGAGGCCCTTGTCCTCATCAACATGGGGACAAGGTGTTTTGGGGGGCTACCCCAAAGCACCCTCCAAATGTTGAGGGCATGTGGCCTGGTACGATTCAGGAGGGGGGGGCCGCACTCTCGTCCCCCCCCTTTTCCTGCGGCCTGCCAGTTGCGTGCTCGGATAAGGGTCTGGTATGGACTTTTGGGGGGACCTCACGCCGTTTTTTTTTTTTTGGTGCGGGGTTCCCCTTAAAATCCATACCAGACCTGAAGGGTCTGGTATAGAATTTAGGGGGAACCCCACGTCATTTTTTTTTTAAATTTTGGCCGGGGTTCCCCTTAATATCCATACCAGACCTGAAGGGCCTTGTATGGAATCTAGGGGGACTCCCACATCATTTTTTTTTAAAATTTTGGTTCGGGGTTGCCCTGTGGAGAATTCCCATGCCGTTTTTATCAATGAACTTCTATGTGTATTGTCGGCAATGCAATAGCCGCGGGTAGTTTTAAATGGGTTTTTTCCTTCGAAATGTCATTTTGCTGTCAGACTGTTCTAAACACAGGAAACATGCGCCCCTTTACAGGCATACTATAGACACCCCCCAGCTACGAAATTTAAAGGGATATTACACTTTTATTGTTTGACTCTAAGCATTATTAAAATCACTGCTCCTGAAAAAACGGCCGTTTTTAAAACTTTTTTTTGCATTGATCCATGTCCCCTGGGGCAGGACCCAGGTCCCCAAACACTTTTTATGACTTGCATGTAAGCCTTTAAAATTAGCACTTTTGATTTCTCCCATAGACATTTAAAGGGTGTTCTGCCATTGGAATTTGCCGCGAACACCCCAAATTGTTCGCTGTTCGGCGAACTTGCGAACAGCCAATGTTCGAGTCGAACATGAGTTCGATTCGAACTCGAAGCTCATCCCTACTCCTGAATATGAAATCCAATCACTGCCTTCAGGATTTCTGAGGGCGTAAATTTTTGATTTCACAAGTAGACACCCCAAGCTATTTGCTGAGAGGCATGGTGAGTATTTTGCAGCTCTCATTTTTTTTTTAAATGTAGAAAGAAAAGAAAACATTTTTTTTTTTCTTTTTTCAATTTTCAAAACTTTGTGACAAAAAGCGAGATCTGCAAAATCCATAGTGAAAAAATTGTTAGACCCCCACGCTTATGGTGAAAATGAAAAAAGAGGAGCTGCAGCCTCTAGCAATAAATTCACCCTAAGGTAAATCTAGGAGAAATGTGACAAAGAGGGGATAGGTATGGCGCTGCCCTTATTAAGAGGTGACCTACAACCTCTAAACCTGTGAAAAAGAGGGGATAGGTATGGCGCTGCCCTTATTAAGAGGTGACCTACAACCTCTAAACCTCTCCAACCTTTTTTGGCACCGGGGACCGGCTGTGTGCAAGAAAATTGTGCCAAGGCCTGGGGGGGGGTTGTAAGCGTGCGGGGGGTAAGCGATTTTTCATGGGCAATTTTTCAGGGCAATGGCTGGTGTTGGTGCTTCAATCATCCCGGCACCATGGTTGGTATGGTGTCAGGATGATTGAAACGCATTATTTATATCATTACATTGTAATATAAAATAAAATAGTTCAACTCACCATAATGCAGAATCATTGGGAGCCTTAAGCGTGTCACTTGCCACCATCGCTTGTCACTTGCCACCATTGCTTGTCACTTTCCACTATGCCTGCCACCAGATGGGGATGTCACTTGCCACTATGCCTGCCACCAGATGGAGATGTCACTTGCCACGCTGCCTGCCACCAGATGGGGATGTCACTTGCCACGCTAACTGCCACCAGATGGGGATGTCACTTGCTACTATGCCTGCCCCCAGATGGGGATGTCACTTTCCACTATGCCTGCCACCAGATGGGGATGTCACTTGTCACTATGCCTGCCACCAGATGGAGATGTCACTTGCCATGCTGCCTGCTACCAGATGGGGATGTCACTTGCCACGCTGCCTAGTACCAGATGGAGATGTCACTTGCCATGCTGCCTGCTACCAAATGGGGATGTCACTTGCCAAGCTAACTGCCACCAGATGGGGATGTCACTTGCCACGCTGCCTGGCACCAGATGGGGATGTCACTTGCCACTATGCCTGCCTCCAGATGGAGAAGTCACTTGCCACGCTGCCTGCCACCAGATGGGAATGTCACTTGCCACACTGCCTGCCACCAGATGGGAATGTCACTTGCCACGCTGCCTGCCACTAGATGGAGATGTCACTTGCCACACTGCCTGCTAGCTACAAGTAAAATCAATCTCCCCCCAGCATTGCAGAGTACTTGCAGCCAGGTACAACGCTGTCAGCCTCTCCTCAGCGTGGGTACGGCTACAGGTGAAACACAGGCACATGCGAGTGAGATGAGAGTGAGGGCAGGCGGTGAGAGATTACATCATTCTCTCTCTTCTGGGTCGCAGCTGCAGCTCTGTGTAGAGCAGCCTTCGCGGCCCTGTAAGTAAGGGCGGAACAGTAGTGCGGGCAATGAGAGATGATGTCATCTCTCTCCCCCATGCCGCCGCACCACTGACATTACCTGTCTCCTCCGCGGCCCGGCAGCAGAGGCGCCACGGTCCGGTGTTGGGCCTCGCATCTAGGGATGAGCCGAACACCCCCCTGTTCGGTTCGCACAAGAACATGCGAACAGGAAAAAAGTTCGTTCGAACACGCGAACACCGTTAAAGTCTATGGGACACGAACATGAATAATCAAAAGTGCTAATTTTAAAGGCTAATATGCAAGTTATTGTCATAAAAAGTGTTTGGGGATCCGGGTCCTGCCCCAGGGGACATGGATCAATGCAAAAAAAAGTTTTAAAAACGGCCGTTTTTTCAGGAGCAGTGATTTTAATAATGCTTAAAGTCAAACAATAAAAGTGTAATATCCCTTTAAATTTCGTACCTGGGGGGTGTCTATAGTATGCCTGTAAAGGGGCGCATGTTTCCTGTGTTTAGAACAGTCTGACAGCAAAATGACATTTTGAAGGAAAAAACTCATTTAAAACTACCCGCGGCTATTGCATTGTCGACAATACACATAGAAGTTCATTGATAAAAACGGCATGGGAATTCCCCAAAGGGGAACCCCGAACCAAAATTAAAAAAAAAAAATGACGTGGGAGTCCCCCTAAATTCCATACCAGGCCCTTCAGGTCTGGTATGGATATTAAGGGGAACCCCGGCCAAAATTTAAAAAAAAAATGACGTGGGGTTCCCCCTAAATTCCATATCAGACCCTTCAGGTCTGGTATGGATTTTAAGGGGAACCCCGCGCCAAAAAAAAAAAAAAAAAAAAACGGCGTGGGGTCCCCCCAAAAATCCATACCAGACCCTTATCCGAGCACGCAACCTGGCAGGCCGCAGGAAAAGAGGGGGGGACGAGAGTGCGGCCCCCCCTCCCTCCTGAACCATACCAGGCCACATGCCCTCAACATTGGGAGGGTGTTTTGGGGTAGCCCCCCAAAACACCTTGTCCCCATGTTCATGAGGACAAGGGCCTCATCCCCACAACCCTGGCCGGTGGTTGTGGGGGTCTGCGGGCGGGGGCTTATCGGAATCTGGAAGCCCCCTTTAACAAGGTGACCCCCAGATCCCGGCCCCCCCCGTGTGAAATGGTAAGGGGGTACATAAGTACCCCTACCATTTCACGAAAAAAGTGTCAAAAATGTTAAAAATGACAAGAGACAGTTTTTGACAATTCCTTTATTTAAATGCTTCTTCTTTCTTCTATCTTCCTTCATCTTCTGGTTCTTCTGGCTCTTCTGGTTCTTCCTCCGGCGTTCTCGTCCAGCATCTCCTCCGCGGCATCTTCTATCTTCTTCTCCTCGGGCCGCTCCGCACCCATGGCATGGGGGGGAGGCTCCTGCTCTTCTCTTCTTCTTTTCTTCTCTTCTTCTCTTCTTCATTTTCTTCTCCGGGCCGCTCCGCAATCCATGCTGGCATGGAGGGAGGCTCCCGCTGTGTGACGGCGCTCCTCGTCTGACAGTTCTTAAATAACGGGGGGGCGGGGCCACCCGGTGACCCCGCCCCCCTCTGGCGCACGGGACATGACGGGACTTCCCTGTGGCATTCCCCGTGACGTCACAGGGAAGTCCCGTCAAGTCACCGTGCGTCAGAGGGGGGCGGGGTCACCGGGTGGCCCCGCCCCCCCGTTATTTAAGAACTGTCAGACGAGGAGCGCCGTCACACAGCGGGAGCCTCCCTCCATGCCAGCATGGATTGCGGAGCGGCCCGGAGAAGAAAATGAAGAAGAGAAGAAGAGAAGAAGAGAAGAAGAGAAGAAAAGAAGAAGAGAAGAGCGGGAGCCTCCCCCCAATGCCATGGGTGCGGAGCGGCCCGAGGAGAAGAAGATAGAAGACGCCGCGGAGGAGATGCTGGACGAGAACGCCGGAGGAAGAACCAGAAGAGCCAGAAGAACCAGAAGAACCAGAAGATGAAGGAAGATAGAAGAAAGAAGAAGCATTTAAATAAAGGAATTGTCAAAAACTGTCTCTTGTAATTTTTAACATTTTTGACAGTTTTTTAGTGAAATGGTAGGGGTAAGAACCCCCTTACCATTTCACACAGGGGGGGGGCCGGGATCTGGGGGTCCCCTTGTTAAAGGGGGCTTCCAGATTCCGATAAGCCCCCCGCCCGCAGACCCCCACAACCACCAGCCAGGGTTGTGGGGATGAGGCCCTTGTCCTCATCAACATGGGGACAAGGTGTTTTGGGGGGCTACCCCCAAGCACCCTCCCAATGTTGAGGGCATGTGGCCTGGTACGGTTCAGGAGGGGGGGCCGCACTCTCGTCCCCCCCTCTTTTCCTGCGGCCTGCCAGGTTGCGTGCTCGGATAAGGGTCTGGTATGGATTTTTGGGGGGACCCCACGCCGTTTTTTTTTTTTTTTTGGCGCGGGGTTCCCCTTAAAATCCATACCAGACCTGAAGGGTCTGGTATGGAATTTAGGGGGAACCCCACGTCATCTTTTTTTTTTTAATTTTGGCCGGGGTTCCCCTTAATATCCATATCAGACCTGAAGGGCCTGGTATGGAATTTAGGGGGACTCCCATGTCACTTTTTTTTTTTTTAATTTTGGTTTGGGGTTCCCCTTTGGGGAATTCCCATGCCGTTTTTATCAATGAACTTCTATGTGTATTGTCGGCAATGCAATAGCCGCGGGTAGTTTTAATTGAGTTTTTTCCTTCAAAATGTCATTTTGCTGTCAGACTATTCTAAACACAGGAAACATGCGCCCCTTTACAGGCATACTATAGACACCCCCCAGGTACGAAATTTAAAGGGATATTACACTTTTATTGATTGACTTTAAGCATTATTAAAATCACTGCTCCTGAAAAAACTGCCGTTTTTAAAACTTTTTTTTGCATTGATCCATGTCCCCTGGGGCAGGACCCAGGTCCCCAAACACTTTTTATGACAATAACTTGCATATTAGCCTTTAAAATTAGCACTTTTGATTTCTCCCATAGACTTTTAAAGGGTGTTCCGCGGCATTCGAATTTGCCGCGAACACCCCAAATTGTTCGCTGTTCGGCGAACTTGCGAACAGCCAATGTTCGAGTCGAACATGAGTTCGACTCGAACTCGAAGCTCATCCCTACTCGCATCACAGGTTGGAGACCTCTGCTCTAAATACTTGAGGGGTGTGTGTCACAGGTGCATTTAGTGCAAAAAGTGACAATAAAAGTGCAGAAAATAAATATCTGTATATTCACAAAAATCCACAAAAAATCCTATTGTGTAAACTTCCTAACCACTTATATATAATATATATTGTTATGTTCAAATGAAAATAAAATAAACACAATCCTGTGCAAAACCTGCAATTCAAAGTGACATTTCTGTGCAAAAAAATCCAACATATATGACTGGTGTATATTGTTGCTGTGAAACTGGGTTCAGAAATATGCATATACCGTCCCTAAACCCTGGTATATAAAAAAAGTCTAACAAAGTGACAATGTGCTCCTTCAAATTGCTCTGTGCTTCTTGGAAAACAGTGTCCTATAAGAAATGCACTCACCGCTATTATTCACCCCACATGGAGGTATTTCACCTTCGCAGTATGAGCCACTGTGTAGCCTGTGGAGTTGGAGGAAACTTCCTGTCCTGTGTTCTCCAAGTGCCTCCTTGTCTGTAATGTAAGTGGTCTCCTCACTGTTAACCTCTTAGATGTTGCCCACATGTAGAGAAAGAGACTCCATAGTGTAATACCGTACAAATATTGAAAATGTATTAATAGTACTGATGGGTACTCACATTTAATAAAAATTATTAAAAGTGAAAACAGTGTTTAAAAACAGGAAACTGTTGCTATCCGCTCCAGATGACATCCCATTGACGAAACGCATAGGGCGGGACTATACAACGTCATTATAAACTCTATAAAAAATGTAGCGCATAAAGAAAAAAAAAATGATGATACAATGTAGTCACAAACGCCCCAAATCTATCGACCGGGTGTAGTGAATACCACAAAAAATATTTGAAAGTCCATATATCATAAGAGAAAGTGAAAAAAACTTTTTTTTTCACTTTTTTTACTTTTTCTTATGATATATGGTCTTTCTAATATTTTTTGTGGTATTCACTACACCCGGTCGATAGATTTGGGGCGCTTGTGACTACATTGTATCATCATTTTTTTATTTCTTTATGCGCTACATTTTTTATAGAGTTTATATTGTTGTTTGTCACACTGTATGTAACTGCTTTTTTCATCAGTTAGCGCAGTGTTTCTTTGCTATTTTCACCTATACAACGTAATTGCATAACTTCCGGTTTCGAGCCGTGGAGAGTAGATCGCTCCAGTTTCCTGTTTTTAAACACTGTTTTCGCTTTTAATTATTTTTATTAAATGTAAGTACCCATCAGTACTATTAATACATTTTTGATATTTGTACAGTATCACACTATGGAGTCTCTTTCCTCTCTACATGTGGGCAACATCTAAGAGGTTAACAGTGAAGAGACCACTTACATCACAGACAAGGAGGCACTTGGAGAACACAGGACAGGAAGTTTCCTCCAACTCCACAGGCTACACAGTGGCTCATACTGCGAAGGTGAAATACCTCCATGTGGGGTGAATAATAGCGGTGAGTGCATTTCTTATGGGGCACTGTTTTCCAAGAAGCACAGAGAAATTTGAAGGAGCACATTGTCACTTTATTGGACTTTTTTTATACACCAGGGTTTAAGGACGATATATGCATACAGTATTTCTGAACCCGGTTTCACAGCAACAATATACACTAGTCATATATGTTGGAATTTTTTGCACAGAAATGTCACTTTGAATTGCAGGTTTTGCACAGGATTGTGTTTATTTTATTTTATTTTCGTTTGAACATAACAATATATATTATATATAAGCGGTTAGGAAGTTTACATAGTAGGATTTTTTGTGGATTTTCGTGAATATACAAATATTTACTTTCTGCACTTTTATTGTCACTTTTTTGCACTAAATGTACCTGTGACACACACTCCTCAAGTATTTAGAGGTTGTAGGTCACCTCTTAATAAGAGCAGTGCCATACCTATCCCCTCTTTTTTACATTTCTGCAAAATCCTCACCATACCTCTTAGCAAATAACTTGGGTGTCTACTTTCCAAAATTGGGTCATTTGGGGGGGGTTTGTCCCATCTGGGCATTCCATGGCCTTCAAAACTGTGATAGGCAGTGAGGAGTGAAATCAAAATTTACACCTTTACAAAATGGATACAAAAGGTGTAGCGCTTATATGTGAAACGTGATGCAACAACAAATGTCGAATAAAAAATAATGAACCCCAATAGTCGCTAATGGGAAAAAACACAAACATAAAAAATACAAATGAAATAAACCCTGTGACTAGTGATGACTGTCCGAGGAAAGTCCAAGTGAAAAATAATGAAACAGAGTATGGTTCAAAATCCCATATGGAATAAATACAAAAACTTCATGTGAAAATTGTAACGGTGAGCAAGGTGTATAATTGAAGTGAGGAATGCCACCACCGAAAGTAGGGAGGCTTACTGGAACGTTTGAACCCACAAGAACATATGTTCTGTGTTCATATGTTGTGTTTTTTTCCCATTAGCGACTATTGGAGTTCATTATTTTTTATTTTTTATTCAACATTTGTTGTTGCATCACGTTTCACATATAAGCTCTAGACCTTTTGTATCCATCTCCTATTGCATTTATCCAATTTGCTGTGTTAGCTGCTACCTTTTCCTGGCAGCGCAGAATTATTTGTTACAACACCCTTAGAAAAGCCTGAAGGCGGTGCTTGGGTTTCGGGGTCCCATACGCAGCTAGGCTCCCAAAAAGTCCCACACATGTGGTATCCCCGTACTCAGGAGAAACAACAGAATGTATTTTGGGGTGTAATTTCAAATATGCCCATGACATGTTTGAGCAATATGTAATTTATTGACAACTTTGTGCAAAAAATTTAAAAAAAATTTGTCTTTTTCCCACAACTTGTGTCAAAATATAAAATATTTCATGGACTCTACATGCCTTTCAGCAAATAGCTTGGGGTGTCTACTTTCTAAAATGGGGTCACTTGGGGGGGGTTGAACTGTCCTGGTATTTTATGCACAACATTTAGAAGCTTATGTCACCCACTGTTCTAACCATTTGAAGACAAAGCCCTTTCTGACACTTTTTGTTTACATGAAAAAATTATTTCTTTTCCAAGAAAATTACTTTGAACCCCCAAACATTATATATTTTTTAAAGCAAAGGCCCTACAGATTAAAATGGTAGGTGTTTCATTTTTATTTTCACACAGTAAGCAAAGGCCCTACAGATTAAAATGGTAGGTGTTTCATTTTTTTTTCACACAGTATTTGAGCAGCAATTTTTCAAATGCATTTTTTTTGGGAAAAACACACTTTTTTAAAATTTTAATACATTAAAACACACTATATTGCCCAAATGTTTGATGAAATAAGCCTTTACAGGTTACCACTTTAGATTTACAGAGGAGGTCTACTGCTAAAATTACTGCCCTTGATCTGACCTTTGCAGTGATACCTCACATGCATGGTGCAATTGCTGTTTATATATGACGCCAGACCGACGCACGCGTTCGCCTTTGCGTGAGAGCAGGGGGGACAGGGGTGCTTTTTTTTATTATTATTTATGTTGCTTTTTTATTTTATTTTTACTTTCAGTATTTTTATTGAATTTAAGTTTAAGGAGTACAAACAAGGTAGTAAAGGTCCATAGGTTACATAAGATAAATGTATATATGCAAAGTTACATGTGATAATATGAAGAACATTTACATTCAAATAAATGTAGTATCCCTTATGATATAGGCTATGAAGGTAAAGGGGGACATTAACCAGATCTGACCGTTCATTTACAAAAGTGATATGAGCTGATCTGGAGTCACGTCCGCCTTTGGGGTGCCTAAATGCGTCCTATGGAATAGTTATTCTCCAAGCTTGCTTTTCAATGTAATGAAACTACTATCAGCAAGAACATGGACCTTGTGTAAATGCCGGTGTGTAGGAACTGGGGAAGGGGGGGGGGGGGTAGGGGTGAACTAGGAAGGGAAGGGGACGTCTGCACTGTGCATGGATGATCGTTAATCATTTTATATTAGATTTGTACCATTCTGTCCATGGGTCCCATGCCTGGGACAATTTGAGGTAGGTATTTCTATCCGCCGCTAGTGTGGTCTGAAATATGAAGTGGTCTTGGACCTGCTTTATTACATTCTGTGCTTGTGGTTGTATTTTTCCAGTGTTTAGTTATATTCTGTCTGGCAGCAAGTAGGATGCGTGTTACTACTTTGTGGAACTCACGTGGGACGTGTTCGATGTTTAGGTTCAGAAGTGCTAGGTCAGGTGAAGGAGGGATGGTGATATTAGTGATCTGTGCGATCAGAAAGAAGACTTCTGTCTAATATGAGGTTAGTATTGGACAGTTCCACAGCACATGGAGAAGTGATCCTGTGCCTCCGCATTTTTGCCAGCATGCCGAAGAGGCGTTGTGGTCGTATGTGGTAATTTTGAGGGGGGTTATATATCTGCGTTGTGTTATGCTTTGGGTGAGCTCCCATAGAGAAGTGCATGTAGTAGCTTTGTATATAGAGCGTAGTGCTCTTTCCCAATTGTGAATGGTGTATTTTTGTTGTAGATCACGTTCCCATAGGTGTAGAGTCTTATGCCCTGTACACACGGTCGGATTTTCCGACGGAAAATGTGTGATAGGACCTTGTTGCCGGAAATTCCAACCGTGTGTGGGCTCCATCACACATTTTCCATCGGAATTTCCGACACACAAAGTTTGAGAGCTTGCTATAAAATTTTCCGACAACAAAATCCGTTGTCGGAAATTCCGATCGTGTGTACACAAATCCGACGCACAAAGTGCCACGCATGCTCAGAATAAATTAAGAGACAAAAGCTATTGGCTACTGCCCCGTTTATAGTCCCAACGTATGTGTTTTACGTCACCGCGTTCAGAACAATTGGATTTTCCGACAACTTTGTTTGACCATGTGTATGCAAGACAAGTTTGAGCCAACATCCGTCGGAAAAAATCCATGGATTTTGTTGTCGGAATATCCGATCAATGTCCGACCATGTGCACAGGGCATTAGTGTGTTGGAAAAGCGATTTCTCATGCAGCATATTATATAATATAGATATGCCTTTTGTGCGTTTATTGCTCGGTGCATAAAAGGCGAGGGCTTGTACTGGGATAGGAGCCAGGAGGTGGGGGTTGTGATGTATACAGTGGGCAATTTGAAGGTATTGGTAGTATAACGTATTGGATATGTTTAGGTCGGATCGTAGCTGGTTGAATGATTTTGTGTGGCTGTTAAGGACTAGGTCGTTCAGTTGGGTATCTTTAGGCCATGTGTTGAGGTTTATGCCTGGGATTAGGAGTGCTAGAATGGAGATTGGTAGCTTCATGAGAGCTCTAGGTGTGTTTAGCCAGGGCATGGAGATAAATTTTCGCCATGTCTTATCTGATGCTAAAATAGTAGGGGAGAGGTGTTTAGATTTAGCTTAGATTTTGGGTGTAAACTATATAGCCATAGTTTCAGATTTCTGCCGGGTACTAGGCAGTGCTCCAATTCTCCCCATAGGGAGTGGTCCTTTGTAAGAAACCATTCTCTGAGTTGGGTAAGCACAGTGGAGTGGTAGTAGTCTGCAATATCAACTAGGCCTAATCTGTGTTTGGTTAACCAAGCCCAAGCAACCCATGTTTTTTTGCCTTTCCAGATGTAATTAAAAAGGATAGATTGCAGAGATCTTAAGTAGGAGTTTGAGATAGGGGTGGGGAGGGAGTGAAACAGATAAGAGTTGCGGGAGAATTGTCATTCTAGATGCCGCTAGCCTGCCAGCCCAAGAAAATTCGTGTTTGGATATTTGTTCTAGAGATTTAATGAATTTCTGTTTGAAGGGTAGTTTGTAGTTTGCTTTAAATAGATTATCTGTATTTTTGATCAGGGTGATTCCTAGGTACGCTAAGCCTGTTTCTGACCATTGTAATGGGAATTGTAGAGATAAAGGGTTTTTAGTGATACTGTCAGTACCTAGATTAAGTATGTGCGATTTTGAGGCGTTCACCCTATAGTATGATATTTCGCTATATTTGTTGAGAAGAGCTTGGGCTGCGGTTAGTGAAGACTGGAGATTCGTCAACATCAAGATGACATCATCGGCAAAAAGGCTGATTTTGTGCTCTTTTCCATCTATTTGAAATCCTGAGATCAAGTTAGACACTCTGATGTGTTCTGCTAGTGGTTCCATGGTTAGGTCGAAGATGATAGGGGATAGGGAGCAACCTTGCCTTGTGCCATTGGTTATCTGGAATGTAGATGAGATAATTTCTGCCACATATACATTAGCTGAAGGGATTGTGTATAGAGCCATGATGGCTGAAATGATCCTATCAGAGAATCCAAATTTATTCAAGACGGCTTGTAGGTATCCCCAGTGGACTCTGTCAAACGCCTTCTCTGCATCCAGAGAGAGGAGCAGAGAAGGCGTTCCAGAGCTTCTTGCCAAGTGAGTAATATTAATCAGACGCCTGGTGGCGTCAGAGGTCTGGCGTCCCCTGACGAATCTTGCTTGATCTCTGTCTATGAGGTAAGGGATGATATTCATTAACCTGGAAGCAATAAGTTTAGCATATAGTTTTATGTCTGCATTGAGCAGGGAAATTGACCTGAAATTTTGCGGTGTTGTAGGTTCCTTCCCGGGTTTAGGAAGGGCTACTACTAGGGCCTTTAACATTTCCTGAGGAAACGAGGAGGAGGAGGAGGCAGCTTCATTGAAGAGGTTGCATAGAAAGGGAGCTAGAGTGTCTTTGAACTGTTTATAAAATTCCCCTGGGAGCCCTTCAGGACCAAGTGATTTATGGTTTGGGAGGGAGTCTATGTGTTGGATGACTTCCTGAGGGGTAAAGGGAGCATCGAGTGCTTCTAGTTGGCTCGTAGAGAGGGTCGGGAGATTTATTTGTGATAGGAATTCCTTAATGTTAATAGGATTTGGCTGTGGGGTTGTAGTGTCATTTTTAAGGTTGTATAAGGACTCGTAATAATCGCTAAATGCATTGGCTATCCCTTGGGGGTCATGAATTTTGATCTTGGAGGTGGGGTGGAAAATAAATGGGATCTTGGCCTTGGTGCGAAGGCCACACGGTCTCATTGCCATGCGTTTGCCTGCTTTGTTGCTAGTGGAATATGAGTAGGCTTTGAGTCTACGATGGTTTTTTTTTAAGTAGTCTAGTAATAAGGACCTGTGTTCTTGCCTCAGGGCCAGGAGCTTCAATTTGAGTGAGTGGGATGGTGTCAGTTTGTTGAGGGATTCAGTAGACTCTATTTGTGCGATTACCTCATCAATTCGCTGCCTCCTCCTCTTTTTTGCCTGAGACCCCAGTTTCATCAACAGCTCTCTTATGAACGATTTGTGCGCCATCCACAGAGTTGCGGCTTTATCCACTGAACCAAAATTGTGTTGGAAGTACTCATCTATCTGACATTGAATCTCCTCTGCATAGGAGGAAATTTCATTAGAAATGTGTTGGCCCTCCATAACTTTGTGGGATTGGGTGAGTTACTTGAGTCAATTATTAGACAAATAGGAGCGTGGTCCGACCACATGATCGGTTCTATAGTAGAAGCCGAGATTCATTGGAGAAACCATTTGTCAGTTAGGAAGTAATCAATCCTACACATAGGTGTGCGCACAGGGTGTGCCAGGTGTGCCTGGGCACACCCTAATCACCCTGTGCTGGGCACATTTCCCCTGCTGCTTGGCTGCAGAGAAAGGGACTGGGGAATATATGTCCTTAGTCCCGTTCTCTGTCTCAAAAGTGAGACATCAGGGTTCTGTTTAGACCCATGATATCTCACCAAAGCCCCTCCCCCAATGGAGCTCCTAAAAAAATTGTAAAAAAAAGTAATAAAAAATAGTAAAAAAAGTTTGCATAAAATTGTAAGAAAGTAATAATAAAAAAATTATATAAAAAATAAACTACTGACACCAATCTCTGCCCTTCTGACACCGTCTACTGCTCTACTGACACTGTGCATTGCCCTACAGCCCTATAAATACAGTATATGCACACATATGAGCTTTGGGGTGCACACCCTAATGCAATAGGCTGCGCACGCCTATGATCCTACAATAAGAATTATGTGCAGTGAAGTGGAAAGTTAAGTCTTTCTCAGTAGTGTGATGGCATCTCCACACGTCGTGCAATTCATTTGCTAGGAGGAAGTGGTGCATCGGGGAGGTGTGCCTCAAGTTCCTGTTTGTGGTATCAATGTGGTAATCAGGAGATGTTGAAGTCTCCGCATAGTATTAAAGAGTACTTTTGGGCTTTACGGGTTTTCCTCAGTAGTTTGTTTAGGAATGAATTTTGCTGAGAGTTCGGGGTGTAAAGACAGACCAGTGTATATGGGGCAGTGTGCATACCAGGATCACATAGCATCCGTTAGGGTCAGGGATTTGTTCCACCAGTTGGAAGTTAATAGTATTCTTAACAGCTATCAAGACTCCACGTTTCTTTCTTTGTCTTCTTCTTTCTGAGCTGCTGGCTAGAAATACATGAGGGAAGGAACTGTGTTTAAACAAGGGGGTTGCAGTGTCCTTGAAGTGCGTTTCTTGCGCACAGACTATATCGCTGTTCAGTTTTAGGGCAGTTTGCCAGAAGGATGATGTCTTAGCCGGATGATTCAGCCCTTTAGTTTTAATAGAAATTATTTTTATGCCTATTGCGGGTAGTGAGTGTGCTGGGTGTAGCTGTATTCACCATTTGTTGGCGGCTTTTGGTTCTGGATAGGCCAGGCATTGGCTCTTCATCTGTGGGGTTAGATGTCTTCATTTCAGTGTAAGAACTGCACAGTGGTTGCGAGATTAGATGCAGACTAGGGGGAGAAAAACATGTAAACAAACAAACAAAATCAAGGCAAAACAGAGAAAGAAATGCACAGCTGGGAGTACCTGTGTACAGCTGCATGAACTGGGGTAGGGGTGTGAGTTCAATTAGGTTAGGCGCTGCATCCACAGAGCATTCAGAGGGGGAGGTATATTGCTACCTTTTTCAAGGGGCGAGGGACCTTTCAGAATTTGGGTTGGAAGTTACTGTTTGATTTGTGCCACAGGGGTGGAGTTGGACCAGGAGTGTTCCGGAAGTTTGATGAGGGTGGCAGGTCAGGAATGATTCCCCATTCATTTAGCAAGGCAAGGCCAGCCTCGAGTGAGTGTATGGTGAAGGATCTTCCGTTCCTGTCAATAGTCAGCTTAGCAGGGTGTCCCCATTTGTACGCAATGCTGTGATTTCACAGGGCTTTTGTGATTGTATTTAGTTGGCGATTGAGGTCCATCGTATACTTAGATAGATCCGCAAACACTTGTATGTTTTCGTAGGGTTCTGGAAGTTTCCCCAGGGTTCTGGACTTCCTCAGAATTTGGTCCTTGGTTGTATAGAAGTGTATTCTCATGAGTACATCTCTAGGAATCGTGTCTGGCAGGAACGAAGGTTTCGGGATGCGGTGTATGCGGTTGATGGTTAATTCGTTCTCTGGAAGATCAGGGAGAAGCGTATGGAACAAGTCCACAACATATTGTTTTAGCTCTGGAGACTGCACTGACTCTGTTATACTGTGCAACTTCAGATTATTTCGTCTAGAGCGGTCTTCCAAATCTGCGATTTTCATGCGCAGCCATTGTCTTTCTTCTATACCGTCATCATTTGCATCCACTAGGTTATTAACTATGGTGGTGATTTAGCATTTTGTACTAAATTCACTCGTTCCCCTAGAGATGACACTTCAGCAGAAAATTTTTGGGACAAGGAAGTAATGTCGGTGTGCAGAGATTGTTGCAGTGACATTAACATGTCTTTGAGCAAGGTGTCCATGACAGGCTGGTTGCTTGTGGGGAAGGAGGCAATGGGAGCGCAGAGTGTATTGTGCATCAGTGTAGGGGATTCCCCCTGACTTACCGGGTTGTCGCTCTGGTCATAGTCCAGCCTCATCCTGGCTTTGGCGGGGCTAGCGCAAGGGAGGCTCAATAGAGGAGAGGGCTGATGGGGCGATGCGGCCCCTGGGGTTTACTCAGCCAGCGGGTTGTCCTCCAGGAGGTCCGTGTAGTGTCCGGAGTTGCTGTGGCTGTGTAAGGCGGCGGGGGCCGGGATGCCGGCGCCATCTTTTCCTCCGCCTCGTGGTGGCTTAAGGAAAAAATTGGTCAGTTTTTGAGGTCTCCGCTCCTCCTTGTGCTTTCTTGTCATTTTCAGGTGTGTGGGAAAGCTTTAGCTTGCTAGTGCTGGCGATTGTGTGGCTAGAAGCGGGTCCTGTATGCTTAGATCCCCCCCGATGCTCTGGAGCTTCTCTAATGAGTTGCCATCTGCAGCGTGCGCAAGCCATGCCTCTTTATTTTATTTTTAAACTGTTCCTTTCATTTTTTTTTAATCATTTTTATTGTTATCTTGGGGAATAGGTAGTGACAGGTACTCTTTTTTGAAAAAATTGGGGTCTATTAGACCCTAGATCTCTCCTCTGCCCTCAAAGCATCTGACCACACCAAGATTGGTGTGATAAAATGCTTTCCCAATTTCCCAATGGCACTGTTTACATCCGGCAAAATCTAAGTCATGAAATGCTCGTAGCTTCCGGTTTCTTAGGCCATAGAGATGATTGAAGCTGTTCTGGCAGAACCACCGGCTGCATTCTCAGGTTCCCTGTTGTGACAGGAGAGCCAGAGAAAACCATGGAAGACGGTGGGGGGGACATTCCCTCCCACTGCTTGTAAAAGCAGTCTAGAGGCTAATAAGCCACTAGGATTGCTTTTTCATGAAAGCTGACTGCTGGCTGAAAAGAATGATACCAAGATGATACCTAAACCCGAAGGCATCATTCTGGTATAACCACTCAGTTCAGCAACATACCAATACATTGCTGGTCCTTGTTGGGCATATATTGTAATCTTTTTTTTCATGCAGCCTGTGGGCTGAACGAAAAAGAGAGATTGACCGGTGGGTATGCCCACCATTAGAATACCTCCCTTCATCCACCCACTTATAATGATGGGCATACATGCACCATTTTGTTTTTAACTGTGGTGGTGAAATCACCTCCTACAGCGCTGGATTCACGGCTTTATGTATCATGGGAGCAAACGCTTTTGCTGTCAAGATGAATAAATCCGTGCTGCAGCTGAATGGCGTACCTGAAAACAATAAAACACAGTAAACAGTAAAGTATAAAAAAATTACATACCTGGTAAGCAAACATGATAAAACATAATAACAATAAAACATTACAGAATAGAATAGAGTAAAAAAGAGCAGAACAATACAGAGAGAATAGAGAGAGAGAGAGAGAGCAATAAAACGACAACTATTTTTTTAATTATATATATATATATATATATATATATATATATATATATATATATATATATATATTTTTTTTTTTTTTTTTTTTTACTTTTTTTTTTTTTTTACACTTTTATTTGTAACTGTAACTGTAACGGTTCGGTTCCAGGTTCGGGTCTCTCAAAATGCAATGCCATCTGTACATCTGTGCTGTACCCTATGCTAAAACTCCACTAATGTATGGTAGCGTTCAAAACATTCACCAATGCAAAGACCAGGATTGTCAGGACAGGAGGGACAATAATAGCGAGTGTCGCGCCTATGTCCGCGCTTGCTACAGACACGACATCTTCTTTGGGGTGCTCGTTGGGTAGGGGTACTAGGGAGCACATAGGGAAAATGCCTCTCATGCAGCTGGCTTACTGCATTTGGATTGGGAAGGTGAGATGAAGCACCGCCTGGAAACAGAAGGGCTCTGACGATCTCTTCCTGGAATTTAAGGAAGGATCCAGTCCCTCCTGAGGCTCTGTATAGCACATGAGCGTTCAGCAAAGCCAATTGAAATAAGTATACAGACACTTTTTTGTACCAGCGTCTGGCCTTATGGGCAACTAGGTACGGCGACAACAACAGGTCGTTGAGGCACCCCTCCCATATTTTGGTTATATTCGTGGACACAGAGGGGTTTCTCCACAACACCAGTCACCGGAGGAATTTGGACCATCGTGTCTGCATGAAGGGAGGACAGAACAAAAACATTCTTATTATCCCTCCACTTCAAAGCGAGCAAGTTATTACACTTCAAGCAGGCTCTCTCCCCCAGCCTAAGACGGGAATCTACAAGCTGCTAGGAAAAGCCCCGACGATTAGATCGCACAATGCCACATGCTCCAATCTGATGATCAAACAAGTGACTAAAAAGTGGCACGCTCGTGTAATAATTGTCCACGTACAAGTGGTACCCCTTTCCGAATAAGGGTGACACCAAGTCCCACGCAATCTTGCCAGAGCTTCCTATGTAGTCAGGGCAGTTTGACGGCTCTACGTGACTATCTCTTCCCTCGTAAACCATAAAACTACATGTATAGCCTGTGGCTCTATCACAGAGCTTATACATCTTGACCCCGTATCTGTCACACTTGCTGGGAAGATACTGTTTGAAAGACAAGTGGCCAGAAAACTTAATCAGGGACTCATCAATGCAGACAACTTGATGGGGAGTAAACAAGGCTGCAAAACGTTCGTTGAAAGCGGTTTACGTGGGGCCGAATTTTGTAGAGCCGATCATATCCAAGGTCTTCATGAGGACGACAGAGTTCATTGTTGTTGAAGTGCATTAACCGCAAGATCTGCTTGTATCGTGCCGTGGCCATGGAGACAGAGAACAGGGGCATATGGTAAATTGGGTCAGTGAACCAATATGACCGCAACATACTCATTTTGACTATGTACATGTCGAGGGATAGGCCCAGAAAGGTCTTAAATTCGGAAACCGTAATTGGTTTCCAATCTCTGGCAAGGAAGGACTGGGGATTAGCGGCGATGAATTTAACAGCATACAAATTACTTTGGTCCACAACAGATCTATAGAGATCTTCTGTGAAAAATAGTGAATAAAAATCAAGTGACGTAAAATCAACTGTTTCCACCCTGGTTGACCAGTGAATGGGGGAAGTACGGAGAAGTGGAGGGGTCCCAATTAGGATTGGCAGGATTCTGCAGGAAGGACACTATAGGCAGGACGAGCCTGTCTTTGTCTTCTTGGTGGCAGCAGGACACTACTTGTGCTTGCCACACCGCCAGCTTGAACTGCACTTATGGGACTCGCCACGTCACCACATGATACTGCAGTGCTGAATGTACGACCAGGGTGTACTAGGCCGCTGGTGCTTGCCAGTTCACCAGAAGGATGAGTGGCACTAGTACTTCTCTGCTCCATACGAGAGTCCTGTGGTTCTTGCACCCCAACAACAGCAGAAGAAGATTGGGGTCTGGTATGCCTGACCTTGGCAGGGACCACAACTCCGTCGTCAGAGCTATCTGTCATGGAGCCGCTGTCATCTACAAGATCGTATTCTGGCCTGAATCTGACAGATGAGTGACCTCCTCTTCACTATTTGTCATGCCCAGAAACATGTAGGCCTCTCCACTACTGTACCTTCAATTTGCCATTTTGGGCTCTAAATTTACTGGTACAGTAGTGAGACTCACAGGTAAAAAAGCTCCTAGGCAACTGTATCAAACGCTACCAAAAAAACTGTTAGTGATCGCAGGGATCAGGCCTGGCTCTGTGAATGCTGCAATTATGTGTTTAGTGTTTTGTAAGTGACAGTGATCGATCGATATTGTACTTGGGTGGGCTGGGCTGGGTTGGGCGGAGGGGCAAAATGCAGGAGCTAGCAGGTATCTGGGCTGATCTCGCTAACACTGCATTTTTGGGAACCCTAAACTGCTGGGGACACTAGTATAGATTTGATCATATCAGATAGTGATCCATTCAGACACTATAGTACTAAGGGAGGTGTATGCTGCATGCGTAGGTGATCTGATATCACCCGCCGGGCGATCAGGGGGTTAAACCTTTATTGGGTAATAAACGGCGGGTATAAAAGACAAACTAACTAACCAGCGTCACCCGTAACACTTATACGGTGATCACTGGTGAAAGGGTTAACTAGGGGGCAATCAGGGGGTTAAAACCTTTATTAGGTAGTATATGGGGGTACCTGACGCTATAAAAAGCTGACAGTGAACCTAAATAACTAACAGGTTAACCAGCGTCACCCGTGACACCAATACTGCAATCAGAAAAATGATTGATTAGTGACACTGGCGACAGGGGGTGAAAGGGTTAACTGGGGGGTGATCAAGGGGTTAAACCTTTATTAGGGGGGGTTATCGGGTACCCCAGACCTAAAGGGGCCTACCACTAATTGCCCTAAGATGTCACAAAATGACACCAATGCAGTGATCATTAAAAGAACTAAAACTGCTATTGGTGTCACTGTGACAGGGGGTGACAAGGGGTGCAGGGGGGTGATTGGGGGGGGTAATTTCTGTGCCTATGTGTACTAGTGTTGGTGTGCTGTTAGTGCAAACTCACAGTGATGTCTTCTCTCCTCGGGCTCCGGACGAAAAGACCGACACAAGGAGAGATGACATCACTTCCTCTGCTTCTGTTTACAGTTTCAGAAGCAGAGGAAACTTCCCATTCGTCAGGAGTGATCGTGAGGGGATGGCCATGAATTAACGATGCCGACCGCCTCGGGCAGGGGGGGCACAATCGCGCCCCCCCACCCGCGGGAGAGGAGTAGCGTACAGGTACGTTACTCTGCCTGCCCGTGCCATTCTGCCGACGTATATCATTGTGAGGCTGTCGGCAAGTGGCTAAAGGCTCTTTTCCTGTACTGCTGTCTACTTTAACTCACTTTTGTCTAAGGAGTCTGCCTGTCTGCTGAGGGTTACTATTTTTGACTAAGGGTGTCCTGTGCCCCGTCCCCTGACTGGTGCCCATTTTCTATCTTGCATATCACCCACTATGCTTAGTAACCTGCACCTTGAGGAGGAATGTAGGCCCTCCCTGTATCTGGGGGTCACCACCAGGCCCCCGGAAATGTGGGGTAGGTGCTACATAGGAGTCACAAGGCTTAATTGTGTCAATATAATACATTTCCTGCAAACTGTAGGAAGTTTTAAGATAGGTCCAATCAATGTGTAATAAAGGAACTGCAAAAGATTAATCCAAAGCTACTGTCAGGAACATTGTGCCCGCCATCAGGCTAATGCACGTGCCCATAATTGTGCACATATTTATGGGCATAGAAGCCTAAAGCCCCGTACACACAATCAGTCTTTCCGACGGGAAATGTTGGATGTCAGGCTGTTGGAGGACAATCCGACCGTGTGTATGCTCCATCAGACAGTTGTTGTCGGACTTGACTAGCACTTGTTGGCTAGCAGGTTTTCGAATTTTCCGCCAACAAATGTGTGTTGTCGGACTTTCTGATCGTGTGTACACAAGTCCGTCGGACAAGTCCAAAGTACAAACATGCATGCTCGGAAGCAGACGCTGTCACTCTTGTAAACTAGCGTTTGTAATGGAGAATTAACATTCATGACGTTTCAAATTATGAAATCTCCAAATGCAATTCTCCTCTTATTTAATGGGATAATAATGAAGCTGCTTTGCTGGTGATACTGATGGAGTTATTGCAAACAAATTTTCAAAGGCTTTTTTTTTCTAGTAATATCAAGAATAATATTATTATGTTTTTTTTTTTATTTGTGCAAGTTACCACAACACCATTATCCCCTAGTTTTTAAGAACAAAGATACAACTATGTTGGTGTCCCTTGTCAATTTTACATTGTATTTTTTTTATGTAACTGCCTACTCCCAAACTGTCATTTGAAGTAAAACACATAACCAAGTATTAGTCTCCACAATTTTTTTATTGTGCATTAAAAAAATAGAAAAAAAATAAAATTAGACATGCTATCTGCCAATAGAACTTAACTAAAAAGTGCATTCTATGCATTCAAAAATTTAGAAAATATACCAAATCAAATCATTATTCAACCAAAAAAATAATGTCAAAGCAATAACTCCAAGGCCAATAATAAATAACACGTTATCTCCTCTGATTCCGCAAAATGTCTGGTTGACAAACTTAAAAGCGCTAAATGAAAAACGCGAAAAGAAAGGCGTGAATCAACACTAACTTCTACTGACACGAAATTAGCAGAAGGAGCCCAAAGGGTGGTGCTAAAGAGCTGAAAAACCACGTAGTACGTCTAGTATGTCACTACGTTCGTAATTGTTGGCCAACATTTGTGTGACAGTGTGTATGCAAGAAAAGTTTGAGCCAACGTCCTTCAGACAAAATTCCACGGTTTTGTTGGCGGAAAGTCCAGTTGTGTGTACGAGGCATAACTGGATGTGTGACCTTGCACACAGGACCTCACGAATCACAGCATACATGGAAAGAGTGTGGGCACATCCACCACAGATACTGGCACCAAGCGGGCTATTTAAAGTTGAGCTTTGCATAGGATCCTTGCTGAATGGTCTTTCAGTGTGTACTCGTGACTCTTGAGCCAGAAACTTATGATGACATTGTTATTGACTTGGCTTTCACATGACCTGCTTTTGGATTATCCTGGTCTGCCTATGATTACTGCTCATCTCCATAAATGACCTCAGCCTGGATTTCTGGCCAAGATTCTGCCAATCAACTTGGTATCTCACAATCTGCATGTTGCAAATCTCTACTTGTTCCTAACACTGATTCTGCCTATGATTCAATGCCTTTTTACTGTACCTGGCTTGTGACTTGACTCTGCTCATAACTGAACTTGGTGTATCAACATTGTACCACCAGCTGTACCCCTATTAATCTGATACCAGCTCTCCCAAGTTCCAGCCTTCAGTGCTTACACCCTGGCACTTGAACCCTTACATCTCCCTTGCAGACTCAACTTCCAGGGGTGCTTGGACGGGAAGGGCACCCTTGTCATCTTGGGCTCCTCATACAGGTATGTAACAGCTACCCAGGCTTTTCAAGTGCTGTGAACATTCTAGTTTGCAATTCTGGAGAGTTGTGATACTCTGTCGTTTTTGTGAATATCAAGGAACCCTATACATCCCATGTGTTTGGATACATAAGTTGTTCTAGAGCTTATTTGTGAATGTTTGCTGTTCCACAAATAGGATGTGAAATATGCTTGGTGAGCATCTTTTCGAAAAACTCCAGAAATACCTTATGCTACCCTCCTCCTTCCACTCCAAGACACAAGCAGTTTAGGTTTGGTGTTGTTTTTGTATTATGGCATATGTCCTTATTGGGTTGTTCTTGTCTGTGTTTGTTCATGCCCAGAGGCTTTCTATTGTACACTTGAAAACTCAATAAAGTATTAAAAAAAAAAAAACTCCAGAAATGTCCATCAATATGGCTTCAAGCACATATATGATTCTAGAGAGAATATTTCTTTTTAGCCAGACTATGAGAATGGGGATTATTCCAATGTTGAAGATCCTACTGTATTTCTAGTAGCAGTGGTTGAGGGAGTACAGGCCTATAAGATTTGCTGGAGGCTGTTTCCACAGATACTCAGCAGAAATGTGTTTCCAGGTGAAAGAAAATTCTTGCTGACATTGTATTATAGACTCATCAAGGAGATTAAGGTTGAGGGTATAATATTTAGAATAATATTTAATTTTAAGGTTTGAAAGGGCCCCAAAGGTTTCAAAGGATGCCATCAAATTGGGTAAATTGGTCAACCTCGCTGTGTTTAATACATCTTGTTTAACTAGTTTTGAGTACATTATTGTTGTAAACATTATTAATATTACTGCAGACTATGGTAACTGCACATTTGTTTTGTGTTTCTAACATTCAGTTGTAGAGCCATGCATTAGGTAGAAAATCGCATAAATTAGGAAAAAAATATCATACAAAATGGACCAGGTTAAAAGAAAAAAAAAACAGATGCAAGGGTAGACAGTCGCAGGGGGAATGTACAAACCGATAGTATTAAGTTGATGAAATATGATTTAATAAATGTAATCTGTACTTTGGTGTATGTACTGATGCGTTATAACATCATTAGCATCAGTTGTTCCTCTGGGCATGTAACAAGTTTCATACTAAATATTAGACAAAGCAGCGTGTGGCCCTAAGTGCTTGAAATCCACAGCCTGTGAGGCAATTTTCATCCTCATTATTATGCCTCAACAAAACTAGGGCTGTTTTGTGTTCATTATTAGTCCATTGTCTGCTTGCCGAGTCCAGACAATGTTGTCTTTTTGTTTTTTTTTCTAGTAAGTTACATTTATAAAAGAAACATGGACATGCAAACCCTCCATTACTTTTGGGTTTACTACTGCTTTAAAATGCTTAAAGTGACACTAAACGATAACTTTATTATCCCAAAAAATCCATATACATCCATTACTTACAGTGGAACCTAACTATATCTGAGCATGGCAAACTGAAAACTCAATTTAATTCTTTTTTAATATTCAAAGCAAGCTCACCCATCCATCCATGTCGCCATGCTTTATTTTGTTGAGAAGTTACATGGGCTAGCACAAAGGAGACAATGCTACAATAAAAACCAACACACCGTATATTCTTTATAACAACTCATTTATTTGGAAATTAAATTTTGGCCACGATGTTGTTCAAGGGGTAACCTTATAATGCAATGAACTTCAAATAATTATAAAGCCATCTTGGCTATAATACATCACTGAAATTTACACTGTGTCCATCCAGACAATGCTGGACGACTATTCCCCCACTAAACAACACCATGACTGATAAGAAAATTGGGGAGGGCGGGTGGGAGTCCCGGTCCGGTTCCACAGAGTCTGCTTGTTAACGGGCGGACTGCCCCTTTTATCTCCTTCAGAAAGCGGGCTATGCAAAACCGCCAATTTCCTCCAATCAGCTGCTTGTTGCTGTGCAGCAGATGCTGCTGCTGTAACCAATAGCAAACCTGTAAGAAACATAAGGAAACCTGCATCCCCTTTGAGCTCTCCCATGTTGGTCCTGCATATTGCATGGACCTGTCATGGGCTAGCACAAAGGAGACAATGCTACAATAAAAACCAACACACCGTATATTCTTTATAACTCATTTATTTGGAAATTAAATTTTGGCCACGATGTTGTTCAAGGGGTAACCTTATAATGCAATGAACTTCAAATAATTATAAAGCCATCTTGGCTATAATACATCACTCAAATTTACACTGTGTCCATCCAGACAATGCTGGACGACTATTCCCCACCGACCGAAGCCAATAGGGAAACCTTTGGCTGAGGTCCCCCCAACATTGTGGCCCTTTCAATTAAAGTTTGCAGTCCCATGTTGAAAATGTCCAGACCTATGTCTGACAAGTAGACTAAATCCTTCCTAAATAACCCCGGAATGAAACCTTCCAGCTCCAAGTGGCGGAAGGATACACCTCCCAAGGACACTAAGAAATTATGTATGGTCCTATTTAACCGTCTCCGAATCTTATCCAAATAAAATAGATTCCCAGAGGGGGACCAAAGGAGTCTAGGAACCATTTCGGAGAAGGCTAAATTGGTATTTGGAAACAAAAGTTTAAGGTAATAAATATCCCTCTTTATTTCACAAAGGAGTTCCCATGTTCAAACTTTACCAACATCGTTTGCTCCAACATGAAGCACTAGTACTTGGGGGGAAGGCCAAATTGCGGATAATTGAATTAAGTGGTCTTTAAGATTACGCCATCTGAGGCCCCTAACTCCAGACCATAACACCTTAAAAACATTGCTATCCAAACCTAAATTGTTCGTATATATCCTGGATGCAGCCTGATTTTCAGCCCAGAAAATGTAGGAGTGGCCTACTATCCAGATTGTGCATATAGAAGAATCTGAAAATAGAAAATCATACAATTAATAATTCAGGGCGAACATAAAGTTTATATCTACTACTAACCCACCTACCAACCCGTTTTTGACCTTCAGGAGAGAAACCCAACAAATTGGCTGTGGTGGCGGCCCCGATTCTAAACGAATGCGAAGAGAATCCGAGACCCCCAAGGTTGAGGCGCTTAAGACATGCGTATAGAACCGCCGAGAATTGGTAACGAGTCAAAGGGGACAAATCCTGGTGGATAAAAAATGAACTGTTAGAGAAAGGCCTCACTGACATATAACTAGCCGTATGTGACACCGGGCAAATCAAGTTATTGGGGGATTTACCTAGATATATCCATTGGCCATTGCCCAAACCAAAAGTTTTGGACCGGCAGATAAACAAACTTAAGCAATCGGATTCCAACAACACATGAGAAAATAGCAGAAAAGATGAAGATGACCTGTTTTGGGCAGTAAGTTCTCCAACTCTGAAGGCACCAAAAAAGGTAACCGAAAAGGCTGCCCTGAAAAGCAGAAGTTCAAATTCGGTAAAACAAATCTCTTCTAATATAGCTAGTAATTGGATTAATAAATTAACTGAAATTGGACGTCTGGCATCCTGTGTAGGGTGTGAATTCTTGAAACCTTTGAGGACCTGGCTGACCTGAAAAAAGGAAGATAGGGCTGGCAAACCTGCAAATTTTAGAAAAAAGGAAACACCAGCCAACACCTTGCTAATAGAGGCAGGCCTAAGACCAGACTGAATCATAAAGGACACAAAAGCTAAAGAAACATACGCATTCACTTCCAATTCATCTATACTCCTGCTAGAGCAAAAAGAACACCATTTGGACCAGGCCAGACTATATTCCAGCCATGTCTTACGTGCTACAGAGTTCCTAAGATGCGCGGAGATCAGTCCCAGATCAAGCCCCAGAGGAAATCCGGGCACGGGGTTCCACACTGATCCGCCGATGGGGCCAACTCCCGGAATCTCCGCAACTGTAAACGAGATAAGGCGTCAGCTATGTTATTATCAATCCCAGGAATATACTTGGCTTTTAACCAGATATTAAATCTCATGCAGTGTAACACCAAAAAACGTAAAAGTTTGATAACTAGCTCTGATTTGGAAGAAAGCATATTGATAGCAAATAGAACACCTTTATTATCCGTATTAACAATAATCCTACGATTAACAAAGTGTTCTTTCCAAATCACAATAGAAACTATAACCGGGAATAACTCGAGGAGGACTATATTGCGCAAAATGTCTTGCTGCAACCAACTGGAGTGCCATCTAGAGGCACACCAGTGGCCATCAAGAAAAGCGCCAAAACCAGATGAACCGGCGGCGTCTGTAAAAAAGTTTAACTGAAAATCATTAGTAAAAGATTCCTGCCATACTGTGGACCCATTGAAATTGCAGAGAAAAGAATCCCAAATTTTAAGATCTTCCTTAATACTCTTAGAGATACGGATATGAGAACCAGGGTTCTTAAAACCTCTAATAGCTAGAGCAAAACGTCTAGAAAAAATTCTAGCTATGGGAATAACCCTAGCCGCAAAAGCAAATAGACCCAAAAGGGATTGGGCCTCTTTTAATAAAACTTTGCATTTTGACAAAAATGAGGAGATCATTATTCTCATACGGTGTAATTTATCCTCGGGCAATCTGAACTCCATTGACGATGAGTCAATAGTGATGCCCAGAAATTCTAAAGAGGATACCGGGAGTACCGTCTTCTCATGGGCAATGGGAATACCGAAGGAATTACAAATATGAAAAAATGTTTCCAGCAATACCGAACATACTGGTGAGTCTGCTGGACCTAAAAATAAAAAATCGTCTAAATAATGCAGAATACCCCCAACAGGGGAACATTCAGACAGAACCCAATGCAAAAATTTTGAAAAGGACTCAAAATAAAAACATGATAACGAGAACCCCATGGGCATACATTTATCAAAATAAAATTGGTCCTGAAAATGAAAAACCCAGGGAATTGAAACCTTGTGGATGCACCGGTAGCAGGCGAAAGGCAGATTTGATGTCTGCCTTAGCCAACAGCGCACCGTGCCCAAAGTGACGTAAAAGTTCTAGTGCTTCATCAAAGGAAGAGTATGACACCGGGGCTATAACCTCTGCAACCTCATCATTGAGTGAAGCATCCACAGGATATGATAAATGGTGAATAAGCCTGAAACTACCCCGCTCTCTTTTAGGAACAATGCCCAATGGGGATATGCGAAAATCTTTAAAAGGTGGGCAGGAAAAGGGGCCAGCTACTCTTCCTTCTGACACCTCTTTAAATATTTTCTCTTGTACAATTTCAGGATGACACCTAGCAGAGCGCAAATTTTTAACTAAAGTGCATCCAGACCCTGAAAAGGAGGGAACCAAGAAACCGTCCTTGAAACCATCAGATAGCAGCCGCGCCATCGTGCGGTCTGGATAGAGATCTAGCCACTGTTGCATGCTTAGCAGGCTCACTGGGGTCCTGGCCTTTTCCACCAGCATCGCGTGGAAAGGATGGGAGGGAAGCAACTGATGATTTTTTTAAACATCTATTCGCCGAATGGTTCCCATTGCAGAAGGAGCACTCATGCCTATATCTGCAGTTAGATAAGAATCTGCACTGTCCTTCATTAAAGGCAAAACAGAAACCTTTAGGAAAGGCAGTTTGTGGGCTAGGCCCAGTTCTAGGTGTGAACTGCGGTTTTTGTGGAAGCATGAGATTCAACCATAAACCCACATCCTTACATCCCCATTGCAAGGAAGGGTGAACTGCTAATTTTTGCCTGAAATTCTCATCATAGGTGAACCAGGCTGAACCGCCAAAATTACGAAATGCTTCAGAAACTATATCCACGTGTTGAAAAAGGCCTGAACATTTCTCAGGGAATTGTTCACCCAACACGGATGCAAAAATGCAAAAGGCCTGCAGCCAGTTCTGAAAGGTTTTAGGTACCGCCCTGCGCCTATCCTCTTCTGTGCGCTCATCTGATTTCTTGTCAGATTTAACTAGAAATTCCTTGGAAGCTGGTAATAAAGACAACAAATCAACAAATTCACCTCCCCAAATTTTTTCTTTGACAGAAGTGGATAAGTGGAAGCCCAGCGGTGATATTTCACATGGCATAGGAGCCTTAAAGGAGGACTCTGCAACCATAGAATGCGCAGAGCGTGCAGAAGGCATAACAGCTTTACGAGCCTGAACCGGCTTGCGGGCCGTACCACCTGTATTATGTTTAAAATTCTCGCCCAGGGGGTTCTCTATCACATTATGCCAAATTGTACTTATGTCATCACTTTCATACTGTTGTAAAACATTCTCAGCTTGCTGTGAAAAAGCACCATGTAACTGTGCCCCTTTAAAATCATTAATAGTATCAGCATCATACAAAGCACCAGAAAAATGTGCACCCTCAGCCTCCTCAGCAAAAGCACCAACTGTGTGTGCCCCTTTAAGCTTTTGCAACATACCAGATAACGATTTAACAAGAGCATTAAATTCAGTGACATTAACATTTGAGAATGTCTCACCAGCAGGCAGACTCCTATTTTGCTCACTTCTGGCCGCAGCAGGTGCAGACTGAGTAGCAGTACTTTCTCTCCTTGGAGGTGCATTCCTGTGAGGAACGCTGCCAGCTCCTTCCTTTCCTTTAGGTTGAGAAGAAGCCTCCGTTCTCTGTCTCTTCTTTTTCCTCCCCGGCTGCTGGCGCGGACTGCGCATGACCGCTTCTGGCTCCACCATCTTTTCTTGGGCTGTGACATTCGACGGGCCGGGCGGAGTCTCAGCACGTCCATCCTCCAGGCACTGCATAAGCCACTCCTCACCTCCGGAGCCTTCGGCTTTTTCTATGAGGCGGCGGAGCAAGCTCTCTCTTCTCTCAGGTGAGCGGCGCTTCATGCTCCTGAGTCCCGGTCCGGTTCCACAGAGTCTGCTTGTTAACGGGCGGACTGCCCCTTTTATCTCCTTCAGAAAGCGGGCTATGCAAAACCGCCAATTTCCTCCAATCAGCTGCTTGTTGCTGTGCAGCAGATGCTGCTGCTGTAACCAATAGCAAACCTGTAAGAAACATAAGGAAACCTGCATCCCCTTTGAGCTCTCCCATGTTGGTCCTGCATATTGCATGGACCTGTCATTCTAGGTGTTGCCATCTTGAGTAAGGGCAGATGATTCATGAACCATTTACTTCCTGGAATCCATCTGCCATTAGCTCGGGCATGCAAGCAAGAGGGTGTGCTCAGCTAAAAAAGCCCTTCCTCCAGATAAAAGAAAATAGTGCCCATGAAAACTTCTGAGATGTATGACATCATTTTGGCCTAGACCAGAGACCAGGAAGCAACTGAAAAAAGTAAAAAAAATAGTTTAAAACAAGTGCATATACCTTCCTAGCTATTTGCTACTCCTAGAAGCATAAGGATTGAATCGTTTGTTACTGTGTTTCTCTTCCTCCTTGTCATGCCATGTGGACTGCTCTATGCACACTACAAATCCCATAGCCAATACTCCATCTCAGAGCGTGCAAGAGAGGGTGG
This sequence comes from Aquarana catesbeiana, assembly GCF_042186555.1. Classification (NCBI taxonomy): domain Eukaryota; kingdom Metazoa; phylum Chordata; class Amphibia; order Anura; family Ranidae; genus Aquarana; species Aquarana catesbeiana. The sequence continues at coordinate 585,645,254 of NC_133324.1, read as the reverse complement.
CTACATTCCTATAAACAGTGGAACCAAAGAAAACAAATGTAGCCACCCTCCCACAGGGAGTCAGATCACAGCAGAAAAAAAAAGTAATTTGGAGATTAGGAGGAGGCTGAGAGCAATAGAAGATACTCCTATTAAGAATACAAGCTTGAATATACTTTTTTTTAAACTAGAGCTTACTACTACTTTAATTAATCATGTCATCAGTATTGTAACATAAAATGAATTCAACAATTAATACAACAACATGACCATCATTTAACGACTTCAATACAGGGCACTTCCCCCCTTCCTGCCCAAGCCAATTTTCAGCTTTCTGCGCTATTGCATTTTAAATGACAAATTGCGCAGTCATGCAACACTGTACCCAAAGAAAATTTTTATCATTTTGTTCCCACAAATAGAGCTTTCTTTTGGTGGTATTTGATCACCACTGGGGTTTTTATTTTTTGCTAAACAAATAAAAAAAGACTGAAAATTAAAAAAAAAAAAAGTTTTTCTTTGTTTCTGTTATAACATTTTGTAAATAAGTAAGTTTTCTCCTACACTGATGGGCACTGATGAGGCTGCACTGACAGGCACTGATAAGGTGGTATTGATGGGCACTGACGAGGTGGTACTAATGAGGTGGCACTGATGATGGGCACTAATATGCAGCACTGTTTGGCACTGATAGGTGGCACTGATATGCAGTACTGATGGGCATTGATAAGCGGCACTGATCAGCACTCATAGGTGGCACTGATGGGCACTGACAGGCGACACTGATGGGCACTGAATGGCTGAACTGATGAGTACTTATAGGTGGCACTGATGGGCACTTATAGACGGCACTGATGGGCACTGATGGGCACTGATAGGTGGTACTGATGGACACTGATAAGTGGCACTGATGGGCACTGATAAATGGCACTGATAGGCAGCACTGATGAGAGGGCACTGGCAGGCATTACTGATGGGCACTGATTGGCATCTATAAAAGGGAATGATTGGCACCTCTAATGGGCACTGATTGGCATCCCTGGTGGTCATGGGTGGGCATGCTTGGTGGTCATGGGTGGGCATACCTGGTGGGCATCCCTGGTGGGCACGGGTGGGCATCCTTGGGAGGCTGCACTGATAATCAATCAGTGCAAACCCACCTTGTCAGGAGAGCAGCTGATCATCTCTCATCTACTCATGTCTGTCAGTGCAAGTGGAGGAAAAGCCAATAAGCAGCTTTTCCTGTTTACACTCTGATCAGCTGTGATTGGACACAGCTGATCACATTATAAAGAGCCTGCGTCAGAGGCTATTTACCTAGATTGGAGATGCAGTGTGTCAGACTGACACACCACTCCAAAGATTGCCATGCTGCGCACCCCCGTGGGCATGCATTTGCGGCTTATCCTGCTGGATGTCATATGAAGCCCAGTCAGGATAATGAAACCACTTTCCGTCCATCATTTTGCTGTATGGCAGGCGGGAAGTGGTTAAAGTGATTGTAAAGTCTTGTTTTTTTTCCTATAAAAATAACAAACATGTTATACTTACCTGCTCTCTTGCAGTGGATTTGCACAGAGCAGCCTTGATCCTCCTCTTCTTGGGTCCCTCCTCTGTGCTCCTGTCCCCTCCCTCCTGTTCAGTGCCCCCACAGCAAGCAGCTTGCTATAGGGGAACCCGAGCCGAGTCACAGACACAGAGCCCTGACCTGGCCCCATCCCCCCTCTCTCCTGATTGGCTAGCTGTCTTTGGTTGACAGTAGCGGCAGCCAATGGCACCACTGCTGTGTATCAGCCAATCAGGAGGGAGAATCTCAGACGGCTGAGACACTCATGGACATCAATGGACAGAAAGGGACCTCAGGTAAGTATTAGGGGGGCTGAGGGGGGCTGCTGCACACAGAAGGCTTTTTATCTTAATGCATAGAATGCATTAACCCCTTGCCGACCAGCGCACAATGATATACATTGACACAATGGGCGTACAGGTACGTCCCCTTTAAATCCCGGCGTAGTGGGCATGCGTGCTCCGTGAGCGTGCCCACGGGCCCCATGGACTTGATGTCTGCCGGGGGCCCGCGATTATGTCATGGAGTGGCAGAATGGGGAGATGCCTGTGTAAACAAGGCATTTCCCTGTTCTGCCTAGCAACATGATAGAGATCTACTGATCCCTGTCATCGGGAGCAGTGATCTCTGTCATGTTCTAGTGAGACAATCTCCCCTATAGTTAGAATCACTCCCTAGGACACACTTACCCTCTTGACCGCCCCCTAGTTTTTAACCCCTTCCCTGCCAGTGTCATTTACACAGTAATCAGTGCATTTTCATAGCACTGATCGCTGTATAAATGATAATGGTCCCAAAATAGTGTCAAAAGTGTCCGATGTGTCATGATAAAAATCGCAGATCGCCACCATTACTAATAAAAAAAATTAATAATAAAAATTCCATAAATCTATCCTCTATTTTGTAGACGCTATATCTTTTGTGCAAACCAATAAATATACGCTTTTTGCGATTTTTGTTACCAAAAATATATAGAAGAATACATGTCGGCCTAAACTGAGAAAGAAATTTGTTTTTTTTATATATTTTTTGGGGATATTTATGATAGCAAAAAATTGTTGCTCTTTCTTTGTTTATAGTGCAAAAACCGCAGAGGGGAAAAAAGGGACGTCAATTTTGTTTGGGTGCAACCTCACATAACCACAAAATTGTCGGTTAAAGCAATGCAGTGCCAAATTGTAAAAAGTGCTCTGATCAGGACGGGTAAATACTTCCAGGGCTGAAGTGGTCAAGATAAAAAAAACCTTCTGACTTTACCATCCCTTTAACATATTAGCCTGGTCATATCCCACATTAGAATTTGAATGTCAAGAGCATCCTTTTGTCTTGACAACCCTGCCATGCAGCCTCATTAGGCTACTGAAACCAACATGTGGCTTCTAAGCATAGCCACTGATTTAATTAACAACCACATAATCAGAATTCACCTATTTTTTTAATTTTTTTTTTACCCTGGCCTCAAGCTCTCTTCTTGTTAGCTGTATAGATAAGAATTCCGTATTTTGGAGATTTTATCTTTGGTGCTGGGCCTTACATATACAATCATTGCAGCTGATCAACAGATTTTTAAATACCTGTATATATACACTACGATAGCAAGAATGTAGATATAGTTGGCATTATAACTATGAATTCTAAGCTTCTGATAGCATTCTTGACATCATGCAAAGCATTCATTGATTGAGACACTTCAAAGCCACTTCCACTGACATCATCTGAATCATTCAGTAGTGGAAAGACTGCAAAGTCTTCTCTACTAACATGATGCAAATCGTTCACCGATAGAGAGACTACATACCCTTTTCCAATGACATCATCCAAAACATTTATGGTTGGAGAGATTACATATTGTAGCTTTTTCTATTAACATCACCCAAAACATTCACTAGACATGATTAGACTACAGAGTTGACGCTATTGACACTATCCAAATCATTCATTTGTGGATATACTACAAAGCCTTCCTCATTGACATAATATAAATGATTCTTGGATAATAAGACTACAAAGCCTTCTCTATTGACAGCATTCAAATCAGTCATTGAGCGAGTTACTATATAGTCTTCTCCACTGACATCATCCAAATCATCAATTGATAGAGAAACTACAAAACTTCCTCTAGTAACAGCCTGCACATCATGAATTGAAGAAGAGGCTGCATTCTTTAGTGACAGCATGTAAATCACTCATTGGAGAGATTTATTAAAACTGGAGGACTCAGAATCTGGTGCAGTTTTGCAGAGTAGCCAATCAGCTTCTAACTTCAGCTTGTTCAATTAAGCTTGGACAATAAAACATGGAAGCTGATTGTTTTTTATGCAGACTACATAGCTTTCTCCACTGACATCATCCAAATAATTTACTAATGTAGGATCCTCTGTAGACACATTTATTATTTTCTATATTCAGCATATAAGGATTGCAGTGAAGGGCAGCACAGATTTATTTATGTTCTATTTTTTTAAATTATTGAAAAAAAATGTACAAAAGAACCATGTCACAATACTACTGTAATCAGATATACAGGCATAGGTAACAGGCTGGAGCCATGTGTTGTGTTAAAGGTCTGCACATATGTTTTTCATAGAGCAGTTTTCCGTTTTATTGTATGGAAACTTCAGAATATCTTGTCAGCAAAATAATTTGTACTCTGGAAATGAAAGACTAAATTCTGAAATAATTCTTTTTTATCAGTGGCATATTTTTTTTTTCAGTATTTGGTTAAGCATATGATACAAGCAATTGTAATAGAGCTAAAAAATATTATGTTTATTTGTCTTTTCAAACTGCTTAATAAAAATGTTATTGAGAAAAAAATATATATTTGTATTAATATTCTAAATATGGTGCTATTAAAATATACATTTGTCCTCGTTGAATTATTATTGTTAATGTATAAATAGCCATTTGATTAATGCTCTCTTCAAACAAACATTTAGGGCCGGCAATACAGAAAAACTGAATAATTTAACTACAAATTTAGAGAAGTAAGATTCAAGATGGTGATCTAAATAGGATGACTAATTGCATAGAAAAAAACATTATTTCAAAATTATAGTTTTCTGTGTATTGTCAGGTTTGTTAGACATGCAATACTGTGGAATAGACCGTCATCTGTACAAAAACTGTTTATTCAAGGGAATCGTGATTAATGTAAATATGCAAGTCTTCTAATGTATACTCTATTGTGGTTTTCTCAGCCGAAAACAATTTCTGAACATCTGCATTTTTATTGTTCAGCAATTAAACTTTACAGTGTATAATGGAAACTGCATTCAGAAATGGAAGCCTTTTAACTGCCACTGAGCTGCAATGAGCAGCGCACTGATCCATATGGATAACTGAGACTCACAAAGACACAAATGTTAGTTTTCAGTGAAAAGTAAACTCATTTGTTGTGATTTAAGAACCATTTATTTTCTTTATAACATATTTATTTTCTTCCAACAAATGTAAAGAATAATTTTTTCATGCTGCTTTTATTGATTTATTTTTGACTTACCCTCTTTTTATTATATCTTACTTACTCCTAAACCAGTTTGGATACCATTTTGTAACAAAATAGAGATTTTTTTTTTAAACATTTGCATACCTTTACCCATGGCAAACTCAAATCTGATCAGGATGCCCCTACTTCTGCACAAAGAAATCAATGGTTGAGTGTAAAATAGTGCAAAGATCCTTCATACCTTTTGTACTATTTATAGTTTCATAGTTTCATAGTTGGTAATTTTGAATAAGGACACTAGTCTATCCAGTTCAAGCTGTGTACTTGGTGTATGTGTATTCATGTCAATAATAATTTCCCATATCCCTGTATATTGCGTTCGCCAAGATGAACATCCAAGAGTCTTTTAAAACTATCATACTTCTTGCTGATATCACCAATTGTGGAAAAGAGTTCCAAATACTTACCTCCCCTATGCTGCTTAAGGTTAAACCGCTTCTCCTCCAATCTCATTGTGTGGCCCTGTGTCTTCTGACACTACCTGAGATTGAATAGTTTCCTACCTACACTGGGATCACCATTGAGCTATTTGTATACAAAAATGATTTATATTTTTAACATAAGCTCAAAAGACATGTTATTTGTGTTAATCCATAAAAAGTCAGCAGCTTGAATCCTTATAGCCCCTACCACCTTGTGGTTCCAGAGGAATCTCTCTATAGCCAGAGATTTTTTCATTTTGGGAAGAGTAGGGAAGGGTTAAAACCTCTACCAGGTTATTTGTTGCCATGCCATTGGGGAAATTTCCTTTCACTTCCTGTCCCAGGAAGACAACTAGAAGATAGATTAAATCTCCAAATCCAGGAGAAATCCTCTCTTAGACAGTTGTTCCCAGAACAGGCTTCTCCATTAGAAGATTTCCATTTACTTCTTGTTCTGGGAACAACGCTAAAATGTGGGATTTTCATTACTTTCTCAGTGACAATGAACAACAGTACAAATAAAGATACAATCTCCTTAATGAGGACACTTGACAGAGAGCTTAACCGCTCCTACTCTTTCCAAAAATAAAAAATAAAGTGGTTTTGGCTAAAGATACATATGGAATTAAACCACTTCAGCTTTTGCACCTGTATACCCTTGCTATGAGCCTATTTATTCAATGATAACTGTGCCAATACTTATAATCAAAAGTGTTATTAGTAATTAAGTGATAAAATAACTTTTTGGGGGGACAAGCTGTTTTTTGGTGATATGTTATTGTTAACATTATTTTATTTCCTAAACAATCTATAGTCAAAAAGATACAAAAGTTAAAAAAAAAAAAAAAACAATAAACACTCTACATTTTGTTTAGCAATTTGTCCCATTTATATAATAACACTAAAATGATGTTACTGTTATATAACATTGTAAATACAAATGAAATAAGGGCCCTTTCATTTGTGCATATTCTTTAATGCCATGCTAAAAAATAACAAATAAAAATGAGGAAAAAAATCTAGATATTAGTTAATAAAAAAATAGCTAAGGGAAGAAAGACAAATTTGTTTATTATGGCTTTTTAGGCTGTATGAGGGGTTATTAAGGGGTTAAAAAGGAGAAAAAAAATCAATCAAGAAAAAACTTTGTGCTTTAGGTTGCTTTAACTGACATCATATGCAGATTGAAGCTCATGTCTTTAATCTGCAGATGAATGAAACAGAATAAATACAAAATAACAATAAAGTTACTTTGTATCTCTAAGTCCCAAGTCAGGTCATTGTCTATAAACACTGATTAGAAGCTCAGATTTTAACAGCAGTGGCTAGAGTGTCTGCTGTACTTAAAGCCCCATTCCGGGCAAAAAAAGGTATTGGAGAACAGACATATACCTAATTTTTCGATCCTCCGTACACAAGACTGGTCCCTGTGGCTTCTGCCTGCCCATGGTCTAACTATCTTGTGCAGTGGATGATCCCGACGTCATCACTTCCACAGACCTGCCCTGAACGTGAAAACATCAGGAACAGTCCACTGCTGGATTGTGAGGCAGCTGTGTTTGCAGGTGGATGTGGTGAGTATAGGCTTTCTCCAATCCCCTAGACAAAAATAAGCAGTTGACCTGTGCAGTGTGGGCAATACCAGGCATGTTTACAGTACCCCCTTCCTGCCCAGGCCAATTTTCAGCTTTCAGAGCTGTCACAATTTGAATGACAATTGCGCGGTCATACAGTATACCCAAATTACATTTTTATCATTTTTTTCACACAAATAGAGCTTTTTTTATGGTATTTTTATCACCACCTAGTTTTTTTATTTTTTGTTAAATAAATGAAAAAGCACAAAAAATTAGAAATAAAACTTTGTTTCTGTTATAAAACGTTGTGAATAAATAATCTTTCTTCATAAATTTAAGCCAATTGTATTCTGCTACATTTTTTGGTGAAAATAACCCAAATCAGTGTATATTATTTAGTCTATATGAAAGTTATAGAGTCCACAAACTATGGTATATATAAACAAAGTGAAACAAGCAGCGCTACCTGGTTTTCTAAAACATAAACAAACTAAATCAGTGACCTGTATACTAAAACATACATAAATATCAATAATATCAATTTAAATAATATTAATGAATAATAATAATAATAATAATAAATATGAAATCTAAAAATATGAAATAGCTGCAGTACATCTATCAGTAACTCACTACACCAAACAAATAGAAAATTGCATATATAAATGGTGCAGCGCTATTCTCATACAATCCGCTCCACTGTGCATACAATGTATCACACTAAATGAATCTGTGACTTGATAAAACAAAAATTGGAAAGTAGTGGGGAGGAGCCCAGCCCTTAATCGATATGTGATCACTGAGAGCCTGAGCTTATGAGCGAGATATTAAGACCCCTTTCGCACTGGGGCGCTTTTCAGGCATTTTAGCGCTAAAAATAGTGCCTGTAAAGCACCTGAAAAGTCCCTCTCATGCCTCCCCAGTGTGAAAATCCAAGTGCTTTCACACTGGGGCGGTGCACTTGCAGGAAAAAAAGTACTGCAAGCAGCATCTTTGGGATGGTGTGGGAGCAATGTTTACAGTGCTCCCAAAACGCCCTGCCCAGTGCTGCCGAAGCTCCGCAACACGGACGCTTTTAACCCCTCTTTTTGACCGCTAGCGGGGCGCTTTTAACTCTGCTAGCGGCCAAAAAAAGGGTTAAAAGCTCCAGTGTTGCGGATAAAAACAGCGCCGCTAAAACTAGCACCGCCCCAGTGTGAAAGTTTTTTCAAGTCACAGATTCTTTTAGTGTGATGCATTGAATGCACAGTGGAGTGGATTGTATATCAATCCTGATATACTGACAGCCTATATCATTTCCTATCTAAAATATCTCCCAAATGACCCCTTTTTGGAAAGTAGAAAGTCCAAGGTATTTATCAAGAGGCGTGGCAAGTTTTTTGAAGTTGTAATTTTTTTGTCACAATTTTTTGGAAAATTAAGAAATAAATAAAAATAATAAAAAACTATATACTCTCACCAGTGCAGGACAGTATTATCATATAACGGATGTGGCAGTGATCAGGGACACACTGGTGACAGTATGTAAAAAAAAAAAAAAAAAATATTTTTTTCTCAATTTTCTTCTTTGTTTATTCATTTTTTTCTTTTTTTTATGATTTTTTTTTTTACACACTGTGACCAGCGCAATACAGTGTTACCATAACAAAATAAAAAGGTAAACACTCCTATTGCCACATTCGTAAAGTTAAATAGTCAAAAGGAAAAAGAGGGGGGTTCAAAAGAAAAGAACCCCTGGTTGGACTTTGAGGCACAGCAAACCAAAGGGATCATATTCAAAGTAACAGTATAATAAACTTTATTAAATACATATGTAAAAAATATCAAGGACATTGACAAAGAATAAAAATCATCTATATAGAAATATACATGATGTGAGCCCCGAAGCGTCTACGCGTTTCGTTATAAAACTTCCTCAGGACACATTCAGGTTTCAATAAATGCAAAGAGAAGGAGAAAGGTCTCACTATCTTGCAAAGAGGTTTCCATAAGCTCAGATGATTGATTGTAAACAAAAAAATTTTATTTTTATTTATATGTATACTGTATATTTCCGCTATGGATGCGGGAGACTTGTCATAGGAATAAGTGACCGTCGACTGTTGTAATATAGATCCTAGCTATGGGTTCATTCCCAACAAGGGAAATCCAAAAGTTGCCAATAAGCCACAAGGAAAGGTATCATGCTACAAAAGAGCGAAACAGGGCTAGAGAAAGACCATGTATAGTACTCATTCAATGGTCCATGTGGAGGAACAAAGATACATTAATGGAACTTTCCATTGAATTAGATGCGGATTCCCTACCATAGTTACACTGTACTATCCTGGGGAAGTGATTAGGATATTTTTTTACACATTATGATTGTTTATACCTGTGAATTTCACTGGTATAAGCAACCATTTTTACTAAATGAAATTGATCTGTTTAGTGTGTTTTGTTGTGATTAGCTGTGATTGGCCACATCTAATCACATTTTACAGATGGGCTGTGATTGGCCCTGTCTGTGCCATGTGGTCACTGTGACCAATCACAGCTAGCAACACAATTGTACACAATAGATGGCATGAAAGAAAGCCATTCCAGGCCCATGGGCTAACAGTAGCATATTACCGTACATTTGTGGACACGCTTATCCCATGTTTGACCTCATATGCTAACTCGGATTCTGCGTGTAGTCGTCTCTGGCCTGAGACACTTCACGCCCACATCACCGTTCTCCCTAAGCCTGGTAAGCATCCTAGCAATTGTGGAAGCTTCAGACCCATCTCATTGCTGAATAAAGATGCTAAATTGTATGCCAAAGCTATCGCAATTAGACTCCTCCCTCTAGTTCCCCAGTGGATCTCTAGAGACCAAACCAGATTTATCCCAGGAAGAGAGGCCCGGGACAACTCCCTTTGAACCCTATCTTTGATGGCTCATGTATGCGGATCTTCCCAGCCCACCCTCTTTTTATCAACAGATGCTGAAAGAGCGTTCGACAGGGTGGACTGGGAATATCTGATGGTGACACAGTCACATTAGGGCATTGGCCCTTCCCTTTTAGGTCGGATATCAGATCTCCCCACAGCACAACTGCAAATCCATGGCACTTTAAGCGACCCCTTCACACTATATAACGCCAGGGATGTCCCCTCTCCCCCATCCTATTCGCCCTCTCCCTAGAACAGTTCTTATCCACGATAAGACACAATCCCAGCATCCACGTAATTACCATAGGTAACACAGAACATAAATACGCAGCTTACGCGGATGATATACTGTTTTATGTCCAACAACCCCTTATCTCCCTTCCTAACTTAATGTTGGACCTTTACAGCATTCGGCACTATCTCCAATTTCAAAATAAACTTGTCAAAATCCGAAATATTAAACATCTCCATCCCACGTAAGATCGTCACTCGACTGAAACCGTCCTTCCCGTTTAGCTGGCAAAACCACTTGATGGAATATCTAGGAATACCTCACCCCTAATATGGCCTCTTTGTTTCATGCAAACTTCATACCTCTATTGAACAGGATTAGGGCTGACCTACATAAATGGACCCAGCTCGCACACTCCTGGTTGGGAAGAATTAGTGTGGTGAAGATGAACATATTCTCCAGGCTGCTATTTTTGTTTCAGATGATCCCATACAGAATCCCTTCGGTATTCTTTAAATTGTTATAGTCATTAATTTGCAACTATGTTTGGAACCGCAAGTGACCTAGAATCGCTAGAAGCCTGCTCACTAGATCTAAAAGTGGAGGGGGCTAGCCCTACCGGACATTAAGGGTTACTTCTTAGCGCTGGTTTGGAATAGAATCTCGGACTGGAAATACCACAAATACTCTAAGCTATGGGTTGCCCTTGAATCAGATCTCAGTGGTGTGGACCTATTCACTCAAATATAGATGCCCAGGAAATTTAGAAATTTGTCCACAGCCACCTCGCCTCTTACATGGTCTACTTTCATGATATGGGACTCTCTGTGCAAAACATTCAAATGGCCATCTAATTCTCCCCTTATGCAACTGACCGGACATGCTTATTTCCCACCGGGGACCCTGGATCCTAAATCTCACTCCTTGAGCTTTGGGAATGCGACCCTACTACACCAAGTGACTTCCACCACAAGCATTTTAGCCCCCTTGACCCTTCTGCCATCCTCTGCAGTGTCATTCATGGACCAATGGAGATTCCAACAGCTCTCCGCATTCATAAACTCACTCCCAAAGCTGCTACGCACTATCACGGATCTGACTCAGAATCTGCCTTGGTAGATGACCAACCACTTGACAAACCCATTTCTTACTTTTGACAAGCCTTGCAAGCAGGAACTACAAAAAACACTGTCAGAGGCCCAACAATATACAATTCTACAACTAACACACACCTTTTCGATGTCCTCCAAAACGGCAGAGGTGAATTATAAGTTGCTTAAGAGATGGCACTGCACCCCAGTAGTGCTACATAAGGTTTTTCCAACTATATTTCCACTCTGTTGGCGGGGCTGCGGAGAACAGGCCACCCATGCCCATGTGTGGTGGTCCTGCCCGTGTATTCGCCCTTACTGGCTGACTATCTTACACTGGATCAAAGAGATTCAAGGGTGTGAAGTTCCTAATGACCCCTGGGTCATATTGCTTAATTGTAAAACCAGTGGGAACATATACGAAATCGATAATGCCTCATCTGCTGAATGCGGCAAAGGAACTTATACCCAGGCACTGGAAGCAAACAACTATCCCTACTTTACGCCAGTGGTTGTTGGAAGTAGACCTTCCATCCATATGGAAGACCTCACTCATTCCCTTTGAAACAAATCTGATTTGTCAAAAAAAAAATATGGTTCTGCTGGTTTGCCTTCAAATTTTCATCTGTCTACGCGGAAATTATGTCTTTATGTCTCAACCTGTATAAACTGTTTCTCAGTGGATAATTGTGAATACAAGCATCTGGATGAGGCAGGGACTCCATCCCTACATCCCCCACCCCTTCTCTTTCACTCCTGCCCCCCACTAAAAAAATTTCCTCCCTTTCTACTATTCGCTACTCTTAGAATTTCTCTCAATTTCAATGTGATAAGATACAATATAGGCTAATGTTTACTGAACAGCACTAGGCCTATATGGATGCTTAACAATATATGATGTGGACTATTGAACGTGCCGGGCGTCCACACATACATGTTTGTATGATTTGCCACCACGAGGACTACTTGTTATTTTGTTGTCTACTCAACGTCACCTGTATTTTGTTCCTCAATAAAAGCTTATTGAACAAAAAAAAATGAAAGAAAGTGATCCATTGTTTAGGATTGCCATGTGGCCAATCTAACCCCCTAGGGAGGCACTAGTCCCTCCCCTTCCCCCCACAATACACAAGCACCAACTAGTGATGTGCTCAGTTGCCTTAGAGTGGGATGATTTGCATATGAATGAGCCACCACTGTATTTGCATATGAATGAGCTATGGAACAATGTAAGAAAGCCCCATGAGGCCCCAGAAAGCCCCTGGGAATGATCACAGGGCACATCGCAGGACACAAAAACTGAAAAAATATATAATCTAAATATATCAACTTGCGCTGATGGTGTAGAAAATGGGTGATAAAGAATGAATGTAGCTGCTATACACAAAGTGCTAAACACTTGACCATAGTGACAAAATATATAAATACAGCGCTCACAAACAGAGACCCATAATAGGAGACAAAAACATATAGTCCATATAAAAAAAGCATTTTTACAGTCCATATTAAAAAAAAAACTAATGTGCAAAATCGCAGGGAATCGCAGGGAATGCGCTCACAAACAGAGACCCATAGTAGGTGACAAAAACATATAATATAGTCCATATAAAAAAAAGTGTTTCACAACTAGATACAGTCCATATAACACTAAAAAGGTGCTCCACAACTAATGTGCGAAATCGCAGGGAATGCTACACATCTGGTGTGCAAAAAGTGCAGAGAAAAATGTTGCAGAAAAATATTTTCAGGCATACCAAGGCACCCCCACATGTGTCCCCACTCACCAAATCACAATGACACCCAGCTTTTCAGTCTGGGAGTCAATAAGGCTTAGAACGATATCCAGAGAACGAGACAGGATGGCAGGTTCACTGATGAGATGATAAACAATCCTTCAGCGTAAATGCTCAGCCATACAAAACAGGTACCCAAAAAGGAAGAAAAAAGGGGGACCAATAGTGAAGTATGCTAAGAAAGCTAATTTATTGCGCTAAAAATGTATACTTACAAAAGTAATTAAAAACAGGCATTAAAATTGTAAGAAGATGCAGTGTTTGCAACATTTTTTTTCTGCACTTTTTGCAAGCTACTCTGGAACAGTCTCTTCAAGAGTTAAGCAAGAACAGTTGCTACGATCTCTCTCACTCTGGCCTTTACTCACTGTGCCATGTGTACTTGGATTCCTTCCTCCAGTACCAGCCAGATTGTGTACTGTGAGCATTCAGATCAGATGCTCGGTGGACTTCCTCCAAACTGCTCTCAGCAACTTCAGGAATAGGCCCCTCAGCTCTCCCTGAGCTGGGACCTTCTTGGGCTTCTGTGGGCTTCAGCTAAATGACTCAGAGGGCCACAGCCTTCCAGGCTGGGTGTTTCCCCACCAAAACAAAGACCCTGCTGTTCCAGGGCCCAGCCTATTTATACCCACCTCAGACCCCTACTGGTCATTCTCCATCCCAGGGATAGACTGAGGCTGTATGAATATTCAAGTCCAGGGTCTATCTCTTCAAACCTACTAAATTCTAGAACTCACTAGAAAGCTGGGGGAAGTAGTTGAGCCTGCAACCAGCAGAATCCAGAACAGCCAAAAGCAATCAATCTTTGTTACACTGGATACAGAGGATCCAAAAGAAAATTTGCCTTCTAGCAAATCCTACTAGTAACCTAACAAGGAGGGTGCTACACTGGTATAACCCATACTGTTGTTTGGGGATCTTTCAATAGTTTGAACTTTTATTTGTTTAATACAATCATTGAGACCACAATGCAGATGTTACTTTTTGGTACAGATATCTTCCAAAAAAATATGTGTTTGCTAAACAGTTGCGCAAATATTGTGCAACATAAAAAAAATAGCAACTGCTAATATTTTATTCTAGAGGGCCTCTGCTTTCAGAAAAATACAATTGTTTGGGGTTTACATTTTAATAGCAAACAATTCAAATTTTAACATGTGTTTAAAAAAAGAAAAAAATGCTCAGGTAGAAAAGTGGTTACAGTGATTAAAGTGCTCTTAGCTATTAAAATGTACCCACTGATGCCAAGTGCAAGTCTTCTATTATGACTGGACAAAAGTTCCCTGGAGGAAATTGCATTGTACTGAAATTGAATTGCGTTCAATGACTAGATGTCATGGAAACCCCACTAAAAATAGCACTTTAAAGCTCCCTACCTGCCAAAAAACAATAACACAATCATTAGTTGTCAGTGATTCTTTAAAGAACATTTTATTTGTATCATCACAGAGTGGTACTGTGGATACAAGGACATATAAAATTGCCATGTCCCGATAAATGTGCAAGACTAAATAGAAGGTGAATGATGGACTTTGTAGGCACCACAATAACAACTTAATGATTAAAATTCAATACATTTTTATTATAAAATATATACAAATTAACGATACTAAACATTTTAACTATTCATAATGCAATGATATTGCCATTAGAATATATGAACACACCACCTATTGAACCAATAGCATTAAAGAGGAAGTAAACCCTGGTGGGTTTTATATCTCTTTATTTCCCTGCAAAGATAAAGCATAATAGGTTACTATGCATCGCATAGTAGCCCATTATGTGTCAATTACCTGAAACCGAAGCCTGCGATGTCACCGCTGTCCCCACTAGCAGCTAGCGTCAATCTTCACCCCTCTTCCTTCCGGGGCCACGAACTCTGGCTCTGTGACTGGCGGGAGTCACGTGACGTCACTCCTGCACATGCATGCGGGAGCCGCCAGTCACGGCATTTCCCCTATTAGAAATGGTACAATGTGCCCTTTCTAAAGTGCGCATGCGCCGTAGATATCGGCGCATGGCTTTTTTGTAAATATCTCCTAAACCGTGGAGGTTTAGGAGATATTTCCAGCACCTAAAGGTAAGCCTTAATATAGGCTTACCTGTAGGTAAAAGTGGTTGTACAGTGTGTACAACCACTTTAAGCTAACTATTCATCAAAAAAAATTATAGATTGCAATCGATTGATATTGTTACATCAAATGTAGCATAAAGAATAGGGGGTGTGCCATTGTTCAGCTCAGCGCTACATGTTGCGCGTGTGAACGCTTCTTTTTTTGATAAATAGCTTAATGCTATTGGTTCAATAGGTGGTGTGTTCACATATTCTAATGGCAATATCATTACATTGTGAATAGTTAATGTTTTTAGTATTGTTCATTTGTATATATTTTGTAATAAAAATGTATTGCATTTTAATAAGTTGTAATTGTGGTGCCTACAAAGTCCATCATTCACCTTCTATTCAGTAATACTTTAAAACCCCCAGACCCACCAACTCCCATCATTGGTAGTTAGTTTCACTTTAACCTCCTTCCCCAGAACAATCCCACATTCATGGCTTGTACACTTTTGAATCAAAATGTTCAAAATATAATTGGCATCTCTTTATGTGATCTATGCATACAAAAAATGTACACAGCATTTTAAGAATGTTTGCAAAGATGCCACTGATTTAAGTGTAATAACGTTACTGTATTTTCCATAAGGTTAACAAAGCAACCCCATCTAGCGTTGGTGATAAACATGGACAGACAAACTAACAAAGTTAACTAACACAATGCTAATAGCTCTCTGCGGTGCTATACAGCTGGTTTAAATTTTTAGGACAAAATAATTCTTCATTAAAAGACTATTTGTTTTTAATAAGAGTATTTAAAGGGGTTGCCAAAGGCTCCCGGTGCCCCAGCAAAGCCTGCGACACCCGGAAGTGAAGTGAGAAAAGATCTGCAGACCTGCACAGTGCTGGATTGAATGAGGTCTCAGCTAAGTAAATGCGGACTGAGTGGGCGATGCTGACACCTAAACATTTTTTACCTTAATGCAAGTAATACATTAACTGCTTGCCGACCGCCGGCTGTCAATTGACGGCCAGGCGGCAGAGCTCTCATTGCTGTAGGGCGTCTTATGACGCCCTCGCTTTCCTGGCCCACCAGGGGGCGATGTCCGCCGGGCACCCGCTATTGCCCGGTAACCGAGCGGGACCGTGGATCTGTGTGTGTAAACACACAGATCCAGGTCCTGTCAGAGGAGAGGAGACCGATGGTGTGTTCTCAGTACAGAAGAACACCATCGGTCTCCTCCCCTTGTGAATCCCCTCCCCCTACAGTTAGAATCACTCTCTAGGAACATAATTAACCCCTCGATCACCCCCTAGTGTTAACCACTTTCCTGCCAGTCACATTTATACAGTAATCAATGCATTTTTATAGCACGGATCGTATAAATGTGAATGGTACCAAAAATGTGTCCAAAGTGTCCGATATGTCCGCCTCAATATCGCAGTCATGATAAAAATCACAGATCACCGCCATTACTAGTAAAAAAATAATAATAATAAAAATGCTGTAAATCTATCCCCTATTTTGTAGACGCTATAACTTTTGCGCAAACCAATCAATATACGCTTTTTGCGATTTTTTTACCAAAAATATGTAGAAGAATACGTATCGGCCTAAACTGAGGAAAAAATTTGTTTAAAAGAAAAAAAAAATGGATATTTATTATAGCAAAAAGTAAAAAATATTGTTTTTTTTGCAAACTTGTCACTCTTCTTTTGTTTACAATGGACGATTTTTCCTCTTAAGTGGGATTTTAAAGGGTGGAAGTCTCAAAAAAAGTATAACAAAAAATATAAAAAATTATCAGAATTTTATTGTATCAAAATTTAAAAGAAAAACATGTGCTAGAATAGAAACAATGGATAAAAGCAACAATGGATGCCAGAATTAACAAATGATGAAAAATACAACCAGGATATACATGACAGGTCGACAGAGCTACACAAAACCCCACAAAGGCTATATCAGCAAGGAGCCAATTGACAGTGCAGGTCCAACGCGTTTCGGGGCTTTATATAAGGATTACGACCTCTTCTTCAGGGGCTAGAGGTAAGGTGTATATCTGTCTGCGAAACATTGTTACAAAAAAAGAGACAAAAAGACACACAATGAAAAACATAATAATGTCAGAAAATCATGCATATATACAACTATTTACATAATCAGATTGTGATGTAATTACAAAAAATGTATCCTAACCATGCTATTGTAGGGTCAATACTGTATGGCATCCACCCCAGACAAGGGGGAAGGGGAGAAGGGTAAGCCACCGGGGCCCAGATCCGAATATCAGCGACGCCGCCACACAACCAGGACCGCCAGCAGATCAGGACCAGACACAGAGGGCGTCACGTCCCTCAGCTGTATTTTAAATTCTCTTTATCAAAATCTCTTTGTCAGCTAAAAACCAAGAAGACAAGGGGAGGATTTATAAGTGTGGGATACACAGGTCCCAGGACAAGATTTTACTATTTTGCTGTATGAGAAGTTCCCCCTAATGGGTTCAAGACGGGGGACTCTAGTAAGTGTAAAGTTGTACCTACCTATTGACGCAGGCTAGGATTATCTAAGCCTTGACTCCTCGGGCGGGTAAACAGCAACTGACAGCACCCCCAGTGTGTAGGATACACTAAGAATCAGCATCAGGAAAAAAAAAAAAAAAAAGGGGGGGGGTTACTCAAATAAATATTTTTCCTGTAAACACACATCCACAGGAGTCCTGTGAACATACCTATTGGTGCATAATGAAGGGTTGATCCCTGTGCTGATTCACACAACAGTGTTGTCTATAGTGGCTGATAGATTTTAGATACCTCGTTCCGGGGGAAAAATGGCAGAAGAGCGTCTATATTCAGCGGCTAGAGTGATATAAACAGGGAAAGTATGTGTCTCAATGGTAAATGAATAAAGGCTCTTAAATGTATCAAAGAGCATAGGTTGTAAAAATATCTTACAACTCCATAAGCCCTATTGGTGCTCAGTGTGTATATGCACACTGCAGCTCCATAATTAGTTTCAAGTAAGCCTTAATTATGGATATAACAAAAAGTGTTAAGTTCTTTACCTTGAGCATATCATAGCAGCTGCACTTTCAGTTCTGTGTCCTCCCAGGGTATGAGCTGACAGTCTTAGTGTGGTTTTAAATAGTATTCCTAATTAGGAGCATATGTGAGACAGCTGACTCCACAGGGAGCAGCGTCATTGCTGACAGGAGGAGCCGCCCCCCGAGTCCCCGGCGCGCAGACCAGCCCCCCCGCCCCACGCACGAGTCCAATCCAAGAGCGGATTATATCACACCCTGGAAGGAAAGCATGACCCGTGCTGGGAGGGGACTGACGTCCGCGTCAGGCACCCGCGGCGCACAGATCGCCATGACAACGGGATAAGCAAATCCCGGTCATGAGCGATCGTCTATACGGAGGCCGAGCATTGCCAGCTAAAAGTGGCAGCTTCGGCCCCCGTGCGCCGAGTGTCAGATCCGAATGCCGACAGGCGAGACCGCATACACAGCGGCGCCCCCAGACCCACATCCCCGACGGCACACACGCCCCCCCAGGCCCCAGGGCAGAGTGGAATAACACAACATTGACCCATGAATAGCCACACATGAAGGACAATAACAGCAAGATGTCAATGCAGACATAACTAGTGGTTGAGAGCATGTATTGCAAAAGGAGGGGAGGAAAAAAAAAAAGGGGGAGAAGGAAAAAAATAATTGAACGCTAATAGTGACATACAAAAAGGATGATGGCTCTTTTCTAACACAGTCCCCATCCGATTGCAAATTATTATTGGCTCACCTTTATCCAATTCCCACTGATTCTACAGGAAAAGGGGGGTATTTACATCGGGGGGGGGGTTCCCACTCAGACCCCCCCGAAGTAAAACCCTCTAGAAAGGGTCTAAAGGACGTGGTATCGTTAAGGCCTGGTGCCCTAGTGGCCTGAAGGTGAAAAATCCACTTTTGTTCTTTTTGCAGAAGGATTTTGTTTCAATCCCCCCCACATAACCCTGGATGGACGCGGTCAAGAATCAGAAAAGACAGTTTGGGAAATACCCCAGAATGAAAATTAGAAACGTGTCTGCCCAGTGGTAAACTGGGATTACACGTTTTCATAGAAATTATATGGCGGTAGGCCCTCCACCAGAATTCCTGGTTTGTTTTACCGACATAATAGCTTGCACAGTCACACATGAGTAAGTATATTACACCAATTGTTTTGCAATTAGCAAAGTGTTTTGGTGTATATTTGCTGCCATCGGGTAGTTTGATATTAGATTTGGTATTCATAAACTAACAGTAAGGGCATCCGCCACAGCGGAAGGTTCTCATGCGTTTGCATGGATCTTGCTTTCCTGTCCCACCCCCCACATATTCGCTCGATACCAAATTGTCCTTAATGGACCTAGCGCGTTTGAACGTAAATGATGGTTTATCTTGTATAAATGGACCGATGGTAGGGTCTAGTTTCAAGACGTGCCAGTAGCGTTCAATGATATTTTTGACAGTTTTATGTTGATTTGAAAATTTAGTAAGTATTCGAATAGGATTCGTTTTTTTCCTGTTTGATACCGTGCCAAAAATAAGGTCATGCCTGGTCTTCTGACAGGCCCGTTTGTATGCCCTCTTAAGGCATTTTTTTGAGTACCCGCGTGTCAGTAACCTCCTCATCAGCAAGTCGGCCTCTCTTTTAAAGACTTCGTCACTGGTGCAGTTACGTCTGACACGCAGGTACTGACTGTAAGGGATTGATTGGATCAGAGGTTGAGGGTGGAAACTTGTGGCGTGTAGAATGGAGTTGCCCGAAGTTGGTTTGCGGAATAATGAACTAAGAAGTGAACCGTCTTGTTGTTTGTGGATTGTAACGTCCAAAAATGTTATGTCCCATTCGTGAAATGTCATGGTGAAGGTTAAATTGAAAGGGTCATTGTTGAGTTCCTGCAGGAATCTCAATAAGTTGTCTGGAGTACCGTCCCATACAATCAGCACGTCGTCAATATATCGACGCCAAAGGACTACATTGTCCATGTATGGGCGTGTGGATTCGGATTGCTTTAACATGGTTTCCCATTCCCCCAGGTACAGGTTGGCATACGATGGGGCACAAGAAGTCCCCATCGCAACCCCCTGTACCTGGAGGAAAAAGCTGCCATTGAACGCAAAGTAATTGTGATTAAGGACAAAGTCCAGGGCATCAATCAGAAAGTTCTTTTTCTTTGCGTCAAGATGGCTGTCGGATGACAGCACATGCCGGATGCATGCCAGCCCTTTGTCGTGGGGTATCGAGCTATAAAGCGCTTCCACATCCAGCGCTACCAGTAATGATTTAGGTGGGACTTGGATATTATTTATGGTTTGCAAGAGATGCAAAATATCTCTCGTGTAGCTGGGTATGTTTAATACGTGTGCTCGTAAATGGCCGTCTATAAATTGACTTAGATTCTCGGTCAGAGAGCCGTTACCAGAAATAATTGGTCTTCCCCATGGTTTATGTAGGTCTTTATGAAGTTTGGGGAGAGCATAGAATGTTGGGGTGCGAGGTTGATTGGTCCTAACATAGTCATATTCTGGTTTACTTAGTACGCCAGTGGCATATGCTTCATCTACCAGTCTGTAGAATTTTTTATTAAATTTATCGATTTTATTAGATGAAATTTTTGAATACCATTGTTGGTTAGATAGTATTTTGTTGCAAATTGCAACATATTGGTCATTATCTAAAATGACTATGTTACCCCCCTTATCCGAAGGTTTTATAATGATGTTAGGATTAGACGCTAATGATTTAAGGGCTTTGCGTTCATCGGGACTCAGATTGAATTGTTTCTTGGAACGGGTGTCGATCTTCCGAATTTCTTTGCATGTTAAATTAACGAAGGCCAGTACATTAGAATTGGTGCCGAGGGCCGGAAATTTGTCTGATTTTTTCTTGAATGATTTTGTCGGGGGTTGGGGGGGATCGGATTGATCAAATCGGCCAAGCAAATGCTCCAGGTCGATTTGGTCAATCAGATCCGGTGGATCATTTTCGTCCAACAGTGATATCAGATTGTCAAGTGCAGTCAGCTCTTGTGATTTAAAGGTGGGTTCCTTGGGTGTTTCTTTGGAATATAGTTGTTTTAAAATAAGTTTACGTGCGAATAACTGAATATCTTTAGTCACCTCAAATTTGTCCAGATCCTGGTCGGGGCAAAAGCTAAGGCCACGGGTCAGGACAGATAACTCAGCCTCACTGAGAGTATATGAGAAAAGATTTACTACGTTAAAGTCATGACTCTCAGTCGGTGGAGATATCTCCATCTGAGAGGCAGAAACGTTCACATTACTGTACTGTCTATTGGATTGACTAAAAAATTGTCTTTTTGTGTACGAGGTTGTTGGGTTCCCCTGGCTCATCGATCAGTCTGGGAGATATTCATTTCTGTGGATACCGGTGCAGAAGACCCATCACCACCTGTTTTACCTGACACCATGTGCGAAATGGAGATACCAGTGCTTGTGTGTAAATCAGTGATACGTTTTTTGGGTTTCTTTTCGTGTGAACCACTGCCTTGCGAGTCCCTCTTGGTTTTTCGTGTTGATTTCCGCCTAAAGGAGCCCTTGGATGAGACAGAGGAAATAGATGAGGTTTCAGAAAGCATATCAGCATTATTAGCATGACGTTTTGTATTTCTATTTGTTGTTACAGTTTTCCAGTTATACGCCTTAGACTCCTGAAACGCCACCCTATCCCTAAAAAACTTTTTATCCTTCTTGATCAGGATCTCTTTGTTATAGTGTTCGAGATGTTCATTCAAATTTCTATCATATTGTTCAAACAGGGCGTGATCTTTAAAGCCTATTAGTTGTTTGTTAAGGCGTTCCAATTCTTTCTCTATGTCAATCAATTTGCGCTGGTATTCGTCTATTAGTAAAGACATCATACCTGTTGAACATTTTGAGAGATTTTTTTCCCATTCTTTTTTAAAATTAACACTCATGTCTTCAAGAGTGGGAAAAATTTGAATGCGTAACCCGAGAGGGTTCATCTCATTTCTAATATATTGTTTGAACGAGTGAATATGCCAATGATAGGAAGATTTTTTCTCTAGAACCTTTCTAAGATTCGAGAACAATGATGACAATTCAGTGTCTCTCTGCTCTCTTTGTACAAAGTTCCTATACAGTCCTGACATCGTAGAGTCCCAATTTGAACTAGCGTAGTTTGTCATAATTGTGATAGAAGTGCAAATCAATAAATTTAAAGTGTTCACAAAAATGTTATTAATTAATATTGTATTTTTCCAGAAAGTTACTGTCACCCGGGGTGAGGAAAGGGTATCTACTACCCAAAGTTACATAGAAACTGGTGGTGACAAGAGCTTAATGGAATGAGACAACCAACCCGCATCCCTTTATACATATACAATGGACGATTTTTCCTCTTTTTTTTTTTTTTCCTGATGCTGATTCTTAGTATATCCTACACACTGGGGGTGCTGTCAGTTGCTGTTTACCCGCCCGAGGAGTCAAGGCTTAGATAATCCTAGCCTGCGTCAATAGGTAGGTACAACTTTACACTTACTAGAGTCCCCCGTCTTGAACCCATTAGGGGGAACTTCTCATACAGCAAAATAGTAAAATCTTGTCCTGGGACCTGTGTATCCCACACTTATAAATCCTCCCCTTGTCTTCTTGGTTTTTAGCTGACAAAGAGATTTTGATAAAGAGAATTTAAAATACAGCTGAGGGACGTGACGCCCTCTGTGTCTGGTCCTGATCTGCTGGCGGTCCTGGTTGTGTGGCGGCGTCGCTGATATTCGGATCTGGGCCCCGGTGGCTTACCGTTCTCCCCTTCCCCCTTGTCTGGGGTGGATGCCATACAGTATTGACCCTGCAATAGCATGGTTAGGATACATTTTTTGTAATTACATCACAATCTGATTATGTAAATAGTTGTATATATGCATGATTTTCTGACATTAATATGTTTTTCATTGTGTGTCTTTTTGTCTCTTTTTTTGTAACAATGTTTCGCAGACAGATATACACCTTACCTCTAGACCCTGAAGAAGAGGTCGTAATCCTTATATAAAGCCTCGAAACGCGTTGGACCTGCACTGTCAATTGGCTCCTTGCTGATATAGCCTTTGTGGGGTTTTGTGTAGCTCTGTCGACCTGTCATGTATATCCTGGTTGTATTTTTCATCATTTGTTAATTCTGGCATCCATTGTTGCTTTTATCCATTGTTTCTATATTAGCACATGTTTTTCTTTTAAATTTTGATACAATAAAATTCTGATAATTTTTTATATTTTTTGTTATACTTTTTTTGAGACTTCCACCCTTTAAAATCCCACTTAAGAGGAAAAATCGTCCATTGTATATGTATAAAGGGATGCGGGTTGGTTGTCTCATTCCATTAAGCTCTTGTCACCACCAGTTTCTCTTCTTTTGTTTATAGCGCAAAAAATAAAAACCGCAGAGGTGATCAAATACCACCAAAAGAAAGCTCTATTTGTGGGGAAAAAATGATAACAATTTCATTTGGGTACAGTGTTGCATGACCGCACAATTGTCATTCAAAATGTGACAGCGCTGAAAGCTGAAAAATGGCTTGGGCAGGAAGGGGGTGAAAACGCACTGTATTGAGGTGGTTAAGGTAAAAAATGTTTAGACTTTATAACCACTTTAACCTTAAACCATTATGATGGCCTGAGGAAAGCTGGCCACACATGACATAATCTTTGTGTGCAATCAGACTGTAATCTATATGGCCAGTTTAACTACTTGCCGCCCACCATATAGCAATATGACGTCGGCAAAGTGGTTGCGATATCCTGACTGGACGTCATATGACGTCACCAGGATGTCAAGCCGCTGCGTGCCCCGGGGGGCGCGCACTGTGGCGATCGTTGTTGCTCTGATCTAGGTAGTCTCTGACAGAGACTCTTTACCACATGATCAGCCGTGTCCAATCACGGCTGATCACGATGTAAACAGGAAGAGCTGTTGATCGGCTTTTCCTCAATCGCATCTGACAGACGCTAGTAGAGGAGAGCCAATCGGCTGATCTCCTGACAGGGGGGGGTCTGTGCTGATTGTTTATCAGCGCAGCCGACCCACGGATGCCCACACTGGACCACCAGGTATGCCACCCTAGACCACCAGGGAAATGCCAATCAGTGCCCAGGAAGATGCCAATAAGTGCCATTGAAAAATGCCTGCCAGTGCCAGTGATGCCTATCAGTGAAATCCCGTACCAGTGCCAGCCATCAGTGTCCATCAATGCCCATCAGTGCCGCCTTTCAGTGCCATCAGTGCTGCCTATCAGCGCCCAGCAGTGCCGTCTATCAGTGCCACCCATAAGTATCCGTCAGTGCAGCCTTTCAGTGCCCATCAGTTTCGCCTATCAGGGCCCATCAGAGCCCACCAGTGCCACCTATGAGTGCCTATTAGTTCCGCCTATCAATGCCCATCAGTGCCACATATCAGTGCCACCTATCAGTGCTGCCTATCAGTGCCCATCAGTGCCGCCTATTAGTGCCCATCGTCAGTGCCCATCAGTGCTCCCTCATCGGTGCCATCTGATTGGTGCCACCTCATCAGTGCCGCCTTATCAGTGCCCATCAGTGCAGCTTATCAGTGCCCATCAGTGAAGGAGAAAACGTACTTATTTACCAAATTTTTTAACATAAACAAAGAAAAATGTTTTTTTTATTACAAAATTTTTGGTCTTTTTTTATTCATTTAGCAAAAAAAAAAAAAAAAAAACGCGGAGGTGATCAAATACCACTAAAAGAAAGCTCTATTTGTGGGAACAAAATGATAAAAATTTAGTTTGGGTACAGTGTAGCATGACCGTGCAATTGTCATTTAAAAAGTGACCACACTGAAAGCTGAAAATTGGCCTGGGCAGGAAGGTGCGAAAGTGCCCTGTATTGAAGTGGTTAAGATGCACTTAGTTACAAACATGGTTCTTAGTATCTTCAGACATAAAAACCATTAAGAATATAGCTTGGATGAAATAAGGCTATGCATTTTCAAACTCAATATAGATACATGTAAAATGGTGCTACATGCATTAAAATAAATGTTTTACACTTGCAAGAATGGTTTGCTTTACATAGTTTCTAATTGTGCTGCCATATATGATAATCAGCAGTCACAACTATTCAGTGCCAGACACTTAAAGAAGTAAAATCCTTAAAGGGCTGACCAATAACCCAAATAAAACATGAAGTGTTGCTTCTAGAGGGTTGCATACATGATAATATCTCCGCAGGGAGAGAAGATCGCAGTGAAGAGATAAGGCTTTTAGCCATATGTAGAAAAATGTAAATGTAAAGGGCTGCTGCAGATAAAGGAACAGAACACAACAAATAAAACAAAAGTCTTTCCTCCTGAGCTGTCAGTTTTTTGTTTTTTTTTCTTGTTCAGCCCTGCTGGGTGGAGCGGGAAAAAAAAAAAAAAAAACTTATACTGTGTACTAGACTTTATCTGTACATTTTTAAGTCTTTAAAAGCAGTTGTAGCAGTTTCAAGTATTTAAGTATGTTTTCACCATGTCAGAAAATGGTAAGTTGCTGCCACATCCGGGGTACCGGAATCTTTTTCGGAGTTTGGAGAGTACTACTATACAATTTGCGTACTTGTTATATTTACGCCATGTTATGCTTTATCTGTTTTTTGTCATATTATGGTTTTAATTGAGCATCACATGTGTGAGTGATCTAATTTTATATTCATCAATAAACACTCTTTTATTCTACTTCAGTGGTGTTGCCACCTTAAAAATTCCATCCAGGGGGGTTCTCTCTTTATTTCCATTTTCAAGTATTTGACTATGATGTTTTCATAGCCCTTACTTTCCAAACTCTAGCTGTTGTATCAAACTGTGGTCAGTTGAAAATTAAATTATTTAAAGTGGAACTTCACTCTCCCAATCAACATTGAACATTTTTAATCCTTATGCTGCTAGCAATAGTAAACAGATAGGAAAGTATATCATACTTACCTGTTTTAAACCTTTTCTTTTTTTTCTTTTCTTCAGTTACTTCCTGGTTTCCAGGCCTAGACAAATTATGTTATACATCCCAGGAGTCTTCAGAAGGGAAGGAGAGGAGGAGGGTTTTTCTTAACTAAGCACAACCTCCTGCCTGCATGCTTGAGCTAAAGGCAGGTAGATTCTTAGAATTAACCACTTGACCACTGGGCACTTAAACCCCCTTCCTAACCAGACCAATTTTCAGCTTTCGGTGCTCTCACACTTTGAATGACAATTACATACAATACTTTACCCATATGAAATTTTTGTCCTTTTTTTCACACAAATAGAGCTTTTTTTTGGTGGTATTTAGTCACCGTTGGGTTTTTTATTTTTTGCGCTATAAAAGAAAAAAGACTGAAAATTTGGTAAAAAAATGAATTTTTCTTTGTTTCTGTTATAAAATTTAGCAAATTAGTAATTTTTCTTTGGAAATTTTGGCCAAAATTTATACTGCTACATATCTTTGGTAAAAATAAGTACAACTTGGTGTATATTATTTGGTCTTTGTGAATGTTAGAGAGTCCAAAAGCTATGGTGCCAATATCTGAAAATTGATCACACCTGAAGTACTGACGGCCTATCAAATTTCTTGAGACCCTAACATGCCAGAAAAGTACAAATACCCCCCAAATGACCCCTTTTTGGAAATAAGACATTCCAAGGTATTTGAAAAGATGCATGGTGAGTTTTTTTGAAATTGTCATCTTTTCCCACAATTCTTTGCAAAATCAAGATTTTTTTTTTTCTTTTTTTTTTTTTTCACAAAATTGTCATATTAGAAGGTTATTTCTCACACACAGCATATGCATACAACAAATTACACCCCAAAACACATTCTACTATTACTCCCGAGTATGGCGATACCACATGTGTGAGACTTTTACACAGCGTGGCCACATACAGAGGCCCAACATGCAGGGGAGCACCTTCAGGCGTTCTGGAGCACCCAGGCCAATTCTGACATTTCTCTCCTACATGTAAAAATCATCATATATTTGCTAGAAAATTACATAGAACCCCAAAACATTATATATATTTTTTTAGCAAAGACCCTAGAGAATACAATGGCGGTTGTTGCAACTTTTTATCTCACACGGTATTTGCGCAGCAATTTTTCGAACGCGTTTTTTGGGGAAAAAAAACAGTTTTGTGCTTTAAAAAAAAACAAAACAGTAAAGTTAGCCCAATGTTTTTGCATAATGTGAAAGATGAAGTTACGCCGAGTAAATAGATACCTAACATGTCACCCTTCAAAATTGCACACGCTCGTGGAATGGTGCCAAACGTCGCTACTTAAAAATCTCCATAGGTGACGCTTTAAAATTTTTTACTGGTTACATGTTTTGAGTTACAGAGGAGGTCTAGGGCCAAAATTATTGCTCTCGCTCCAATGTTCGCAGTGATACCTCATATGTGTGGTTTGAACACTGTTTTCATATGTGGGCGGGACTTACGTAAGTGTTCGCTTCTGCATGTGAGCACACGGACAGGGGCACTTTAAATTTTTTTTTTTTTTTTTATTGTTTATTTTACTTTATTTATTTTAGTTTGACACTTTTTTCCCCCAAAAAATTTTTTTGATCACTTTTATTTCTATTACAAGGAATGTAAACATCCTTGTAATAGGAATATGGCATGACAGGTCCTCTTTACAGTGAGATATGGGGTCAATAAGACCCCACATCTCACCTCTAGGCTGGGAAGCCTGAAAAAAAACAAAAAAAAAAACGATCTTGGCTTCGATCTAGCGGTGAGTCGGTAGAAGCACCGGAGGGTGGCGGGAAGGGGGGGGGCGTCCCCTCTCGCCTCCCATAAGAACGATCAAGCAGTGGAACAGCTGCTATGATCATTCTTATGGTGTAGGAAATCGCCGGCTGAAAAAGCTGATATCTGAATGATGCCTGTAGCTGCAACCATCATTCAGATATCCCCGCTCAAAGTCAAGGACGTCATATGACTGTGGGCGGGAACTGGTTAAAAATTGCAGAGTATTGCAGAGTATTGCAGGGTATATTGCAGGGTAGTGCCGGGTATATTGCAGAGTAGTGCCGGGTATATTGCAGAGTAGTGCGGGGTATTATGCAGAGTATTGCAGGGTATTATGCAGGCTATTATGCAGAGTATTGCAGGCTATTATGCAGAGTATTGCAGGCTATTATGCAGAGTATTGCAGGCTATTATGCAGAGTATTGCAGGGTATTATGCAGAGTATTATGCAGAGTATTATGCAGAGTATTATGCAGAGTATTGCAGGGTATTATGCAGAGTATTGCAGGGTATTATGCAGAGTATTATGCAGAGTATTATGCAGAGTATTGCAGGGTATTATGCAGAGTATTGCAGGGTATTATGCAGAGTATTATGCAGAGTATTATGCAGAGTATTGCAGGGTATTATGCAGAGTATTGCAGGGTATTATGCAGAGTATTATGCAGAGTATTATGCAGAGTATTGCGGGGTATTATGCAGAGTATTGCAGGGTATTATGCAGAGTATTGCAGGGTATTATGCAGAGTATTGCAGGGCATTATGCAGAGTATTATGCAGAGTATTATGCAGAGTATTGCAGGGTATTATGCAGAGTATTGCAGGGTATTATGCAGAGTATTGCAGGCTATTATGCAGAGTATTGCAGGGTATTATGCAGAGTATTATGCAGAGTATTGCAGGGTATTATGCAGAGTATTGCAGGGTATTATGCAGAGTATTATGCAGAGTATTGCAGGGTATTATGCAGAGTATTGCAGGGTATTATGCAGAGTATTATGCAGAGTATTATGCAGAGTATTATGCAGAGTATTGCAGGGTATTATGCAGAGTATTGCAGGGTATTATGTAGAGTATTGCAGGGTATTATGCAGAGTATTATGCAGAGTATTATGCAGAGTATTATGCAGAGTATTGCAGGGATGGCTGAGCATGGAGGGATGGATGGATGTGACAGCAATTGTCACTGAGCACCGCTGTGGGCACTACACATGCAGCCCACAGCGGTGCTGCCATCCGATCCCTCCCCCTCTTCTCTCACACTGTACCGATCGGTACACAGAGGGGAGGGATGAACCGGCGTCATGACATGACGCCGGTCTGTTGACATGTGATCGCTCCGTCATTTGACCCGGCGGTCACGGAAGTTCTCGGGTGCGCGCCCCAGGGGGCGCGCGAGAGCAGTATTCTGGGAGGACGTCCATGGACGTCCACCCAGAACTAGCCGACCGCGCTGCAGACGTCTTTCGACTATGGCCCGGTCGGCAAGTGGTTAAATGTTTCATGAATCATCTGCCATTAGTCAAGATGGCCAACACCAGAAATGTTAGGGGTGTTTTTCAAAGTAATTTCTCAACAAAATAAAGCATGGAGACATGGATGGATGGGGGAGTTTGATTTAAATATTAAAAATGAATTAAATAGCATTTTTGGTTTGTGGTGCTCAGATACAGTGTAGTTTCACTTTAAAGTGGAGTTCCACCCAAAAAAAAAAAAAAAATCATTAATGTGCATGAAAAAAAAATAAAAAAAGCATTTGGAGAAATGTTATTTTTACTCACCTCTTTAATGCCTGTTGCTAAGGGGTCCCTCGTAATCTGCCTCCTTCAGCGCCTGGGCTCCTGACGTCACTTCCCTCGGCACAGGAAGGGAGATCAGCTCTCCCTTCTCCCTCTAGGCAATCATCTGGGACATGTGACATCGCTGGACCCTGGGACAGGTAAGTGTCCGATTATTAAAAGTCAGCAGCTGCAGTATTTGTAGCTGCTGACTTTTAATTTTTTTTAGTGGGAAATTTGATAAAGCTTGCCTTATTTTTCTACAAAAAACTAGGGTACATGTATTAAAAGAGCCCTCAATTCCCTTAAAGGAGGAAATTGGGGGGCAGGGGCATACCCAGAGCATTTGGCACCCAGGGCGGATCCTATATGTGGCACCCTTCAACTTTACAATGTAAAAACACCCCACTGTGCCCCCTACATACCACTGCACCCCCAATATCTCTTTGTCACTACTGTGTACCCCCTCTCCACAACTGCACCTCTGGACCCTTTTACATTACACAGCCCCCCGTAGCTTTGGACCTCCCCCCCACAGGTCTGGACCCCTGTACATTACACAGCCCCCCCACACTATCTCTGGATCCCTGCACAATACACAGTCCCCCCACTCCAGCCCTGAACCCCTGCACATTGCACAGCCCCCCCACACTATCTATGGATCCCTGCACATTACACAGCCCCCCCACCCCAGCTCTGGACCCCTGCACATTACACAGCCCCCCCAGCCCCCAGCTCGGGACCCCTGCCCATTACAAACAGCCCCCCAGCTCGGGACCCCTGCACATTACACATTGCCCTATCTACCTTACTAGGGCATACATGCAGAGCTGGAGATACAGCAACACAGAACAGAGGGTGGGAACTGCTGAAGTTAATTTTTCATATTAACAAGCTAATGATTGGTTGCTAGGACCACCTAGCAACCAATCACCTGCTCGTTAACTTGAAAAGTTAAGTCCAGCAGTTGCCGCCCGTCCTCTATTCAGCGCTGCTCACTGTCTCTCTCCCCTGGATGTGAGCGGCGCAGAGTGAATCCGGAGGCCGGCCCTGGGTGTCAGTCACCCGGGTAAGGTCTGCACACAGCCACCCCGGCACCCTGTCACAGCTGACATCTCCCTGCCCTGACTGTCGCAGTGCCGCCGCTGCTGCCTGTGCCCGGCGCCCCACTGTCACTGCTTCACCCGCAGAGGCTGACACCCCCCTTTGTGTGGCAGCTGGGCCCGCCTCCCCAGTTGGTACGCCACTGTTGGGGGGTAACTATAGCTCTTTAAATATCCTAATCTGCATCTCAAGGGAATATAGAAGACCCAAATGTACAGTATTTCCCCCATTGTAAAAGCTTTTCCGTCTTCTAAGCTATAGAATTACAATACGCTCGATTGGCGCACCAGGCATAAGGCTCTATTCACACCTATGCAGTTTGCTTTTGCGCATTTCTGCAATGGTTTTTGTTGTGCTTTTTGCATTTTACCACTTTTTTTATGTTTTTTTGGGGGGCAAATTTGTTGTCAGGCAGATTAAAAAGGCAAAAAGCAAAACTGCAGAAAAACGCGGTAAAAATGCACTACGTGCTTTTCTGCAACTCCTCCACTGAAGTCTATTGAACCAACTGTTAGAGATACATTGATTTCTCCCTAAGTTTGGCCTTGTTGTACTTTTCTCTTCTACCACTAGGTGGCGGGGCACTTGGTGGTACTAGATATGAGAAGGATTACTCAAGGTCAGGATTGGGTATATGGGGTATCTCAGACAATGGGCAGGGGTTTTGCTGAATCCCTTGGCCTGCTGGGAGAGCCTATATATTTGGGTGGAGTCAGGTGATCTATGTTCTGTGCCACCCGTACTGCTGTCACGGTGGACGCGTGTCATCTGCCCCGGGCTGCTAGACCAGAGATTGAGCCTATCCCGGGGGCATCTGGCTGCCAGGCTGTGAGGGCCTATCCAGAAGTAAAAGGGCAGCGCAGGGTTGGGACTGCGCCTTGCAGTCCGACCAAAAGTGATGGTTCTGTCGGCCGGAGAACCTGTTGTGATCAGAGGTAGAAGGGAAGTTGTCGCCACTAAGGGACCAACCACCTTTACCAGGGACCACAGTGAGTAACTGAAGCAAGTACCAGAGCAGTATTCTCACTGAATGGGCAGGGTGGAGAACTGGGAAGCTTCAGCCTGTGATCAAGTCATGGACCCAACCAGCAGAGGTGATGCTTGCAGAGCAGCCTAGTGTGTCAAGCTAGGGAACAAGCCGGTCAGCAGAGGTGAAACTTGAAGGTATCCAAAGTGCCAAGCTAGGGACCCAGCAGGGAAGCGTGGGTGATAATTGAGGGAGATACCACTGCAAAAGCCTTGAGGAGCTCACGGGATTCAGAGTTAGTGAATCAGAAGGTCTGATGAGAGACCAGAAGCTCAAAGGGCTGAAGAACTACAAGTAGAAGTTGTAATAAAGCTGAGAGAACTGTTACATTTAAATTAGGAACTGTTAAGTACTGTAGCCATAGGGGAGAGCAAACCTGCACGTGCAGAAATGGCACCTTGCTGGGGCCTTTCCCTGTACGGCTGTCCTTCTATTGAAGCCTCAGAGTCTTCCTATTGTCCTGGCCCCAACCCTCTTCCCCTTGCAAAATATAAAAGGACTGTTAAAAGAAAAAAAAAACTCTTCTGCATCCAAGAAGTGTCTGGTGCCCAATGACTTTTACCACATTTGCACCCACTATGCCTCAACTACATATTGAAGGATGTCAGTGGTCTGTGGCCTCAAAGGTTATCATTAAACTGGAAGTGGTTAGAGATTCTGCTACACAAGAAAGCAAAAAGAAGCACCATGTTGTGTTTAAAAAAGTCCCTGACCCTTTCCAAAAATGCAGAGGCACAAGAATGCATTGATGTAAACGTGTTCCCATGGAACCCATGTCCTGCGTTTCTGCAAAAAGCATGAAAAAATGCATTGGTGTATATGGAGCCTAATGTCCTATACACACGATAGGATTTTCTGACAACAAAATCCATGTTTGTTTCCGACGGATGTTGGCTCAAACTTGTCTTGCATACATACAGTCACACAAAGTTGGTCGGAAATTCCGAACGTCAAGAACGCAGTGACGTACAACACATTCGACGATGCAAGAAAAATGAAGTTCAATAGCCAGTGCTGCTCTTCTGGTTGATTCCGAGCATGCGTGGAACTTTGTGCGTCGGAACTGTGTACACATGATTGGAATTTCCGACAACGGATTTTGTTGTTGGAAAATTTGAGAACCAGCTCTCAAATTTTGTGTGATGGAAATTCAGATGGAAAATGTCCGATGGAGCCTACACACAGTCAGAATTTCCGACAAGTTCCTATCAAACATTTTCCGTCGGAAAATCCTATAGTGTGTATGGGGCATTAGAAGGGATGACCTGCAAAGAATGGATGTGAAGATGTCTGGAGTTGCCTTCTATAGAAGAGGTAGTAAAATAAAAAGAAGCAGCAGCAAAAAGAGGCAAAAGAGTCAAAATAAAGAGAATGACAGAATAATAAAAAAGGGAAGACAGCCAAACAAAAACCATGGCTGGTGCATCAAGAGGGTAGGAAGAAGAAAAAGAGATTATTTTCTATTTCTGCCTAGGGTTGAATATAGGTGGTGAACCAACCAAATATCTCCCATCAGACAACCAGTAAATTACCTTTGGAGAGGCATATTAAGATACCTGCCTTATCCAGGGGTCTCCATAGGTGATCAGAGATGCTGAGCATTGCTAAAGGGGAGCGTAGGGGCTAACAGATGCTGGCAGATATGCCTACTCTTTCAATCAAGATGTCAAGGAATTTTCTGCTGCAGCTATCCAGGTTAAGGATAGCCTGCAATTGTTCAACACTTGCAATCAGTCTTCTCTCTCCATGAATCTGCAGTGTAGAAACAAGGCTTTTAGCTGCTTGTAGAACAAATTAGGTTAATCTAAGGCAGAAGATAAAAGAACAGAACAGGAAGGTTAACATGAATGACTTTTCCTTAGGAGTATTTTTTATAAGCATGTAAAAACAGATGTGACAATTTCCTGTACTTGATTAAAATTATTTCCTATGTACAAATTCCAACAGAGTCCATTCTTTTCCTTTTCAAATTCTACCTGCAGTGCATAGTCTGGTGAAAATGAAATAATTGTACCCAATTATGGACATACAAAAGGCCCACCTTATGAAAGTATTATAATAAAGAAATGATAAAGCATGTATTTTTGTTCCACACAGCACCTAATTAGAATTCCCAGAAACAGACAAACATATAAACAGATTTTTAGATGATCATTGCAGTCCAGATGATCCCCACCATAGGAATATGGCAGCCCCCAAGTGAGTTCCCACTCTAGTAGTTCTTTATTTAGTGTGTCCATCACTGGAGTCATAACAGGGGATGAAAGACTTCATCTTTTATATTGAGGGAAAGTTCTTTGATATATGTCTGCCCAGGTTTTTTTTTTGTTTTTTGTTTTTTTTACTTTTGGAGCTTGTGTGATGTGAAGGCAGTGATGCCAATATGCTGAAAAAGGTGCATCACATTGTAACCTTTTTTTTTTGTTAGAACGTCATTAAAATGTCTAGGTATGACTTGCTGCTTTATATGTACAAAACGATTCTGCGCTGCCCTATATGAAACAAAAGCAGCTAACACAACCAACAAGGCATGGACAAGAGAAAAAAACAAAACAAGTGTAGCGCTAATGAAATGAATATCCAATATGTAAAAACTTTGAAAGTTCCCAAAGATAAGCAAAAAAGGCAAAAAAGCATCAATATGAGAAGTCCTTCAAGAGACTGAAACTTCAAGGGGACATCTATGATGAAAATAAACACACCACCATCTGAAGATGAAGAGGCTTACCAGATGGGATGGACCCAAAGGGCATACGCCAAGTTGGGTCAGATAGGCTTGGGTGGTGAGTGACTCGAGACGACCTGGGAAGATGATACTTGTGGATGAACCGGCTTGTTACTGAATCCCTTTAAATGGTGGGTGTCCAAACCAGGGGGGGGGATGTAGATGAAGCAAGCCAGATGGTATCGTATCCCTCAGAATCGAGTTTAGAAGAGCCAAACGATGATGTAGACAAGTGGAAAAAGAAGGAATGGCCACATAGTGTGAATCCGTAAAAAATATATGTAATTTATTAAAAAAGATGTACACTCACATGTAAATCCAGGTAAAACAGATAAAACAGCGCTGAGAAAAGAAGTGGCAACAGTGGGGTCCTGCCCAACGCGTTTCGTCTTCATAGACGTCGTCTGGGGGCCCAGACGACATCTATGAAGACGAAACGCGTCGGCCAGGACCCCAGGGGGGCGATGTAGATGAAGCAAGCCAGATGGTATTGTATCCCTCAGAATCGTATCCCTCGATTCTGAGGGATACGATACCATCTGGCTTGCTTCATCTACATCGCCCCCCTGGTTTGGACACCCACCATTTAAAGGGATTCAGTAACAAGCCGGTTCATCCACAAGTATCATCTTCCCAGGTCGTCTCGAGTCACTCACCACCCAAGCCTATCTGACCCAACTTGGCGTATGCCCTTTGGGTCCATCCCATCTGGTAAGCCTCTTCATCTTCAGATGGTGGTGTGTTTATTTTCATCATAGATGTCCCCTTGAAGTTTCAGTCTCTTGAAGGACTTCTCATATTGATGCTTTTTTGCCTTTTTTGCTTATCTTTGGGAACTTTCACAGTTTTTACATATTGGATATTCATTTCATTAGCGCTACACTTGTTTTGTTTTTTTCTCATGACTTGCTGCTTTAGTCTGAACCCATGTTGTTACCAAATTTTGCTTGTTGTGGGGTGAACCTTAGATTACAGCTGTTAATACAGCTGCAGCTTAATTCTTCAGCTTTCTGCTCAAGTCATCTGGCTGTTAAGGAGCCAGTTGCTGTCACTGTCCTAACAACCAGTGAAACATCCCTGACTTGCCCATTCAGCTGTCAGCCAGGGATTTCTGGCTGACAGGTGAGTATAAACAAAGGGGTAGTGTAAAAAAAGCCTGAGATACCCGAAATTCATACCAGATCCTTATTTGAGCATTCAGTCTGCAGGCCAGGAAAGGGAAAGAATGAGCAAGCACCCTCCTCCATGAACAATACCAGGACACATCCTAAACATGGGGCGGGCCCCTTGCCAGGGGGACCATCCTGGCAAATAACCTTGTTCCTATGTTGATGAAAACTAGGGCCTCTTCTGTACAACCATGGCCTGATAGTTGTTGGGGTCTGGAAGTGGGGGTCTTATCAGAAACTGGTAGCTATTCTTAAAACATTAGGGTAACTCGAGATAATACCCCACTCTTCTTATTTACTAATTTTCCTTCTAAAAGGAAATTAATAAATAAACACTAGGGATGGGCCCAATGTTCAAGTCGAATGTAAGTTGACTCGACCATCGGGTGTTCGTTTGTTTGCCCACCGCCGAGCACACCATAATGCACTGCGAGAAAAAAAAACGACAGGAAAAAATTGGGGACAAAACGGCGTGGGGGGACCCTTTGGGTCTGGTATGTATTTTAACCACTTCCCTACCGACACATTGTAAAATGACGCCAGCAGGAACACTCCATCCCTCCTGCAGCCCATCAGAGTACCTGAGTACCTATCTGCGGCCCATGCCTCATAGAATATACGCTGGGGTTTTCTTTCCAAAACTGGGTCATTTTGTGGCTAAATCCACTGTCCTGATGCTCCAGGACCTTCAAAAGTGTAATAGATAGGAATGAAATTAGATGTGTAATTTATGTTCCTAGAAGGCCTGATGGTGCTCTCTGCATGTTGGGCCTCTCTATGTGGCCAGGCTGTGAAAAAGTCTCACACATGTGGTATCGCCATACTCAGGAGGAGTAGCAGAATGTATTTTGGGGTGTAATTGGAAGTGTGCATATGCTGTGTGTGAGAAATAACTTGTTATTATGACAATTTTGTGTAAAAAAAATAATTAATTTCTTATTTTCCTAAGAACTGTGGGAAAAAAATTACAACTTAAAAAAAACTCACCATGCCTTTTACTAAATACCTTGGACAGCCTACTTTCCAAAAAGGGGTCATTTGTAGTGGCATTTGTACTGTCCTGACATTTCGGGACCTCAAGAAATTAGATTGATTTGATTAAATTGATTAGGCCGTCAGTACATCAGGTGTGATCAAATTTTTATGATGGTCATTTTTTAAAAAAGATATGTAGCAGTATAAATTTTGTCCCAAATTTATGAACAGAAATTACTTATTTGCTAAATTTTATAATAGAAACCAAAAAAGTGTTCTTCTTTTTTGAAATCTTTGCTCTTTTTTTAAAATTATATCGCAAAAAATAAAAAACCCAGTGGTGATTAACCACTTAAGCCCTGCGGCACTGCGTCGCTTTAACTGACAATTGCGCAGTCGTGCGACGCTGTACCCCAACAAAATTGACAGTATTTTTTCCCACAAATAGAGCTGTCTTTTGGTTGTATTTGATCACATCTGCGGTTTTTATTTTTTGTGCCATAAACAAAAAAAAAAGCGACAATTTTAGCTATAATAAATATCCCCCCAAGAATTTTTTTTTTTTTAATTTCTTCCTCAGTTTAGGCCACTGGGCGCCTTTAGACTGATAAGGTGAATGTATACCTAAGCGCAACGCATTTTTCCATTCACATTTAAACGCACGGCTATGAATACGTGACCTGCGGTTGCGGCTGGGTATTTGTACATATTTTTTGTTTTTATATTTTTTGTTTTTGCAGTAAGGCATAGGGTTATTGTGGCTCGCAAGACTTCTTCTCTCTTTTCTAAAAAAAACACTGATTACTGTATACATGTCATTGGCAGGGAAGGCGTTAACACTAGGGGAAGATCAAGGGGTTAAATGTGTTACCTAGGGAGTGTTTCTAACTGTGGGGGGATGGGACTGCCTGGGGGAGGAGACTGATCATTGTTCCTAAGCATTAGGAACAACTAATCAGTCTCCTCACCCTTGACATAACAGAGATCTATTTACATTGACAGACAACTGTTCTGTCTCTCTCAGGAGCGATCTCGGGTGCCCGGCGGACATCGCGATTGCCAGGCACCCGCACAACTTTGTCATCACACTGCAGGCATGCTCGCGCCCCCTAGTGCTCTTAAAGCAGCAGATGTACAGCTACCGCGGCTTGCCCAGGGGAGCCAACCTGCCGCAGTGTAACTGCGGCGGCTGTTCGGGAGCCAGTTAAATACCACCAAAAGAAAGCTTTATTTGTGGGAAAAAAATTATAACAATTTGGGTACAGTGTTGCATGACTGAGTAATTGTCATCCAAATGCCCTGTACACACGATAGGCTCTTCCGACAACAAAATCCATGTTTTTTTCCGACGGATGTTGGCTCAAACTTGTCTTGCATACACACGGTCACACAAAGTTGGTCGGAAATTCCGAACGTCAAGAATGCGGTGAAGTACAACACGTACGACGAGCCGAGAAAAATGAAGTTCAATAGCCAGTGCTGCTCTTCTGCTTGATTCCGAGCATGCGTGGAATTTCGGAATTCCGATCAGAGGTTCCGACAACGGATTTTGTTGTCGGAAAATTTGAGAACCAGCTGTCAAATTTTGTGTGACAGAAATTCCGATGGAAAATGTCCGATGGAGCCTACACATGGTCGGAATTCCCGACAACAAGCTCCTATCAAACATTTTCCGTCTGAAAATCCTATCGTGTGTATGGGGCAAAAGTGTGAGAGCACTGAAAGTTGAAAATTGGTCTGGGCCAGAAGGGGGTGAAAGTGCCCTGTATTGAAGTGGTTAAGGGGAACCCTATGACCGAATTAAAACAAAAACAGTGTCTCCCTGAAAATCCATATCAGGCCCTTTGGGTCTGGTATAGATTTTTAGAGGAACTCCACAGCCTCTTCCCAACAACCCTGGGCTGAAGCAAGGGGGCCCCCAGATCCCATGCCACCCCCTATGTGAATGGGTATCGGTAAGATTGTACCCCTACTCATTCACCAAAAAAGTGTCAAAAAGTAAAAATCACAAGAAACAGTTTTTGACAAATCCTTTATCAAAAAAAAGTGTAATTCAATGTAAATCCACAGTCAATCATGCTGCCCGATGGACCTGAAAAATAGAAAAAAATGTAAGACACTTATGCCCCCTGGGAGGCTACCCACTGTATGTGCTCTCTTTGCTTTGACAGGTCTTATATAGGCAAGGGGCAGGGCCACCCGGTTAAATCACCTGGTGACCCCACCCCCTTCTGACGTCAGGGTACATATGGCGGGTAGCCTCCCAGGGGGTGGAAGCGTCTTCAATTTTTTTCTATTTTTCAGGTCTATCGGGCCACGTGATTGACAGTGGATTTACATTGAGGGAAACTTTTTTATTTTTATTTTTTTAATAAAGGATTTGTTAAAAACTGTCTCTTGTGGTTTTTACTTTTTGACACTTTTTTGGTGAATGGGTAGGGGTACGATGTACCTGATATCAATTCACATAGGGGGGGCCAGGATCTGGGGGCCCCCTTGTATAAGGGGGCTTCCAGATTCAGATAAGCCAACCAACCCGCAGACCCCGGCAACCACAGCCCAGGGTTGTCGGGAAGAGGCCCTTGACCCCAACAACATGGGAACAAGGTGCTTTGGGGTGCAGGGCACAGAGCCTCCCCTGCCCCAAAGCACCCACTCCCCCATGTTGAAAACATGTGGCCTGGTGTGGTTCAGGAGGGGGGGCACTTGCTCGCACCCCCCCCCTTTTCCTGACCTGCCAGGCTGCATGCTCGTATAAGGGTCTGGTATAGATTTTGGGGAGACCCAACGCCATTTTTATTTTAAATTTTGGCATGGGTTCCCCTTAAAATTCATACTAGACCCGAGGGGCCTGGTATGGACTCCACGCTGTTTTTAAAAAACCATGTAAATCTGTATTGCCAGGAGCCGGCAATACATTACAGCTGCGAGCAAGTTTAGATTACATTTTTTTCTTTAGAAATGTAATTGTTGCAATGGCATGTTCTATACATTGTACAGATACGCCAATTTACAGGCAAACTAAAGACACCCCAGGCACGATATTTAAAGGAATATTTAATTTTTATTGTTTCACTTTAAGCATCATTAAAATCACTTAAAAACGGTGCTTTAAAAACGATTGTTTTCTAAACTTTTTTTTGCATTGATACATGTCCCCTAGGGCAGTACCCGGGTCCCTATGCACTTTTTATGACAATAACTTGCATATAAGCCTTTGCAATGAGGACTTTTGATTGTACATGTTCGTATCCCATAGACTTTAATAGAGTTTGCATGTTTGCTAGAACTTTTTGCCTGTTCAGGATGTTCTGGTACGCATATAACCAGGTGGTGTTCGACTCATCCATTATAAAGACACTGGGTAAGTGGTTAGAACTTCAACCAAGCAGCACTAGGGTCCAGTAGCAGGTCGGGGTCAGTACCAGGAAAGCAGGCAGAGCAAGGTCCAGGAGCCGGCTGAGGTCAGCACAAGGGAAGCAGGCAGAGAATAGTCCGAGGCAAGTAGAGGGCAGTATTTATAATTCACAGAGCAAGGTGAGGAATGAGCCTGGTCAGCAACGGAAGATCAGTCAGCAAAAGCAGGAACATGGGTCATGGGAAAACTGAAAACATCCAAAAACATCCTGGCCCTCTCACTATGTGAATGAGTATGGGGTACATTGTACACCTACCTATTCACCAAAAATAAATGTAAAAAATAAATAAAGACAGGAGGTAGTTTTTGACAATTCCTTTATTAAAAAAATAAAAAACAATACACCCTGATGTAGATCCATTGTCAATAACGACGCCGAACGAAGAAAAAAATGCTCTGGCCGTGAAGAAGCCTAACCGCTGAATGCCTGCTCTGCCATTTGACAGTTCTTAACTTGCTCCCACCCTCGCTATAGCTGAAAGATGGCTACAGCACAGGCCTTAATTGCCAGGAGGGCATCCATGTACGTCCTCCCGAGAATGCGCTGCATGCACTCCCTCTGTGATCAGCGAGTCAATGAGACTCGGCTGATCACAAATCAGAGTAAGGGGCCGATCCTGGCCTCTTACCACTTAATCAGCTGTCAGCCAAGGAGCGTGAGCTGGGAGCGTGAGGAGAAAAAAAAGCTGATTAGCAGCTTCTGTCAAAGGGACATAGGTCCAGATCACAGAGAGCCACTGCTGCTATGCAGTGCCCACCAGTGCCACCTGTCAGTGCCCCCCAGTGCCACCCACCAGTGCATATAAGTGCTGCCTATCAGTGCAAACCATTCCCACCAACCATTGCCCACCAGTGCCACCTATCAATTCCCACCAGTGCCACCTATCAGTGTCACCTACCAGTGCCTATTAGTTTCCATCAATGCCACATATCAGTGTCACATATTAGTGCCACCTATCAGTGCCCTTCAGTGCCACATTTCAGTGCCCTTCAGTGCCACCCATCAGTGACCATCAGTGCCACCCATCAGTGCCACCTCTCAGTGCCCATCAGTGCCGCCTCATCAGTGCCCACCAGTGCCACCTATCAGTGCCCATCAGTGCCGCCTTATCTGTGCCTATCAGTGCAGCCTATCAGTGGCCATCGGTGCTGCCTCATCAGCGCACATCAGTGAAGAAGAAAAAATGTACTTGTTTTCAAATTTTTAGAACAAACTGTTTTTTGTTTTTTTTAATTCGGTCTTTAGTCTTTTTAGCAAAAAAATAAAAAAAAACAGCAGTGATTAAATACCACCAAAAGAAAGCTATATTCGTGTGAAAAAAATGATAAAAATTTCATTTGGGTTCCAATGTTGCATGACCACACAATTGTCATTCAAAGTGTGACAGCGCTGAAAACTGAAAATTGACCTGGGCAGGAAGGGGGTTTAAGTGCCCAGTAAGCAATGGTTAAATAGGTAAGGGACGGGGGAACCTGATGACATCACTGGTGGCACTGCCCCTTACCTATTTAAGAACTGCCAAATGGCAGAGCAGGCATTCTTTTAGCCTTTATTGCTGGCAGAGCGTTTTTTTTTTTTTTTTTTTTCGGGTCTGGCGGTGTGGCAGGTGTCATGATTGAGGATGAATCCACATCTGGGGACATTATTTTTTATTATTTAATAAAGGGGGCAGAATCTAGGAGCCCCCTTGGTAAAGGGGGCTTCCAGATTCCAATAAGCCCCTGCACACAGACCCCCACAACCACTGCCCAGTGTTGTCGAGAAGAGGCCCTTGTCCCCACATGTTAAAGGCATGTGGCCTGGTATGGTTCAGTAGGGGGGCACTCGCTTGTCCCCCCACTTTCCTGTCATGCCAAGCTGCATGCTTGGATAAGGGCCTGGTATGAATTTTGGGGGGGACCCCACACTGTTTTTGTTTTCACTTTTTTCTATTGCTGGCAACTTTTTTTTTTCATTTAGCTGTGATGACAGCTGATGACGCATCTTTTGGTAAGGATGCAGCGGCTGCTTTCTGGCCCGCTCCTTAACAACCAGCTATTCACTGTGCCCTGATTGGGCAAAATGTTGTAATGGTATACTTACTGGACCAAAGGAGGGGGTGGGGCAAATAGGAGATGTTTGTTAGGGTTAACATACACTTTAATCATTCACTTAATTGGAATGTGGCAGCACTCTGGACTGTGTACCTGACATATTTCTTGGCATGTGCTGTTTCAGGAGTTTTCTCTGGCAACTGAGTAAAGAAGCTTTTGAAAGCAAGATCTTGTCAACTCTTTGATCATCCACCAATGAGTGTCTCACTCTCCCTTATTTTTGTCACAGCAGGTCACAGTTGTAAACAATGGATGGCTTCCTTTCATGCTATCTATTGTGTACAATTGTGTTGCTAGCTGTGATTGGTCACAACGATCACATGGTACAGACAGGGCCAATCACAGCCCATCTGTACCATGGGATTATATGTGACCAATTAGAGCTAATCACAACCAAACAGACTGAATGAATCAGTTTAATTCAGTAAAAATGGTTGCTTATACCACTGCAATTCCCTTTTTTATGTAGTATGTCATCTTTTAATTACATAGGGAGATATGTGATCATTAGGCTTGGTTTAATTAAAGCTGTATCCTGATTGGGCCTGGTATAGCATAAAATCTCATTACCTTTAATTCATTAAGGTTAGTTTATTGTTTATTATTGATTTGTTTCATATTTTTATTGTTATATGTAAGGTACAGTTTTTGTTAGGTGTGTGTGTGTTAGGAAGGGGGAAGGTTGCTGGATGCTCTCTGTAGTCCTGCATAAATTCTTATCAGTGCAATCTTGATTTTCATGACTAAAAAGGAAACTGTAATCAGGGACTAGACACATGCATGACGTCCAAATCAATAGTCAAGTTTAGCAATAATATGACTCATAGAATATGCACATAAATCATATAAATTAAACACTCTGATACATTGTAATACTGCCAAGGGAGATAGAAATAGTTTAAGTACTATCAAAATCCTGATATAGGAGCATTGCACAACACAAAACTGGAGGTTAGCTTTCAACAAATGTTGACACATACAGTATTTGTACTCTTTGTTCTTGCATCATTGCGTTTACATTTAAAACTAGGTACTGGTTTTGATCTCAGTTACCAGAAATGTCCATTAATCTTTTTCATTCCAGACTAAAGTCCTTTAGCTGTTCACCCTAATCTCTTTCCATCAATTCACAATTAAAGATATGGATACTCATTCAACTAGTTTTTAGAAGAAGAAAGAACATTTAGCAATTTAGAATGTAAATTACATATTGGGTTTTATTTGGGACAATTTAAATGTTTCTGTAGCCACACAAACTTCAGCTATGTACTTTTTTTTCCTTTAGGTTCAATCACAATTTTTAATATATGTGGAATATTTTCCAATTGCCACACACATGCTTTTAGTTTTGTACAAATTACAACTGTTTTCATAAAAGATATTTAAAGAATGCACTCCGTA
This sequence comes from Aquarana catesbeiana, assembly GCF_042186555.1. NCBI lineage: Eukaryota > Metazoa > Chordata > Amphibia > Anura > Ranidae > Aquarana > Aquarana catesbeiana. Next base: position 585,601,619 of record NC_133324.1, on the reverse strand, counting down.
AAAAAATTTCATGAAAAAATAAATCTATACATCATACAGTCTACAAACACATTAAAACCTATAATTATTCAGTGCGAGGACTTTCCTAAACAATGCACTTTATTTGTAATAGGTCAGGTAGGCTCTCTCACTGTTCAGTTTTGGTAAAATGTTCTGATCTGATAAATCTAACTTGACATCTAAACACTGTGTGGCCAGTCAAAAGATGGCTAAGCAGATTACAATTTCATTTTACTATCTTTGTAACATCTCTATTACATGTACCAACAGCCATCTAGTGCAAGGACCTACTACCTAAATGGTCTATTGAGTTTATATTTAAGCAGGTAGTCCACCACAGTACATAATTGTTGATAAATCCAAAGAAGATTGTATAATTAGATTGTGAAATTTGGTACCAATCTAATAGATTAAAAGTTTTTCCACCAATTCCACCGTTGAATGGCAAAAAAATGACAGGTCGCTGTACTAACACAAGCAATGTTAGTACAGTGATCTCACCGCCATTGTCTGCAAGCATTGATTGGATGCTGGTTTTCCAGCGTGCCGTTTGATAAAAGCCAATCCAGAACCGGCTTTTGTCAGACAGGCTACTGTACACACGGGCCAAATTTCAGCCAGTTTCTGTTCAAGCAACCCATACTGGCTGGTGTGTACCAGCCTTAAGGTAGCAATGGGACACATGCACAAGAAACAAGAATGAGAATATTGTTCAGAGAAGGCCAGACAGTAGTGTAGGATCCTTAAAAAAATCAATGAATAAACAGCTCTGGAGGAGACTAAAGAGGACCCAGGAGGTCATGGGAAAGTGTTCTAATGGTGATCAAAGAAGTCATGGAAGTCAAGAAGTGAAAGAAAACCTTGTATAAACTTTTGCTTAGCAAAAAATTAATAAAGTGTCAATAAACGACTCCCAGACTTCAGAGAACATTTGTGTTCACATTTCCTTCCACAGAGTTGTCTCTGCCCAGATCATTTGAAAAATGAACATCAACTTATCCAAGAAGAGGTTTCATGAAGATAGTTTAAGATAGGTTAATTTGTGTAAAATCACTTTTTTCACCACTAAAGACATAGTAGCTAATATTTTTCCACAGCTTGTCATAATTTTGAATTAATGCACACTATATTGCCAAAAGTATTGGAAGACCTGCCTTTACATGCCCATGAACTTTAATGACATCCCAGTTTTAGTCCATAGGTTTCAACATTGAGTTGGCCCACCCTTTGCAGCTATAACACCTTCAACTCTTCTGGGAAGACTGTCCAAAAGGTAAAGGCAGGCGTACCAATACTTTTAGCAATATAGTGTAAGTCTAAAACACCCAGAATCACTCATACAGGGGTTAAAGGGAAGTAACTCATCAGGTGATCAGTGGAGTAATGGGCAACTGTTTTCCAGAAACAAAGGCATGATATGGGTCTGCAGGATTATAAGATTTTGGAAATTTAGCAGAATGACATAATACATATTTCAATACTACTATACACCCAAAGAAAATATTGTAACGGTACAAATGATGTCTGATTTACTTATCAGTGTAAAATGTATTAATTTGTGATACATAAATTATTTTATTTAGTAAATATTTTGGTATTATTCTCCTAGAGAGGTTGGAATTAAAAGCTGAAATAAAAGAAGATTTGGAGTAGGTCTGCTTCCCACTCTAAACATTATAGCAGGCAACTTTGCATTACCAGATCATTTACATGCTCACTTACATTCACATTTTATAGATGCAGTGTGGATGTAAATCCTCTAATCCATAATCACTTCTGAACACATGGCATGCAGTTTAATCACTTCAATCTACTGTAAATAGTCCACACATCAGTAAATATAAGGTAAATATTTTATATGTCTCATAAAAATAATATCATGCAGGTTTAAAGATCTAAATTTCATGTCTTCAATCGCAAGAAACATTTCCTTTTGATTGTGTCTCCTTGATAGGAACCAGGAAGTCATACAGACTTCCTTTAAATGAATCATGCCTTATTTTGTAGTGATTACTGAAGTCAGTTGTAAATGTCCTCTGGACACTTTAGCTTGTAAAATCCTAACATCATATAGCTTTCTAACAGTAACTGTGATGAGTCCTTGCTAGTCACTGATATTACCAAATTCCCCGTCAGACACTGTTGAAACCTACAATGATTGCTACTAAATACATATTATGCAATAAAAACAAATTAACTATTTTGAAATTGTTAGACTAAAGCATATGTCAAAATCAAACAATATATTCATGACAATCAGCTATTGATGTGTTGCTGTTGAGACCAAATTTAGCAGCATCAGCAATGCTACTTGACAATAATTCTGTGACTACATTTCCTACCTAAAATAAATTCTTTACAGTGTTTAAAGGGTAACTCCACTTTTGTGGCAAAAAATAAATAAAATATATAGCATATAAAATTGCAACACAGGTCATATTGTAATATTGTAATTGTTTTGAAAAAATTACCTTTCCCATCTGCAGCGCTGTAATTTTCTGTAAATGCAATGCAATATGGCAGTCTGGAGGTGTTCTGTATACAGAATGTGCACAGGATGCCTCCCAGAAACATAATTGCCTGCTTGTGTGATTGGCTTAGTGTACTTTCACACTGGGGCCCTTTTCAGACATGTTAGCGCTTAAAATAGTACCTGTAAAGCGCCTTAAAAGCGCCTCTCATGCTTCCCCAGTGTGAAAGCCCGAGTGCTTTCACACTGGGACGGAGCGCTTGCAGGATGGGAAAAAAAGTCCTGCAAGCAGCATCTTTGGGGCAGTGCAGGAGCAGTGTATACACCACTCCCAAAACGCCCTGCCCATTGAGATGAATGGGCAGCGCTGCCGAAGCGCCTGCAAAGTAATTCTGCAATGCCACAACGCGGGCGATTTTAACCCTTTCTTCGGTCACTAGCAGGGGATAAAAGCACCCTGCCAGTGGCCAAAAAGCGCCGCTATAACATTGGTAAAGTACCACTAAAACTAGCGCCACTTTACTGCTAACGCCTCAACTGCCCCAGTGTGAAAGTACTCTTACTGATTTTCTCAGAAGTCTGCACTAAGATACAAGTCAGATTTCAGGCATTACTTGCAACAAATTTTTGGTGAGATACTTCCAGTAGAAAATTACATCTTAAGGGATGTAGACCCTGCAATTTTCCTCATTAGAGCCCTGCATGTGCAGCAGCTGATTGATAAATGTGAAGCCATTCCCATTAGATTCACTTACCACATGGACAGACAAAAACACAGGGATTTCTTCAGAATAAGAAAAGGTCTGCAACAAAGTTTGTTAAAATGCTTGCGTAAACGTTCAGAAAAGATGTCAGTGGCCTCCACCTGTAAAACCATTCCTGTTTTGGAGGTCATCTCATCGTTGCACATCTAGTGCACCTGTTGTTAATTTTATTAACACCAAAGCAGCTGAAACTGATTAACAACCCCCTCTACTACTTAACTGACCAGATCAATATCCCAGGAGTTTAACTGATGCTATACTCTGATTAAAAAGTGTTCCTTTCATTTTTTTGAGTGGTGTGTACTCTTTTCAATGATAAGATATACATAAAAACATGATCAGCTAAGGTACATATCAATATATGTTAATGTTTTCAAAACCTTGTTACACTTAATGTTGCCATAATTACAATGAGATACCCATATTAACTCCATTAATACAATATGAGATTACCAGATTATTACATACACAGAACCTGCTTCTTCATTTATGAGTACCGAACAATGTTTTTTTTTTTTTTCTCCCACTCCAAATATAGGAGTTGACCAATTAATTGAAAACAACGCACTCAATATGTAACCAACTGTTAGGTAGGAAACCTTAAAAATGCCCATCCACAGCCAGGGAACCTTTAGTTTTTGACAGTGTGGGAGGACTTAAACCTGTCTGGCTTTTGTTGTTGTCCTTGTCTCCGTTTGGGTGATTTTGCCTTGTTTTCCTTTTTTTTTTTTTTTTGACAGGTGTCAAACAGAAAAGGAAGTCAGCGTGAATCCCCCAACAGGAACACAGGCAGTAAAACCACAATTTTAGCATAGTGGGAAAAGTTTGGCATCATTTAAAATTCTAACTCTTCCTCCCACTATATAAAAAAGTTTTTGTTGCAAATTGACTTGAATGTTCCCAATGGAAACAAGAGCTCCCTCTAGTGGATACTTTGTTCACCTTTACATTTAAACTAAACCTGTAACTGCATATTCAAAGTATTTGATTCTTTGGATTAACATAGGAGACAAAAAAATAGCATTTCAAATAGGCAAGTTTAGAAATAGGAGCATGGATAGCTTCTCGGTAGAGTCTTTCTATAATACAATAACAACAAATGGAAGAACAAATACATAAAAGCGTGAAAGTAAAATAAAATAAAAAATGAAATACAATAATACAAAATATGTGCCTACAAAAATACTCAAAAATATAATTTTCTTTCAATATGAAAATATGATCAGATTTAAGTCTCTGCTAAATTTTTTACAAGTACTGTAGTGCTATGCTAGACCTGTTTCGGCTATATGGCAAATATACAATTTGTGTCAAATACTTTGTGACTAATCTTATTAAAAAAATGTTCTGGTGGTCTAATATCCAAAAAATACAAATTTTAACAAGTGATTACATTTTAGCACAGCATATGTTTATACCAGGGTTCTAAATACAATAGCCACCATATGTAGTATCCAAAAGGTCCAGAATCTTAAGAATTTTGGAGTTCTAACATGATCTTTACATTTTTAAATTCTGATGATATGACACAAGACCAAGGTCCATTCACTTGCTACATTAATAAACAGAAACTAATGACATACAATCTGCCTCAGTTAGATTTATCCAGGGTTTGATGAATCTTGTTTAAAATTCAGTGAACCCAAACTTATTGGTGAACCCCATTGAGGCTGATTAGGCGGTAATTCTTGTTGTTAAATTCTGGCCATTTTTTGAGCTAATAGGCAAACTATTGTAAAAAAAAAAAGCAAGGGAAGCTAGAGATTTCCATGAGGAACATGTACCAATGTAAAATGGTAAAAAAATTAAAAAAAAATAATAACCAAGAAAGGTTCTTTTTTGGGACTTTGAGGGCAAAATTCAAGTAGTTTTAGCAGTGCCTTATGTTTTTTCATCAAATGACAATAGACCCACTTTGACCGACACATAGAAATTGGCCAGTAGATTGTTGTGGCTGTTCCTGTTCTCACTGATGCAAAACTCTCCTGCCAGCAGTTTCTAGCAAGCTCATATGAAAAATTAAGAGACAGCAGATAACACAGCAGTGTAAAATAAGTTAGGAACAGGACAATTTTAAATAGCAAGCCTAGGCACAATGTACTATAAATAAAGAGCACCAGAGAATTACGGCAAGATACTGCAGAGGATACAGGAAAGTAAAATTTGTCAATAGCAGCACAGTTCTAGTCAGGGACACCAGGCTTAAATGTAATAGAGACAAAGCGTGCAGGCAGGCGTTTAACTACAAGATACTACAAATATGACAGAGTAGTATAAAAGCAGTATACTTTTAATAAGGGATAATAGGCCTAACTAGCGTAGCCCTAACTTTTATTTTATCTATGGGGACAGAAGGGTGCAGTAAATGTGAGTGATATAATGTGAGGTGGCTTTCGGTGCATGTTGTTCTTGCACAAAAACGTCCATTTTACTGACATTAAAGCTGCTCCTTTTATAGTGAGGGAGCTGGTTTTACCTAATACCTGCTTTTTGGCCCTTCTAAGCCTGTTGGTCATGGTTAAAAAAAACAAAACATGCAATGCATTACAGTTTAGAAAATTTAACTTGGAGGAACTTACATATAAAATCGTTAGTACCACAAATGCTGAACTCAAGATATTTACCTCAAACCCATGGTAGTGGTGAACCAAAACCTTATCCCTAGTAACAAAACCCCCATTTTGTGGGAGTCAGTTGTCATTTTTTGTGAGTCAGGCCCCTTCACCTGGTCCCTGTATATTACTGAAAAGCCAACACGATACCCTCTATTTTGCTATAATGTGGAACTATTGTTGTATTGTTGATAAGCATCCTCACTTTGATTCAGCTGGCAGTCTTAAATGTGCATTGTAATATATGCAGACTAAGAATCACAATTTTTTTTGCAGTTTTCCAGATATACAGTAGTAAAGGATGCGTAAGGGTGTAAACCAGTGTGAAAAGATTAATTGACAATACTGGAAAATGTGTCTTTAACAGAACCTCAGTAACAAGGTTCCTATTGAACATTCTGAGGAGTCTGATATGTCACCTACACTATATTGGCAAAAGTATTGTGATGCCTGCCTTTACATTTGAATGAACTTTAATGGCACCCCAGTCTTAGTCCATAGGGTTCAATATTGAGTTGGTCCACCCTTTGCAGCTATAACAGCTTCAGCACTTCTGGAAACCACAAGGTTTAGGTGTGTGTCTATGGGAATGTTTTACCATTCTTCCAGAAGCGCATTTGTGAGATCAGGCACTGCTGTTGGACAAGAAGGCCTGACTCGCAGTCTCCGCTCTAATTTATCCCAAAGCTGTTCTATCGGGTTGATGTCAGGACTTTGTGCAGGCCAGTCAAGTTCTTTATGGACCTTGCTTTGTGCACTGGTCCAAATCTTTTGGTGGAGGGGGTATTATGGTGTGGGGTTGTTTTTTAGGGGTTGGACTTGGCCTCTTAGTTACTATGAAGGGAACTCTTAAGGCGTCAGCATACCAATACATTTTAAACAATTTCATGCTCCCAACTTTGTGGGAACAGTTTGGGGATGGCCTCTTCCTGTTCCAACATGACTGTGCACCAGTGCACAAAATGAGGTCCATAAAGACATGGATGAGCGAGTTTGGGTAGAGGAACTTGACTGGCCTGCACAGAGTCCTGACCTCAACCCGATAGAACATCTTTGGGATGAATTAAAGCAGAGACTGCAAGCGAGGCCTTTATGTCCAACCTCAGTGCCTGACCTCACAAATGAGCTTCTGGAATAAGGATGAGCTCTGACATGTTCGCATGCTGCACTGCAGAGCCCGCCAGGAACTTGGCACTGCAAAGCGCTAATCACAAGCAGTGAGACATTTCCCGATGTGCGGCTGCAGAGATCGGGAAATGTCTCACTGCCTGTGATTAGCGCAGCGCATTGCCGACTTCCTGGCGGGCTCGGCACGTGCAGCATGCAAACGCGCCGGAGCTCATCCTTATTCTGGAAGAATGGTCAAACATTCCCATAGACACACTCCTAAACCTTGTGGACAGCCTTCCCAGAAGAGTTAAAGCTGTTATAACTGAAAAGGGTGGACCAACTCAATATTGAACCCTACGGACTAAGACTGGGATGCCATTAAAGTTCATGTGTGTGTAAAGGCAGGTGTCCCATTACTTTTGGGAATATAGTGTATGTTTGCTGCTCAATTCCTGGTCCTGGTTTGTTCTTTTTATTTAATTTGTTTATCAGGAGTTTGTCTGGGATTTGGCTTCATATATATTTACACAACCTACCACTAGCCTCAACCTTTGCTATTTGTAAGATCCTGTCTAAATGCTTTCTGCCCCAAACATGCTATGGTTTTGTGAATTTACCTGGCATTCCTCAATTTTAGCTGTTGCCAGAAGAGAAGACCTGAGCCCAGGAGCATCATGTAATTAACCACTTCAATAGAGGGCACTTTTACACCCTTCCTGTCCAGACCAATTTTCAGCTTTCAGTGCTCTCGCAATTTGAATGCCAATTATTCAGTCATGCTACACTGTACCCAAACAAAATTGTTATCATTTTTTTCACACAAATAGAGCTTTCTTTTGGTGGTATTTAATCATCACTGGGTTTTTTATGTTTTGTGACATAAGTAAATAAAGAGCGAACATTTTGAAAAAAAAAACAAACACTTTTTTTTTAGTTTCTATGAAAAATAAAAATAAAGTCATTTTTGCCAAAATTTACACTGCTACATATCTTTGGTAAAAAATAACCCAAATACGTGTATATTATAAATTGATCACACCGTACTGAGAGCCTCAAATCTCATTTCTTGAAGCCCTAAAATGTCAGGAAAATACACATATCCCCCAAATGGAGCCTTTTTGAAAAGTAGACTGTCTAATGTATTTAGTAAGAGGCATGGTGAGTTTTTTGAAGTTGAAATTTATTCCCACAATTCTTTGGAAAATTAAGAAATTATTATTATTTATTTATTTTTACACAAAATTATCATAATAACAAGTTATTTCTCACACACAGCATAAGCATACTTCCAATTACACCCTAAAATACATTCTGCTACTCGTCCCGAGTAAGGCGATACCACATGTGTGAAACTTTTTCACAGCTTGGCCACATAGAGAGGTCCAACATGCAGTGAGCACTGTCAGGCGTTCTAGTAGCATAAATTACACATCTAATTTCCTAACAACGTATCACATTTTGAAGGCCCTGGAGCACCAGGACAATGGAATTACCCACAAAATGACCCCATTTTGGAAAGAAAACACCCCAACCTATATTCAATGAGGCATAATGAGCCTTTTTAATGGTACATTTGTTTCCAAAAGTCTTCGAAAAACATAGAAAGAAAATGAAAACTGATTTTTTTTTTCACAAAGTGGTCAATTTATAAGATATTTCTAACACACAGCATGTACATAGCAAAAATTACATCCCAAAATACATTCTGCTACTCGTCCCGAGTATGGTGATACCACATGTGTGAGACTTTTTCACAGCCTGGCCACATAGAGAGGTCAAAAATGCAGGGATCACCATCAGGCGTTCTAAGAGCATAAAATACAGTTTCCTGACTACCTATCACAGTTTTGATGGTCCTGGAGCACCAGGCCTATGAAATTACCCACAAAATGACCCCATTTTGAAAAGTACACCCCAATTGGTGACAGGTACTCGGGTACTCTGATGGGCTGGTGACAGGTACTCGGGTATTCTGATGGGCTGTTGACATCTACTCTATGGGCCCTCTGATCGAATTGGTGGTAGGTGGGTATAAACGGACAAGTCAGTTTACATCTGCCTCTCCATAGAGGTTAATGGAGAGTCCAATTGGGTCAGACTGATCGTGAAAAAGGGGCCTAAGGCTGCTTTCACAAGGATGCACTGCAGTTTACCCACACCAAGGGTGCAGCTTTCCTGCAAGTTAGCTGCACTTTGCCATACACCTCTATTATATCCTGCAGGTGTGGTGCACTTTCTGAAAGTGCACCAAACCCACAGGTAATAACTGAAGTCTATGGCTCAGTGCAGGTAACCTGCAGGTGCACTGTGCTGCACCTGCTGATCAGTTTGAAAGCAGCCCAGTAACCACTGCTGTCACGTACCTGGTAGGTTGTGAGCCTGAAGTGCAGGAAAAGACCTCCCTTACAGCTCCCACTCCCGTTCCCCTGGAATGGAGACAGAGGGCCAGGAGTGAAGAGTGGTATGGGTGCCTGGCAGGATCAACAGTTGCTGAAAGTCCAGTAGTGGTGGCACCCTCTGAAGAGTAGACTGAGGACGGGGACTGGAATGCAGGACTGGAACCAGGAACAACAGCAGGTGATAGCAGACTGGGAGCTGGACTGGAACACAGCAGAAGATAGCCTGGAACGCTGGACTGGAACCAGGAACAACAGCAGGTAGTAGACTGGAACGCTGGACTGGAACACAGCAGAAGATAGCCTGGAACGCTGGACTGGAACCAGGAACAACAGCAGGTAGTAGACTGGAACGCTGGACTGGAACCAGGAACAACAGCAGGTAGTAGACTGGAACGCTGGACTGGAACACAGCAGAAGATAGCCTGGAACGCTGGACTGGAACCAGGAACAACAGCAGGTAGTAGACTGGAACGCTGGACTGGACACAGCAGAAGATAGCCTGGAACGCTGGGCTGGAACACAGCAGAAGGTAGCCTGGAACGCTGGACTGGAACCAGGAACAACAGCAGGTAAAGGCAACTGGAAGCCGGACTGGAACCAGGAACAACAGCAGGTAGCAGACTTGAAGCTGATGAACACAGCGGAGGGTCAACAAGCCGGTGGTCAGTAACGTTCGGACAGCAGAGGTACCAGGGGTAATACAGAGGGATGGTCAGGCAAGCCAAGAGGGTCTGGTGCAGGCAGATAGCAGGATCGTCAAACAGGAAGCCGGGTCGGATAACAGGAAACACAGATCAGATCAGGTAACACTCACAGAACGCTGTAGAGCAGACAGCAGGGATGGAGTGTGACAGGCAGGTTTAAATAGCCCACCGGACACTAGCGGGAGTGCGCGCGCGCGTGCCTGTGCGTGACCGCACCCGTGAACGCGCGCGCATGCGCAATGGGACCCGTGGCCGGGTTCCCGTGCGCCTGGGACGCCGGTTACTGGCAGGATCTTCGTGACATTGCCCCCCCCCAAGGGGCAGCCTCCGGATGCCCCTTTGAAAAAATCTCTCTGGATGAGCTGTTTTAAAGGCTTGTAACAGGTCTTCAGCATGAATATTATCCTCTGGTTCCCAAGAATTCTCCTCTGGGCCAAACCCCTTCCATTTTATTAAGAATTGGTTTTGATTACCTCTTTTCCTGTGGTCCATGATAGCCTCCACCTCAAATTCCTCTTCCCCATCTACCAGGATTGGATCAGGAGGATCCGTACTTCGACCTGGAAATGGGTTAGTAATAGATGGTTTAAGCAGGGACACGTGAAAAACTGGATGTACTTTTAGTGAATCTGGAAGTTCAAGTTCATATGCAACTTCATTAATTCTCCGTTTAACAGGGAATGGTCCAAGAAATTTGGGACCCAACTTCTTGGAAGGGCAGGCCAACCTAAGGTTAATGGTGGACAACCATACCTGATCCCCAGGTGCAAGTAAGAGCTCACCTCGCCTCTTTTTATCGAAGGTCGCTTTGTTGTACTCCTGGGTTCTGGTCATGGTGTCCTGTAAAACTTGGTTGTTAGAGGTAAAGAAATCCAATTTCTCCTGGACTGCGGGTACCGTGCATTCTGGAAGAGAATTTGGTAAAAATGAGGGATGGAAACCATAATTCGCAAAAAACGGAGTTTGCTTGATAGCAGAGTGAATGGAATTGTTATAAGCGAATTCAGCCAATGGTAAAACAGCAATCCAATTATCTTGGGCAAAAGAAGAAAAGCAGCGCAAATATTGTTCAAGAGTCTGGTTTGTTCTTTCTGTTTGCCCATTAGTCTGGGGGTGATAAGCCGATGAAAACGAGAGTTCAATGTCCAAGGTCTTACACAAAGCCCTCCAGAATCGAGAGGTAAATTGTACCCCTCGATCTGAAACGATGTTAATAGGTACCCCATGGAGCCTGACAACCTCTTTAATGAATGCTTGTGCTGTTTCCGTAGCTGAAGGGGTACCCTTCATTGGGACAAAGTGCGCCATCTTCGACAACCGGTCCACTATGACAAAGATTGAAGTGAAGCCCCCGGCCGGGGGTAGTTCTACAATAAAATCTATCGAGAGCATTTTCCAGGGTCTATCAGGGACAGGCAAGGGTTTTAGTAGACCCCATGCCCTTGTTTTGTGCCCCTTGTTCCTAAGGCAGGTGGTACAGGACTCTACAAACTCCTTACAATCTTTGCGCAGCTGAGGCCACCAGAAGGTGCGCTGAACCAAATCAATGGTCTTAGCCACACCAAAATGCCCAGCCAGCGCATGATCGTGACAGAGCTCTAGTACTGGGACTCGGAGTGTTTCAGGTATAAAGATCCTATTCTCATGCCACAATAACCCATCCTTAACTTGGAGTTCTGTCTTAACGGAAGATTCTATATCTGCGGAGGCCTGTTTAATCTGGGAAAGCAGGTTTCCCTGAAGTAGAAGAAAGTTCCCTGGAGACAAAATGGTGTCTGGAGGGGAAATCTCTTGAGGTTTATGGAACATCCTAGACAGGGCGTCTGGTTTGGTATTCTTGGAGCCGGGACGGTAAGTGACATGGAAGGAGAACCTGGAGAAAAAGAGAGCCCACCTGGCCTGACGTGGTTTCAACCTCTTTGCAGACCTCAAATACTCCAGGTTCTTATGATCTGTAAAGATTAGAACTGGATGAGCGGCACCCTCCAACAGATAGCGCCACTCCTCCAATGCTGACTTGATTGCCAACAACTCTCTGTCACCTACATCATAATTTCTCTCTGCCGTGGATAATTTACGAGAAAAGAAAGCCACAGGATGCAGCAGGGCCTTGGTTCCCTGTCTTTGGGATAATACTGCTCCTACAGCAATTTCAGATGCATCCACTTCTAGAATAAATGGCAGAGAGGAATCTGGGTGCTTCAGTACAGAGGCGGAGGTAAAAAGGCCCTTGAGAGTCTCAAAAGCCTTTTGAGCCTCGGCCGACCAATGAAAGCGTGTACCCTGTTTGGTAAGCTGTGTGATGGGTGCAATGATAGCTGAGAACCCCTTAATAAATTTGCGGTAAAAATTAGCGAATCCAACGAATCGCTGGATTCCTTTTTTATCAGTCGGGACTGGCCAATCTAGAACAGCCGTGACCTTCTGGGGGTCCATTTTAATGCCTTTACTGGAGATGACCAACCCTAAAAATGGAATACTTTCCTGTTCGAATTCACATTTTTCAGCCTTTGCATACAGACCGTGTTGTCGAAGTCGGCCCAATACATTCCTGACGTGCCTGCGATGGGATTCAAGGGAACAAGAGAAAATCAATATGTCATCTAAATAGACAATGACAAACAGGTCTAAAAAGTCACGTAACACATCGTTAATAAAGTATTGAAATGTGGCAGGGGCATTACACAGGCCGAAAGGCATCACGAGGTATTCAAAATGCCCATAACGGGTACGAAAAGCGGTCTTCCATTCGTCACCATCCCTGATACGAACTAAATTGTAGGCCCCACGGAGGTCAAGTTTGGTGAATATGGTAGCCGTCCCCAGTCTCTGAAACAACTCTGGTACTAAGGGGAGAGGGTACCGATTCTTCACAGTAATCTTGTTTAGATCGCGGTAATCCACGCACGGCCTGAGAGTCTTATCTTTTTTCTGCACGAAGAAGATGCCTGCACCTGCGGGGGACGTGGATGGACGAATGAAGCCTCTCTTGAGGTTTTCATCAATGTATTCCTTCAATGCCCCTTGTTCTACTTCAGTCAGGGGGAATATTCTTCCAAAAGGAATTTCAGCACCAGGAAGCAACTCAATGGGACAGTCATAGGCCCGGTGAGGGGGTAACACCTCTGCCCTCTGTTTACTAAATACGTCCAGGAAATCATGATAGGCAGAAGGAATGGATTGAAGCAGACTAGGATCTGTATCTAGGCATAACAGAGTAGAGTTCTCCTGGATGTTCTGGGTTCTGCAAAACTGTTGGCAGTAAGTAGAGGAAAAGGTCACCTCACCCGTGATCCAATTTATGTCCGGATTGTGGGCCTGTAACCATGGCATGCCAAGTATTATGGGGAACAGAGGTGAAGCGATAATGTCCAGGCGCAGCTGTTCCTGATGCATGTTGGAAATGAGAACAGGTATTGGGATAGTCTCCTGGGTGACAGGTCCAGACTTGATAGCGGTTCCATCAGCTAGATGGATAGAAAGTCCATGAGCTTTAGGTGACAAGGGTATTTGGTGTTGGATGGCAAAGCGAGAATCCATGAAACAGCTGCAAGCTCCTGAATCAATAATGGCGGTGACTTGTAGATCCTTTCCTGGAAGCTGTAGCAGAAGAGGCAGAGCAAGGTGCGTGGTATTTTTAACCAGAGATGTTACATAGTCAGTAGATAGGGATAAACACTTACGGATCTTGAGAGGACAGTTCCTGACGTAGTGCCTGGGCTCCCCACAATACAGGCACAAGTTATTTGCACGACGACGTTGTCGTTCCTCTGGGGTGAGCGAAGGTCGCAAGACACCCAGTTGCATTGGCTCAGGTAAGTTAAGCGTGGAGGTAGGTGGTGTTGATGATGGGTGATGTGGAACCTTAGGGGTAACCCAAGTTGGACGAGAAGGCCCCATAGCTCTCTCCGACCTGCGTTCTCGTAGGCGTCGATCGATCTGGATAGCTAGATCGATTAACGCATTTAAAGTTTGTGGTGTACCCACCCTGGCCAGTTCATCCTTCAGAGGATCAGAAAGTCCCAACCGAAATTGATAACGGAGAGCCGCATCGTTCCAGTTAGTATCCGCACTCCACTTCCTGAATTCTGCCACATAATCCTCTGCTGCTCTGCGACCTTGTTGCAGGGTGTGTAGAGCCGCTTCTGCAGTTACAGATAGCTGGGGGTCATCATATAGCTGGCCTAGTGCGGCAAAGAAAGTGGAGAGGTTAGTCAGAGATATGTCTTTTTGCTCTAGGAGGCGATGGGCCCAGGTTTGGGGGTCACCAGAGAGCAGAGAAATCACATAGCCCACCTTTGTAGCCTCCAGGGAAAAGGTACGTGGCTGAAGAGCAAAAAATAGTTCGCAAGAATTGCGGAAGGCTCTGAACTTATGGCGATCTCCAAAGAAACGTTCAGGTGTGGGAACCTTAGGTTCCGGAGGAAGCATTACCACCGTTGGGGAAGGCCCAACTGAAGGAGCGGGAGCAGAGGAAGCTCCCTGGGCCCCAATGGGATTAGACAGGGTTAACACTCGTTCCTCCAGTCTGGTGTATCCTTGCTGCAGACTTTTGACTGCTTCAGTCAATCCTGCCAGGTGTGCACAGAGTTCCTCCATGGGAGATGTTCCCTGCTCAGGCTCAGACATGGCTGTCTGCTACTGTCACGTACCTGGTAGGTTGTGAGCCTGAAGTGCAGGAAAAGACCTCCCTTACAGCTCCCACTCCCGTTCCCCTGGAATGGAGACAGAGGGCCAGGAGTGAAGAGTGGTATGGGTGCCTGGCAGGATCAACAGTTGCTGAAAGTCCAGTAGTGGTGGCACCCTCTGAAGAGTAGACTGAGGACGGGGACTGGAATGCAGGACTGGAACCAGGAACAACAGCAGGTGATAGCAGACTGGGAGCTGGACTGGAACACAGCAGAAGATAGCCTGGAACGCTGGACTGGAACCAGGAACAACAGCAGGTAGTAGACTGGAACGCTGGACTGGAACACAGCAGAAGATAGCCTGGAACGCTGGACTGGAACCAGGAACAACAGCAGGTAGTAGACTGGAACGCTGGACTGGAACCAGGAACAACAGCAGGTAGTAGACTGGAACGCTGGACTGGAACACAGCAGAAGATAGCCTGGAACGCTGGACTGGAACCAGGAACAACAGCAGGTAGTAGACTGGAACGCTGGACTGGACACAGCAGAAGATAGCCTGGAACGCTGGGCTGGAACACAGCAGAAGGTAGCCTGGAACGCTGGACTGGAACCAGGAACAACAGCAGGTAAAGGCAACTGGAAGCCGGACTGGAACCAGGAACAACAGCAGGTAGCAGACTTGAAGCTGATGAACACAGCGGAGGGTCAACAAGCCGGTGGTCAGTAACGTTCAGACAGCAGAGGTACCAGGGGTAATACAGAGGGATGGTCAGGCAAGCCAAGAGGGTCTGGTGCAGGCAGATAGCAGGATCGTCAAACAGGAAGCCGGGTCGGATAACAGGAAACACAGATCAGATCAGGTAACACTCACAGAACGCTGTAGAGCAGACAGCAGGGATGGAGTGTGACAGGCAGGTTTAAATAGCCCGCCGGACACTAGCGGGAGTGCGCGCGCGCGTGCCTGTGCGTGACCGCACCCGTGAACGCGCGCGCATGCGCAATGGGACCCGTGGCCGGGTTCCCGTGCGCCTGGGACGCCGGTTACTGGCAGGATCTTCGTGACAACTGCAGAACAGATATGCCCACATATACACTGTGATTTTAGTAATAAACTTACCTTTTAATAACAGTCTTCCATTCAGGTATCACTGGCTGTTGCTGTCCCTGGCAGAGCGCATTTGGAATCCCTCCGTCTGTGACAGGAGTTGACGCTATACAGGAAGCATTGGCTTATGCCGCTCTGCTCTGCAGTCGCTTGCTTCCTCTACCTCTGGCTTCATTCACAACACTGATGCTCTGGGATGGTGGGTCGGCAACCCACAATCTTGGTTTTGCCAACCTGCCATCCCAGAGCAGGAGGTTGCGGGCCACATCAGAGGGCTCCTCGGGCTACATGTGCGGGCCTACTGATGATGACATACAGGCCTAACAAACTGGTGCCTTCTGAGCTGCATGTAGCCCTTTTATTTCTCATTTGCAGCCCACAGTGACTGCATACCCTTATGCAATTTTGCAGCCAAATAAGTCAGGAAATATTTAACACCCCACGCTGTTGGAACAAAATGTTGTAGCTTGCAATTGTTACTATTAGGGCTTAACAATAAATTAAGTAGATTTAGCCCTTAACAGATGTAATGAAGCCCTCACTCAATTTTGCCTACTGCTTCATTTGTTTTTGGCATACCTGACATTGAGAGTCCACACTACCACTCTAACGTTGACTCGCTCTCACTTTCTGGTGGTAAACAACAGTAAAATATCCTATTTTTTGCTGATCAGGGCAATATTCAAATCCAACTTTCTAACATCAGCATAAAAAGACTAATGCCCAGTAGATAATATTAATCCAATTCCTGGGTTGGTAGGTGTAATACAGAGAGTCGTTTTGGTTGACCTTTTAAATACATACAGTATACCCAATTTCCGTTGGCTATTAAAAAATACAGAAAGTCAATTTCCTTGTGATGTGATATATACTTTTAGTACAATATTAGTCATGTAGTAAACCAACATCATCATCACCAGTAGAATTTGCAACTATCATTCCATTATACATAATGCTGTATATAGTTATTACCCTCTAACGTTCAATAAAATGTACATTACCCATGTTCCCTGTAAGAGTTCCAAAAGCATGATAAATGCTGCCAATTCCCCAATGGGGACATAGCATATAGTGCTCAGATACTGCTTGCTTACCATTATTACACAAAAATACTTTTATATCATGTTATATCATTTAAAATCATTTACATCATCATCCATGCATAACAGTGATTAGACTGTATTTCAGTACTTTTAGTTATGCATCTATCTTCATCCCAAAATACATGTGAATAATACATACAAAAACAAATGGAAATACCAAATACACATATCAAAAATAAAACGAACACATTAATATCTTTTGCTGATTCATGACTAGTGACATCAAGAACTTCATAATATATATATATATATATATATATATATATATATATATATATATGTGGTGTGGTGGCCCGTCCATAGGGGGCGCACGGGCGTCTCCCCCCGCTTTAAAGAAAAAAAGTGACCAGGCGCCGGACATGCGGCGGTCTATGGGAAGCTTCCCAGCCTGCAATCAGCTGATTGCAGGCCGGGAAGCTGATTTGCCGTGTTTAGGGTGTGGTCGGGGTGTACGCAATGCGCCCGTAAACACCACCACTCTACTGTGATTTGTTAGTGTGCTTATAGTAACTGGCTAAGATTGGTACGGTGGGGACCAGGAGGAGAGGACAGTGGGTGGTGCTTTTTTCATCACTGTGGGGGTGGAGTTGACTGGGACCAGAGGAAAGGACAGTCGGCAGGGCTATTTTCGTCACTTTCGGTTTCCTGGCCACAGTGGGGGTGGAGTCGACTGGGGTGTGGTGGACTCAGAGAGGTAAGTGCTGGCCTGGCGCTGCAGATCCCAGACACTCTCTTCTATCTGTCTCTCTGCTGCACGCCCCTCCGTTCCGCACAGCCACACGCTGACTGCCTGTCCCAGGTTCCTAGTTGCAAGGCCAATGCATGATGCCTGCCTGTGCCTAATTTATCCACAAGACTGTCAGACTCAGACACATGCGCAGCTGGACTTCAATGGCCTTTTTTGGGGAATATTATTGTCTTCTTTCAAGTGTCTGGATGTCATGTGTATATATAGCTGTATACACTATATGCACACATTGTGAGTACATCTGTCCTGTATACAGGAAGGAAGAAGGTAGGTGTATATAGCTATACACTACCCAGGACAGATGTACTCACAATTTGTGCATATTATCTGTGTAGTAGTGTACACAGCTATATATATACCCACACCTTCTTCCTTCCTGTATATAGAGACCTTGCTCCATCATCAGTGACTGCAGATATACAGTACATCATTTGTCCTGTTACTGTGTATATAGTTGTATACAGGACAAATGATGTATATCTGCAGTCAGTGATGATGGAGTAAGGTCTCTATATAAAGGAAGGAAGGTGGGGTATAGGGATGAGCCGAACACCCCCCCTGTTCGGTTCGCACTAGAACATGCGAACAGGAAAAAAGTTTGTTTGAACACGCGAACACTGTTAGTCTATGGGACACGAACATGAATAATCAAAAGTGCTCATTTTAAAGGCTTATATGAAAATTATTGTCATAAAAAGTGTTTGGGGACTTGGGTCCTGCCCCAGGGGACATGTAATATCCCTTTAAATTTCGTAGCTGGGGGGTGTCTATAGTATGCCTGTAAAGGGGCGCATGTTTCCCGTGTTTAGAACAGTCTGACAGCAAAATGACAATTCAAAGGAAAAAAGTCATTTAAAACTACTCGCGGCTATTGCATTGTTGCTCCGACAATACACATAGAAGTTCATTGATAAAAACGGCATGGGAATTCCCCACAGGGGAACCCCGAACCAAAATTTTAAAAAAATGACGTGGGGGTCCCCCTAAATTCCATACCAGGCCCTTCAGGTCTGGTATGGATATTAAAGGGAACCCCAGCCAAAATTTTTAAAAAAATGACGTGGGGGTCCCCCTAAATTCCATACCAGACCCTTATCCGAGCACGCAACCTGGCAGGCCGCAGGAAAAGAGGGGGGGGATGAGAGAGCAGCCCCCCTCCTGAACCGTAACATTGGGAGGGTGCTTTGGGGTAGCCCCCCCAAAACACCTTGTCCCCATGTTGATGAGGACAAGGGCCTCATCCCCACAACCCTGGCTGGTGGTTGTGGGGGTCTGCTGGCGGGGGGGCTTATCGGAATCTGGAAGCCCCCTTTAACAAGGGGACCCCTACTTGTACCCCTACCATTTCACTAAAAAACTGTCAAAAATGTTAAATGTGGCACGGGGAATGCCACAGGGAAGTCCCGTCATGTCCCGTGCATCAGAGGGGGGCGGGGGTCACCGGGTGGCCCCACCCCCCGTTATTTAAGAACTGTCAGAAGAGGAGATGCCGTCACACAGCAGGAGCCTCCCTCCATGCCAGCATGGATGCGGAGTGGCCCGGAGAAGAAAATGAAGAAGAGAAGAAGATGAAGAAGAAGATGAAGAAGAGAAGAAGATGAAGAGAAGAGCGGGAGCCTCCCCCCATGCCATGGGTGTGGAGCAGCCCGAGGAGAAAAAGATAGAAGACGCGGAGGAGATGCTGGACGAGAAAGCCGGAGGAAGAACCAGAAGAGCCAGAAGAACCAGAAGAAGAAGATGAAGGAAGATAGAAGAAAGAAGAAGCATTTAAATAAAGGAATTGTCAAAAACTGTCTCTTGTCATTTTTAAAATTTTTGACAGTTTTTTAGTGAAATGGTAGGGGTACAAGTACCCCCTTACCATTTCACACAGGGGGGGGCCGGGATCTGGGGGTCCCCTTGTTAAAGGGGGCTTCCAGATTCTGATAAGCCCCCCGCCCACAGACCCCAACAACCACCGGCCAGGGTTGTAGGGATGAGGCCCTTGTCCTCATCAACATGGGGACAAGGTGTTTTGGGGGACTACCCCAAAGCACCCTCCCAATGTTGAGGGCATGTGGCCTGGTACGGTTCAAGGGGGGGGGCGCTCTCTCGTCCCCCCTCTTTTCCTGTGGCCTGCCAGGTTGCGTGCTCGGATAAGGGTCTGGTATGGATTTTTGGGGGGACCCCACGCCTTTTTTTTTCTTTTTTTTGGCGCGAGGTTCCCCTTAAAATCCATACCAGACCTGAAGGGCCTGGTATGGAATTTAGGGGGACCCCCACATAATTTTTTTTTATTTTGGCTTGTGGTTCCCCTGTGGACAATTTCCATGCCGTTTTTATCAATTAACTATTATGTGTATTGTCGGACCGGCAATGCAATAGCCACGAGTAGTTTTAAATGACTTTTTTCCTTTGAAATGTAATTTTGCTGGCAGACTGTTCTAAACATGGGAAACATGCGCCCCTTTACAGGCATTTAAAGGGATATTACACTTTTATTGTTTGACTTTAAGCATTATTAAAATCACTGCTCCTGAAAAAAACAGCTGTTTTAAAACTTTTTTTTACATTGATCCATGTCCCCTGGGGCAGGACCCAGGTCCTCAAACACTTTTTATGACAATAACTTGCATATAAGCCTTTAAAATTAGCACTTTTGATTTCTCCCATAGACTTTTAAAGGTTGTTCCGCGGCATTCCGCGAACACCCCAAATTGTTCACTGTTCGGCGAACTTGCGAACAGCCAATGTTCGAGTCGAACATGAGTTTGACTCGAACTCGAAGCTCATCCCTAGTGGGGTATATATACAGTATCTCACAAAAGTGAGTACACCCCTAACATTTTTGTAAATATTTTATTCTATCTTTTCATGTGACACCACTGAAGCAATGACATTTTGCTACAATGTAAAGTAGTGAGTGTACAGCTTGTATAACAGTGTAAATTTGCTGTCCTCTCAAAATAACTCAACACACAGCCATTAATGTCTAAACTGCTGGCAACAAAAGTGAGTACACCCCTAAGTGAAAATGTCCAAATTGGGCCCAAAGTGTCAATATTTTGTCTGGCCACCATTATTTTCCAGCACTGCCTTTACCCTCTTGGGCATGGAGTTCACCAGAGCTTCACAGGTTGCCACTGGAGTCCTCTTCCACTCCTCCATGAGGACATCACAGAGCTGGTGGATGTTAGAGACCTTGCACTCTCCACAAATGCTCAATAGGGTTTAGGTCTGGAGACATGCTTGGCCAGTCCATCACCTCACCCTCAGCTTCTTTAGCAAGGCAGTGGTCTTCTTGGACGTGTGTTTGGGGTCGTTATCTTGTTGGGTAAGATTGGCACGGTGGGGACCAGAGGAGAGGACAGTGGGCGGTGCTTTTTTCGTCCCTTGTACACAAATACAGGGGAGGGAGTGGCTGAATGCTATAAGGGGTGGGGATTATAAGTGGGAGGGGGCAAAAAGGAGGGCTGGGTCTGGCGCCTCCCCATCCTAAAACTTCACCAGCCGCCACTGATATATATATAGTGTGTATATACTGTATATTAATATATATATATATATATATATATATATATATATATATATATATATATATATATATGTATATATATACTATATTGTCAAAAATATTGTGACGCCCGCCTTTACGCCTTTACACGCACATGAACTTTAATAGCATCCCAGTCTGTAGGGTTCAGTATTGAGTTGGTCCATCCTTTGCAGCTATAACAGCTTCAACTCTTTTGGGAAGGCTGTCCACAAGGTTTAGAAGTGGTGTGTCCATGGAAATGTTTGACCATTCTTTCAAAAGCGCATTTGTCAGGTCAGGCACTGATGTTGGATGAGAAGGCCTGGCTCAAAGTCTCCACTGTAATTCATCCCAAAGGTGTTCTATTGGGTTGAGGTCAGGACTCTGTGCAGGCCAGCCAAGTTCCTCCACCCCAAATTTGCTCATCCATGTCTTTATGGACCTTGCTTTGTGCACTGGTCCAAATCATTTGGTGGAGGGGGGATTATGGTGTGGGGTTTTTTTCAGGTGTTTGGCTTGACCCCCTAATTCCAGTGAAGGGGACTCTTAAGGCATCAGCATACCAAGACATTTTGAACAAATTTGGGGATGCCCCCTTCCTGTTCAAACATGACTGCACACCAGTGCACAAACAAGGTCCATAAAAACATGGATGAGCGAGTTTAGAGTTCAGGAACTTGACTGGCCCGTACAGAGTCCTCACCTCAACCCAATAGAACACCTTTGAGGTGAATTGCAGCAGAAATTGCAAGCCAGGCCTTCTCGTCCAACATCAGTGCCTGACCTCACAAATGCGCTTGGGGAAGAATGGTCAAACATTCCGACAGACACACTCCTAAACCTTGTGGACAGCCTTCAGCTGTTATAGCTGCAAAAGGTGTGCCAACTCAATATTGAACCCTTTGAACTAAGACTGGGATGCCATTAAAGTTCATGTGCATGTAAGGCAGGTTTCTATTTTGACAATATAGTGTGTGTGTGTGTATATATATGTATATATATACACATTAATGTTATGTATCTACATATATATGACCCACACATTGATCTCCCAGCTGGCACAGTGAAAGAGAAGAGCATAAACACTTCTCTTATGGCAGAACCGGTAAGAGGGAGATCTTTCCCATGTTCCTGTTGCTACACAGAACGATAACACTAATGCACATGGGATGATTAGGGTGTGCCTGGGCACACCCGGCACACCCTGTGCGCACGCCTATGATATTAGTATAAAATCTATTGTTTTAAAACTTTAAAGCAGAAATCTTTTCAGCTGAGTCAGTGGAAAATATTGGACCAATATAAGGTCATCAGCAGTCATGTCATATTATGTATAAGGTGCAGTAAGTTATGCATTTTATATGGGTCTTTCGGTGAGAATGCTGTCACAGCCTGACAGCTGACTCAAAGCAAACCATCTGTTGATCTGAAAAATTTATGTTAGCCTCATCTTTTAACTCTCATCAGTGAGTTGTCCAATTGTGTTACAGCACATAAAGAGAAACTTTTTTATGTCTAAAACTTGGAATTTTAACTGCTGTACGATGTAATTATATATGCTTTTATAAATTATATATATATATATATATATATATATATATATATATATATATATATATATATATATATATATATATATATATATACATATCTTTTTTTTTTCAAATAATTCCCAATGTGCTATGGGATAGCTAGTTATCAAACGCTGGCTGCCTTTTGATTAAAGCCTCAGATTAATGCCCCGTACACACGGTCTGATTTTCCGATGGAAAATGTGTGATAGGACCTTGTTGTCGGAAATTCCGACCGTGTGTAGGCTCCATCACACATTTTCCATCGGATTTTCCGACACACAAAGTTTGAGAGCAGGCTATAAAATTTTCCGACAACAAAATCCGTTGTCGGAAATTCCGATCGTGTGTACACAAATCTGACGGACAAAGTGCCACGCATGCTCAGAATAAATAAAGAGATGAAAGCTATTGGCCACTGCCCCGTTTATAGTTCCGACGTACGTGTTTTACCTCACCGCGTTCAGAATGATCGGATTTTCCGACAACTTTGTGTGACCGTGTGTATGCAAGACAAGTTTGAGCCAACATCCGTCGGAAAAAATCCTAGGATTTTGTTGTCGGAATATCCGAACAAAGTCCTACCGTGTGTACGGGGCATAAGTCTTATGCCCCGTACACACGGTCGGATTTTCCGACGGAAAATGTGTGATAGGACCTTGTTGTCGGAAATTCCGACCGTGTGTGCGCTCCATCACACATTTTCCATCGGATTTTCCAACACACAAAGTTTGAGAGCAGGATATAAAATTTTCCGACAACAAAATCCGTTGTCGGAAATTCCGATCGTGTGTACACAAATCCGACGAACAAAGTGCCACGCATGCTCAGAATAAATAAAGAGATGAAAGCTATTGGCCACTGCCCCGTTTATAGTCCCAACGTACGTGTTTTACGTCACCGCGTTTAGAACGATCGGATTTTCCGACAACTTTGTGTGACCGTGTGTATGCAAGACAAGTTTGAGCCAACATCCGTCGGAAAAAATCCTAGGATTTTGTTGTCGGAATGTCCGAACAAAGTCCGACCGTGTGTACGGGGCATTATAATGTAATGAGTCGCTCCACTGGCTCATTCGCATGTGTGGTAATCTCAGCTTGTGCTATTGAGCTCTATTGTATACTCCCTGGACCATGAGCCAGAACCATTTATACATTTCTAAAATGGGCCAGTTTTTTCAGCAAAAGATCTTTCATTACCTAAAGTGGTTGTAAACCCTGTACAACCACTTTTACCCACAGGTAAGCCTATATTAAGGCTTACCTGTAGGTACTGGAAATATTTACCATATATGCTTGCGCCGACGTCTTAGGTGCATGCACACTAAAGAAAGGGCACGATAGGGCCCGTGCCATGACCGTCGGCTCCCGAGCGCATGCGCAGGAGTGGCGTCACATGACTTTGGCCAGTTAGAGAGCCCGAGTCCGCAGCCCCCGAAGGAAGAGGGGTGAAGATGGACCCTTCCACACAGCGGGGACAGCGGTGACATCGCTGGTTTTCTTCGCAGGCAAGTGCAACATAATGGGCTAGTATGCAATGCATGCTAGCCCATTATGCTTTTACTTTGCAGGGGAAAAAGAGGAAATAAAACCCATCGGGATTTACTTCTTCTTTATTATAACATAGTGATGCATGTTTGTAGGACAAACATGGCTTTCTTTTGGGGATATTGTCTTGCAAGAAATGTTTGATGGCTGTTAGGCAGAGTAGTGGTGTAGCAGCACTTGGAAGAACTAATTCAAAACCTTTATATACTCTATAAACAAAAAAGATGTAGCGCTACCCCTGTAGGAACCTCTGGTGAAAATGCGTATCTCCCACCCTGCACAGCCAGGCATTTACATTTTCCACACACGCTAGAGTCAGGGATCAGTCCTTGCAGCTTTGTTTTTGTTTCTTTTTTAGGGGAGTTGAACTTGGATAGGGGATAGGGTTATTATGGGATGCCCACTTGATTAGAACAGAAAAATTCTTCAGGGACACAACTATATACACACAGTATATACACTTCTCCTCTTCTACCTCCAGCACAATCTCGCTTGAAGAGCTACATCTCCCAGGACCAGCTAGCACTGAAAATATGAATCATCCTAGTTAGATCTATAGTAGATTCCCTTTGCAGGCAGGAACCACGGGCCCCTTTGGTAGTGTAACAGAAAAGAAGTCCCATTACTTAGCTGTCCTATTCCTGTGGCTACTGATCCCAGTACCACCTCTTCAGGCACTGCAAGCCTGCCTGCTGCAGCTGCCCCTTTCACTAGCCCTTCTGGCTAAAACTCCACAGTCCTCCCCGATTGACTATGCATCCATCCCATACTGCTTGCATCCAAGCATGCCTTTCAGTCCTCTGACTATACACTCACAAGCCCTGCTGGCTGTCTTCCTCCCTGGAGATTTGCCTGGCAGCGTTCTCCTGCTGTCCTCTCCTTGCTCCCGTGCCTCCTGGTCAGGACACCTCTTTGTGTCATGAAGAGGGGTCCCTTCCACACCCGAGCCCAGGCCTGAGTTAATTTTCCCCAGACTAGGTGGCTACTCTCAAAGGCCTCCAACAGTCACTGCCCCAGCTGGCCTGACCCTTGGTGTTTGAGGGGGGCCTGCCCCTGCAAACCCATCTGTTGGGGATTGGTCAGGACCCTCAGAATACTCCAGGCAGCACCTCCTCCCCTCCACTCCCATCCTTCTGGAATCTTCTGCTAATTTCCAGAAGTAGGGGAGGTATCCGAGATACTCCCTGTGAGTCATACCAGCCTCCCTGAGTCACTTAAACCCTGACCCAGAAAAAAAACACAGGCTTGGCTACCAGCCAAGCCTGAACAATTTACCTATACTGTACAAAAAAACTCTAGCACTCTAGTAACGCTAGGGGGTGCTACAAATGAAACAAAAAAAAATGTTTTTCTAATTTGATCAATGTTCTTTAAAAAATGTGTTACCCTAAATACAAGACATACATTTTAATTTATAATTTGTCTTGTTTAAAATTACACTGAAACTAAATTATGTAACAAAGCAAAACTGAAATAAGCATTCTTCTTTTAGCTTTTGTGCTTTTTTTTTTAAGGCACATGCAAAATAAATAAAAAGAATAAATAAACAAATAAGAAAACATGTTTAAATATTAATGGCTGAAAAGTAGCAAAAATAAGCAGGAAAATAATAGGGGAAAATGAAGCAGTTTATTACGGCTAATTGGTGCAAACTAATGGTTAATGGGTTAAAGAAGACAAAGCCAAAGTCACGTTCTGAAGAATACTTTTTGAGCTCAAAAAATGTCTGAACACTCATACAGTAAACATGCCTAAACGCTCAGAAATGCACAGTGTTTGGAGCACTCTGCATTTTCAAGTGTACATTGATTATGGTGAAAAATAAGCAGAGGGGAATGTTTTGGAAAAAAACGCTTAAAAAAAAAGCAAATGCCATTAAACTCTCATAAACCCTTGTGCAATACAAGCCACTATGACCATTTTTATCCTGCCCTTTCTGCCAGAGGTTCTGGCATTTTTTCAGCCGTCTAGTTGGGCATGGACCCCAAAAAGGCCTGCCCTAGGAAGCTTTTGCCATTTTCTTACAGTGGGGTCCCAAAGTGATTTCTCTTTTGAAGAGGACCACATCTCTGAGGAGCAGTGGAAGTGGATATGGCATGTAGAAGGGGGTGCAG
This sequence comes from Aquarana catesbeiana, assembly GCF_042186555.1. Taxonomy (NCBI): domain Eukaryota; kingdom Metazoa; phylum Chordata; class Amphibia; order Anura; family Ranidae; genus Aquarana; species Aquarana catesbeiana. The sequence goes on along the minus strand of NC_133324.1, from coordinate 585,575,227 downwards.
AGGTAAAAGCCTTTGAAAGACCCTGCACTCTGTTTGTAGTGCACCCCTGAATTCTGCATTCTGTCCGTAGCACACCCCTGAAACCTGCACTCTGTGTCTGGTGCACCCCAAAACCTACACTCTGTACATAGCACACCCCTAAATTCTGCACCCTGAATATAATGTACCCTTGAACTCTGCATTCCGTAAATAGTGCACCCCTGAACTCTGCACTCTGTGTGTAACACACCCCTGAAATCTACACTATATTTATAGTGCACCCCTGAGCTGTGCACTTTGTGCGTAGTGCACCCCTGAAACCTGCACTCTGTATATAGCGGATCCCTGAAACCTGCACTCTGTATGTAGCACACCCCTGAACTCTGCACTATGTATGAAGTGCTCCCCTAAAAGCTGAACTTTGTAGATAGCGCACCCCTGAACTGCGCACATTACTCACTCCCGGTATTTAATCCCCCTTTAAAACCCTCCCACTGTGCAATTTAGCCACACCTACCCTTCCATGCAACTCAGCAGTTCCTGCACCTATTTCGTCAAGAAAAAAAGCCTCACCAAAACTTGTTGATATATACTTTCTCATTGGTCCCCAAGCCCTTCAACATAGAATCCATTGTTGCCATGTACTGCGTTGATGATGACTCTCCAGAAAAAGCTGTATGCAGCCTGAGATACATTAGGGTGTATCTATACTGTAGACCAGTAGTTCTGGCTATACAATTCGCCGAATTGGCCAAGAGGTTAATTAATTATTTGCATGACTCTACTCACTATTCATGAATATGGAACAATCTACATTTTTGGAGTTTGGGAGGAGGTATATAAAATAGATTTCTATCATAAGAAGGCTCCGCTGTGTTTCATTACTTTTCTGGAATTTCAGTTAGTATAATTTTGAAAGAGAAGGGAGTATGCTTTGTATCAAAATTATTGTATGAACTTTGTAGTGTGGTATTTTGTGTGTGTGTTGCATACATTTGTATTTTTTCTAAAAATACACTAAAATATTCTGTATGGTAAAGGATTAGTGGCATTGTACCTGTCCTTTGCTACCATGCAATTTTATTTGTATTCTCTTCTTGTCATAGAATTTAATAAACATAATTAATAAAGAAAAATACACAATAATTATTAGTATATGCCATATTTACTGGTGCCTCCCCCCCCCCCGCTCTCCATCCTGAAACATCCCCTTGTGTGCCTGCAGCAGCTGCCAGTGGGAGAGGAGAGGAGAGAAGTCAGAAATGCTGCAGGGAAAAGGGGAGCACACGGGGGCCTGGAAAACAGAGGGATGGGTAAGCCGATGCTAGAACTGACCCTCCTGCAGCACAGCTGGAGGGAGGGGGTGGAGGAGAGGTCAGCAGTGCTGCAGGGGGAGACAAAAGAGGATAGGTGTCTGCAGTAAGGCAGTACAGCTGGCCCTCCTGCTCACCAGGTGCCTGGGCCCCCCTTTGGAACTTTTGGGGCCTGGGCCCAATACAGGAGGGCTGACTTTACTGCCTTATCAGTAGCCCTGTGCATGTTTATGCCACCTTAACGAGTGCCCCCAATATCAAGCTTCTTGCTATGGGGGCACTGGTGTCTGCTTGCTCCAGAACTCCGCTCTTTGCATCCATAAGACACATAAAGCCGTGGCTCAGCCATGCCCCCTACTCTTTCCTTATTGGCTCACTGGCTATGATTGGCTCCAGTTGCTGTTTCAGCCAATGAGGAGAGAAAGACCCGGGACAGCCAAGGCTCCTGTACACATCGCTGGATCAACAGGGGGCTAATGTGAATATTACTGGGGCTGTGGGAGAGCTGATCACGGAAGATTTTTTTTTACCTTCATGCATTCTAAAATTCTACAGCCATTACAACCACTTTAAGTAAAGCACTGCAGAGTGTCTGCTTTCTAATGAACCTGTTGCTTTACTGTGAATGGGCAAAGTGAGTTTCACTTTAATAAAGATGAGCCAAATGATTTACCAGAATGAAGATCCAACTTGAAGCAAACTAATTTGTAGATACAAGATATCCCTGATTTTTTTTTTGTTTTGTTTTCTTTAAATGCTAGTGTTATAGACTACTAGAATAGGGAATGTTTATAGCAGGAATAAATTATACTTTCCCTTCTTTCTTTAGTGTGATTTTGAGATTTTAAAGTGTATATACTTTTAGTGTTAATGCAATGTATGTTCAATCTGAACATTCTTATTCACACTGAATATTTTTTTTTAACATTTCTTTCATTAATAAAATGTTTAATGAACAAAAATTGCAGGATAAGGATCAAACTGTTGGCATGACTGAGGCCAGTGTGTCTTATAGCAAAATCTCCTAAACAGATAAAGAGTATTATGGGAATTGTGTATTGGACAGCCAGCTAGTGGACAAACAGAGACATGAATGGTAAAAGATTGGGTGCAGGTCCAGCCAAAAGAGAGACAGAAGGTTGAGTTTGAAGTATTCTTAGGCTGGCATTAACTACAACATCTTTAAAAAAAAAACAACATTACAATGTAGTCCTTACTAGACAAGCTGTAGACATATTTTGGAAATTGGGCTGATCTTCAAGTTCTAATAATTTGTTCCTTGTTAAACAAATATTTTAAATGATTGACAGCTTTGGTATTAAAAAAAACAGGCTCAGCGTATTACAGAATTTACTTTACAAGTAATACAGACCTGGAATAACCAAAGCCATTTAATATGTTTCATAAGTCAAGCGTGTAAATGAATGAATCATCACAATAAGAGTTCATACCTCTTACTGTTTTTACTGAATTAAATTACTTCAAATGATTTTGAAGTGTGTTTATTAGTTGTGGGTAGTATTTGTTTGGTCTACAAATTGTGATATTGTGATGTTAAGGTCTGCTATAATTGCCTTTATACTCTGACCAAAACTGTTCTATACAATTTTAAAGAAATCTAAATGAACCAAACACAGGCTGAATACCATATAAGATGCAAGCCATCTTTCCAAGCCATAATTCCTTTTGAATTTGTTTCTCTAGCACCAAGTGAAGTAGACAACATTATTAAACTTAATCTGCAGCATTGTCCAGACTTTTTACATATTGTTAAAGTGGTTGTAAACCCACTCCACAGAAAAAAAGAAAACCTGCAAGACAAAGGCATAATGAGCTAGTGTGCATAGAATACTAGCTTATTATGAAATACTCACCTCAGATCGAAGCCCCCACCGTGGTCCTCGTACACTGGTTCAGCTGGCGACATCGCTCCCAGAATCATTTCCGGGTATCGCGGGCTCCGGCATTGTGATTGGCCGGAGCCGCAATGATGTCACTCCCGCACATGCGCGTGGAATCCGCCAGTAACGGCACGTCAGCTGAAGCAATGGCATGAACGAGCCGTTACTTCAGTGTGCATGTGCCGAAGACGTCAGCACATGCTGATACAGGGGATATCTCCTAAATCGTGCAGGTTTAGGAGACATCCGGGGTAACTACAGGTAAGCTTTATTATTAGCTTACCTGTAGTAAAAAGTGGATTGTAAGGGTTTACAACCACTTTAACAAGCACTAAAAGAGTTTTAAAACAAGCCATCCCTGACCTCTCTAAAGCAATTCATCCTCAAAGATTTTCAAAGTTCCAAACAACAGGCAGGTTTTAGTCCATTTCCCAGCTCTCTTATCCGTCAGCCTGCAACAAACTGAATTAACCCTGTCTAACAGTTCACATTAAAACCAGGGGTTTAGTTTATACAAATTTGCAAATATATGCGTAAGCTGCAGAGGCCACGTTGCAGCACCCCAGTGTACTGCAGTCCTAACTCTATACATTTTGAGAGTCTCCAAAGTTAGAGCACATAAATAATAATGGATAGATTAAGGGCAGGTATACCTGGAGGGAGACCACCCCTGCTTAAAGGTATAAGGAGGCACTGGACACCCAGCAATAGCACAATGGCAGCGAAGGTATCCAGTGCATCCCCTCACCAATTCACCAATAGTACAAACAAATGGCAACCACCCAACCTATAATTGGCATTTGCAGCAATGAGCAGTGGCGGAACTATAGGGGTCGCTGCAGTCGCACTTGCGACTGGGCTCTGCCATTCTGCTGCTGTGGGGGGGCCCAAGACCCGGCATCTACCCCTGCACCTCTGGCTTGCCGTTTAGAATGCAGTGGGGGGAGGTGGGAGGCAGCGATCAGCACCTCTATTGTGCCTGTGGGCGGTGGGATCTCCCTGGAGCTTGTACTAGTTCTCTCTTCCCGAGTGTCAGTGTATACAGTGGAGAGAAGAGGGGAGGGGCCCCTGGCAGGTATCAGTTTCACTTTCAGTGAGTCGCTCTGCTTGTACACTGCTGCTGATACATGCCCGGGTCAGAGGCCCCTCCCCTCTCCACTGTATACCCTCGGGAGAAGAACTACAAGCCTCATGGAGATTCCCTGCCTGTGGACACCATAGAGCTGCTGATTGCCACCTCCCACCTCCACCAGCCAGGTACTGATGTATGGGGGGGCTCTCTGGGGACCCTGATGCATGGGGGGGCTCTCTGGGGACCCTGATGTATGGGGGGGCTCTCTGGAGACCCTGATGTATGGGGGGCTCTCTGGGTACCCTTATGTATGAGGGGGGGCTCTCTGGGGACCCTGATGTATGGGGGGGCTATCTAGGGACCCTGATGTAAGGAGGGGTTCTCTGGGGACCCTGATGTAAGGAGGGGCTCTCTGGGGACCCTGATGTTAGGGGGACTCTCTGGGGACCCTAAAGTAAGGAAAGGGGTCTTTGGGGACACTGATGTAAGGAAAGGGGTCTCTGAGGACCCTGACGTAAGGAGGGGACTCTCTGGGGACCCTGATGTAAGGGAGGCTCTCTGGGGACCCTAATGTAGGGGGGCTCTCTGGGAACCCTGATGTAAGTGGGGCTCTCTGGGTACCCTGATGTAAGGGGGGATCCCTGGGGACCCTGATGTAAGGGGGGAGGCTCTATGGGGACCCTAATATAGGGGGAGGCTCTCTAAGGACCCCGATGTAAGGGGAGGCTCTCTAGGGACCCTAATGTAGGGGGGGCTCTCTGGGGACCCTGATGTAAGGAGGGCTCCCTGGGGACCCTGATGTAAGGGGGGTTCTCTGGGGACCCTGATGTAAGGGGAGGATCTCTGGGGACCCTAATGTAGGGGGAGGCTCTCTGGGGACCCTTATGTAAGGGTAAGCTTTCTAGGGACCCTAATGTAGGGGGAGGCTCTCTGGGGACCTTGATGTTAAAGGGAGGCTCTCTAGGGACCCTAATGTAGGGGGGCTCTCTGGGGACCCTGATGTAAGGAGGGCTCCCTGGGGACCCTGATGTAAGGGGGGTTCTCTGGGGACCCTGATGTAGGGGGGGCTTTCTGGGGACATTAATGTAAGGAAGGGGCCCTCTGAGGACACTAATGTAAGGGGGGCTCTCTGGGGACACTGATGTAAGGGAAGCTCTCTGGGGACCCTAATGTAAGGGGGAGGCTCTCTGGGGACCCTTATGTAAGGAAAGGGGTCTCTGGGGTCCCTGATGTAAGGAGGGGACTCTCTGGGGACCCTGATGTAGGGGGGCTCTCTGGGGACCCGGATGTAAGGGAGGCTCTCTGGGGACCCTAATGTAGGGGGGCTCTCTGGGAACCCTGATGTAAGTGGGGCTCTTTGGTTACCCTGATGTAAAGGGGGAACCCTGGGGACCCTGATGTAAGGAGGGAGGCTCTCTGGGGACCCTAATATAGGGGGAGGCTCTCTAAGGACCCTGATGTAAGGGGAGGCTCTCTGGGGACCCTAATATAGGGGGAGGCTCTCTAGGACCCTAATGTAGGGGGGCTCTTTAGGGACCCTGATGTAAGGGGGGTTCTCTGGGGACCCTGATGTAAGGAGAGGCTCTCTGGGGACCCTGATGTAAGGGGAGGATCTCTGGGGACCCTAATGTAGGGGGAGGGAGGCTCTCTGGGGACCCTAATATAGGAGGAGGCTCTCCAAGGACCCTGATGTAAGGGGGGGCTCTCTACATACACATACACACACACATATATATTATATACATGTGTATGCCCGCCAAAGTGTATGACTTTCCTTACTTAGCTGCTATGGGCTCTAGCCCGAGATCTTTTATAGACCTAGCAAAGCCCCTGGTGGGGGCCCTTCATAGTTTCTTGCACCGGGGCCCTGAAGATTCTAGTTACGCCTTTGGCAATGAGTACATGGAAGAGCGCATGTCAAAAAAAAACCCCAAACAAACAAAAATTTCCAGCTTACTTACTAGCCAGCCTGCAACAAACCAAATCAATCCTGTCTAACAGTTCATGTTAAGACAAGGGGATTAGTGATTAGTTTGGCACACCTTTACAAATATATGCATGAGCTGCAGAGGCCATGTCGAGGCACCCCAGTGTACTGCACACCTAACTTTATACTCTCCCTCCAAGCTCACCTGTCCTCTGCCTATCCATTATGATGCATGTGCTTCCACTGTGGAGACTCTCAAAATTTAGAGTTAGGACTACAGAAAATACTGGGGTACCTTGACGAGGCTCTATTGCTTTTGCATGTAATTGTAAATGTATGCAAACTAAACCCCAGTCGGGACATTTTGGTTGGTTAGCAGACTGGTCAGACAGTTAAGCTGAGAATTTCTTTGGTTTTGTTCCCCATAACACATGGCTTGCTGTGGGGGCACCCGCAAGAAGAAGGAGCAGAGAGAGTACTGGCGGGAGACTCTGGATGAGGAAATAAGGAACCTTTCTGTGGAATATTGTTGCACAGATCAGGGAAAATATAGCATCTTTTTTTTTAATTTAAAAAAAAAAAAAAATTTGTCTTTAGAGTCACTTTAAAGCATTTTACATTTTTGCGATAATCTGAATAGAGATGTACAGTATATTAATAAATGCCTTTATTAATTTAGCTAGGCTGGTGGCCTGTTAGGACAAAAACATAACAGTTGCATTGCTCACTGCCTCTGTTGCTGAAATTCTTTCCAATGTTACAATGTCTGCTAAAGGAAACATATAAAGCACGAACAAGGAGGATTTGGCTCAGGGAAAGTAAAGGAAGTTTTTTTGTTTACTTTGTGAGGCTTGTGTATCTCACAGTAATCATATTTAGGTGTTGTTTAAACTGTCATATAGGAGCCTTTAGGTGCAGCTAAATAAATATGCTTGGCTGATAGAAGGGGGCATGTTGATACCACTTCCGGTCAAAAGATTGAATATTTAGTGCTCAGATTATTTGACTGCCATCTCTTTTCTTTGGATATTCTAATTTACACTATTGTACATATAGATGATTATGGAAGTGTTTATTATCTGTCTACCATTAAGGAAACTGTACATCAAAAACCCCAGGACGTTTGCATAATTGTTTTTAGAATTCTTGGCAGTTGGCACCAACCACAGCATTTCTCTTTGCCAGCACCACTGAAAGCCGGTACATATGCCATTTGAAGTGCCATATGCCATTGAAAATTATAGTTTTCCCTTCACTTGAATGCTGCTTTCTGTTATCACAAAATCAGATTAGGATCAGAATAATTAATCTGGCAAGTGGATATAAAATGCAAAGTCGAAATAGAAATGCTATTTACTAGAAATTCAAAACTCTTTGTATATCGAATAATGCTGCACGGATGTTTTCAGAGGCTCAAAGTGGTTGTGAATATAATAGTGACAATTCATTATAGTACAATAAAAAAAAGGAAGCAAAACATTTTTATTTTATTTTATTGTGTTATCTGAAAGACTGTCTCTTTTTGGAAGATTGAAACCCCTTTGTTTTTTTGTCATATGGATCAGCAGTGGGGGTGACTAGTTGGCTGCTTGGCAACCAGCTGCGCAAATCCAGTTTTCTTGGAGACCAGCTTTTCCCTATCCAATGTATATGAGTACATGGTGTCAGGAAATTCCAGTGCAAGAGTGCATATGAACTGCTGTACCCAGGACCCACTGAAAAAGCTGCCCTCCCTCTGTAGGCAATATATTGATGCTGATTTACTAAAGTTACAAAGTTAAGAATCTTCACGGAAAATATTGTGGGACTATTCACTTAAATTTCCAATCATGTGAAAAGCAAATTCCAAATAACTGCTCACTTAGAATAGCCAGTCATGTGCAACAACATGACTGAATAATTGAAGTGAACATAGTAAATCAGCCACATTATCTTTACAACTGTTAAGCCGAGAATCTGTGTGACCGAAGTGAAATGCACAGTTTCCTCTCATGGTTCTCAAGTCTGTATATTTAAATCCTAAAGCTGGCCTTAGATGAATTGAAATTCAGCCAGTTCAGCAGGGACTGGCTAAATTTGATCCATCTAGGACTATTCTTGCTAGACAGAAGGCAATCTAATGATCAACTTCTCACAAACAAGACTGTTGGAAAAGTCCTCACTGTCAGAATACAATAACACAGCAAAGAGCATTCCTCCATGTACTACAGCTTCTATAAATGAAATGTGATCTATGACTGGAGGACAGGTAGATGAATAAAATGCATTGATGAGTGCTTTTGACAGCTCCCCCAGTTCTACTAAACCCTGTTGCACCTAAATATTACTGTGGCGGGGGTAGGAGAGGGGGCAATCGGAGGAGGAAGACTCCAATGAACAAGGATGCATGTCTCCTCTGCAATAAAGAGCCTGCCTGCTCACAATTTTTGTTTTTTAGATTGAGTTCTGCTTTTAACCTGGGGGGGGCATAAAATTAACCACTTGCCGACCAGCCTCCGCAGTTGTACTGCGGCAGAATGCCACGGCTGGACGAAACAAGGTTATGTAATGTCGCTTCGCCCTGCGGCCACTAGGGGCCCGCACACGCACCCCCTGCTCGCCCACGGAGCCTGTGCGAGTACCCCGTGGTCGCGATAACTGCCAGGCTCCCGCGATCGGTCAGGGCACACAGAGAACCGGGATCTGTGTGTGTAAACACACAGTTTCCAGTTCTCTGAGGGGAGAAGTGACAGATTGTCTGTTCATACAGAGTATGAACAGCGATCTGTCATCTCCCCTACACAGTCCCCTCCCCGCTTCAGTTAGAACACACACTAGGGAACACAATTAACACCTCAATCGCCCCTAGTGTTAACCCCTTCCCTGCCAGTGAAATTTTTACAGTAATCAATGCATTTTTGTAGCACTGATTGCTGTAAAAATGTCAATGGTCCCAAAAATGTGTCAAAAGTGTCTGACGTGTCCGCCATAATTTCGCAGTCCTGATAAAAATAGCAGATCGCTGCCATTACTAGTAAAAAAAAAATAATAATCAAAATGCCATAAAACTATCTCCTATTTTGTAGACGCTATAACTTTTGCGCAAACCGATCAATATACGCTTATTGCGATTTTGTTTTTGCCAAAAATATGTAGAAGAATATATATCGGCCTAAACTGAGGAAAAAAATTGTTTTTTTTTATAAATTTTTAGGGGATAGTTATTATAGCAAAAAGTAAAAAACATTGTGTTTTTTTCAAAATTGTCACTCTTTTTTTGTTTATAGCACAAAAAATTAAAACTGCAGAGGAGATCAAATACCACCAAAAGAAAGCTCTATTAGTGGGAAAAAAAGGATGTCAATTTTGTTTGGGTGCATCGTCGCATGCCCGCGCAATTGTCAGTTAAAGCGACGCAGTGCCGAAAAAGTGCTCTGGTCAGGAAGGGGGTAAAATCTTCCAGGGCTGAAGAGGTTAAAATCAATAATGTAGGAATTAAGTGTTAAGATCTTGGGATTCAGTTTGAGTGGAGTGATTTATTACAGGGACAATCCTTTTCTTACAGATAGTAAAAGATAACGCACTATTTTTACTAGTTCATGCAACCAAAAGCCCAGTCTCAAAACCAGCATCACCAGCTCATGGTGCTGAAAATTAATGTAATGCCCTAGCATCATAAGAATTCCAAACTCTCAGTAATGTAAAAGGGGTGAACGTTTAAAAATTTACATCTTTGGTTATGTACCCTAGGAAACACCTTTCTATAACTGGAGGAAAACAGCTATTATTTTTCTTCAGTCCTCCTGAAGACACACAGACATAGGACTGGGGGGTGGAGAGGGTGTATAGTGCTAGGTTCACCTTTTCATTTTTTCTGTAAAGGTAAACTAACACTTTAATATTAACAATGCCATCCATCCCCTAATTTTAATGTTTGTCTTGTAAAGTGGAAAGAAAGGATTGCTTTGGACCCAATCTAGGGGTAAAGACTCAATCAGCAAAAATGATATGCGGTTGTCTGTGCCCCTGGCAGCCTTGCCCCCCACATCATGGCCCTTATTGGCAATGCTGAAAATCAGACTGGATCATTAAGGGATATTGGGTATTTAGAAATGTACTGTAAGAAAATTACAGTGAACATCTAAAGTGGGTAATAACAACATTAACAATAATAAGCATAAATAGTTTGGAAAAAAAAAAAAACACTATATTTTTTATTTGAAATGCTTGCATTTTATATATCTAGAGAGTTATGTATTATGTATTTTAAAACTAAAGGTCTGATCAAATAGACAGGTTTAATGGTCAATGTTCTCTATCATCTATGCATTTTTAATATGAAGAAATGTGTCAGGCAGAGGTCTAAAGAACAAGTGTCACAGGTGCTAATGTGATATATTGTAGAGGACAAATAAAATGTCATTATTCCAAATGTGTTTTAGTGTTTGAATAATACATAAACCTTTCTTCTCAGATACAAAGAATCTTTATGGCTTCAAAAGTGACCGTTTATCAGTGAAATAACACCTGTCAAGCAACATCTCAACAGTGCAGTGTCTTAAGCAGTTCTGTGGGGAATACCCTTCCTCTGTTATCTCTCTTTTAGTCCTATACACATGAGAAGACGTTATGAATGAGAAACGGTTTAATTAAGCTACTTTTTGAACATGGATTTTGTATGTTTTCTGATGTCATTATCATTATTATCTTTGATTATGCAAATAAGTTTTGGGCCTTCTACACAACCAGCACTTGAATTTTAATGGAATGGGAGTAAAAAAACAATCACTCGCTGCATTTTGTTAATCTTTCTTATATACAATGGAACTTTGCACTAAAAAAAATAATATACAAAGAAATAGTGTGCACCAGCCTTGTGGATCACCTTTGACACCACTTTATTTATAAAATATAATAAAAAAAAAACATAAATACTTTAAAATTGCAGGAATGTAACCATGGATCATATCCTAAAGACAAAACCTCTTCATAACTCTATCCTTCAATTTGTTGATAGAAGTTCTCCATAGCAACATATAGATGGTAGGTGATGTGTTTCGAGAGGCAAACTTTCTTCCTCAAAGCTCACCTGCTTGCATGAATGCTTCCCTTAAATAGTCTATATTCAGTGAGAGGCTACCAATCACCACTCCATCCTTCAAAGGGCAGGATAGTCCATCCTACAAGAGCAGCAGCATCAGACCAAAAAAGTATATGCATAGACAACAATCATATGTATAGACAACAATCATATGTATAGACAAAAAAGCAGACTAATAAATAGCAGCTAAAAGTAAGAAAAATTCAAAAAAATAGTTATTCTGTGTGAATGGAAACACATTACAAAAAAAAAGTGAGATTTTCTCAAATTTGTCATCAAAAGTAGAACTACACTTTAAAGATGCTTCCTGCAGTAGAGCATTACATTCTTACACGTGTATCACCTTCCTTTAACTTACACCACTAAACAAAGTTGTCAATGATTGGCTGTGGTGGATAAATATTCATAAGTCAGATATTCTTTCTTCCCACTCTTGGTACTGGAGCCCCATTCAACAGTGACAGGCAGAATAAATCAATATCCTGAGCTTAGAATATAAAAAATATACAAATGCTTAAGCTGGCTATAGCCTAGCTGCACAACAAACAGTTTATTAACAAAGGACACTCCAGCCTAAAGTTTTTCTAAGCCCAGGAACAAGAATTTTATGCATTGCAGCTTACTTTTCCTTAGATGTGGTGGCGGAGTTCCTTTTTCTTCTCTATTTGCACCTGATAATCCTGAATCAGGAACATACTTCCTGGGCTATGGTGAAAACTGTACTGCACCTAGGAGGAGCAGCGTTGTCACCTTAGGAAGGGAGTGTTTTACAACTATATAACATAGGTGTAATAATATGCCCAAACCATTGTGACTCCATTTTGATATGCTTTGATATGCTTTGCCATTTCAACTATGAAAGAATGGTTAGAAAAATGCTTGCACAAGCACTGTACTCTATATATATCATTGTGGGTTGGTTTGTCCTTTCCTGTTCTCTATTCTGTAGGCCATGGGACAGGATGCATGACTTATGACTCATAACCAGATGGCCTGTTGACTCTTGTAACCTCACGATAAATGTATTTTAGGGGTCATTGACTTGTATAACCATATATTTTATACCAATACATCATTTAATAACCACTCCCCCCTCCCCTCTTTCTATTGGTATGCTGAACCATATATAAGCTGTAACACACCTAATAAAGGCAGACATTTTACTAATGCACAACCTGCTTCTCGTTTCATTTGGTGTCTCCAGATATCTGAGGGCCCTGTTGGTGTACCTACAAGAAGGTTGGCCATCCAGAATACCTACTATTTCCTTTCACTGCCTTAAAGTGATTGTAATTGATCATTTTGCTTTCAAAATAACAAACATGTCATGCTTACCTGCTCTATGCAAGGGGTTTGCACAGGATGGTTCCGATCCTCCTTTTCTGGGGTGTCACGGCGGCGCTCCTGGCACCTCCTCTTCATTGGGTGCCCCCACGGAGAGACGCTTTCCATGGGGGCATCCATTGACAGCAGGACTCTGCCTCACCCCACCATGTCACTGGATTTGATTGTCTCCAATGGCTCCTGCTGCTATCAATCTATTTAATGAGGACCCAAGACAGCGGCTGGAGCTGCCAGATCGAGTTCAGGTAAGAAAAAGGTGGGCTCTGGGGGGCAGTTGCAACACAGAAGATTTTTCACCTTAATGCATAGAATGCATTAGGGTGAAAAACCTTGAGGGTTTACAACTCCTTTAAGCACTACCTGTAATTCAAGACTTGTATGATGGCTTTAAGGACTGTAGCTTTTCTGGAGCCAAAGGCTGGCCATAATCCTAGTCTTGATGATAGAATAATGTTCAAACTTTTCATTTTTTGTCTGTACTCTGTATAGACATTTTAATGGTGTGATGGTTATCTTGCTTGGATTGCCTGATTGTATTGTATTAGTTTCCCATTTATTACAATTTTCTGAAGATAATTTTACAAATGTAGACTTTAAATGCAGCACAACCAGTAAGTACTACATTTGAAAACACTTGCATAATTGTAGATATTGTTTTCTGTTCTAGATTCTGAAACAACAACATGATCTGAAGAAACCTGTTTTACTTGGTATCAGCATCTACTGTATAATAATCAATTCTTTTGTAGCTGAAGCAGACAGATACAAACAGGTTATATTTAGCTATTTATCATTTATTTTATTCACATAAAAAACATCTCAGTAACTTGTAAGAAATTTGTTAGAAATGCTATTTTTTTGGCTCTGTATTTTAGATCGTATATAATCAAGCCATGCAAACAATTCAAATGAACAAAAAGGTTTAACTCTTTCTTAAACTTATAGATGCTAAGGGGCTTAGGTCCAATCAAATTTCTACAGCGTTGTCGTCATCTTTACAGTAACTGTACCCCACACTGTCTGTGATATTGTTATAAGAAGATGTGATAATGTTTGAAGAAGTGCAGTGTATTCTGGACTTTCTCCTTTCCTGTGCATCTGCAGGCGAGCTGTGCTAGCACCTTCACCATGGTATTGCAGTAGGTAGACTGCTGATTGCTCACCTGGAGCAGCTTTGCTTGGGTTTGTACTCTGTAAACTTTTGTATAATAAAACTTCGCACTCAGTCATTGTAGGTACAAGACTGCTACAACTTAAAAATCCTGAATACTGCATTCAAAAAGGTTCAAAGTTTATATTAAATGCATGTATAATCCATACGTAAACAACCACGTGCCATTCAGGTGCTCAGTGCACAATGAAATATGAAAGTGCTCCAGTGTAAAAGTGCTTCTCAAACATTGAGACCTCTTACCAGACAGGAATGATCTTAAATTACAGAGATCACATGTGCTTTATATCCAAACAGAGGGCCGACACTCACAATTAGACCTTCAAAAAGCTCTGTGACCCCGTCAGTAAGATACAGCAGTGATGATCCCACAACAGGAATGCATTTCTTAGCCTCTATTCCAATCAACGCTCTCCAGCATAGATACATGTTAAGCATAAAAAAGGAGAGGCCTCATGGTGCAGTACTGTAAAAACCTCTTTTAATAGATAATAGTTGCACTGACAATCCTAGAGGGTGCCTATTATGGAGAATTGCGTTAGGTCAACGGCCGTACTTCTGGTTCTGTATACCGCTTGTATATTTCTTCTAAATGTAAGTGCAACTGCTATCTACAAAGTCCCAGAAATAATTCATTATCAATGGAATCGAATGCAGTGCAAAGGCCTGGGAGCCTGCACCAGAAGACTGCCCTCTTTCAGGTACATTATTTGGGCTCTCAGGGTGCCTCCACCTACTCCAGTATGAGGTGGGGGGTGGGTACTATGTACAAGGGATCATGGATGGGTCCTGTACAGAAGATATATCTTAGGGGCAACATTAAAAATAGACACATGTTTTAAATAACATGGTTGAGTTTGCTGTAAAAGGTGCACATACAGCTACAAATATAATTAAGTACATACAGGTACAGAACAGTACAATGTAGTCCTTTAAAAGTGACATTTGAAAAAAAAAGTGACATTTAAAAAAAATGGCCATGAGAAATGACTTTTCCCAAACAGGATAGTGCATTAAACCTGTAGGTAAATAAGAGAACCAGAATCTTCATTAAGTGTAAGAGTAGGTTTGAAAATAAAGTTGGCAGTGCCTCCATCCAGGGCAGCATGTCTGTAAACAGATGGGATTCCCTTCCTGGGAAATTAACCAGTATCCTGATCTAAGTAATGGGGAGCAGAGGAGCTACAGCAACCAGCATATAACATTAACTGTAAGTATATAGATGCACACCAGTATGGAAATAGCACATATAAGAAAAGATGAATAATAGTAAATATACCCAATGTACAAACAGATATTATCAGCAAAGGGCCCAACAAGAGTTATGGTGGTTTTGTGCACATTTACCTGGGTATATATAGTTATTAATCAAGATACCTCCAGAGGAATGATGCAACAAAGTCCAGTAGCAGGGGCCCCTGAAGATGATCATAATGCAGCATTTACCTTGGGGTCAGAGACCTGAATATAAGATCTGCAGTGATCAGGAAGCCCTCCTGCCATTGTCCAACCAGCATGGAACACATTTTTTCTCCAACAGAAATCGTGGTATGATACTGTCTTATCTACTATCTACTCTGCGCTTAGTCCCTAGTAGCATCTAAAATGTAGTACACTCACTTGGTAAAATACAAAAACCCACGAATAGAATATAACTGAAGTTTCCAACCAACAAAATGGCTGCCGCATCCTGATACATGATGACATCACACGTCACGACTCCTCTCTATAAGTTTCATCATCAATGACGTCATCAGGGGCGCCACATTAGTGTACTACTTTTCTTATTAATAAATTTACTAAAAAATGCTACACTATGTTAGGCTCCTTCTATTCTTCCTCACATATTTGTGAGTAACCAAGGAAGCTGCGGGCAGTGAAGGAGTGTTCCAGCAGGAAGAGCATGGGGATTCATTTCCAGGGACACCAATTCAGGATTGCTTTGGAAACTGCATGTTTGACCTTCCTTTGTGGAGGTCCATATTGAAGGGTAAGAAGCATTGAACTTCATTTTCTCGGCTCATCGTAGTGTTGTATGTCACCGCGTTCTTGATGGTCAAAAGTTCAGAGAACTTTTATGTGACTGTGTGTATGCAAGGCAAGCTTGAGCGGAATTCCGTTGGAAAAACCATTCAAGGTTTTTCTGACGGAAATTCTGATAGTGTGTACAGGGCATTAGGTGGATGGGCAAAACCTCTTTATTGTTCACTCTTTTACGGAACTGTGAACACTCAAACTGAACCCTGGGCAACTGTGAACAAAGACCCCATCCCTATTACTCGTCTTTAGTAGCAAAGTATTGTTTCATTGTATGTAATATTTTAATTAATTGTTAATCAAAGTTATGACCTTTGCTCTGCCTTTGACATTATTTAAAGAAATTTTAGACGCAAAAAAATCTTTTAAAATAAAATGTGTTCCTTATTACCCTTAGTTAACACTAATCAGCCCTCAATAACTACTTCCTTCCCTTCACACCTTAGCCATTTTTTTGATTATTTTTTAAATTCTAATTTTTTTACTATATAGTTTTTTCATTTATACTAATTTTGTTTGTTTTTTTCTAATGCCATAAAAAGATAATACAAAAAATCCCCTTTACTTAACTTAAAGCGGGGTTCCACCCAAATTTTGAACAATATCTGTATGTATTCTCTTCCTTGCCTAGATGCTGACATGCCGTTTAAAAAAATTTAAATCCCCGTAATTACCTTTTATTTTTCTATTCTTCTTTGCACTTCCTGGTAGGCGTGTTTCTAGCCTTTCCCAGACTACTGGGAGCTAGTCTCAGGCTTCCCAGGATGCCACTGAGCATGTGCGGGAACGAGCGGTGAATGCTGGGAGCACAGCATTCACCACATCCAGGAAATAAATGCTTGTGGGCTTCAAATGCCCACAATGAAGATGGAAACCGCCTGCAGTGAATAATATAAGTTATTCTTTCCGACGAAATCTGACACAGGCGGACATATTACACACAATATGTGAGTATGTAATGCTGAGAAGAAAGGTTTGTGAATGAACTAAAAAAAAAACAAAACGATAGGTAGGTGGACCCCCGCTTTAACTCTGGTATGCTTTGTATCAGAAAAATTATTTTATTGCCATTTTGAATGGAACAAATGATAGAAGAAAATGTAGATTTACTGTAAAACTACTTTTTAAAGCTAGCACTGATCACAATTGAAAAAAACACATCTTTAATTCTGTATGCATTTGTCTACTAATTATTTAGAAAACACAATAATTTGTGACACTATTGCCAAAGAAAGCAAAGTTTGTCCTGCTAAAAACAATATATGTATTACTTCGTTATCTATAGGGCTCATGCACGCTGATGTAAATACAGGGGCATGGTAGTACAACTTATAATACACCTGAAATCGTTGTGCCCATGAGCCCAAAAGTGATCGTAAATGATCATCTTGTAAAACAAGCCCATTGGTTTAAAATAGAAATGAAAGGCAAAACATTTTGCATAGATATAAAAAACTTTTTCAATACTGTAAAACCTAATCCAAAGCACTTGTAAATCAAAGCAAATTTCAACATAAGAAATAATGGAAACTCAAGTAATTTCTTCCACAACCATTTATTCCTTCAGTTTATAGTTCATATAAAAAGATTATAGCAATGTGACCAGGTTGTGTAACCATAAAATGTCCATCCACAAATGGAAGCCTCCACAAGGGGATTAGAAGCAAAATCCAGCAGGAGCTAGAGAGTATAAAAGAGAAGAGAGGCGCCTCTAAGTGTAGCAATATGTTGCTAAATGTTGTACCTTCATTAAATGTAACCATATTGCTACACTTAGAGGCGCCTCTCTTCTCTTTTATACTCAGTTGTGACATGATGTTACTTGTATATCAAGACATCGCTTCTATATCAAATCAAAATTGATTAAAACATTTTGCTTGCGTTACAAAGCGCTCTCAAACCAAGTTATACTTAAACCAAGGTTTTACTCTACCCTTTTTCCCTTTTTTAAAAGTGATCACATCCCCTCTGTTCTCAGCTGCATAAGAGTTAGGGGAGGAGAAGCAGCAGCACTGTCAGAGGGTTAGCAGAGTCAGAGCCTGTCAGTATCGGCGCGTCCCGGTGCGCCTGCGCGGTAGAGCTGCACATCAACATGTACGGGCACACGATCGGCGGGTACGAGCGCGTGACCCGAACGGGTTAGCACACGTGGGTACACGAACGCATGCACGTACAGCGGGACGTCCCCTTGGCGGGCCTATATAAAGGCAGCTATGCCTTGTGCTTATTGCTGGTTTGTCTTCTCAGCTCCCGTTTATTCTCTGCATACCTGTTCCTGCCTATAGTGACCCGGACCGTTTGACTACTCAGCGTATCTCTCTCCAGTGTTTGACCCTCGACTTGATTAAGGACTCCTCTGCTTAACTTCTCTCCAGTGTTTGACCCTCGGCTCGATTAAGGACTCCTCTGCTTATCTCCTCTCCAGTGTTTGACCCTCGGCTTATAAAAAGGACTTGCTACTACGATTACCTGGTGTTTGACCCTCGGCCTGCTAAAAAGGACTTGTCTTGCTTAACCCTGTGCTTGCTACTACGATTACCTGGTGTTTGACCCTCGGCCTGCTTAAAGGACTTGTCTTGCTTAATCTGGTGCTTGCTACTACGATTACCTGGTGTCTGACCCTCTGCCTGCTTCAGGACTTGTCTTGCTTAATCCTGTGCTTCTCCTCAGCTCTGTTCCTGGTTCCAGGTCAAGTGTTGGAGTCCCTGCCAAGCTTCTCTCCAGTTCAGCAACCAGTCCACGTTACACGGCTTCTACACGCCTAGAGACACCTTGGTGACCCGCACACCTGCTGGCAACCCGTGCCTCTCCGTGCCTGATACCCTCTGTGCCACCTTCAGGGGTATCTTGCACCTAGTTGCTAGGGAAGCCGCTCTCAGCATTCTGGCCTTGGTGAGTACCTGACAGTACAAACCAGCCATGTCAGAGGCCGACAGATCCGACTCTCCCCTCGAGGCCCTCTGCCAGCAGGTTACAGCCCTTACACAGGCTGTCCAGAGACTGCAGGATGGATACTTCCAAATTGAGGGTCGCCTTCAACACCTAGCAACTTCCTCGGCTCCCCCGAAAGCACCTTCAGCTTCACTCAGTGGGGTTTCCTCTTCCCAAAGCCAAGTCAACCCAGTCATGATGACCATCACTGAACCTAGGGTTCCCATTCCAGAACGGTTTTCCGGAGTTCGAAAGAAATTCAGAGCTTTTAAAAACGCTTGTCAGCTTTACTTGGCCCTTCAACCCAGGACTTTCTATTCCGAAACTGTAAAAGTGGGGTTTGTCATTTCGCTTTTATCAGAAGAACCTCAAGCCTGGGCCCATAACCTCTTGGAACAGAAAAGCTCCCTGTTAGATACGGTAGAAACTTTTTTCAACGCTATGGCACAGCTGTATGACGACCCACAACGCACTGCCACAGCCGAGTCCATCTTACACACCCTGACCCAGGGAAAGAGACCAGTCGAAGACTACACCGTTGAATTCCGGAAATGGTCTGGGGACACCAACTGGAATGAGGCTGCTCTAAAATACCAGTACCGCCAAGGTCTATCGGAAAACCTAAAAGATGAATTGGCTCGGATGGATGCTCCTTCTTCCCTGGAAGAATTAATACAACTAGCAATTAAGCTTGACAGACGCTTGCGTGAACGCCGCTCTGAACGCTTCCAGTCCTCACGACCAACCTGGATGTTACCTCGTGTTCCTCCTGTTCCAGCACCCTCTGCCGTACCTTCCTCTTCCTCGGACCACGAACCTATGCAGTTGGGATTGGTACGTTCTCCGCTCACCCCTGATGAAAGACTCCGCCGGCGCCAAGCCAACCTTTGCCTTTATTGTGGGGAAGCTGGTCATTTCTTACGCAACTGCCCCGTGAGACCCAGTAAGTGCCAGCCACAGTACACTATGAACTTTCAAGTTACCGGCTCTACTCAATCTCACTTTGTCCTTCCGGTCTCATTACAGGTGGCGGAAGAGGAGGCTCGGCTGCTGGCCATCATTGACTCCAGGAGCATGCAGTTGTTTCCTGGATGCATCCCTGGCTCACACCCTGCATATTCCCCTCCAAGATAAGAAACAACCTCTGCAGATACATCTAGCTGACGGATCCCTACCATGCTCGGGACTTGTTACTCAAGAAACCAAACCTATTCTCACCTCCACAGACTCTGGCCACCAAGAATTCCTTTGCTTTAACATTATCAGTTCACCCATGTTTCCTGTTATCCTGGGTTTCCCCTGGTTACAAGCTCATGACCCTCAAATCAGTTGGTCCAAGAAAGAAATTCTCTCCTCATCTATATACTGCTCTCAACATTGTTTCATGCCTACCACCAGCACACCAGCCTCCTGCTTGGCCCTTCAGCCAATACCAGACAATCTTCAGCATGTCCCTGCAGTATACCATGAATTTCTGGACATTTTTGACAAAAAGAAGGCCGACAGCTTACCACCTCATCGCTCCTATGATTGTCCCATTGACCTTTCACCTGGATCCAAGATTCCTTTTGGTCGCATATTTCCACTATCTGAAACTGAAATGGAAGCTCTTCGTTCCTATATTGATGAAAACCTGGAAAAGAAGTTCATCCGCCCTTCCTCTTCTCCAGCTGGGGCAGGTATCTTTTTTGTCGAAAAAAAGGATGGATCTTTAAGGCCCTGTGTAGACTATAGAGAACTTAATAAGATCACTGTGAATAGATACCCGCTCCCTCTCATCTCTGAACTATTCCAGCGCTTCAGAACCGCCCAAGTGTTCACCAAACTAGACCTACGGGGAGCATACAATCTCGTTCGGATACGTGCCGGGGATGAGTGGAAAACGGCTTTTAGATCCAGGTTTGGGCACTTTGAATATCTTGTGATGCCTTTTGGACTCTGCAATGCCCCGGCCACGTTTCAACACCTAGTCAACGACATCTTCCATGAGTACCTAGATAACTTTGTGATTGTATACCTTGATGATATTTTGATTTTCTCCACCTCACTAGAAGTACACCGCACCCATGTAAAGAAGGTACTCTCGGTTCTCAGGAAACATGGTCTATTCTTAAAGGGGGAGAAATGTGAGTTTGAAAAGACCACCATCCAGTTCCTTGGGTTCATCATCTCCACAGAAGGGGTCGCAATGGACCCACAAAAGGTTAGAACCATCCAGGAGGGGCCAGCTCCTTCAGATAAAAAGGGAATCCAGCAGTTTGTTGGCTTTGCCAATTTTTACCGCAGATTCATTAGAGGATTCTCTTCAATTATTTCTCCCATTACTCGACTCACCCGCCAGCAAGCCAAGTTTCAATGGCCCCAGGAAGCCCAAGAAGCCTTTGATAAATTGAAAGGTCTTTTTACATCGGCTCCCATTCTACAACACCCTGATCCAGCCTTATCATATGTACTGGAAGTAGATGCCTCTGAATCAGCGACAGGTGCAATCCTGTCTCAGCGGAGCGGTCCGAAGGCCCTCCTTCAACCAGTTGCCTTTGCTTCTCACAAGTTAAGCCCACCTGAAAGAAACTATGATGTCGGTGACCGAGAACTACTGGCTATAAAATTTGCTCTGGAGGAGTGTATTTACTTGCTGGAGGGTGCGTCCCAACCCATAATGATCTTTACTGATCATAGGAACCTGGAATATCTCCGAACGGCCAAGCGACTCCGACCTCGACAAGCCCGATGGGCGTTATTTTTCTCCAGATTTAATTTCCACATCTCCTACCGACCGGGTTCCAAGAACGGAAAAGCGGATGCACTCTCCCGAATGTTTCCAGAAGTCAATGAGGCAACTGAGCCTATCCCCACATAACTTCCTTCTTATCCAGCCTGATCTCGAAACTGCCATTAAAGAGGCATCCAGTCAATGCACAGGACCTGAAGTACCCTCATTAAGGAAGAGGGATGGCCTACTGTGGGCCCAAAATAAAATATTTGTTCCTTCTCCAGTGAGACTTCAAGTATTACAGAACTTCCATGACCATAAGTTGGCAGGGCACTTCGGAGTCCGGAAAACCTCAGAATTAGTTCATCGCTCCTACTGGTGGCCGGGTTGGAGCCAGGACTGTAAAAACTATGTCCAATCCTGTATTACGTGTCAACGTGACAAAGGGTCCAACACTAAGGCTTGGGGGCTCCAGAGACCTTTGCCTGTCCCTGAACGTCCATGGAAGGAGGTCTCTATGCACTTCATTGTAGAACTTCCCCCCTCTGAAAAATTCACTACCATCTTAGTGGTGGTTGACCGCCTCTCTAAGATGGCACACTTCCTGCCCATGATGGGCACAGCAAATATTTTTATCAAAGAAATCGTGAGGCTTCATGGTGTTCCCCACAACAGTGTATCAGACAGAGGTATCCAATTTACCTCAAAATTCTGGAAGGATCTCTGCAAATCCCTTGAAATAAAGACCTCTCTCTCCTCAGCATACCACCCACAAAGCAACGGTCAAACAGAAAGAACGAATCAAACTCTGGAACAATATCTCCGTTGCTTCTGCTCATGTTCCCAAGACAACTGGTCCACTCTCCTTCCTTGTGCAGAATTTGCTTACAACAATTCCACTCATTCCGCCATTAACCAAACACCTTTTTGGGCTAATTACGGCTTCCATCCTTCCTTCTTGCCAGATTCCTTCTCTGAAGTGTCAACCCCTGCAGTACAAGATCGGATTAACTTTCTCCAAACCAATTTTTTACAGATCCAGGAAACCATGAAGAAGACCAAAGACAGTTATGAGAAGTACTATAACAGAGGGTGAAGGCCAAACCCAAGTTTCAAGATTGGGGACAAGGTATGGCTATCTGCTATTAATCTTAGATTGCCCTGTCCATCCCGCAAACTAGGTCCAAGGTTCATTGACCCTTTTGAAATTAAGAAAGTGGTGAACCCCGTGGCTTTTGAATTAGCTCTTCCTGTCACATATAAGATACATCCGGTATTCCATGCATCTTTATTGAAGCCAGTGGTTCCTAGCCATTTTTCTGGAAGAACAGAACCACCACCTCCTCCAATTGAAATTGAAGGTGAAATGGAGTATGAAGTAGAGTCGATAATGGACTGTAGAAAAAGGGGGGGACAGATCCAGTATCTTGTTAAATGGAAAGGATACCCTCCAGAAGATAACTCCTGGGAACCTTCCAGCAACTTACACGCCCCTCGTTTAATACGTAATTTTCACAGGAGACAACCAGGAATCTTGCCCAGATTTGGGAAACCGGAGGCTGCCCATTGGGAGGGGGCACTGTCAGAGGGTTAGCAGAGTCAGAGCCTGTCAGTATCGGAGAGTCCCGGTGCGCCCGCGCGGTAGAGCTGCACATCAACACGTACGGGCACACGATCGGCGGGTACGAGTGCGTGACCCGAACAGGTTAGCACACGTGGGTACACGAACGCATGCACGTACAGCGGGACGGCCCCTTGGCGGGCCTATATAAGGGCAGCTATGCCTTGTGCTTATTGCTGGTTTGTCTTCTCAGCTCCCAGTGTTCCCGTTTATTCTCTGCATACCTGTTCCTGCCTATAGTGACCCGGACCGTTTGACTACTCTGCTTATCTCTCTCCAGTGTTTGACCCTCGGCTTGTTTAAGGACTCCTCTGCTTATCTTCTCTCCAGTGTTTGACCCTCGGCTTATAAAAAGGACTTGCTACTACGATTACCTGGTGTTTGACCCTCGGCCTGCTAAAAAGGACTTGTCTTGCTTAACCCTGTACTTGCTACTACGATTACCTGGTGTTTGACCCTCGGCCTGCTTAAAGGACTTGTCTTGCTTAATCTGGTGCTTGCTACTACGATTACCTGGTGTCTGACCTTGGGCCTGCTTCAGGACATGTCTTGCTTAATCCTGTGCTTCTCTTCAGCTCTGTTCCTGGTTCCAGGTCAAGTGTTGGAGTCCCTGCCAAGCTTCTCTCCTGTTCAGCAACCAGTCCACGTTACACGTGTTCTACACGCCTAGAGACACCTTGGTGACCCGCACACCTGCTGGCAACCCGTGCCTCTCCGTGCCTGATACCCTCTGTGCCACCTTCGGGGGTATCTTGCACCTAGTTGCTAGGGAAGCCACTCTCAGCATTCCAGCCTTGGTGAGTACCTGACAAGCACACTGAGCTTCCCAGCGAATGGCTGTTCAGCGGAGGTGTGTCAGGACAAGTCTGATCATTGGAGGAGAGTACACTGAGTTCCCAGCATAGCTTAGAGAACTGATCATGGTGTGCTTTCCTGCTTAGTGTGGTCAGTTTTTAATAGGAAAGCAGAAGGACCGGCAGGAAAACCAGGGATTTCACATAAAGGAAGCAATACAAAGAGAACAAGACACTTTATCATACAAGTACATGGTACAACAGGTACATATCAGGAAAATAAAGTGTTGGGGTAACAAACATTTTACGTGCATAGGACTGTATTGGAAGAATATGCTGTACAGGGGTAAATGGCTGTATATGCCAAAAAAACAAAAAAAACTTGCACTTACAGGTGCACGCATATGGTTGTAAGTTCCCAAATATGAATATTCCACCTTTGGTAAATGACACCCATATAACTGCACCCGTAAATGCATGTCCTGGCATTTAGGGGCATATACTGATGTACAGCACATTCTGTCAATACAGCCCTATAGGCAGTATTATGCACCAGCTGGGACTCCCAGGACAGCAAATACAAGGCATATTTTATGCTGTATGCCCATGCACCTGTATATATACCTTCTAAGTAATTATAAAGGTATTGCCAAAATAAACAGGCTTATTGTGGAAATGTAACCATGTTTTGGGCCATAGTATATAGGTATGAGAGCTGAAGCAGTTGAAACCCTGGTAAACTGCTATTCACAGTGGTTGTCAATGCTGGGAGCCTAACATTTCAATCTAACAGCAATGGGCTCCTGACACTTAAAATAAAGGTATTGCAGAATCTTCTTACTTTTAAAATGCAAAATGTAATTTAATCTATACTTACATTTATTACAAAATACATGTAAATTCCTTCTCAGTGTGTTTTAATGTAGCAATTTTTGCAGTCCCCAAATGTGAATTCTTCACATATATTACTGCACTATATTGTATGCCCATACCCACTGTATCTCTATCTGCCAGTACCAATTGTGTATGTTAGCATTTGGCAAGGTGAACTGTGCTTTTGGCACTATGTCTTTGAAAACCCAGATATTGATACATTAGGCATTAATTTGGTTGATATACAATAATAATTATGTGCTTCTTGATGGCTGTATGAAGTGCAATTATCATTATCAGATATAATTTGTCAAATTTGTAATTCATGATCATGTTGCATTCAGATTTCTGTCTAGATAAATCATAGGCTTAAATTTGTGTCAGGCTAGCCGCATCTTTATTATTTTAATAGCATTCTCCTTTTTTATCTCAGCAAAATGTGTATGTAATACAGTCTTTCAGATTTTTCTCAAACATCACCACATTTTCATTAAATCAGTCTTACTTTTTTGCTTTCTTGGTTTCAAGCAAATAACAAGTCTAAAGCCATCATATCTATCAAAATAGTAGAGGCTTTAACAGTTCTACCCACAGTACCTAGAGAGGTAATAGCGTACATGAATGATGCTTTAATTTCATACAGGCACAAAAAGCTGGTGTACTATCTAGATACTATATCGTGCTAGCTTGCAGATGCCTGTGGAAAAAAAGCTTTAGAGCTGCAAAAAATTAGAAAAAATTAACTACATGTGTCTTCATGTGTCTTCACATGAAATATCTCCCTACAACACCACTGCTCTTCCCTGCATTATCTACCCTAAAGTCCTGTACACACGATCGGACTTTCCGACAACAAAACCGTGGAATTTTGTCCGAAGGGCGTTGGCTCAAACTTGTTTTGCATACACATGATCACACAAATGTTGGCCAGCAATTACGAGCATAGACATAGACTACTAGACCTAGACGTACTACTTTAGCACCACCCTTTGGGCTCCTTCTGCTAATTTCATGTTAGTAGAAGTTTGGTGAGCGTTGATTCGCGCTTTTCTTTTCGCATTTCTCATTTAGCGTTTTTCAGTTGGCGCTTTTCATTTCGTGCTTTTCAGTTTGTTCCTAAACGTCCGTTCGTCAACCAGACATGTTGCGGAATCGGAGGAGATAACGTGTTATTTATTATTGGCCTTGAAGTTATTGCTTTGACATTATTTTTTGGTTGAATAATGATTTGGCATATGTTCTATATTTTTGGATGCATAGAATGCACTTTTTGGTTAAGTTCTATTGGAAGATCAAAAAATTGTGGAGGATAATACTTGTCTATGTGTTTTACTTCAAAAGACAGTTTGGGAGTAGGCAGTTACATTTTAAAAAATAGAAATTTAAAATTGACAAGGGACACCAACATAGTTGTATCTTTGATCTTAAAAACTAGGGGATAATGGCGTTGTGGTAACTTGCACAAATAATAATTAAAAAAAAACATATTAATTATGTTCTTGATATCACTAGAAAAAAAAAGTCTTTGAAAATTTGTTTGCAATAACTCCATCAGTATCACCAGCAAAGCAGCTTCATTATTATCCCATTAAAAGAAGAAAAGAATTGTGCACTGCATTTCGAGATTTCATAATTTGTCACGAATGTTAATTCTCCATTACAAACGCTAGTTTATAAGACTGACCGCTCCTGCTTCCGAGCATGCGTGTTTGTACTTTAGACTTTTGTCCGACGGGCTTGTGTACACACGATCAGAAAATCCGACAACACACATTTGTTGGCGGAAAATTTGAAGACATGCTAGCCAAAATTTGTTGGCGGAAAGTCTGGCAACAATTGTCCGAAGGAGCATATGGGGCTTTAGAGTTTCTGCTCAGAAATAATATGCAAATACCATCTTTTTGAAAATGGGAATTTGTTTATAGCTAGACCAGGCCAGTGGCGTCACTAGGGTTGGTATCAGCTGGTGCGGTAAAACACGCTGTCACTCTCCCCCACCCCAATAATTTTTGCAACCTGCATTTGGGGTGTTGTTAACTTTGCACTGACCTGCAGCAGATCACAAGGGCAGTGCAACTGGAACGCAGTGCAGGAAGCTGCACAGGAATGTCACTTTCCCCTAGCGGATTCTAGTATAAAAGACCCCAAAACTGTAAAGCAGTTCTATGCAGCCCGGGATAGCGGGCTCTCACATCGGTACGTGGTGCAGGAAACCCATGTTCCCTGCACGTTTGCCGCACTGCATTCCAAATGCACTGCCCTTGCGATCTGCAGCGGGTGTCAATGCAAAGTTCAGGACACCCCAAATGCAGGTCGCATTTGCAGTGCGTTTGCTCCAACCGGATTGTATGCTACAGAAGTATTCAATCCAGTTGTAGTGCATTTCCAAAAGTAGTGCACTACTTTTGGTGTGGTGTGATTTTAGCCCATTTGAAATGAATGGGCTGGAGGGGGCAGGAGGCGGAGCCTAGCGGAGCAGACATGCATTGTTAGAGCTCCACACCGCTGAGGAGAGAAGAGAAGGACAAAGTGGAGCCTGCAGGCTCAAAAGGTATCCATTTGAACCTTTTTGCCCCAGGGAACAAACTGTGAAAGTTTGGGCAGGAAATATGGTACTGGGAGGAAACCGTGGCAGAAATAAAAATCACCTCACAAAGAGCTCACAGGCACTCACTGCAGCTGAAGCAGCTCCAGTCACCTCACAAGATACAGCATCAGGGCGCTCTCACAGACAGAAAATGTCACAGCAAGACTCTCCATTTGAGTCAGATACAGAACAAATCCTCTCACAAACTTCTCCACAAGCCTCCTCAGTATCCCCAGTAATATTATTACAATTTGAAAAGATGCTTCATAAGGCTTTAAAACAAACCTCAGACCAAATAACAAAAAGCCTAACCAAAGAAATAAGAGAGCTGGGAAACCGCACCGCAGCCTTAGAAATAAAAATGGATGAAATTTAAATTACAACCCAAGAAAATATAACAGAATTGGAACAATTAAAAAAAGAGAATTTAATACTTCAAACTAAGCTCGAAGATTACGAAAATAGAGCCAGACGTTCAAACTTGCGCATAAGGGGAATACCTGAAACTGTGACAGACCTGCAATCTACTATTACTGCTCTATTACAAGAACTAAAGCCAGATATCCCTATTGAACGTTTAGAACTGGTTAGAGTACACAGAGCCCTCACAGCCAAAAAGAAAGATGGACCCCCACGTGATATAATCACAAAATTTCATTATTACAGAACGAAAGAACAAATACTAATTGCTGCAAGAGAAAAAAAGGAACTTAATTTTCAAGGACACATCTTCATTTATTATACTAAGAGATGGTTCTCTATAAAAAACCTATATTTATAACTGAATGTAACTGCATTCTGATAGTCACACACTGTGTGGGATCATGTTACATTCCAGTTATATTTCTTATTACTTCTGATTCATATAGCCTTAGAATATATAAGTGAAATAAGGAAATTCTTGTTCAGTTATATATTATCAGGTAATAACAATAGATTTATTACTTTTTAGGACAAATATGTTCAATAATCCAGAAGTAATGGAAGCTTTTTCTTTCTTTTCTTAGAACAAATATATTATGACCTAACTAGTTCCTAGAATTATGTTTTTGTTTATTCTAATCTGAAGCAATACAACCTCAATTTTATGAGTTAACATATCTAAACAGTTACATATGAATAAAATATGTAATTGTTTACTCTAAAAGGGTTAAAATCCCAAAATAATTCAAACTATCTTCATCAATACCAAAGTTATTAACAGTACCTTTCTAACTGAATTATTTAGCCTAGGGCAAGACTAACCATATACAACCACCCTGGAATAAATAATTTCAACAAAAACTATATTCTGCACTCCAAATAATGAAACATCATTTTGATGTCTTTTGACATAGCACTTCTCTCCTGTAAGCGGAAGATCCGTGTACCCCCATTAGCCCTCCTCATTCTCCCAACCATATTATGTGGGAGTGTGACGAAGGCACTTATTCCCCTGAGAGAGATATTTATTCTCTTTCACGGGTAAATTGTGATTACTTGCAAAAAATAATTTATACAATGTATCATCTAATCTCATATGTTTTTTGTTTACTCTTTACTCCAGAATTCACTGGTTTCTTTTCTATCTATTCATCTCTTCAGTCCACACAGGTTGATCTGTGCAGTCAGCTCTGCATAACAAAAAGTAAGTCAAAACTATTTGATCTATTGCCATGGCACCACTGAATATACTTTCCCTGAATGTTCAGGGAATAAATGTCCCTCAAAAAAGGACCAAAGCCTTCCGTACTTTCCATAACAAGAAGGCTCACATAGTATGCCTCCAAGAAACACACTTCACCAAAGATTCTACTCCAAAATATATTTCTCCTTTTTATCAACAAATTTACACGGCTTCTGCCTGTACCAAGCAAAGGGGAACTCTAATTGCATTTCACCGATCCACACCATTCACCTTATCATCAGAAATTAAAGACCCAGAAGGTAGATACCTGATACTCATGGGTTATATAATGGATACAGCAATCACGGTGATTTCCTACTATGCTCCTAACAAACAACCTACACCATTCCTCTCAGATATATTACAAGTGATTAATACACACAAAATAGGAACAGTGATAATGTGTGGGGATTCGAACCAGGTCCTCCTCCCATTTCTAGATAAATCACCTTTTACACCATCCAAAATAACCTCTAGATTACCTTTTTCTCAACTTCTTTCCAAATACAATCTGGTAGATTCGTGGAGAGAAAGTAACCCAATGAAAAAGAAATTCACTTATTTCTCGCACCCTCATCAAACCTTCACCAGAATAGATCATATTTTTCTAACAATAGGAATGATACCAGAAATTATTGCATCAGATATAATTCCGATTCCGTGGTCTGACCATAATGCAGTATACACTACTATAGCCTCAGCCATACCAAAAGCGCATGACCCAACGTGGTACTTACCGGACATAATGCTCAAACACCCACTACATCAGATGGCCATTGAACAAGCTTTAAAGGAATACATATCAATTAATAATACAACAGACATCTCCCCAATAACACTGTGGGAAGCTCATAAGCCTGTCTTGCGTGGTACAATACAAAGACAAATGGCACTATTTAAACGGGAACGCAAAAATCTAGCAAAAAAACTAGAACTCAATTTTAATGCAGCCTACATATCATTTCAAGATAATCCATCTCAGAGTACAAAATCTCATCTGGAAAAATCTAGATTGGAATACGATCTATTTCTCACTGAGTCAGTTGATAAATCCCTCAAACGCTCCAAACACAATTTCTACATGAATACAAACAAACCAGGTACATATTTGGCTCGGGCATTAAATTCAACTAACAAATCTTTCAAACCAATACGTTTGAAATTATCAAAAAATGTTTACACTTGTAATCCAGTTAAAATAGTCCATAAATTTCACTCACATCTCGCAACTTTATACAAGACAAACAATGAATTTAATCCTACAGAGGCTGAATCCTTCTTCTCAAAAATAACCTTACCTGAGTTATCTCAGAATCAAAAAAGCAGTTTGGATGAGCCTATAACTATAGATGAAGTTGCTAACGCCATAAAAGACCTAAAACTTAACAAAAGACCAGGCCCAGACGGCTACTCGGCTTTATACTATAAAACATTCTCAGAAATACTCTCTCCCATTCTCACTGAAACTTTTAACAAACTTCTAGATGGACATTCTTTTCGGCAAGAAACACTAATGGCAATTGTTTGTATGATCCCAAAACCCCTTTCTGATGATACTTCCTGTGTGAATTATCGGCCTATCTCTCTGTTAAACCTCGATATTAAATTATTAGCAAAAATAATAGCAAAACGCCTCAATAGCATTATAGGAAAATTAATACATAGAGATCAAGTAGGCTTCATGCCAAATAGACAGGCAGGCGATAATATACGCAGGGCAGTGTTATTGGCACATATTGCTAAAAAACGGAAAATCCCTTTATGTTTTCTATCTCTCGATATTAAGAGGGCATTTGACACAGTATCCTGGCAATATATGCAATATTCATTACAAAAATGGGGTTTTGGACCCCACTTTTTAACATGGATCAAAGCATTATATAATAAACCCAAAGCCTATATAAAATATGCTGGATACAAATCTGAAGCCTTTAATATCGAAAGAGGTACCCGACAGGGTTGCCCATTATCTCCCTTATTATTTGCCCTTATACTCGAACCCATGGCCCAATACATCAGAACAAACCAAACTATAACTGGCATTGAAGTAGGAGGTATTACACACAAATTATGTATATTTGCAGACGATATATTACTTTTC
This sequence comes from Aquarana catesbeiana, assembly GCF_042186555.1. Taxonomy (NCBI): domain Eukaryota; kingdom Metazoa; phylum Chordata; class Amphibia; order Anura; family Ranidae; genus Aquarana; species Aquarana catesbeiana. Next base: position 585,544,117 of record NC_133324.1, on the reverse strand, counting down.
CTATCATCACCACAGGTCTCTGGTCCTAACTTAATACCAGCTCTTGATGGGTTTGCAGCCCTATCCGGCCTTATGATTAATCCTAAGAAATGCCTAGTGCTTAATATTTCACTCACAAACATGGAATTGATCCCGGCTAGGGCTGCACTCCCATTCACATGGGCAGAAAAATCAATCCCATATCTTGGAATTCATTTAACAGCATCTCATTCTGACTTATTCTCAACCAATTATCCTCCTGTATTAAGACAGATCACAAATCTAATAAAACAATGGTCGCAACTTCCTTTATCCTGGATAGGGAAGATTAATGCAATCAAAATGACTATTCTACCCAAATTGCTTTATCTATTCAGAGTCCTCCCTATTCCAATTCCTTCCTATTTTTTGAGAATAGTACAAAAAAGAGCAACTTCGTTTATATGGGGCTCTTCTAAACCACGTATACCTATACACACACTACATCTTCCCAAAAATAAAGGAGGCCTGGGATACCCTAATTTTACTAACTACTACAGAGCAGCACATTTGGCCAGTCTGTCCAAATACCATGCAAAACAGGAAATCCCATTATGGGTATTTATAGAGGCTTCAGAAAATGACCCTCTATTAATATCAAATTTATTATGGCTTGATCCTAAAGACCGCTTTAAAATTCATAATCCCATAACTAAACACTTCTTATCTCTCTGGGATAAACTAAAAACCAAATATCAGTTACAATCTCCACACAATCCTCTCCTTTCTTTTATCAGAAATCCGACCTTTTATCCGGCATGGATCTACCCAAATTCTTTTAAAGCTTGGACAACATCAGGCATTCAGACACTAAATGACTTCATAGCATCTAAATCATTCCTTTCATTCCCATCGCTTAGAGAAAAATATGATCTACCAAACTCTGAGATATTTAGATATCTCCAAATCAAAAATTTCTATACACCATTCCTAAAGGGGGATACACCATTATCCCAATTATCCATTTTTGAATCAATCTGTACAAAAGATCCATTTGCTAAAAGTACAATTTCATCACTTTATAATCAATTATATGGAGTAGCAAATCTTAATAGACCCTCTTACGTTCAGAGGTGGGAGGAGGACCTGGGACGAACTTTAGAAGACACGGACTGGTCTAACATATGGCTCACATCTAAGTCATCTTCACCCAACATCTTAGCACTGGAGACAAATTATAAAGTCCTAACTCGCTGGTATCTTGTACCCGCTAGAGTGGCAAAATATTCACCTAATACCTCAGCTCTTTGTTTTCGAGGATGCCCAGAAATAGGCACATATTTACACATATGGTGGACGTGCCCAGTAATCCAAACCTTCTGGAAGGAAGTCTTCGTGATTGCATCTAAAATATTTAAAAAAATAATACAACCAGATCCATATTTAACTTTACTTAATCGAAAACCGGAATGGTTAACACTCTCTCAATTCAAACTTATGATCCAACTAATAACGGCTGCAAAACAAACAGTGGCCAAGGCATGGAAATCTTCTACATTGGTACTAGCAGAAACAATTCACAGAATGAATAATACAATGTCCTATGCTAAGATGGTAGCCATCGATCAAAATCAAATTCCAAAATTTGAAAAACTTTGGCATCCTTGGATAAAACAACAGTTCCTGTCAAACTTCAATGACTCTGTCCTGTTGCCATGGTAACAGATTAAATGACTTACAGAGACACCCATTCTAAGGCTTCAAAGAGAACTAAAAAGAATAATAAACTGACGAGCGGGACAACCTTGTGGACCATACCTCTACCTTTCAACCCTTTTTCTTCTTTCTCTTTCCTTTTCTCCACCTTACGATTAAAGCTCATTATCAGAATTTATTTGACCTATATACACTCTACTTGTAAACAATATGTATAGTAGGTATAAATCATTTAAATACCTACAAAAGTAACTAAGGAAATGATATATATCTTTAATTTAGGTTTACGTGAACCCAATGTTTAATATTTGAAATTTCATGATATTTACCTATATAAAACCTACTGTAAAACAATGAGCTTACTTTATAGATCCTTGTAAACGTACTTTATGTATCTTTATAACATTGTATACTCAATAAACTTCTTTTGACAAGGAAATGAATGGGCTGAAATCGCACTGCGCCGCACTGTACTCAGATCACATGTGAATTGCAGAGGAATGCACAGAGCATTCCTGTGCAATTCATAGTGTGAATAGGCCATAGAACCCAGTTCAAAAAGAGACTAAAACAAAGCATTTACATTAAAGAGAAAAACTATAAAGCACTCACAAGATGAGAAGCAATCATTCATTAAACTGTGGGGAAGATGACACCCTCCATCCAATCACAGCCTGAATGGGGAGGAGAACAATCCAGAGCAGACAGAGAGGGAATCTATCACCAGCTGAGATGCTGGTGTCTTCATGCTACACAAGCCACTGTGAGACAAAGTCTTACCTCCTGGATCAGCTCCTATGATAGACATCACACTGGTCATATTTCCCAGCATTGGACCAGTCTGGTGTCCATCATAGGAGCCAATTCAGGAAGCCAGACTCCAACTCTGACAGCGGCTGACGTCTCAGCTCCAAACAATGATAGATTCCCCTCTCTGTCTGCTCTTGCCAGCTCTCCTCCCCATTCAGGCTGTGATCGGATGCAGTGTGTCACAGTTTTGTTTAAAGACTGATCGCTTCTCCACCACTTCCACTGGTCCTGCATGTCTGTGGCGTAAGCAGTGCGGCCTTTCAGGGAACATCGGGGCGGCCCCACTCAGTCAACCCCTGGTGTCACCCCTCCGGTGGGTGTCTCCCAGTTGTGGTCTGCACCCCCCTAGCAACACCACCGGACAAGTCCAAAAAAAGGGCAGATGCATCATCAGTGCAGACAATTAAACTGCACTCTGGGATTTAGGGCCCATAAAATATGGGTTGGGTGGGTACTGGGACTCCCTCCTGCTGTCATGCAGACATGGGACTCCCTCCTGCTGTCATGCAGACATGGATACAGATTTTTTCTAGGACAAGTGAAAAGTAACAGCCATTTTGTATTATACCCTAACTGTTTCTTCTGAATAAATAGAGGGCCCTAAAAAAACGTTGTCTTACAGTACCCCTTGTTGGTCTATATTTGCCACTGGTTACACATAGGCAGTGTTTGGACCCAGCAATTGCACAGGCACCTTGAGCTTCATTGTTGTAACATCTCAACCTAGGTTTAAAAATCTAATCACAATTCTGAATATCAGGAAACCCACTCTTGTAAAATAAAGCACATTACTAATGTAGTTCTGTAGATTACTACAGAGTGTTTCAGTTGTTGTCCTAAATAAAACAATATATTTGGGTTATATACTTGACATACTAGTGTTCTGGCATTTATTTTATTGTATATGGTTCCTGAATTACATTATACATCATAATAAGGCTGTGTGTAATCTGAGCTTTGGATATTGAGTTTCTCAAACAACAAACTTTTTACAGCAAATCAGTTGAAGGTTGCCTAGTAAACATCTAAAAATTAGTCTATAACTCCACCTGGTGGATTGATTTTTTTTTTCAAAAGGTTTTATTGTCAAAGAAACAAAATACAAAGTCATAGCAAAGTGACAGGCAAATGTTACATTTTTTTACATTGAGTATTGTTTGCTACTGTAAAACATAGGAAAAAGGTGAAAACACAACTGTGAGTTAAAGTATGTTACAGATATACAAAGTATACAGCCAAGGTTTGGTTGAAAAAAGGATGGATCTTAATTGTAAAGATAATGAGTAGGGGGGAAGGGGGGAAGGGTAACAGTGGAGGGGAAATTGCAAATCTATCTAGTTAGACCAACCATGAGGTATTCAAAAGTTGCAAAAGACACTAGAGGTAGTAAGTTTCTTAAAGGATATCCTCCTTGTCATAGAGTTGTTGGAGACCTTGGAGATAAGAAAATGACTCCTCGAAGGCATCAAGTTCCTTAGTGGGCATAGTGGAGAGCATGAAGGCCTCCCATCTCTTATAGAAGCTTGCCTTGGAAGAGGGAAGGGTCAAGTCAGTACCTACTTTCTCTCTGTATAGTAGTAGTTGAAGTTCCCTTTTATTCAGAGAGATTGTTGAACAAGTGGAGGAAGCCCAGTTTTGTAAAATGATTCTCTAAGCGACTAAGAGGGATATCAAAATCCAGGATTTGTGCTTAGAGTTAGTGGTGTTTGGAGATCCTGCGAAGAGTTGTTTGTTCCAGTATCCAAAGACTAGTAGGAGAGGGTCCTTTGGGAGTTGCACTGAGGTGATTCCATTGATAAAGGATAGTATCTGGTCACAAAAGGTTGAAATGTTTTTGCATGACCACAAGCAGTGGAAAAGAGACGTACTTGATTGAGAGCAGAGAGGACATAAAGCCGCTTGAGGATTGGCTGCATCTGATATAAATGGAAGGTAAACACGATGGAGAATTTTTATCTGTGTTTCTCTCCATTGCTCGTTTGGGATCGGGTGTAGTATGTGGTTATAGCCTTGAAGTATTTTATCCAGGATCTCCAGGTCAGAAAAATCTTTGCCCTAGTTAGCCGTTGAAGATGAAGTAAGCGGGGGAATGAATTTGTGAATCAAGGGTTTGTAAATGTCCAAGATGGAGTAAGTTCCTATTTGGAGTAGACGGTCAGGGATTGAAGATTGGGATCTCAGGTCACTGTTTCTACAGTGAGAGCACACAAAACTGACACATTGACCATAGTAGAGAGCGTGACCCATTAGAAGGAAGAATTGTTCTGTATTTCCAAGAAAGCGTATGGTGAGCCAGTGCTTAAGTCATACAGGGAAGAAAATTTGGTGAGACCTTCTTGACGCCATAGGGAGAAGGCCTTATGTTCCATTCCCAGTGGACCATGGGATTACTATGAATAGGAAGATATCTGGAAATGTAGGGGGAAAGGTTTCGTTTTTTCCAGGTTTTCCCTCCAGGCTATCACAGTGTCTCGTAGTAAGATGTTGCGTTGAAGATCTGGACAAACAGATTTCCACTTAGCATGGAAAAGGGCCTCTAGAGAATAAGGGTGCACAATCTCAGATTCAATATAATATTTGGAGCACTGGGATCCTTTCAGTAACCAGTCTAAACCCATACGAAGCAGGCATGCTAAATTGTATACCCTAATATTGGAGAGACTTATGCCCCCCTTGCTTCTAGGGAGATAGAGTTTAGAAAGTGCAATACATGGGTGCTTTTTGGTGGATTGATTTTAATATGCATTAACATACATATATAAATCACTTTATAGTATTTATTATACTTAAATACTTACAATAATAAAACTAAATTCAAAAAAATATTTGAGGAGACTAGCTGAATGCAAGCAACACTACTGTCATGGCCTTTAAAAATGGCAGAGAAACACATTTCTGCAGCAAATCACTTGATTACAGCCTTCTAGAGATATAGGATTACGACATTTGATTCAGCTCACTGAGACCCACTGAAAAAATAAAACTTGACAGGTACAACCACTGTAAACATTTGCTTTATTTAAATTGAATAACTAGATCAGTCTGACATGATGAAATCAGTAAAAACAACCAAAGCATAAGCTAGATAAGTAGCCATGGTATAAAACAATCTGCCTTATTATGTGTTAGTTTTACATATGGTCAGATGGGTACAGTTTTGGAGTGAAGACTATTTTTGCCTTTGTTCTGGACCTTGATTGGCACCACTATTCACTACTATTGGCACTTCAGCACCACATACACAACATCCGCCTAATTGTAATAATATGAGAAATAGTACTCCATACACAGGAAGCATATTACTGTAACATCTTGATACTATGCAAGATGAAGATTGGCTGCTCTCCAAAATTATAACTAGTCATTACAGAAAGACACATTTCTATTCCAGAGCTGTCTCTAGCCATTGACTAGGAAGTGGGGGAGGTATATATAATGTGGGAACCATGGAATAAATAATAGGAACTTCCATATGAACAACATGTTGGGGGGGATTCATTTGGGAAATCATTGTCTCCTATTGATCTTCATCATATTAATTTTGCACCTTTAGATTCAAGTGACCATAAAGCACAATCATTTTTGACTGCATAGGTTTCAGATGTATCAACTTTTTTAACAGCTATTATAATTTTATTTTTATAAGTTATTACTATTTTTAAGAGCTATTCAGCCACCAATGTAGAGCTGGCATGTTTTACCAGCCTGTCTGAAGAAGCACAGATAAATCATTGGAATATCTTCCTCAATCCATTATTCTTAGGCAAGAATGTTGACCATATAATGGTAGCCTTATACTGTATGTAGACAAATTATTGCATGAACTGAACTACTCAGGTTTTGTTGCAAAACAATGTGATCATGAAGAATACATGATCAAAACAAATTAGTGTTGACCATTAGGCCCTTTACCTACTAGGTTAGAATACTAACTAATAGCCAAAACCAAGCATACTCATATATGAAAAATACATTCAAACATTTTGTCATAATTATTGTGCCTAAGACTAAGGGGTCTTTTAAATAATTGGGCAGTGACTTTGGAGTAATAAGTAAAAAAATCTATTGCCCTTGGTTTAATATAACATTTATATCACATGACAGTACATTTTTAAATGGTTTAATATTTGAACATCTTTGTTTTTGTCATTTATTATTTGGGAATGTTTGTTTAGAATAATGTGTTGCCTATTCATCAGAAGATGTAAATGTCATTGTGACTTTTATTATTTACCCAATATTCTATTCCATCTCTATTCTGCATAACCCGTACTACGGAATATCAATAAGCTGTAGATTTCAACTCACTATGTCCTTTAGCCAATTTCATCGTATCTGTGTTGGGATGCATTGTCAATAAATTGTATCATTTCTGGTGCTGATTAAATATCTGCAAAGCTTCATTTCATGTTCTGAAGCATCTCACGCTAAATTTATGTCACATCCCTGCTCCACTGTGGACGGGAGCCATCTCTGAACGGATGTGCATTTAATCTGGCAGCAAGCGAATGACTGGCATTCAATAGAACTGCCAGGATTTTGGCATATCATTAATAGGACAACCTGCTACAATGAAAGCCTTCCACACCTACCAGATGTGCGGCTGGAAACATTGCCAACATTTCACACATTGTTGTGATGCAATGCACTATAACCCAGAACTGGCCTATGCCATCACTTTGAATGTAATTTCTCAATAGCAGTTGATTATTTTTTTAATATCATTAGTTTTTTCCTTTGTTCTTAATTTAAAAAATGTAAACACAAACAAAATTATGGATTGGCAAATGGTGTGACTTTCTGATTCCTATTTGTTACTGCAATTGCTGGATAGGAAATAGTTTGAAAAACATTTATTTATAACTTTTTTTTAAAATAACCTTCATCATGCCATTCTTAAAGCAAGCAATGTTAAGACTTCCTTGCCACCTTAATGGTGATTGTTGCTCCCTAAATGTTATTGCACACACATGTGCTTTTTCAAAAGTAAACACAGCTTTGCTTAGAGGATAATCTTAGTCTAGCAATAACTCTCGGTGGAGCTGCTGGTTTAAGCGGGCCTGTTATCTTCACTCTCCTTCCCTCTGTTTCACTGGCACCGGGTCTAGGGTTCCGTTGAGTTTACCTCTGGATGACACACGCACCAATACTTGAGTACGTTTTCAATGCTTTATTAAACCATCAATGAAGGAAGTAGCAGGAAAGAGGCAGAAGGAGAACTGCAGAGGAAAACTCAAATACCTTTTTAGTAAGATTCTTGACAAATGTCCTCGGGGTTGGATATTTCAGTAGAATGCACTCCCTTGGTGGAACACACTCCTTGCACGCCTGGATAGGCCTCTCTCACTAGCCTAGCAGCCATTACGCAGCACGAACAAAAGTCTCTGCCACAGACTTATTTGGGATAAACCTGTACAATCCTCTGCCACAGGATGTATTGGTTTTCTTGTGGTGAATGTCAGTCACAGTGCTTGAACCTTTAAGCCAACCCGGCAACACTATGCTGTATAATTACTTTAGGATACGTCCTCCAACCAAGTCACCAGGCCCCTCTCCAGACCAGCACGTTGCATGATCCTTCCATGACGGGTCCTCCCCTGGGATATTCTCGGTTGTCCAGCTTCCTCCCTTTGGATAGACAGCTCAGGACTATTCCTTGGCCGCTGTGGTAGGCCCCAGACAAGCTTCTGGGCCCACCCCTGTGCCGCAGCAACGTGGGCCTCCGAAACGGAGGACCACGAGATAGCTCTCTAACGCATACCTGTCGGCCAGGAGGGCCAGCAGGTGGCCGTAAAACGAACCCAAAAATATGGCGTCTGTCCCATAAATACCCTCGCCCAGAATGCAACTTGGAGGACCACCTCCACCGAGTTGTCTCCGGGACAGAAGAGCATCCATACGCTTAGACACGTTGCCTTTCCAAAACTAGCCAGCGGTAACAGGCACACCCACGGCTCAGTATGGAAACACACACAACGTTAGCCAAGCTGAAACAGAGGCAAATCTAACCTTCCTAACGAACAAGTTACTAAATTTACCTATCAGATGGTAGATCGCAAATCTACCAGCACTACATTAGGTATAAAGCTTTTTATAGCTGGTGCATTAATAAATATTAACAGAAGCACTTAAAAGTAAACATGCAGAAATGTTAAAATAGATGTCAGAGGATGGTTGACTGAAGAATTGGCACATCTGCCAATACTCAACAGGGCCGCCGCAGATAATGTTTGCGGGCACTCGGGCGTGTGACAGTGTGAATGCACGCATGGCCGCCACGGTTGCGAACATAAGTGCGCAATCACATGCATGTGTGCCATGGTGCACGCAATGCGTGACAGATCCTGGCACCCAGTGGCCTATTTAAAGTCAGCAGTCTGATCCACAAATTGCTGGATGATTGTCAGGCCCCCCCGTTTGTTCCTGTGTTCCTGATTATGCTGTTATTGGACTTCCTGTTACCGACCCAGCTTGCCTTTGACTTGTCTTATCTCCATCCACGGCTTTGACCCTTGACTTGTTCTACTGATTCTGCTGCCTGATTGCCCTTGTGTGACTTTAGCCTGCTCATCTGATTTTGCTGCTGCCTGCTCTGCTGTGTATGACCTCGGCTTGCTCCTGATTCTGTTACTTGCTTCTGCTCCTGGCTGATCTCCCATGTATGACTACTGGCCTGGCTCCTTACCTTGCTCCTGGATCTCCCTACTGCCAAGCATTGCCCAGTACTTCTGAGGGACTCCTGCCCTACAGCGCATCCTGCTTGTCCAGCCATTATCTGGTAAACATCTTCTCAGCACTTCAGACTAACGCAGCTGGCAACCCCTGCTTCTTTGGGTGTAACATTTCCTGTTACCACTTTCAGAGGTGCTTTTTACTCAGCTGCAAGGGGAGCCATCCCAGCGCTGCGGCCTTCGACAAGGTACGTGACAATAGCTATCAGTGTGTGCAATTACATTTTAAATGACTCTAGCCAAAACCTTTTTTAACCACCCTGGGGTATGATTATGTCAGATTTTTGTGTCTCAATGCAGTATATTGTTTTGCATAGAAATTTGCCATTTTATATTGAAGGCCTCTAATTCTTAGTAATAACACACTTAAATCTGTCCAAACAAGAGTCTAGTGGACATCCCGAGTATGATAAAATTTGAAACACAAAATCATAAATTATAATATAATAAATACTTATAAATAATTATAAAAAATAATAATATAATAATAAAATCTATTTCCCCACGATTTACTATCGCTCAATTTTGCAAGTGTTCTAATTTACGGTCGCTTGTTTTCTAGCTGGTCTAAAACCGCTTTTGATGTAAAGGGACATTTTGTGGTTTCTATGGAAATCTCAAGTTTCCAGGCAGAAAGAACTGTATATATAATATAAAACTGCATGCAGGGCATTGGACAAAGCATTAGGGACAAAAGGGAGGTGAAATGATTTGATACACTAATGTAATCTGTAAGATTACAGTGTACTGTATGTGTTATGTTTTGTGTACTTTTTTTAATTTGCCGCCAGGCTCCACCCCCATGCGTTGCAACGCTCACAGGAAACAGAGCCCGTCACACAGAGCATCGGGCGGAGGACACAACCCGCAGACACAGCGGGGGGACATCACAGGATCCTGGTGACAAGGTAAGTAACCTGGACCAGGATTCTGCAACGCAATCCCGAGTGTGGCTCGGGGTTACCACTAATGGTACTGAAATTTAACCCCGAGCCACACTCGGGATTACCGCCAGGGAGGTTAAGTGTTGGATAGAGTGAGGAATGGCTAGGAAACTTCATCTTCATTATATATCATGGTAGCTATTGCCTCTAGGATAAAACAATCACGTTAAATACATTTTTTTATGATCAGAAGTAGGTCCAAAATAGTAGGATATCTTCCAATGAGTACACCTGCTCTTACGGCAACTGTCTAAACCAGAATTTCCATTATTTTTAGTCTTATCTCTGGGAGCAAAAATAATCTCATAGAGATTTTAAACCCTCCCATACTTTATAAATAAAAAAAGATCAGGAATTAATTTTACAAAGTACTCTGAAAATTCACTACTTCTTTCCCCAAAACTTGCAACATTTTGTATGCAATTCTCACAATATCAAACACAGTTGGGTGTCAGTTAGCATTGGACAGGAAGCACAGTCAAAAGCTATAGAAGAAGATGAAAAGGCAGTGAAAACTAGGGCTGTCACATGTGTTTTTATTTCCATGAATTGGCTCAGGAGTCGCACCGCTCGCAGGGAACAGAGCCCAGCATACAGTACATCGGGTGAAAGACACAGCCGCCGCACACAGCAGGAGTACATCGCAGGGTCCTGGGGACAAGGTAAATTACTTTCCCTTGATACTGCGATGCAGCCCCAAGTGTGGCTCGGGGTTACCGCTCTTGGTATGGAAAATTCATCCCGAGCCATACTCAGGAATACCGCTAAGAAGGTTAAAGTAACCAATTTTGCAGAGGCCTTTTTGGTAAAATAGTTTTGCAAGGCACGGGGACAGAGCCTGGCGGGAAATTCAAAAAGAGCAAAAAACAGAACATATACAGTACACTGTAATCTTACAGATTGCATTACTGTATCACATTATTTCACCTCCCTATTGTCCCTAGTGCTTTGTCCAGTGCCCTGAATGCAACTTTATATCATATATACTGTTCTTTCTGCCTGGAAACTGGAGAATTTCCATAGCAACCAAAAAGTGTCCCTTTACATCAAAAGTGGTTTTAGACCAGCTAGAAAACAGCTATAGTAAATTAGAACACTTGCAGAATTGAGCGATAGTGATTTGTGGGGAAATTCGTCATCAGACACTGAAAGTGACAACAGCGACAATTCTGCAACTGAGCACATTTCAGTGTTTTTGAATTGATTACATTATTGAATACATTTTATTATTATAGTAATATTATTTTTGATAATTATTTATAGTTATTTATTATATTATAATTTATGATTTTGTGTTTCAAACGTTATCATACCTGGGATATCTACTAGACTCTTGTCTGGACAGATTTAAGTGAATTATTCCTAAGAATTGCAAGCCAACAATATAAAATGCCAAATTTCCATGTGAAACAATGTACAGCTTTCAGCATCAAAAATCTGACATAATCATACCGCCAGGGAAGTTAATGAGGCCCATTGCTGATAAATGTGAAGGTAATATGTAATTTGTAGCATACTTCACATTTAGCCAAGTCGGGTAATTTAGAAGCTACCAGATGAATTCCAACTTTAGATGAGAAATACAGTGATGAATGTGATTTTTTTATATAATGTAGCTCAACTTCACCAGCCTGAACCCCAACACATTCCATTACCTCATGCTCTCTCTATCCACTGTCAGATTATTCTAATCAGCCTCCATACTCTTCCATGCCATTACAACCTCAACATCCTCCTCCTAGTACTCTACTAGTATGCCACAGTTATATTATGAAGATTCTCAGGGAGAGACCTACCTTTTAGATTCTAAGACCACATATTTAATTATGTAATAGGTTTGCATAAATTTGTTGGGTCAGCGTCTAGTTGAGGGGGTAACGTGCATCTTTCTGTAATGCACAGTATTGTACCTTGTGTATGCTGGTGCCATGCAGTACCATTAACGTGTTACTAAACCCAGGATCCTGCATTCACTATATTTGCTCTCTGACAGTACACAGAACATGGAAATGCAATTATTTTAGTAAATATAAACTGCTAAATGCCTTTTTCTCATCAGCAGTATACAGCTGCTTGTGACTTCTATCAGTTGCTGGTGAAGCTTGTAGAAGGGCATTTCATACTGCACTGAGCTGTCCTATGAGGTTGCAGGGCTCCTGATCCTCTGTCTGGCTATGTCTGGACAGTGCTGATTGGCCCTGGGCTGATCACATGCACTCTCCCAAGAAAAAAAAACCTCTCTAGCAATACACACCAAACTGAGCATGTGCAGCTTGACTCCAAAGGCTCTGTCTTATCCAGACTTGTCCAGGGGCGCAGTGCAGGGAGGGGAGGATCTGTGCATACTCGATCAAGCAGCCTACATATACAGGGTGATTTTATTGTTGTGAGTTTAGTAACACTTTAATTCTTAATGGCATTCAAATAAACAAGTGGGCCGGGAATTAGGTCTTTGATAACGCCCTGTAGGTTGGCGAAACATGTCGATGTATTTCTGGCGGCACCAACGTCATTTCCTGCTCTTTGGAACGCACTTCCTGGTTTCTGGAACGTACGATGTGAGCAGCATCCGGATCTATCTCTAATCCCCTTACATGCCTGTTTTTATCAACTATTTTGTAAGTACCCATTTGTATATGGAATAAATCCATTTTCAAACAGTACTTTTCACTGTTAGTTCCATTTTTTTTATCCTTTTTTGGTGCCTGGTGATTCTGCTGAGAAATTCCAACAAAAAATCCTTTGATCCGATGTGCACAACACCACTCCTGAGCTTCTCTGGATACCATCGCATAAGCCTGAAGTGACCCCCAGACTGCAAAGCTGGGGGTCATCGCCATTTGGTGAGTCGGGACACATGTGGGGGTGGTATTTCTGCACCTGAAAAGTCCTGCACTTCAAATGTTTTTTTCCCATTGTGGATCAGAACATTCAGCACATTTATTTGGACTTGATTTACGTGTTTTTTGCTTTGTATATTCACCTCATCTGCACTCATCTACACTTGGTTACACATGTTTGATAACATTTGCGAGCGCCACAATTTCATAAATTTACTGTACTGTATGTATTATGATTTTTCAATTTTTTGAATTTCCTGCCGGGCTTCGCCCCCGTGCGTTGCGACGCCCGCGCGGAACGGAGCCCGGCACACAGAGTCATTGGGCAGAGGACGGAGCCCACGGACACAGCGGGGGGACATTGCAGGATCCTGGGGACAAGGTAAGTATACCGCACCAGGAACCTGCAATGCAATCCCGAGGGTGGCTTGGCATTACTGCTAATGGTACTTAAATTTAACCCCAAGCCACACTCGGGAAAATCGCCAGGGAGGTTGAGAAAAAAAAGAGACAGGTTTCCGTAGTACCATCTTGTTTCTGCTGTGCTGATACAGTAAGATGTTTGAGCCTTGCCACTCTAGGACAGGAAGTATGTTACTGGCAGAATTACCATGTGAAAATAAAAATAAAAAGCTTTAAAAAATAAAACTAAGGTAAGTTGCAATGTATTACATTTTTTCTGGGTTTGGATACACTTCAAACCAGCAATGGACTTTGGCTCCCATTGCAAAACCACCTTATAAACTGTCCTAGCACTGTATGTACTCCTCATTAGGGGCAATATTTTACATTTTTAACTTAAGAATGCAAATAGAAAGCAAACAAAAAATTAAACTAGAAAATGAAAGTACCTTCAAAATAAAGAAAAAAACTGAGATTTATTTAAGTAATATTCTGCTAAGCAGTTTGAAAAGGATTTCCGACTCTGATGGCAAATTTGATTATTTTTTTAACAGAATTATTTCCCAAAATCCCTCCAGCCAATGAGGAGGGGAGTCCTGGGCAGCCGAGACATTCGTGCAACATCGCTGGATCGCTGGGGCTCAGGTAAGTATTAGAGGTGCTGAGGGGGGCTGCTGCACACAGAAGGCTTTTTATCTTAATGCATAGAATGCATTAGGGTAAAAAACCTTCTGCCTTTACAATCACTTTAAGTGCCACGTCAAAGTGTGGGTGGGTTTTGTTTTACTAACATGAACCTGTCCTTTAAAATTGAACAGTTCAAAGATAAGTAGGGAACCCCAGCAGGAGGAGAGCACACTGCATGAAAGTATGGGTGTGGTCAAATTGCAAACAGTGGGATGACCTTACAAAAACATTGTTAAATACCACAAGTGCATTATGCATAGGGTTCAGATGTACACTACATATGGAGTTCAGGGTTCAAAAGTGTGCTACATATGGAGTTGCAGGACTCAGGAGTGCACTACATACAGGGTGCAGGATTCAGAAGTGCACTGCGTACAGGGCATAGGGCTCAGGAGCATGCTATGGACAGGGTGCAGACTCCAGAGTGTGCTGTGCACAGGGTGCAGGACTCAGGGTAGGGCTATGTACATGTTGCAGGGCTCAGGAGGGCGCTATGTACAGGGGGGCAGTTCTTAGGATTGCGCTACGTACAGGACTCATGAGTGAGCTTAGTACAGGTTGCAGAACTCAAGCGTGCACTACATACAGGTTGCAGGACTCAGGGATACACTACGTACAGGGTGCAGTATTCAGTAGTGCACTGCATACAGAACGCAGGGCTCAGGAGCATACTATGCACAGGGTGCAGAGTCTAGAGGGTGAAGGACTCAGGATTGCACTAAGTACAGGTTGCATGGCTCAGGAGGCTGCTATGTACAGGGGGCAGGTCTCAGGAGTGCGCTACGTACAGGGGTCAGGTCTCAGGAGTGAACTATGTACAGGTTGCAGGACTCAGGAGTGTGCTACGTACAGGTTGTGGGACTCAGGAGTGTGCTATGTAGAAGGGGCAGGACTCAGGAGTGCACTATGTACAGGGGCAGGGTTCAGAAGTGCACTATGTACATGGTGCAGAATTAAGTAGTGCATATTTTACAGGCCAGTTTACCCTAATAGCCCCCCAGTACAAAGCTCTCCCCAGAAACCCACCCTTCCAGTGCAAAGCTGTCCTTTCTCACCCAAATCCTCTTTGAGAGTACAAGAGAGACGAGAGAGGGGTTTCTGCTGAGAGCAGCTACAACTTACAGTTGCAGAGTGTGTGCAGTCTGTTTTGTGGGCTTTAGGAGCAACTGCCAGGAGACACTAGAGTGGCTGTGCACATTGCCGCCCCCTCCCCCCTCTGCTCTCACAGGCATGGATGGGACAATTGGTGGGAAGGAAGGTCGGCTGCCATGGGCGCAATGGTTTACTGTAGGGATGGGGGTGCCTTAATTCTGTTACAAGGCTGACAGGAGTAATGACAATGCCATCACTACTCCTGTCACTTGAATTAAATTGGAAAGGGGTGTGGCGCTCCCTATGGGGTTGAATTGGTTAATATATGGGGGGGGGGTTTAAGTTGTGTTATATCCCCAGATGATTTCCCCCACTATGATCCTATTAGAGGTACCTGATACCAACAGAAAAATTAGTTACCAAAAAAATATATAGAACAGCAACAATAAATAAACAAGGAGCTGTCTTCAGTGGTAGTTCGAACAGACCCTATATGTAAGGGATGTGTGCTGAGACCCCTACAACTGTGATAGGTCTGCATCATATAACGCCACAGAGTGAAATGACTATAAACATATAAGTGTAAAACATATATATGTGCTCTACCTAACCAGTGCAATTACACAAAACATATGATATACTCTGCCTAAACAGTGCAAAAAAAAAAAAAAATATATATATATATATATATATATATATATATATATATATATATGTATATAGTGCAAAAAAATATACACATCATAATCAAAATCCAGTGATCAAACAATTGCACCTCAAACTAGTTGGTGCAGATATGAATCAATTAGAAATTTGTGGTTATAGTCCTTAGAGTGAAAAAACTGTTCAAACCCAGTGTTTCAGGCAATTTTCTTAGCAAGAGAAAACCGTGACTAGAGTGCTCTCAGATGGTTCCTGTGACTTTTGTGCTCCCCCTCATGGGTCCCCACTCACCGAATCCAACAGCCCCAGAAGGGGCAACCAACGTAGGGTATCTCAATCACGATCTCCTCTCCACCACAATCGTATAGGGCATTCGGGGTGTTTTCCGTGCTGTTGGTTTTCCCAATGGCTTCCCGGATCCACCAACCCCAGACGGGGCAGACTGCATGGAGTATCACGATCACAATCTCCTCTCCACCACAATCCTACTGAGCATCCAGGTAATTTCCTTACTGTTGAATTAAGGTGTTCACAATGGCTCCAGTTGGATGATAGCTGGGAGCGCAGGCAGATGAAGGTCTGTGGAGGATCCTTAGGGAAGCTCCTTTAGGGGGGCTGCATACCTAAACGGTTGTCTTAAGCGCAGCTTTCACACTTATTTACACATCACTACTCCTGTCAGCCCAGCGCTGGGAGCAACAAGGAGAGAAGGAGAGAGCCAGGAGGTGGTGCGGGTTGTGTTCTCACTCCTCCTTCTCCTTCCTGCCAGTGCAGTGCTCCTGTATTAACAAGCAGGTGGCAGTGATCACAGACACGCAGGAGGATCGCTGTCGATGGCTGGATGTAGGATCCCTTAAGCTTGTACATCATGAATGGGGGGAGGGGGGGCAAAATTTGGAATCTTTGCCCTGGGCGCTTAATAATCTTGTCCTGGCACTGCTCACAGGGATAGTGCAGGGCAGGGAGGTCTGTGTGTGTACCACCAAGACAAGAGTCTGTCACCTGTACACACAGAAGCCTGCAACTCCTATCTGGCACATTTTGGCCAAAAAAAGCCCTGATTCTAAGTACCTTGCCTTGAACAAACATAACTGCTGCTTTTTGGTTACTGTCTTAAATCACATAGTCTCTGGCTACCAGTCATTACTACAGAATTTCTATTGTTTCCAACCAGTGGTAAGTGTGGTGAAATGGCTGTCTTCATGCATGCATGTAATTATAAACTTTATATAGAAATATTAAAAAGACTGTTAAGTGTGAAACCAGTGCCATGAGGACACAGGAAGCATACTAAAAGTATCATTCTAAGAAATCCAACAAGATTGTAGCATATGCATTATATATGGAATGTAGACAATAATATTAATCTGAATCAGAGTAATATTTTTACTTGGCTGGAAAAGGCAGATATTGATTTTGTTTCTACATTCAGATATGCTTCTGAAAGTCTTGCTCACAGGTGTTGCTGAATGGCTACTGTGAAGTGGCATGCAGCCTGGTGTGCTATGAATAAAGTGAATCATGAGAAATAATGTGTAATGGTAATTTAGGGGGACGTATGTGCTGCATACTTGCCCCATGTACAGTATGAATAAAAAAGGGAAAAGCATATTTTTATTAGAACCATACTGTTTAAAAATGAATACCACGGAGGGTCTTCACTCTACATCTGTCAGATGCAAGCAAGGTTGCCTCTTCATTTAAAGACAATGATTAGGATTATATCTGGGGGAACAATCCTTTCAGTGTCTGTTTTGTGGTGCTTACAGCTCCAAAGTGACTGATTCTAAAGCTCATTTATTAACAGGGCTGTGGGATCATGGGAGGCTTCCACGGTCCACCAACTGTGCTACTGACTGACATTTAAAGAGTCCAGGGACCACTGACAGAGAAAGATATCTTCTTTTTTGTTAATACCAGGCAAAATAAGTGGTTTGTTTCATAGGAGGTTGTGTCACATGCATTTAATTGGCTGTCAGGAAGGTCATAACACATCACTGTGCATATGCACGTGGAGATGCACAAACAAGTGCGTGACTGCATGTGTGAGAATGTGCATACACACCTGTTACAAATGTTGGTGCCAAGCACTGAACAACTGATCATTGCTGTGATACTTGCAATCTGTGGCTGTTACTACCTGTTACTGACCTGACTTTAGCCTGGACTTACTCCTAATATTCACCAATACCAAACCTGGACTATGCCTCTGCCTTTTCCTTTATTCCCAACCTGCGCATCTGTCATGGACTCCACCCTGAATCCGAACAATGCTACTACTAGGGATGAGCTCAAGGTTCAGTCCAAACACAAGTTTGGACCAAACTTTGGTGTGATGGGAGCCAAACGCCATGCATAACAGCAATATTACTATACATGACAGTTTAATGTTGTCAATGATTGTCAAGGACATTGGTGGGTGCAGCCAAGTTCTTAACGATCAGTGACATCACTGGCTCCTATTCAGCAAAGGCTTATATGGCCAATGATTCCACCAGGAGACCCTGCCCCATTGTATGAACTTTCCATTTGGCGGGTGACAAGTGAACAAGCATTGTGATTGACATGTTTAGGTGTCTTTATTTCTAGGTTGCACTTTTTTTTGTGAATGAATAGGGGAACTATAACATAAGGGGGGGGTGGTATCTGAGTGCCCCCTCACCCACAAACCTCTACAACCACCGGTCAAGAGTGTTGGGGAAGAGGCACCCCTATGTTGAGGGCATGGTGGGGTTCAGGAAGGGGGAGGCACAAGCCCCCCATTTTCCTGGCCAGCCCAGGCTGAAGATCCAAATGTAGTGTGTGCAATAGACAGTTATCTGATGCAGGTTAAACGCTTAGATAAAGGGTCTGGTATCAATTTCCAGGGGGGACCTCACTCTTTGTTTTTTATGTGTTTTTTTTTTGTGTGTGAGGTCTGCATGCTGTTTTTTACATATATAAAGAAGCTGTCAATGGCAGCTGTCATAGTCATGTGTCAGCACTTTTAAAACCTTTTTGCTTCGAATTGAAAGTCAAATCAGAAAAAAATCACTGCTCCTGGCTGCATGGAATTTTTCAAAATGTTATTTGCATTGATGCATGTTTCCCAAGGCAGTGCCACCTCCCCTGGTAATTTTTGAAACCCCTTGCCTATTAGACCAGTAAATCTGCATTTTTAATTTTTCAGATTCAGCTTCCATTGATTTAATTGCGGTTCAGGTTTTGCATCCAAACTTCTTTGAAGTTCATTAAACCCCTGTCGAACCAAACCCAGGGCAGTTTGGCTTATCTCTACATACTTGTAGTCAGAGTCTTCACTTGGAAATGCGATACCCTAACTACCAAGGGCAGAGGTGTGCCTTGGCCTTAGCTGGACTATTACACCTGAAAGAGGGCATACCCTGAATGTATGAATATGAAAAATGTACGATGTATATGAGTATATGAAAGGTTTGGGGGAAATGGGTGGGTGGGAACAGGAACCCTGAATGTGAGCCGACACAGGATCAGACAGAGGAGGAGGGATATATATACCCCTCAGACTCCTCCTACAAATACAGCCAGCCTTCTTACTTGTAGTCAGAGTCTTCACTTGGAAATGCGATAACCTAACTACCAAGGCCTGAGGTGTGCCTTGGCCTTAGCTGGTCAGTACACCTGAAAGAGGGCAAAAAGACACAAAAATAGGTGTGATAAGAACGCTTGATGAAGGGTAGGTAACAATCCGTCTAGTAAAGTAGCGCACGCCCGGATGGCTTCAGTATATGGATCCGGTATGTATCAGCTATAACAGAAGGAAAACCAATGTCCCATGAATTGATAACAAGAAGGGACCCCCTGTTTGGAACCTGCAAAACTGCCCAGAACCCATATAAATGTCCCGTAAATGATTTGGATTAAGACTAATTTCCGAGAAAACCCAGACATAAGAACAAGCTGCTTGTAGTGAGAGGATACGTGGGGTAAAGGGAGCAAGGGTTGACCGGAGAAGCCCCTACGAAATATTACAGAGAAGATCAACTCTTCAAAATGGACACGAGTAGCTCTGTGAAATTTCCATGAGCCCCTGGCCTGTCTGTCTATGCTTGATATGGGAAAGTTTGAGAGGGAGAGCCGTAAAAATGAACGAACTGACAGGAGTTTGCAGGGGTCTGAAGTGCTGGATACCTGATAGATATGTTTGATAGTGTTGGCGGATAAAGCAAACACGCTGTGGCAATATGCGTCGTTAAACATGGAGAAACCATAACAGACACACAGATAATTGGTCCCATATGATTTAAATCAGGTCGTGCTTCTGCTAGTAACCTGACAACCAAGTCGGAGTCCTGAACAGGGGAAGGAGCTCCATTCTGAGGAATAAGTCTTATGGCATGATTCAGCATACCCAAAGTGACTGTAAGCCCCCCTTTTGAATAGGCTGGGGATCTGGCAAAAGATGAATGGTCTGATGTACCTAACCAGTCCTCCAGGCAACCTCGCAATCAAGAGATTAAAGCCGAGAGTGGAACCCAGAATAATGATGATATTTTGCCCGGACCTACCACTTTGTGAGCTGTGAAGGGGACGTTGGCTCAGCACATACCCTGAGAGAGACTGCAGATCGCTGGGCGGAAACCAGGGTCTCCACGCAACAGGAATCAACTAAATGAATTAACCCTTGACTCCCCTGCAGGTACCCAAGATCCAATGGAGAGCTTGGCAAAGGTGTCAAAGCAAGGACTCCTATTTACCCAAGGGTAAGCCCAGAGGTGAAACGACATCTGCGCCCTTTATCTTGCCCTACCAATGGGCAGGTCTGATGGAAGTAGCTTCAAGTAGCTTGGATAGCCAATCCCCCCCAACTGTAGAAAAGTGCTGAACCGTCAAATCCACTGATGAGTACTTCAATGAAACAATTTCCGCAGGAAAGAGGGCAGCCAAAATGTAACAAACGATACCTGAAACTTGCCACTGGACACCCCCGGTGGGCCGACCCACTGCCTCTGGAATGAAGGTGAAGAACCAGACCAAGCACCCCTTGGAAATTACTGCCTCCAGTAACTTAATTGACAACGAAAGCATGACTGTCTGCTGAAACCAAGATACTACATACGAAAGACTCCAAAGAGATAGTGATGAGGTCCATGTGCAGGCCTGAAAATCCTCCAGCAGGGGCTGTCTGAAGACCAGGTGTAATGAAATGAAACGTGCATCGTATGATGTGTAGTATACGGGCAAGAAGATTGTGGTCAACAATCAATTAAAATTGAAACCTCAGCCCATATGGATCTGTAGACGTGACAGATCCTGAGATGTGAGTACTAGCTAACTAAACCCGTGTATACAAAGAAACCTAAACGAAATTTACGATGAGACATGGAAACAAACAAAGATGAAATGGCTATTGGTGTATGCCGTAATTGCATGGCATCAACATGCTATGACAGAACATGCTACGACATAACCACTATGACAGAAACACGCTATGACAGAAACCACTGTGACAGAACATGCTATGACAGAACACGCTTGACAGAACCACTGTGACCGATCCGATATGACAGCACCCGCTATTTCAGCACCCGCTATGACAGAACCGATGTGACAGAACCCGCTATGACTGGAACACACTAGGACTGAACACGCTATGACTGAACACGTTATGACTGAACACGCTATGACTGAACACATTATGACTGAACTCGCTATGACTAAACACGTTATGACTGGAACACACTATGACTGGAACACGCTATGACTGAACACGCTGTGACTAAAGACGTTATGACAGCCCCGCTATGACTGAACACGCTCTGACAGAACCGCTGTGACCGATCCGCTATGACAGCACCCACTATGACATAACTTATGTGACAGAACCTGCTATGACTGGAACACGCTATGAAAGAACCGCTATAACTGGAACCTGCTATGACTGAACACCCTATGACTGAATACACTATGACTGAACACGCTATGACTGAACATGCTATGGCAGCCCCGCTATGACAGCACCCGCAATGACAGAACATGCTATGACCGCCCTGCTATGATAGAACCACTACAACAGAAACACGCTATGACTGAGCACGCTATGACTGGAACACGCTGTGACTGGAACACACTGTGACTAGAACGCACTGTGACTGGAACACGCTGTGACTGAACACGCTGTGACTGGAACACGCTGTGACTGGAACATGCTATGACTGGAACATGCTATGACTGAACACTAAATGACAGCCCCGCTATGACTGAACACATGACTGCCCCGCTATGACTGGAACACGCTATGACTGAACATGTTATAACTGAACACGCTATGACTGAACGTGTTTTGACTGAACACATTATGACTGAAGCCGATATGACTGGAACACGCTATGACTGGAACATGCTATGACTGAACACGCTACACGCTATGACTAAAGACGTTATGACAGCCCCGCTATGACTGAACATGCAATGACTGAACATGCTACTGATCACGCTATGACTGAAGACGTTATGACAGCCCCGCTATAACTGAACATGTTGTGACAGCCCCGCTATGACTGAACATGTTGTGACAGCGCCGCTATGACTGGAACACGCTATGACTGGAACACGATATGACAGCCCCGCTATGACTGAACACATTATGACAGCCCCGCTATGTCTGAACACGCTATGACTGGAACACGCTATGACAGCCCCGCTATGACTGAACGCGTTATGATAGCCCCACTGTGATTGAACACGTTATGATAGCCCCACTATGACTGAACACGTTGTGACAGCCCCACTATGACTGAACATGCTATGACTGGAACATGCTATGACTGAACACCTTATGACTGAACACGTTATGACAGCCCTGCTATGACTGGAACACGCCATGATTGAACATGCTATGACCTGAACACACTATGACCTGAACACGCTATGACTGGAACACGCTATGACTGGAACATGCTATGACTGGAACACGTCACGTTGTGACAGAACACTATGCCAGAAATGACCAATCGCATGAATCGCAACATGACCGTGATAGCGGAGCTGAGACACCAACCAGCCTCCCCCCTTTTCTGTTCCTCCCAGCCTGAAGACATCTGGCAATAAGATTCACTAATGCAGAGAGATGACCTATGGTCTAGCACCCACCCCGCGTGATCCATGCCACAAGGTTACTTGGACAACCACCATGCGTCTCTCCTCCCACGGACCTCCAGTGACAGACTACACCCCTCAAAGTGAATTGCAATTCCAGCGGGAAGCATGTACCACCATGATCTGACAGCTGTGATAGATGGGGACATCGGTACACGCACACATAGTATACAGTGCAATAACCTGTGGCCTGC
Source organism: Aquarana catesbeiana (assembly GCF_042186555.1). Classification (NCBI taxonomy): domain Eukaryota; kingdom Metazoa; phylum Chordata; class Amphibia; order Anura; family Ranidae; genus Aquarana; species Aquarana catesbeiana. The sequence continues at coordinate 585,520,964 of NC_133324.1, read as the reverse complement.
AGGTCCCCCCCACCCCCCTCGTGATCCATGCCGCAAGGGAACCCCAGACCTGGACTGCAAAAGATGAATTACAGAAGGACATTGTAGTTTTCACAGCATGCGTCTGCCCTCCCCTGGACCTGGGGAGGGCAGACACATGCTGGATGCTCTGCAAACCGAAAACCGGATGTGGCGCAGACGCATTGTGAAATGACGTCAGCCATGACCCTGAATGCGAGCTGTCGCAGGATCAGACAGAGGAGGAGGGATGTATATCCCTCAGACTCCTCCTACAAATACAGGCCAGCCTTCTTACTTACCGTATTTATCGGCGTATAACACGCACAGGTGTATAACACGCACATTAATTTTAAGAGGGAAGTTTCATGAAAAAAATTTAAATTTTAAATAAGGAACTTTGAAGAAAAATAAGGGTCAGTGCCCATCTGCAGTCTCACCATTGCCATCAATACAGCCTGTTCAATGCCCATCTGCAGCCTCACCATTGCCACCAATGCAGCCTCATCAATGCCCATCTGCAGCCTCACAAGTGCCATCAATGCAACCTCATCAGTCCACATCAATGCAGCAGCCTCACCATTGCCATCACCATTGCCTCACCATTGCCATCAGTGCAGCCTGATCGATGCCCATCTGCAGCCTAGAGGGGACAGGGAGGGGGGTGGCCCAGGAGAGGGGACTTCCTTTTACAGAGGCCGCCAAGTAAACATGAAATTCTCCTGTATGTAATCTGACAGCACTCGTCCTGCCCCTCTCCTTGTCCCCTCCGAGGCATCTAAAATTGAAGTATTGGCGTATAACACGCACGTGCTATTTGCACCCAATTTTTAGGGTGAAAAAGTGAGTGTTATACGCCAATAAATACAGTATATACTTGATCTGATCGCTAGTAACAACCTGGCTCATATGATTTCGCACCACCTAACAGTTTCTGTGCTTTGCTCATCTCCAGCCTGCAGTGTCTCAACCATCTCTCCTAGCTGCACAATTTCTCTAGGTCTCAGCCTACATGACAGCCTACCAACTTTCTGCTACTCCTATGATTGTTACTCGCTGTTGCAGAATACATTCTGATTCCCCTGTGTCCAGTCTACCTGTTCCATCTGCTGGCAAGAACAATGAGGCACTCGTGCCACTCTATGCCATCATGTCACCTGGTTACTTTACCAGGGACCCTAAATTGAAGGTAGAAGAGATTCCCTTTTCGTCACTTCAGGCTCCTTCACTAGATGGAGTGAACCAAGGTATGTGGCAGGGGACACAGGCATCTGACACTCCTGGAAGTGTCAAACGCAGGGATGAGGTTCATCACTACTATGGGTGCACAAAATTTGTGACTCACAAACTTTTGCCTGAAAAGTTTGCAGGTTTTTGGCCAGAAAAAAAAAAAAACAACCCACTGTATAATGCAGTGCATAACTTTTTCCCGGATCATCGGAGTAACAACAGCAAATAATTAAAAGTAATGGATAACTATTTCTAAAAAAGGGTGGGCTAAAAGCAGCCATGTTGCCAGTGAGTAGTAGCACTATTGGAGAGAGCTGAACATTCTATGCATGGAGAGATACTGGTTTTGGTACTCGTCCCCCATGGCAGTGCTTGGCTGCCCATGCTTTTGTTTGACAATGACTTGCTTATTAACCCTAAATGACCAAATGGCCAGAATCAATTAACAAGATTTGCCCCACTCAACTTCAGGAAACTGCTCTCCAACCACCCTCAGGCAGATTTGCTAATGCCTATTCAAATGACTAAGAATCTTATTGAGGTTATCAGAGAGGTTAGTATAAATATTTTTCTAGTGCAGGAACTATTCGCACTTGTCTGTTATCATGCAAAACGCATACATTTTGCTGCAAGAAAATGCATTAAAAGCAGAAATTCCATTCTTTCATTTGGGGCTGTTTCGCATTTACTGCAGATCATTTTTCAATAGCTGATCAAGTACAAGCTTAACTAATACCACACACACACACACAGATACAAACACACACACACACTGTAAAGTTGATGATATGTATTTGCATGGGCTGGGATGTTCAGCACAGAAAAAATGCTAAAATCTCTATAGTAGTATAGCTGAGAACATTTACCATTATAAGTATATTTGCAGAGCCTGGCATCAGTATTTGGTACAGTTAAGTACATATTAGATTACACACAAGCTGCATGATGAAATATTTGCCATTATAGTTAACACAGCTAAAGCAGTGGGAAGAAAATGTAGAGATAACAGCAGTCCTGATGCTATCATTGTCCAGATCCTATCATGCCTTTTTCATGCAGTTTCACAAGCACTTGAATGCACCATAAAAACACAATGTAAACAGAACTTTGTGGCAGTAGGCCTGATTTACTAAAACATATGCATACACCAGCTAACGATCATGCAAAGACAGCCAAATTGTGTCCTCGCCTACTATGCACCCATGATGAACATGGATATGCACACACAAACTGAAGTATACATGTAAGTAACTTACTACTTGCACTTACTATTTACAATACAGTATATGCCATCTGTGACATGACTAAAAAAAATTGATTTTCTGTAATGTAACTAGGTGTGTTTGACTCCTATTCCAAAACTTCATGAAGTGCTTATTGATTTCCTTAAAAGGCAGTAAAGAAAAGTGAAAGTGTAAAATCCATAGCTGATAGGGATAAGCCAAAGGTTTGATTTGAACACAATTTTGAACCAAACCTTGCTGTTTGTGTGTTCAGACAAACACCCAAACATTTACACGTTTGGCAGGAGCCAAATGTCATGCATAATAACAGTATTACTTCTGCTATTATAAATGACAGCTTGACACAGGCAAGTGTAGGCACTGCCAAATCCCTAACAACTAATGATGTCATCCAGCTCCATTTACTTACATGGCCCGGCCATGTAAGTAAGGGAATCTAAGATAGTTAAAAGAAAAAAAAATGCTGTGGGGGTTCCACCCCAATTCTGACCAGCCCTTCAGGTCTAGTATTGATTTTAGGGGGAACTCCACTCAAAATAAAACAAGAAAAAAGCAAAGAGTCCCCTAAAAAATACATACTTTTATTTGAGCATGCAGCCTGGCTGTCCAGGAATAAGTGGGGAGGTGATGAACATTTGCCCCTTCCCTTCTAAAATATTCCAGGCCACTAGAATCTTATCATAGGAAGACCCCCCTTAGCAAACCACCTTGTCCCCATATTGATGAGGACAAGGTCCTCCTCCCGGCAACCTTGGCCCAGTGGGTGTGGGAGGTTGTAGGCAGGGGCTTAAAACAATCTGGAATCAAATAAGAAAATTGTATCATGTATGACCAGCTTAACTCTCCCCTGTATCTTCAATCTATATCAGTAAACATTCCCTGACAAGCGGAGCAGTAAAAATCCCTTTAAATTTTGTACCATCTTTACTGCTGTGTGGCATGGTGCTCCCTTTTAATTAGTGACCAGGGCATGTTCCATACATACCATACACTGAATACACCACTGTAAATATCTATACATACATTGTTTTTTTTTGCTTCAAATGCACAAGGTACAGACCTTTTTTGATCTACTGCTTTCCTTGTTGGCACATGTGCTTTTAATTTCTTAGTGAGTCATTGTGGTGCTTGTCACAATATTTTTCACTTAATAAGTTTAGCTAAAAAATAAAAAAATAAAAGTTAGGTATACGCCAGTTAGGGCTACTAGCCCTGAATAAAGCCATTCTGCTTCTAGCCAATTTTACATTGCTGCATATATACCTGCAGTATACTAATTCTTGTAGTAAAGCCCCAGCCTGTGCTCTTTGTCCATGGTCCTTTATGTTGCTTTTATGTTGGATTTATAGACTTGCACAGCTTTTTCCCTAATTTTACGAATGACATTTATCTGCCATTTTGTCTTCTTCTATCATTTTACATGTATTTGATGGAAGATAAATGTGTATGTTTATTTGCAGCTTACCAACACATTGGTACATTTTCTTGGTACAACTCGTGATATGACAGTATTTTCTAATAGCTTTCAATTTGCAGGCTAAAATTTCATTTTTGGAAATTAATAGTGAAATGTAATGGTGCAAGCCATAAAAATGTGTCTTTGGGGAGAGATTTACTAAAACTGGTGCACATAGAATCTGGTGCAGCTGTACATAGTAACCAGTCAGTTTCTAACTTCAGCTTGTTCTAAGCCTATTCTATCTGACCCTGTAGAGAAAAGACCTGTACACGTAACTATTCTGATGCTACTCTGGTCCGGTCACATGATCTTTCCAGTGGCTGCTCTGTGTAGAGGAGAGATCGCCGACAATGGCTGCAAATGCCTAAGAGAGGACGTCACCCATAGGCTTACTATGGGGCATCTGTTGTGGGCTGTCCATTGACGCCACATCTAACAGCTGATCATTATTATACAGGATTTATATAGCGCCAACAGTTTGCGCAGTGCTTAACAAAATGAAGGCCGACATTACAGTTACATTACAATTTAGTACAAGAGGAATCAGAGGGCCCTGCTCATTAGAGCTTATAATCTAAAAGGGAGAGTCAATTGATACAAAAGATAATAGCTGTGGGGGGTGAGCTGATGGATCATGGGACCAGAATGGAGTGGTTTCAGAATAGGTATGTATATGCATCTTTTTTTTACAGGGTTAAATGGAATATGCTTAGAATGGGGGTGTGAGTATGTTTAGCCTTAGTTAGATTTTGTCTGAACTTCCACTTTAAGCTTGAAGCTGATTCTGTGTTACCAACCCCAAAACAGTACAATCAGTCTGTACAGTAAAGCATGCCTGTTATACTGATTATGGAAGCTAGGGGGTTAATTATGTGCATTGTGTAAAAAGGCTGTTTGATCCTGTACTCTCTAAACTTCCTATTCTTTCACAGTCCCCAATCCATCTGCTTATAGTACAGAGCCTTGGGGCACTATGCACATGGTCTGTTTGGTGTGTATTGTTAGAGACTTTTTTTGGGGGGGTGGGGGGAGAGTGCATGTGATCGGCACAGGGCCAGTCAGCACTGTCCAGAGAGGGGGTCAGGAGTCATGCAGCCTCCTAGGACAGTCAGAGGGGAATGAAAACTCCTCCTACAAGTGCTCGGCCAGACATTGATAGAAGTCACAAGATTGCTATACACGGCTGATGAGAAAAAGGCATTTAGCAGTATATATTTACTAAAATAATTGCATTTCCATGTTCTGTGTACTGTGGGAGGCCAGATATAGTGAATGCAGGGTCCTGGGTTTAGTAGCAATTTAAATGTTTGGTTTCAGGAGTAAATGTACAGTATATCCCTTATTGGTCACTTCATATATAATGTATTCTGTGTCCACCCAATCTGGGATATAACTCATTACCTTTGCATATTACCTTGCCTTATAATCCTATACATTCAATCTACAAATCAGAATAACGTCCTCACTGTATTATTCTCATACGTGTTAAATAAATTTGTTCACATCCAAAAAAATAGCTGGCATGTATATTCCTTAGCTCACTTTCAGGAACAGTAGACAGAGAAGCTGCATTTTTTGGATGTTCAGCACACACTGCAATATTAGACATCGGTGTAAAATTTGATTAAAGTAGAGTGATAACACTTGTTAATTAAAATTGAACTTTATATCCTGATATATAATTAGCTTTTTAACTCATAGTAATAAAATATGCCCAAACCTAAAAATTTGCAGTAATTAAAAGAAAAAAAAATCACATTAAAGTTCATAAAATATACCTTTTCATGCTAAAGTTTCTGCTGAACTGCTGGTGTAAGACATAAGGATGTACAGCCAGGGAAAGGGGGATCACTGGAATTTATCTATGACTTTAGTGAATTCCAGTCTCGTTGTGCTGAGACAGGTATGTGCATACGTTTCACTCACACAGCTCTGAATTGCCTTTAGTTTTACTATCAGATGGACAGCCTGACATGTCAGTTCGGTATCTTACAGAGACAGGGTCTGAAGATATATAAATGACGAGTGGGTGTTCTCTGTCCGAAGCACTTGTCCCCACTGATAATCCGGAGTGTCGCTGTCCTTTCAGCACCACGCGGGTCAGGTTCAGGAACCTTTATATGGGAAGGTCCAGCCAGGAGACTACTATATAATAGGAACACTGCACAGCTTCGGGCTTTACTCTCCTGCCCCCCATCGGATGTCTGTGAGCATGGACTGCCTTTTCCAACATTGTATACCGATCAACTAAACATCCTGACCTGTCTCACTGATAGGGAAGAGAGGACAACTTATCGAAATACTTTAATCCAAAACTAATGATACAAAAATAAATACATTCATAAAAAAAAAACAACAGAGTTTATTCAATAACGCGGTGCAAAAAGAAGAGAATATGATTAGCAACCCATAGTATCCAATCTACTTTTATTCCACTACTCCACTAAGGTAAATTCAGACCTTTTGGTATGGGTATGTATATATCTCCATCGTACATTGCACTTCTCAATTATTAACCCACACAGTGTTCATGAACTACACGATATATAGATAGATAGATAGATAGATGATAGATAGATAGATAGATAGATAGATAGATAGATAGATAGATAGATAGATAGATAGATAGATAGATAGAAACTATTTTTATCTGTACACGGGCAAGTGTACGTGTGTATATTAAAACAGTGTATGAGCAGGGACTGCATGACATGTTTGTTCTGTATTTGAGCTCCTACTAATATCCTTATACTATCCCTAATATCATCATACTATCCCTACTAATATCCTCATATTATCCCTACTAATATCATCATACTATCTCTACTAACATCCTCATATTCTTCCTATCTAATATCCCCATACTATCCCTAATATCATCACACTATTCCTACTAATATCCTCATATTATCCCTGCTAATATCCTCCTCATACTATCCCTACTATCATCCTCATATTATCCCTACTAATATCCTCATACTATCCCTACTAATATCCTACTAACATGCCCATATTATCGCTACTAATATCCTCACACTATCCCTACTAATATCCTCATACTATCCCTAATATCACCACACTATCCCTACTAATATCCTCATACTATCCCTAATATCATCATATCATCCCTACTAATATCCTCATACTAAGCCTAATATCATCATACTATCCCTACTCATATCCTCATACTATCCCTACTAACATCCTCATACTATCCCTACTAATATCCTCATACCATCCCTACTAATATTCTCATGCTATCACTACTCATATCCTCATACTATCCCTACTAACATCCTCATACTATCACTACTAATATCCTCATACCAACCCTACTAATACTACTTTATGACAAATACAGATAGATAGATGTAGATATGTACACACATACTATATGTACACATAGTATGCACACACATACTTTATGTATACCGAAAAATATGTATGCACATGGGCTCGTATGCTATTTGGGCCCCCACTAATATCCCCATAGTAATATATATATATATATATATATATATATATATATATATATATATATATATATATATATATATATATATATTTTTTTTTTTTTTTTTTTAATGTACAATTGTATAGTGCAACAGAGTGTAAGCAGGGTCTGCATGTTCTTCTGCATTTGGGTCCCTACAAATACCTTTATTACCTTTATACTGTACTAATGTCTTCATTGATTTCTTAATCACTAATAATAACCCCCACAGTGGGCACGAATTTACAAACAATATATATATATATATATATATATATATATATATATATATATATATATATATACACATGTACGTTTGTATATTGCAATTGTGTCTAAGCAGGGACTGGATGTTTCTTGTGTATTTGTGCCCCCACTAATCTTGTGTGTATCTTTAATTCGTGTCATTATCATATATTGTACTCATGTGCTGCCTGTAATGACTGCTCACTAATTAGACAATGGTTGATCAGTAATCAGGTAAAATCTCTTGCTCGTCACATTTGTGCTGTGCAGCCCCTGGGGGCTCTTCTCCTCTGTCTCTACTGTGTGGCTACATGATAGAGGTAAGATACTGGTGGATTCCCTTTCATGTGACTATTAGGATGGTAATTAGCTGGGATTCTAGTAGGGATGCAGTCACTGTCCTGGCTACTGAATGCAAATATCATGTGCTGCGATCACTCCATTGTCATCTCACTGTGTAGCAAGGCATATACTGCAAGAAAACATAGTTTGTCCAATGGAATCATTCATTTCTTACACATCCTTTCTCCTTTATTAAGTGAACTACAATCACTTACTGTTTGGACATGTATATATCATCTGGAAATATTAGTTTCATTTACAAGTTTGTGCTATTTCATCTGCAGGAATAGTGGTGAGGATAGGCAGATTTGTTTGTGGTCGGATAATTATAGAAGGGAAAAGGTGAATGTTGTGCTGTGGCAGAAAGTGGTAGAAGTGTCTGAGTTGTGTGTACTGTTTGTATGGAGTTCCAAGGAGCAAGGGGTTAACACACACATCATTTAGTAGATAAAGCATATCCCCAGAGCATGCACAGCTCATTATTCCCCAAGTGGTGAAAAGTGGAAAGGCAATTTGTCTTGGTGCGTTTATAGTATTCTTCTCTACTGCCTGGTTAATCTGTTTGATGAATGCTTGTAATTCCTATGTGTTCTCTGCTAAGAATGCGAAGTTCAATGCTCTGGGGACACATACAATGACATAACACGTTTATAATGAGATAATAATAATTATACATTATTAATATTATTATTATTTATTTTAAATACTGCTGCTACTACTACTGCTATGACTACTGCTAAAAAGTAATAATAATAATAATAACAATAATAACAATAATAATAATAATGTTAACAATACAAATAATAATAATAATAATAATAATAATAATAATAATAATAATGTTAACAATACAAATAATAATAATAATAATAATAATAATAATAATAATAATAATAATGTTAACAATACAAATAATAATAAGATCATATCATAATTAATTATTCTGATCTGTTGTCCTGATTACATGATGATATACTTGTTTTTCAGATTAGTAAAAAGCAGTGTTGAAAAGCTAAATGGATTATACCATTTTATACTATGTTTACTGTTATATCCCATATATTGTATAATGTAAATACATACATACTAAAGGATAGATAGATAGAGAGATAGATAGATAGATAGATAGATAGATAGATAGATAGATAGATAGATAGATAGATAGATAGATAGATAGATAGATAGATAGATAGATAGATAGATAGGGGACACTTTCATGAATTTTAAAAAACGAAACAGTAAAGTTAGCCCAATTTTTTTTTTGTATAATGTGAAAGATGATGTTACGCTGAGTAAATAGATACCAAACATGTCATGCTTTATAATTGCACGTACTTGTGAAATGGCAACAAACTACGGTACCTAAAAATCTCCATAGGTGACACTTTACATTTTTTTTTATGGTTACCAGGTTGGAGTTACAGAGGAGGTTTAGTGCTAAAATTATTGCTCTCGCTCTGGTGATCGCGGCGATACCTCACATGTGTGATTTGAACATGTTTACATATGCGGGCACGACTTCCGTATGCGTTTTCTTTGCTGTGCGAGCTTGCGGCGATGGGGGCGCTTTAAAAAAATGTTTTTTTCTTATTTATTTTAATATTAATAAATTAGAGTGCACCGCACCAGTCTTTGATTGGTGGCTCCACCAGTCAAAGACTAGGTAAAGATGGAAGACCTATAAGTAGTGACAGCTCGCCGCCTGAAGGCTTTGTTTTCAGGTATGTCTTTCATAATAGGCTAGTATGTGATACATACTAGCCCATTATGACATTAATTTTCAGGGAGAAGATTTGGGGTTTTTTTTTCACCCTTTACTACCACTTTAAAGCATATCTAAGAGTATCTAAGCCCAAGGGAACAAAACGTATAGTATTGCAACTTACCTGTCCTTAGATGTGGTGGTTGCATTACTTTTCTTTTTCACACTTTTTCCCTTTATTTTAAGGTGATCATTCTGCCAATAACGCACTTCCTTTCCCAGCGTGATACTGAGCAGCATTGTCACCACCCCCTAGGATGTATGTTAGAACTACAACACCTCTCTTTCTTCTCCCTAAGGCTGGCCATACATTATGCAATTTTCTTGTACAATTATCTTGTACAATTTAACAAAACCATATAATATGAGGTAAAATCTAAACACGTTCAATTTGTATACATTAAGGCAGGCCCTTCACTACATAGTTGAAGGTGAAAGAAAATTGAATAAGAAAATTGTATAATGTATGGCCAGCTTAACAGTGGGAGATGTTTGAAGTCCATGCAGATAACAGGGAACAAAGCTAACTGATAGCAGTACAGAGGCAGATAGATTTTTGGCTAATATAATAAAACACTTTTAATCAATGGTATATTTAACAAATCAAAATGAACAAATGAAAGTGACCATATACAGTAGTAACAACCTGTACAATTTCCCTTAGATCTACCATAAACTATGTAGTCAAGGGACTTGCTTGAGTTTTTTTTTTTTTTGCATGACTTTTTTTTTTAGGTGTTGCCCACTTATTGCATTGATTGTTTAGGTTTGTCCTATTATTGCATTGATTGTTTAAATTTGTCCTATTGTTGCATGGACTGTTTAAATGTGTCCTATTATTGCATGGATTGTTTAGGTATGTCCTATTATTGCAGGTATTGTTTAGTTTTATCCTACTTATTGCATGGATTGTTTAGGTTTATCCTACTTATTACATGGATTGTTTAAGTTTTACCCTACTTATTACAAGGATTGTTTAGGTTTGCCTATTATTGCATGGATTGTTTTGTTTTTACTTATTATTGCATGGATTGTTTAAGTTTGTCCTATTATTGCATGGATTGTTTTGGTTTGTCCTACTTATTGCATGGAGTGTTTAGGTTTGTGATACTTATTGCATGGATTGTTTAGGTTTGTCCTATTATTGCATGGGTTGTTTTGTTTTTTTCTTATTATTGCATGGATTGTTTAAGTTTGTCCTATTATTGCATGGGTTGTTTTGTTTTTTTCTTATTATTGCATGGATTGTTTAAGTTTGTCCTATTATTGCATGGACTGTTTAAATGTGTCCTATTATTGCATGGATTGTTTAGGTATGTCCTATTATTGCATGGATTGTTTAGGTTCATCCTACTTATTTCATGGATTGTTTAGGTTTATCCTACTTATTGCATGGATTGTTTAGGTTTATCCTACTTATTGAATGGATTGTTTAAGTTTTACCCTACTTATTACATGGATTGTTTAGGTTTGCCTATTATTGCATGGATTGATTTGTTTTTTCTTATTATTGCATGGATTGTTTAAGTTTGTCCTATTATTGCATGGATTGTTTTGGTTTGTCCTACTTATTGCATGGAGTGTTTAGGTTTGTGATACTTATTGCATGGATTGTTTAGGTTTGTCCTATTATTGCATGGGTTGTTTTTTTCTTTTCTTATTATTGCATGGATTGTTTAAGTTTGTCCTATTATTGCATGGATTGTTTTGGTTTGTCCCACTTATTGCATGGATTGTTTAGGTTTGTCCTATTATTGCATGGATTGTTTTATTGTTTTCTTATTATTGCATGGATTGTTTAGGTTTGTCCTATTATTGCATGGATTGTTTTGGTTTGTCCTACTTATTGCATGGATTGTTTAGGTTTGTCTTATTATTGCATGGATTGTTTTGTCTTTTCTTATTATTGCATGGATTGTTTAAGTTTGTCCTATTAATGCATGGACTGTTTTAGTTTGTCCTACTTATTGCATGGATTGTTTAGGTTAGTCCTATTATTGCATGGATTGTTTTGTTTTTTCTTTTATTGCATGGATTGTTTAGGTTTGTCCTATTGCATGGATTGTTTAGGTTTGTCCTCCTTATTGCATGGATTGTTTAGGTTTGTCCTCCTTATTGCATGGATTGTTTAGGTTTGTCCTCCTAATTTCATGGATTTTTTAGGTTTGTTCTATTGTATGGATTGTTTAGGTTTGTCCTCCTTATTTCATGGGTTGTTTAGGTTTGTCCTATTATTGCATGGATTGTTTAACTTTGTACTAAATATTTATTGAATCAATTGTTTTGTTGTCTTCATATTGGTAAAGTTAAGGAAGATTCTAAAGAGGTTGTGCAATCAGATTGCATAGTGTATGACCAGCATAAGACAAATGTATTGTTAGAGTTTACAATTTATTACTTTACATTGTATGGATAAATTCCGTATCCACAGTAATTATTTCGCTAACCCTATTCTCATCACCACGTTGTTTCACTGGTCCTTTGTTTTCCTGCAGGAAGTTTTTATTTATGATATGAATAATATAAAATGTATATTGGCTTTTCTTGCAATGTCTACATTTTATGAATGGTCTCATGGTATGTGCAGCGTAGTCATCGGTCTGAAGATGGTGTACTGATTTTGTAAAGGAAGCAGAGAAGATAAATGTATGTGATTAGCATTTAATACCAGTGTTATTACATTGTTTACTCTCCTGAGCAGTTGTATCTCCCCCTCTCCCCGTGCTGTTTGCCAATTCCATATGCCATAAACTGCTTGTAATTGCGCCCGAGCCTGAATGCCATTCTGACGTATTCATCTGCCATCCGCTCCGTAGAGAAGCAGAATAAGCTCATTGTGGGGACGAGTGTACGGAGTAATTGATGCCAAATCACTATCAATGGCAGAAAAGAGCTCTCAGGCAGTCAGGTTACTAACAAGTGCGCCTTGACAAAGGACTTCATTTATCAGAAACAAAACAAAGCACATTAGGGAGAAGAAAAGTAGTTAAAAGGAGCAAACATACCAAAAGACTACAAAAGGCCTCCCTGCTGCCTAGCCCCTGGATGGCATGTGGTTGAATGCTTGCAGTATGCTTGCAGCCTTCTGATCAACCTCCTAAATCATCTCTGCAGAGCATTGCACATGACCAGGGGAACAATCCACTATTATCAATGTGTAATTCTATTATCAGGGAGATCTCTGTATGCTGGAAGACAGATGAACCCTACACCTGGCTCCATACAGTAACCAGACTGAAGGCATTTCCCAGGGAGCTATACTGTATGTACTTGATTATATTATTCAATTAAACACCACTTACAATTAATCACTTATACTTCTCAGTCACCCTTGTCCCTAGGGAAGTCGTTGGAATTTATTAAAAGACCTAGTGCAAAAAAACAGCATCTAGTACATTGCTTCAGCAGATCAGAGACTGAAGCGTTGTAATTGAATTGTGATCGGTTGAGATGCTACAGGCTCTTGGTCTTCGGGCTGTGGTTTTCATTATTATTATTATTATACAGGATTTATATAGCGCCAAGAGTTTGCGCAGCGCTTTACAACATGAGGGCAGACAGTACAGTTACAATACAATTTAATAGGATACTATGGGGTTGATTTACTAAAGGCAAATCCACTTTGCACTACAAGTGCACTTGGAAGTGCAATCGCTTTAGATCTGAGGGGAAGATCTGAAATGAGGGGAAGCTCTGCCGATTTTATCACCCAATCATGTACAAGCAAAAATGCGGTTTTTAATTTTCCTTGCATGTCCCCCTCAGATCTACAAGCGACTGCACTTCCAAGTGCTCTTGTAGTGCAAAGTGGATTTGCCTTTAGTAAATCAACCCCAATCTAGGATAGGTCACATAATTCAATTACTTTAGTTTTGGTAAACCAGTATTAACTACCTCCAGTCCAGGCTTTTTCTGGCACTTTTTTTCACATGTGCTTTTTGCAAGGAAAAGAATTATAACTATCCAAACATTATATAATTTTTAAAGCTGAGGCCCCAGAGAATAAATTGGTGGGTTTTGGAATTTTTTATGTCACATATTTGTGCAGTGGTTTTTCAAACACATTTTTTTAGGAAAAAGTACACTTTTTTGAATTTCAATGCAAAAAATAAAAAAAATAAACACAATACATAACCCACTTTTTTGTATATAAAAGATGATGTTATGCCAAGTGAATAGATACCAAACATGTCATACTTTAAAATTGTGCACACCTGTGCAATGACGACAAACGACATTTTACTATCCATAGGCGACATTTTAAAAGCCTTTCAGGTTATCACTTTGGATTTACAGAGGAGGTCTGGTGCTAGAATTACTGCCCATGATCTGATGTTCGCTGTGATACCTCACATGTGTGAAACGATCACTGTTTGTATGCGTGCGGGACCGATACGTATGTCCACCTTTCCATTCAAGCATGGGAGGACAGGGGAACTTTAATTTTTTTTTCTAATTATTAATTTATTTTATTATTTTTACACTATTGCTTTAATTTTTTTTATCACTTTTATTGCTGTCAAAAGGAATGTAAACATCCTCGTGACAGCAATAGGCATGTGACAGGTACTCTTTAGGGAGAGATCTGGGGTCTATAAGACCCCAAATCCCTCCTCTGCACTTAAAAGCATTCAAAACCAAGATCAGTGTTTTTGAATGCTTGAGATTTTTAAAAACTGGGGCCGATGGTTTCCAAGTTAACTGGAAGTGATGCCATGTCATTGCTTCCAGTTTACTGTTGTGAACAGCTGATCAAAGCTGCACCTGATCAGTGGGATGGAAGAGCCCAAGAGAGCCTCAGAATGGCGGCAGGAAGAGGGAGGGGAACGTGCCCTCCCACTGCTTGTAATAGTAATTGGGCAGCTAGCAAGCCACTCCGATTGCTATTACAAAAGAGCTGACCGCTGCAGGGATCAGCTGCAGGCATCATCCTGATACAACCAGCGAAAGTCCAGCAACATACACAGGAAGTGTTTAATAAAATGAATAACTTTGCAGATAGTGGGGTGGAGCACTTTGCTAGAGCAGTTGCTCCAAAGCTTAGTAAATGAGCAGATGCTCTACTGACTTCCATCACCCAATCGGGCATGCAAAAATGCTGATTTTTTATTTTCTTTGCTTGTGATTGGGTATTCTTTGCAAAGTGAAGTTTTACCTAATCTACTATGCTCTGGAGCAACTGCACTTGCAGAGGGCACAGTCTATTGGCCTTTAGTAAATCAACCCCTGCATTGTGCTCCAACATATTTACAGACTCTAAGAGGGAGATTTACTAAAACCGGTGCACACAGAATGTTGTGCAGTTGTGCATAGTAACTGATCAGCTTCCAGGTTTTATTGTCAAAGCTTAAAGTGGTTGTAAAAGTATTATTTTTTTTAAATAACAAACATCTCTATTATTACATTTGCTGTGCAACTGAATTGCACAGAGTGGTCCGAACCTCCTCTTCTTCCACTGCCAGTGCTCCTGGCTCCTCCATTGCTCCCACAGGAAGCACTCATACATGCTCGCTAGAAGTTAGAAGCAAATTGGGTACTATGCACAGCTGAAACAAGATTCTGTGTGCACCAGTTTTAGTAACTGTAAAAACTGCAGTGATGTTCTGTAAACGATACCAAACTATCAACAACCATTCCTGCTTCCAGCAACAGCAGTAGCAGGGTAGTAGCAGCAGCAATGTAGTAGTAGTAGTTATAGTGACATCAGTAGTGGACACAGCAGTAGTAACAGTGTAGTAATAGTTTGGCAGTAGTAGAAGTAGCAGCAGTAGCAGCAGCACCAATAACATAGTGTTTACAGCAGCAACACAATCACAGCAATAACAGTAAATAAATATAAATGAGCAGCGCTGTGAATAAATGTATAGTTGTGAAAATATCCCAGTGTAAATAAAATAAATAGAACCCAATCTAAATGGATAACATAGTTCCTGAAATCAAAACATAGGGTGTTTGATAAACAGTCCTAACACATTGAATAAAGTCCAGATGGATATAGTGAAAAGACATAGGCACAAGCCCCAGTCTGAAGGCAGGAATGCAGATAAAAAAGTTGATCCTTCACCGCACCACTGTGATAACTAGAAATGAGATGCGCGCTTACCAGACGGCAAGCATAAGAGGGCTTGCGACCTTACCCGGTCAGGGCCTTTCATAGGATGAAGACAAACGGCATGCCACTTCATATACCATGGAATAATAACCCGCTGTCCACCAAGTACCAGGCAATCCCTCTAGCATAGGGATGATAAACTCCTAGCCGGCCAATGAGCAGCACCTCGTCTTTGCTAAAGAGACCTCACCATGTCCACCTAGATGGAGTTCCTGACCAGCACAGGAACTTCCGGGTGCATACAGTGACTAATTTCAATAACAGCAATCAGTAGCAGTGTAGTAGTAGTAGTACCAGTAGTAGATGTAGTATTAGTAGCAGTAAAATAGTAGTAGTAGTAGAAGTAGCAATAGCAGAATAGTAGTAGCAGTAATAGAAGTAGTAGTTGTAGCAGTTGTAGTAATAGTAGTATTAGCAGTAGTAGACATAGCATCAGTAGAGTAGTAGTAGCAGTAATAGCAGCAGCAGTAGCACAGCAATTGTGGAAGTAGTTATAGTAGCAGGAGTAACAAAATAGTAGTAAAAGTAGTAGTAGTAATAACAGCAGCAACAGTAGATGCAGTATCATAGGTAAAACAGCAGCAACAGTAGCACTACTAATAGCAACAGTAACAGTAGTAGTAGTAACAGTGGCAGTAACAGAACAGTAGTAGAAGTAGTGGTAGCAGCAATAATAGCAGAGTAGTAGCAGTGGTGGTAAAAAGAGCAGTAGTAAAAGTAGTAGAAGCAGAAGTAACAGAGTAGTAGTAGAAGTAGTAGCAACTGTAATAACAGTTGCAGCAGCATAGACTTAACAGCAGAAATAAGAACACAGTAGCAATGACAGCAGTAAAGGAGTACGTAGTAGTAGCAACAGCAGCAGTAGAGTATTATTATTATTATTATTTAAGGTACTTATATAGCGCCGTCAATTTACGCAGCGCTTTACATATACATTGAACATTCACATCGGTCCCTACCTTCAAGGAGCTTACAATCTAAGGTCCCTAACTCACATTTATATACTAGGGCCAATTTAGACAGAAGCCAATTAACCTACCAGCATGTCTTTGGAGTGTAGTAGGAAACCGGAGTACCCGGAGGAAACCCACGCAGGCACAGGGAGAACATGCAAACTCCAGGCAGGTAGTGTCGTGGTTGTACTAATACATGTAGCAGTAGCAGTTGTGGCAGCAGAGAAATGGCAGACTAATAGTAGCAATTTGTAGTTTCAGCAATAACTTAACAGAGTACTGGAAGTAGAAGAGTACTAGTGCAGCTATAGCAGAGTGGTAGTAGTAGTAGCCAGTGCCAGGACAGGGTCATCCAGAGCCCAGGGCAAGGATGCAGAATTGTGCCCCCCTACCCCAATATTAATACATGTTGTAGAATGGGTGTACCACCCTGCGTCCATTTTTTGCCCCTTTGCTTTACTGTGCCCAGGGCAACTTCTCTTCCTGCTCACCCCTTGTCCCAGGCCTGGTAGTAGCAACAGTAGTAGCAGCAGCAGTAATAGCAGTATAGCAGCAGCAGTTGTGACAATAGCTACGTAATAGTAGTGGTAGATGAGCAAGAGCAGAGTATTTGTTGTGTTACTAGAAATAATAGTGTATTATTGTTATATTAGCAGTCATTATCTGAAAGCTGAATTGATTTACATTGAAAACAGTATATAGAAAGGAACATAGAATTGTACAGTATATTATCTCAATTAAGCAGAGCAGTTGTCAATATGTCTTTATTGGTGGGAAAGTGTCAAATGTCAGTTTGAACAACCCCTATCCCACAAATCCCCTCACCACTATTAATCAAAAGAATAGCTAGCAAAATATGTCCCACTGTCATATCAACCTCTTAATCCTGATAGTAATTCGCCCAAGCTACATTCCACGAAGCCTCTATTAATCCTAACCTGATGCAGCAGATCCCATTCCCGTCCCCTCCTGTGTGCAGCATGATTTTCGGATTGCAGATTGTGCCTAAGCAGCCAGACAGAGGCGCATTACCCTCATAAAAGCTGGATTCATAGAAACCTTTTCTGTGATTAAATGAAATAACTGAGGCATTCATGAAAAAAAAAAATTAACCAGGAGAAAGTGTATGCTTGTTTACACAGTGGAGTGTAATGCTGATACAACACAACTATTGAGTCAGTGAAGGGTCTCAAATGCTTAGAAGTGAAGTGACCTAATTCTGGCAGCAAGGCATTATTCAGTGCAAAGTCTGGGTGTCCACTGAGAAGGTGACAATGCTTGCAGTGACACTGAGATGGCCTTTACCAGCACAGGCCTCTAACACCCCCCCTCCTCCAGTTCACAGGCACTAATCAATAAATTCGTTGTTCCAGCAGGACAGTAGTGCTTGGCAACATACGCCTTCTGTCCCCCACCCAACCATCAAGAGCCCCTCTTATGTCTTCTTCACACAATAGGGGAGCATAAAAACACAATGCACGGTCGAAATAATAAATGGGTCTAGCAAGCACAAACGGCATTTTTTGCAGCTTTTGCCAATTATTAGCAGGATTTACATTCATGGCTCCAGCAGGACAATAATACGTCAATGGGATGTGCAAAATCTGCTTGTGGTTTCATGGGCAGCCCCATTGTGAACTGTTTCTTAGAAAGTCCAAGTAAAAACTGGATACACTTACACCAGCCTAATCCTTCCTTTATAAGACTTATTCAGTTTAATGGAAGATTGTAGAGAATAAAAATTGTAAAATAAAAAAAGATATGTTTAAACCTTTACAAGTTTAAAACACTGGGACTATATAATGAAATACTGTTATGACATAGTTTGTGATTAGCACCCTTTAATTATTATTTAATGGAACATCTTCTAATTTAAAACTAATAAAAGTTTCCTTTTCATCTTCTTCAATCCTTTTGTGTGTATGAGGATGCGTGCTATATTGCCCTTTTTTTTTTAGAATGGCCATTCTTTCTTCTTTTTGTTTAGCAATTGTTACAGCTATATAAAGCAGCCTTTCTTTTTTTTCCCACCCTCTATAGATGCATATATACAAGGGCCACTAAAGGATCCCTGTGCTATTCACTGATCTCTCATTTGTTCTGAAGTCCTAACAGGGGTGACCTTTTCTCTGCAGTCTTCTGCCTTCCTACTTGGGCAGTGTATGTGGTGGAAGCAGATGGCTACTGATTGGGTGAGCTTTGTCCTTCTAATGCTGAATACTTTCTAGAAAAGGACTTTATCATGCTTCATTGGGCAGAGGAGCAATGGTTGAGATTTATGACTGGAGAAAATAAATCTACTTTTTCCCCCTTTTTTTCTCTCCTTTAAGTGGTTCAGTGCTCAGTATAATTTCCTGGCTATATCTGCTTTTTGTGTTTTTACTGTATTTGCAGTAGATCTGAATGAGAGACAAAGAATGCTCTTCTGTATCTTCAAGGGGAATTATTATACTATTCAATATAAGATATGGATGCAAGGGTAACATAAAAAAAAAAAACAGCTTAATGTGAATAATCACATCAACAAGGTTTTACATTTCAATTACTTTGTTCCTATGTACAGTTTACAGGAATATGCTAATAGACTGTATATACAAGTTAACAGTCATATTTACTTATTATATATGCAGACTCTGCAGTGGTCCTGCCTTGCAGTCTTTAAAGTGTTACTAAACCCACAACAGTAAAATCAGTCTGTACAGTATATGCAGTAAGTCATGCTTGGTATACTCACTGTGAAACCTAAGGGGTTAATCCTCTGCCATGTGTAAAAAGGCTGTTTTATCTTGTCTTCTCTGATCCTCCCCTCCTTCCACAGTCCCCAATCCATCTCCTGATAGTACAAAGCTGCTCCTGCACATGCTCAGTTTGGTGTGTATTGCTAGAGAGATTTTTCTTTTGTCTTGGGAGGGTGCATGTGATCGGCACAGGGCCAATCAGTACTGTCCAAACAGAGGGTCAGGGGTCCTGCATCCTCATAGGACAGTCAGAGTAAAATGAAAACTCTCCCTACAAGTTTTAACCAAGCACTGATAGAAGTCATAAGACTGCTATATACTGCTGTTGAGAAAAGGTATTTAACAGTTTATATTTACTAAAATAATTGCATTTCCGGGGGCTTGGTCTAGCTCTGGTCCAAGATGGCTGCTTAAAGAAGAAGCTCTGTGTATCAAGACAATTACACCTTCTTTGGGCACCTTCAAACCCCGGAAAAATGCAGAGATCAGGCCGCAGCTAACCTGCAAACTGGACCCCATGGGATACGGCACTCCGTTAAGTGGCAACATAGAGGCACTGTTCCAGACCCAGCACTCGGAGCACCAAACACCTTCCACCTCGCCGATACGGTGCTCGCCTGGCAGTGATCCAGAAGCTACGACGGTGACCACTGCCACCTCTCTCCCAAGCCTCTCAGACTTGCAAACTGTAGCTGCCGACATAAAGTCTACACTTGCCTCTGCTATCTCAGAGCTCCGCTAATACCTGCACTCTGTGATGACGAGGCTCAGTGAACCAGAGATGGTCACCAGGCTGCAGGGTTCCGCCATCAAGCAGCTGCAATGCACATCTGACTCCCATGTTGCTCATCTCATAGAGATGCACAGACATATAGAATATCTTGATAATTGGGGGAGAAGGCACAACATCAGGGTCCGTGGTCTCCCCGAATCTGTTGAACCCCAAGCCTTGGAACCAGCAGTTACAACCCTTTTTAATGATCTCCTAGACAGGCCAGCCAATACACCCATTGAGTATGAGCAGACATACAGGGCCCTGTGGCCACGGGGAAGAGAGACTGACCCACCTTGGGATGTCATATGCTGCCTAGTCAGTTATCCTCTGAAGGAGGCAATCCTGCGCAAGGCAAGGGAGAAAGATCAGATCATCTTCAATGGCTCTAATATCTGATATGGTTCATGTTTTTTGCATATTGTTCTGTATTACACTAACTCTTCCTAGTTATTAAGGTGTACTGTTGGCCCCCCAATCTATGGTGGCTCTACATTACATTACAGCCATACCCCACTTTTAAGTACGCAATGGGGTTTATTTACTAAAGCTGGAAAGTGCAAAATCAGGCTCACTGCTGCATAGAAACCAGTGGCTCTTTGACTGAAAACGCGAGTAGATTTGTTGATTTCTTTTTGACCCCTCACGTTTTACGTTTACCCTCCTACGTACCGGACACCCTAGACCTCCTTAAACACATTGAGGGAGTTGCGGTCCCTCCCGATGCCCTGCTCGTGACTTTGGATGTTGAGGCCTTGTACTCCAGCATCCCTCACGAGCGGGGCGTCGGGACGGTCCGCTCCGTCCTCATGGAGGAAGACCACCATGAATGGCCCTTCAATGAATTCCTATTGAAACTGTTGTTTTTCATTTTGACACACAACTGTTTTACGTTTCACGGTTCCCACTACCTCCAGGTACAGGGCGTGGCCATGGGCACTTGTTGTGAACCAGCCTATGCCAATCTGTACCTGGGGGGGTGGGAACATGATATTTTCTCAAATGAACAACTTAGCAACTACACAAGTGAAGTACTGTTGTGGTTAAGATATATTGACGATATTTTTATTATCTGGGTTGGTTCCCAACAGGCACTATCCTCCTTTGTTAATCACCTTAACAACAATACTTTCAATTTGAGGCTTACTGTCAGTAGTGACGTACAAAAAATTTATTTTCTTGACTTGGTAATCTACAAGGATTCCAACAACTGTTTGGCCACTACACTTTACCGCAAGGAAATGGCGGGGAACACAATTTTGCACGCTTCTAGTGCGCATCCCTCAACACTGGTATGGAGCATTCCCTATGCACAGTATATCCGCCTTAGAAGGAACTGTACTGTTGACAGTGACTTCAAACACCATGCGGACTTGCTTAGGAAACGACTCCTCCAATGGGGCTACTCTAAGTCACTTCTTCGGAAGGCTTTTAATAAAGCCTGTGACCAACCTTGAAACACACTGCTCTATAAGAATAAAAATAAAGTAGAAGAGTACTCGACGGTTAAATTCATTACACAATATTCGCATCAACAGTACCAACTACGCAACGTTTTACAACAACACTGGCATATTTTATATGATGACCCTATTGTGGGCAAATATGTCAGTGACCACCCTGAGATCGTATTCAAAAGGGCCCCTTCCCTACATGATAAACTAACTAGAAGTCACTTTGTCCCTTCACAGGACCATACAGCCAATCAAATGGGCATGTACATACGTGGTCAGTGCTCCTTCTGTCCGTGGGTGTCCACAGGTCAGAAATTCCAACTACCGAATGGAGAGATGTTTCGCCCACATTTCTGGGCTGATTGTAATACTCAGGGAATAGTATACTTGATGACCTGTAAATGCGGGGTCTTTTATGTTGGCAAGACTATCCGCCATTTTTGGCAAAGGATACGAGATCACGTCTATTACTCAACTAATGGCAAGATGCTTAGCCCCATTAGTAGACATCTCGATCTATGTCACAGATTTGACACCTCTGTTGCGACTTTTTTTGCTCTGGCAGTGATCCCACAGGATCCGAGGGGTGGAGACTGGGATAGGAAGATACTCCAACATGAGGCAAGGTGGATTGAACGTTTGAATGCCACACGTTGGCCAGGTATTAATGAAGTACAATCATATAAATCCTTCCTTTAATAACGACTCTAGGTCGGCCATAAGGGAGATTTTTACACAACATAAATCTCGGTATCATTATAGTGAATCTTTAGTATTGAGATACACCATCAATCCACTTTGTTCTCTTTAGCAGCTGGATTGTCCTCCTGCCCTTGCCTCCTATCCCTGTGGTTCGTGTTTGGTAGGTACTATTGAATGCGCACTAATCGAAACAATCTCAGATATCCGGTTGTCATTTATATTTATATTGGCCTGTAATGTTCTGAACTTTAGTTATAGTCACACTGTCTGTCATAGATTGTCTGTAGACTCATATTACTAACGTATCTGTTTTTCAGTCTTTATGCACTATGAAAGGGCGTCACTCCCTCTCATGGTCACTTTTATTCTATATGTGTGTTTATTTGGCCCTGCGTTTCGGGCCTATAATGAGGACTTGGGGGTTTGTCAGTCTGTGGACCCCGCTGGCTGGTAGGTGAACTTGATCATATGTGCGGCCGGGTAGCCGCATTCCGCCCCGCTCAGGGGGTGGATTTCGCGGCGTTAGGTTCAGATTGTGGTTTTTCCCTCTGGGGGTCATTGACCCTCTGGGTGTGAGTTGTAACATCCTGTGGGTTAGTGCCATCTATCTCCTATAGCGTTCACGCTGCCACCTTGGAGGTACCACTAGGGGGAGCTTCCAGCTCTGTTACCTTCTAGGACTGCGCTCCTTCCACACATCCGTGTCTATGGCAGTTGGCCCGCTGGCTACTGCGCATGCGCGGAGCGTGGCGGATGCGCGCGCAGCCTTACTCGGCCGAGTCAGGTGGTGCATCTAATGCACACCTGATTGGGGCGTGTATTTAAGGCTGCTAGTCTAGCCTTCTATCACGCCACCTCCGCTCATGGCGGTCTGATGCCTGGGTGCTATTTACAATATGAAAAGCTGTCTGGTAATATCTTTTTGCCCTTTCTCTCCTTGGCTCTATCTGTAGCTTTGTTACAACCCGATGACTGGCCACACTGAGTTGTGTATTTGTCCCTATAGATGGTCTGTGCCTTACCGCTGCAATACTGTTGGGTTGGATACCTATACAATCCCAGTCTAACCCTGCCTGCTAGATTGGTATCTGTGGCTGGCCTATAAGGGAATAGCGTGTGAGCGCTGTTCACAGGTCCTACTCAGCCAACATCATTATATCTTTTACAAGGTGAGATCCCGGTTGCATGTATATATACACGGCTGTATCAAAATCCTGTTTGAACAGCTGTTTAATGTCATCTCTTTCTATGCTGCAGTTTTCTGCAGTGATTCTATTTGAGATGCATGTATATAGATACGGTTAACTGTATCATAATTTATACTGTTTGTATCCCCTAGAACTGAGACCACTGACTATCCAATGCAACTTGGCTTTTTTAAGCCGAGTTTGATCGCATATGCTTCCTAGTTATCTGCGATCTCTAGTTCGTTTTGAGGTATGCTTAAGTAGAGAGATTTACTCAGCATTATTAGTTTCTATAGTTTTTTTAATGCTTATTTATTTTCTCATTTTGTACTTCCCGTTTTTCCTCCCTTTTTTTTCCCCCTTCCCCTTTTCTCCCCCCCCCCCTTCCCCTTCTTTCCCATATTTCTATCCCCCACCATTATCTTCTCTGTTTTCATTCTGTTTCCTTTCCTTCTTCCCTTTTTTTTCTCCTGTTTCCAATTCTCTGCTTTATACAGTGAATTTGGCCCTAATTTTACCACCCATCTAGTCTTACTTGGTACTATCTAATTTTTTCTTGGAAGCCGGGATTCTTTATTCGATTATCTTACTGTGAGTTACTGTTGTTACTAGCCTGTTACCAGACACGTCCCCGCATGTGATTGCTTGTCACCGTTTGCTGGCTGGTTGCTGGGTTCATTGGCTGGCTCCCTATTGGTGCTCACGAATACTGACTGAAACGCTGTATTAATATGGTTCCAAATGTATAGTAATTTTATGTATTTTGGTGTTTGTTCTCTCTCCTCTCCCTCTACAGATGACTCAAAAAGGGTCTTGAAGAAGCATTCAATTGCGAAACATGTAGAGAGTTACACTAGTTTGATGTCTCTTATGCCTAATAGAGGGTGGTAATCTCTTTTTCTCCCCTCTGTTTCAAGGGTTAGCCCTCTATATGCTTTGATGTATATGTGAGAGAGCATTAGTCATTGTTCTGCAATACATTGCAATGTTTTAAAATATGTATGTCGCTTGATTTTTTGTATTTTTTGCATAATAAAACATTTGTATTTAATTTTATGATTGGTGCCTACAAAGTCCATTTTTTTTTTAACACCCTTTGGTGGGAATTCATATCTGCATCGGCAGCTCTAAAAAAGTCCCACCAGGCCATGGTGAATTCCTTGTATTCCCACATTCATACGCTAGAAAAAGCACACAAGCAATCCCTCGCGGCATCTACTTTGCGAGAGTTGACAGATGCTAGAGCACAGATTCTTGAAATGCTTGGCAAAAATACCCATCGGCAATTATTGCTCTGCCAAAAAGTCTTTTATGAGCAGGGGAATAAAAGCAGCTGCTTTCTTGATAGGGCAGTTCAGGCCCAAAAGAATTCAACAACAAATCATTCCATTAGAGACTCTCAAGGCCTTAAACATTGCTCGAATGAGGCCATTGCTAAACAATTTGAAGAGTACTACAAAACCCTTTACAACCTTAGAGACCCCATCAAACCTACCTCTGTGACAAATACTAGGAAACAACTTATCACTGATTTCTTACTCGTTTCGGGTCCTCCCCGATTTTGGATTTGGTGGCCTTGGAAATTAAGGCGCCTATTTCGGATGATGAGCTAGAAAGAGTGGTGAAGGAAATGAAACCAGGGAAAAGCCCCGGCCCAGATGGTCTTACACTCCAGTATTATCACACATTCTTGGATATACTAAAGCCAAGATTTCTATCGGCTTTTCGTTCACTTGCCTCCTCTTCCCCTTGCTCTTCCTTTCTTTTGGAGGCACATATTACTGTGATTCCGAAGGAGGGGAAAGACAGATCTCAGGTGAACAATTACTGCCCCATATCTCTCCTCAATGTTGACGTGAAGTTGTATGCCAAAATTCTGGCTAAACGTCTGCTCCCTCTTCTGTCATCCCTTGTATCTTTGGATCAAGTAGATTTCATTCCAGGGTGAGAGGCACATGATAATACCGTTAAGGCTCTGAATATTCTCTACTGGCTCACCTCACAGAATAAAAGAGGCTTTTTCTTGTCATTGGATGCAGAGAAGGTGTTCAATAGAGTGGCTTGGGACTACCAAGAGCACTGGGTTGTTGCCAAGGATGTGTGGCAGCATACAGACTTTATATTCAATCCCTCAAGCCAGGGTCCGGGTTAATGGCCACCTATCGGACGCCTTCTGTTTGTCCATTGGGGCGAGGCAGGGATGCCCCTTGTCCCCCCTGATTTCCGTTCTCTCACTTGAGCCATTCCTAAACAAATTGCATTCGAACCCCGATATTCATGGGATATCGGTTCATGGCTCATCCTACAAAGTAGTGGCCTTTGCCGATGATCTTTTGCTATTTTTATCCCAGCCGCATATTTCCCTCCTAAATCTACTTGGAATCTTTTAAGAGCTTGTCCAACTGAAAGATCAGCTATCCAAATCTCAAGCTTTAAATATCTCCCTCTCTAATGATGAAGTTGAGACATGCCAGGCCAATTTCCCTTTTCAGTGGAGCCAAGAAGCCTTAACTTATCTAGGCATTAAAATCTCTTCTAAATTCTCTGACCTCTACCGCCAGAAACCATTTAGATGTACTAGAGGGCATATGTAAAGAGATGCGATTGTGGCAGTCTGTAAATATATCGTGGTTCAGTAGGACTGCTTTAATTAACATGTCGCTTCTCCCTTATATACTCTATATGTTGCAAACTGTTCCTATTCGGGTCCCTCCAACATTTTTTTCTTTATACAAGAAGGAATGTACATAATTCATTTGGGGCAAGAAGCCCCCCAGAATTAAATATGCATGTCTAAATGATTCAAAACACAAAGGAGGCAGACTTCTATCACGATGAGGACGTGACGTTGGACGTCTGTGAGGGGGAGGGGCTGATGTCGGCGCCTGTGTGAGGATCTGAGGCGAGCGGCTCCGGGCGGGAGAGAGTTGCGAACGGGGCGAGATACTGCAATGGTCTCGGTGTAAGTACTCCACCGAGACGTACTGGCTCCCGTGACGGGCCCCCCCCCCCCTCCTCGTTCCCCGCTCCCGCGGACGGCGACACCTTCAAGGACACGACCCAGCCGGCCGGCTGGGACGTGACAGATCTAAAAACGAGCAGACAAACAGCTGTTTATCAGCTGGGGAGAAGCCCAGAGAGCGGGTGGAAGAGTAGCGAAGCCGTTTGAACAGCGTGCTGTCTGCGTGAACTTTACCCGACGCACTGGACACCTGACGACCCCCCCCTGGTGTTTCCTCACCCCCCCCTGCTTCTCACCCAGGACCAGGACTGCGACCCTACGTTGAAGGAGGGCTATTGCCGAGTGACAGTGACAGAAGAAAAGGTAGGAATTTTTTCCTACCCTTATGTGAAGTAACTGGAAGGCATAGCGGTATATGGACGGTTAACAACCTGTAGAATCAGTGTCTGAGCAGTGTTTAAGTGCAGGGAATTCTGTGCTTTCCCCTCCTGGACCTGGCTGCGTATTTGTGAACAAACTTTGGGTACTGGGTCTGTGGTCTGGCCACCCTCTCACGCCTGAGAACTGGCTCATATACTCCACAGTCCACCCCCCTGGGTCCTTGCCTTGCTTCTGAGACATAAGGAGGGGGACCGATAAGGTCACTCATTCAGGTCCCGTTATTTAGAAACCTCCCACAATTTAAGGAAATATCCAGCATCAATGTAAGGACTCTTTCCAAGGCGGGTGATAAGGATAGCAACAGGCGAAGAGGGCTAGGAGGGCTCTCCTTGGGACCTTGTGTGCATCGGAACATAATTTTGCCTCTTTTGGTCCTTTTCTCTTTCCCTATATTTTTCTTTTGTGCATGCGGTGGGGAGGCACCACCAGGAGGGACCGAGTAACACGCCCTGGGGATAGGTTTGACACCCTAAAAGCTGATACCCGGTGGAAGTATGAGAGGGCGGTCTCAAAAAACGGCAGAACCTAAAAACTCAAGAGAGAGCCTTAATAACAGCACCATAAAAAAATATCTTACAGAACCAAACCCAAAGAGTCCAGGGCAGGATATGAAACACTCAGGAACAAATGAAAAGAAAAAAGAACAACAGAAGCAGAAGGGGGGACAGGGGGCTAGGCCTAAGGAGGGCTTGGGTCTGGAGGGGGGAGTGCTGAGTGACACCCCGGAAGAACAAAGAAATATGGACCGTGGCATGAATAGAACAGAAATGCTGGAAATGTTCGCTAAACTGGAAGGAGTGATAAAATCGGAAATCATGAATGTACGTTCAGACATGGGCCACTTACTCCATAGGGTGGAAGAAGTCGAAGAGGTATCAGCAAAGCAAGCAAAGACGATCTCTGACCTCCAAGATCAAATCGTCAAGATTCAGAGTGAGAATCGCATGTTGTCCTACAAAATGGAAGAGCAGGAGAACCAGAGCAGGCGACAAAATCTGCGAATCAGATCCATCCCGGAACAACTGAATGAAGATCTGGGGGAGAAAGTGAGGAAAATATTTAACCCCATTCTGGGTAGAAAGGAGGAGGAGGCCCTCAAGATCGATCGGGCCCATAGGGTAAGGAAACCCCCTAATCTCAATCAAGATATTCCCAGGGATGTTATCGTGAAGTTCCACTCGTACGAAGACAAGGAAAAAATATGGAGGAATCTCAGGGGTGCTCCCCCAATCTGCTTCGAAAATAAAAACCTACAGATTTTCGCGGACATATCGGCTGGAACCCTAGCACGAAGAAGACAGATGAGACCCTTATTAGATCAACTTCGAAGGGCCAACTTGAAGTATAGCTGGGGGTTCCCAACATCCCTGTTAGTAGTCAAAGATGGGAGAACACATAGGATGAGGTTTCCAGAAGAGACTCAGGACTTTTGCGCAAGTGTGGGGATCACGATGCCAGAAGAACTGAGATAAGAACCATAATGATCATCCCACTAAGCTCATTTGAGTATGAGGGGGACTCTGATCCCTTCCCTTTTTTTTTTTTTTTTTTTTCTCTTCCTCTGTGATCTCCCTCTCAATCGGGGGACTGTTGAGTTCAACAAAGTTACGGGACTTGGGACTTTGGGCATTCTATAGTGCAATAAGGTGTTTGCTGGGCTGGGGTGGGGGGTGGGGGGGGGGTGTGGGTCCTAGTAGGAGCGCTGGCCTTTTGTCCTCTTAACCTCCCTCCGTGTGGGGGGGGGGTGGGGGGGAGAGTTGGGGGGTTTTTTTTTTTTTTTCCTTCCTCTCTCTCCTCCCTACCTTCCCTCGCGTAGCGGGGGGGCGGCACGGGTTGCCGGCATGTCGGCACCACCCCTCGAAGTAGTGCGCGCTGTATGGGATCTGGAACATCCCCTATAAGCGGGCCTTGGGCTGGGTGGCAGCCGGGGGAATGGGGGGAGGGGTTGGGGCGGGGGGAGTTTGGGGGCGGGGAAGTAGGGGGGGTGGGTGTTCCTGCGAGGGGGATCTTAGAAGGGCAGAGAGGAGCGGCCAGGGCCGTGAGCCTAAGTAATGCCTGACCTCAAGTTTCTCTCATACAACGTAAAGGGCCTTAACTCTCCTGTAAAAAGACATAAAATTCTGAAGGAATTGCAATATTATGGGGCTGACATAGTCTTTCTCCAAGAGACTCATCTGGTGCTGGAGTCTAGGATCAGGCTCTTCTCTCCGGGCTTGCCGCAATGGTTCTACAGCGACTCCCCCATCAGAAGAGCAAAGGGGGTGGCAATTGGTTTCTCAAAGTCTTCAAACTTCTCATTAATAGATAGACTGTCAGACCCGGATGGCCGGTACATTTTCTTGAAAGGTAGCATCGGAAATAAAATACTCACTCTGGCGAATATATATTGCCCTAATAAGAAACCAATTGCATTTTTCGGTCAGGTGTTGACAAGGCTGATGAGCTTTAGAGAGGGAGAGGTGGTACTGGCGGGAGATCTTAACTCTTACCTGGACACTGTTCTCGATACTACGTCCCGGGCACGGGGGACGAGCAGGGCCTCTACCGTCGCAATCGGGCGGCGGTTATACAACTGCCGCCTTGTAGACGCTTGGCGGACGCAACACGCCAAGGATAGGGACTTTACCTTCTTCTCCCCTGTGCACGGGACGTATTCGAGACTAGACTACATCTTTGTTGACCATGGCCTCTTGGAGCAAGTAGAAGAAACTAAAATTGAGATTATTTCACTTTCAGACCACGCACCGGTCACTTTAACGATGAGACTCCCTGACAGGGTCGAGAGGACTTATGCGTGGAAACTGAATGAATCTCTGCTTAAAGACCCAAAAGTGCTGGAGAAGATACAGGAAGAGGTGGACTTTTACTTTAAAGCGAATGATACAGGAGAGGTTTCATATTCCACTCTATGGGAAGCGCATAAAGCGTTTACCAGGGGGGTCCTTATCTCCATGGGAGCGGGAATTAAAAAAAAGAGAAGGGAGGAAAGGGAGATGCTGCTCGCTGAAATTTTTACCTTGGAGCAGAAACACAAGGAGAGAAGGGGATTTAGTCAGGAAATCTTCCACCGACTAGTCAATAAAAGGGAGGAGTTGAGGGATATTATAGATCAGGAAACTAAGAGATCCCTTAATAAACTAACAAAAGAAAATTACCTGTGGGCAAATAAGTCGAGCAAGCACCTGGCCAGAATGATCAGAAAGAAAAAAGACAGGAATTTCATAGGCAAAATACAGAACAAAAAAGGAGAGCTTATCAGCACTAGTACAGGTATAGCAGAGGAGTTTAAAAAGTTTTACGGGGCGCTCTACTCCATTGGCCTAAATAGAACGGTCAGCACTACGCAGGGGAAGAGGGTCGAGGAGTTCCTAAGGGAGGCAGGAGTGTCGGAGCTCACAAAGGAAGAGAGAGAGGCCCTGGATAGACCGATCGGAGAGGAAGAGATCATGGTTGCCCTCAAATCCTCCCCGAAAGGCAGGAGCCCTGGCCCTGATGGCTTCACCACATTATATTTGGAGAAGTTGAAACACATTTTAGTCCCTAGACTGTGCCAATATTGGAACGATCTGGGTAATAACTGCGAGATGGGGAGAGAGGCGTTGTTAGCTTCAATTACTTTAATTTTAAAGGAGGGGAAAAACGATAGGCTATGCTCCAGCTATAGGCCCATCTCGTTGTTGAACGCAGACGTGAAGCTTTTTGCAAAGGTTTTGGCTGGGAGACTGAAGGAGAGAATGGCATCCCTGGTGCATGCAGATCAAGCGGGTTTCATACCCGGGAGACAGAGCAGAGATAACGGCTTAAGAGCAGCGCTCCTTATGGAGTTAGGTAGACGCAAGGGACCCCCAGTTCTATTCCTGTCAGTTGACGCAGAAAAAGCGTTTGACAGGGTAGACTGGGGGTTCATGTGGAAAACGTTGGAAGTCATGGGGGTGGGGCAGAGGTACATCTCCTGGGTGAGGTCCCTCTATAGTCACCCTTTGGCTACAGTTAGGGTTAATGGGGTATTATCAGAACCTCTGGAGATGAAAAATGGTACTAGGCAGGGGTGCCCGTTGTCCCCTCTATTGTTTGTTCTGTCCCTTGAGCCTCTCCTCGCTATCATTCGCAACGACCCAGATTGCAACGGGGTGGGAGCGGGAGGGGAGGAGCATAAACTCGCGGCGTTTGCCGACGATATATTGTTTTTTATTACCAACCCTAGAATTACCCTCCCGAACCTGCTCCGAGTAATCAGAGGGTACGGGGAACTATCAAACTTCAAAGTTAATTTGAAGAAGTCGGAGATCCTAAATATTAGCGTGGGCAAGGACGAGGCCTCCCATCTTGCTCAGGTATTCCCATTTCCCTGGAAAGAGGAAATTAAATATCTAGGGGTAAAACTTTCCAACTCCATAAATGGAATGTACCATAAAAATTTCTTACCACTGCTGGATGAGATTAGGCAGGAAACTAGAAGGTTAGCTACGAGACCGCTCTCGTGGCTCGGCCGCGTGAATGCGGTTAAGATGATACTGACCCCTAAGATACTTTTTAAATTCCAGATGCTCCCCATCCCACTTCCTCTGTATTATTTTGGAGCCTTAAAGCGATTGGTGGCGAGGTTTGTCTGGGGGGGCAAAAAACCACGTATCTCTTACGTGGTTTTGAGTAGGGGAAAAAAAAAGGGGGGGTTGGCCCTACCGGATTTTTATAGATATTATATAGCAATCACAATATCACGGGTTATTGAATGGTCCAAAAAGGATACTGAAAAAAGATGGGTCGGATTAGAACACTACATGAGTAACACTGATCTACGTAGGATTGTATGGAATCCACCAAAATACCGAGCACTGGGCACTAACACAGCGGTTATGACACAAAACACTCTTAAATGTTGGGATTTGGTACACACACAGAATAAGTGGACATTTAACTCACCTTTAATTTACATGAAAGACAATTCTTTTTTTGAGCCAGGGATGAGGGAGGTGGGAGGGAATTGGTTAAAAGACGAGGGTATCCAACTTAAAAACTTCCTTAGTAATAATGGAAGTTTACGCACATTTTCTGAGTTAAAGGCAGACCCGGGGATTGGGGCTTTGGATGTGTGGAGGTACCTTCAGCTCTCGCACTTCATTGAAAAGCTTCCAAAGCCACTTCGGGGGGAAGGGGAATACAGACCACTCGAGCAGCTCTGTGGGAGGGAGCAGCCGAGTGGGACTATCTCACAAATCTATAGGATTCTGGGCATGAGGCTGGAGCTGGAGGTTCCCCCGTACATCCAAAAGTGGGAACGGGAATTAGGATCACAATGTGGGGAAGTCACCCTAGAGAAGATTTTGAAACTGGTACATCTGGCAGCACAGGATTCCAGGAGAATGGAAACTCACTATAAATGCTTGGCAAGATGGTACGCCACCCCAGACAGACTCGCTAAAATGGACAACACCAAATCCAACTTATGTTGGAGGGGTTGTACCTCTATAGGTTCGATGGCCCACATGTGGTGGGAATGCCACGTTATAAAAACTTTTTGGGGAAAAATCATAAGTCTGATCAAGGTAATTACAGGAGAGGCTATCCCGATAGACCCATGGGTGTGCCTATTTCATGGCACGTCTAAGACGGTGAGGAGTTATCGTTCCTCTATGGTATCCATATTGCTGGACGCAGCTAAAAAACAGATAGCAACAAAATGGCTAGACCCGGCTGCACCAAATATTCGGGACTGGCTCCTCAGCGTCAATGAGGTGTACAACGTTGAAACTATGGATAGCAGAGGAATCGATCCTGGGGAGGGGGGGGCAGGAGATGGTAAATGGGAGGGATGGCAACGGTATAAAATGACTTGGAGTTATGCCGAGCAATTTATAGATAGTACTTAGGGGGTCGGCGAAGTGGACATGGATACGAGTCCATAAATTCACTAGCGGCTCCCCTCTAGATCCTCCTGCAGGAACAGGGGTGGGTGGGATCGGGGGTTTTTGGGGGGGTTAGGATGAACTCTGTCAATGAATCTGTATCATTTTCTTTTGTATTGTGATGAGTTCGGTTTTGCATGGAAAAACAGCAAATAAATAAATTATTTAAAAAAAAAAAAAAAAAAAACACAAAGGAGGATTAGGTTTCCTGGACCTTCAGGGTTACTATACGGCCTGTCTCTTAGCCAGGATGGTTGACTGGAATGTTCATGAGTCCATCAAACTCTCGCTCTTGAAGGTTCCCAAACCTCTTTACCCTTGCATCTCCTACCTTGGCTTCAACCAGAGGAGGTACCCACTAAAGTTAAGTCGCACCCACTCATCGGGCCCCCAATCCAAGCATATCACCATTGGTGTAAGCTCCTACATGGAGGGCCTCGGAGGGGTCCACTTACACCTCTTTGTTTCAACTCTGCCTTCCAGGTATGTCAAATTCCTTTTATGATCAGGTTGGCCAAACCGCAATGTCCAGGCCCAGCATTTTTTCCACAAGGGGGAATTGCTATCACGAGAAGCTATCAATGCTTTGATGAGTCCACATACGATACCTTTCTGGTCATACCTTCAAATTAGACATTTTCTCACTTCACAAATCAATGCCACACTCTTGGGGAGACCTTTAAACCCAATGGAGTTAACCTGTAGTCGCTCTCAACCACAGCGACATATGATCTCCTTTTTCTACAGGGCGCATTTGGACTCAATTCGCATTTCTGTTAACCCATTCTATCAGGCCTGGGCGTCTGAGTTGTATTTGACACTCTCGGAGACAGAGTGGGAGACTACATGCACCCTTATCCAGAAGGGCTCACTCAATGTGGCAATTCAAGAAAACGGATACAAAATTCATTCTCGGTGGTACCGAACTCCATCTAGACTCCACAAATTTTATCACACTGTTTACAATCTCTGTTGGAGATGGGGATTGGAAGTCGGCACCGTGCTCCACGTGTGGTGGTCTTGTCCCATCCTTCAGCCCTTTTGAAAACAAGTACACAATATCATTTGCAAAGTAACCTCCTATAGCTTGGATTACACCCCGGCGCAATTCCTTTTGCACCACACCACCCTATTGAAACGTGTATATAATAGATCACTGCTAATGTGCATGGTGAATGCTGCTAAGCTCTGTATTCCACGTCATTGGTGTTCGGCAACTGTTCCATAGATTCGTGAATGGTTCCACAGGATTATTCACATGAAAGAGATGGAAGAGCTGATCCACATTTTCCAGGATAAAAAGTCCAAATTCACAAAGTTTTGGTATTGCTGGACATATATGCCCGCTCCTATTCCCCATTGCCATTTGCTCAACCCCCTTCCCCCCTCTCCCTCTCACCCAATGCCCATCTCCCCTGCTCAAATGCCCATCCTTCCTCCCCCTTTTTTTTCTTTGTTTCTTCTTTCCTTCTCTCTTCCCCGACTCCCGTCCTATTTCTGCTCTTCCTTCCTTTTTCTACTCTCTCCTACCTATCCTCTTAGTTTGAATTAAAATTTGGAATCCAGTCATCTAGGCTTGCACTTCCAATGACAGTCTGCTCGCTGGGGGTGAAACAATCACCCAGGCTCAGCTACCAAGTGCTATCAATCTCAGGAATGTGCTTCTTTCTTTATATAGGCAGCTGAGCCACTTGTTACCCATGTAGGCCCCTATGATACTGTAAACCTTTTCTGTGTACTGTGGGTGACCAGATATAGTAAATGCAGGATCCTGTGTTTAGTAACATTCTAATGATGTGAAACATTGACAATGGTGGCATAAAATGGCGGCTGGTGGTTTCTTTGTTTGAGGGGGCAGCAAACAAACACCACCCCCCAGCTGTCTGCTGGTCCACCGGCACTTACCCCATCTGCGGCGGGGATCGGCAGGCACATCGGGGATCGGCAGGCAGATCAGGGATCAGCAGGCACATCAGGGATCAGCGGGCACATTGGACAGGGGGACAGGCTGTGGCAGGCATCTGGAAGCGTTCTCTTCCCTTCTGAGATCACGGTGGCTTCCGCCGTGCATCTCCTTCCCTCCTGCTAGGCATCCAATAGGATCGCCTGACCTTTTAGCCAATCGGGAGATGGGTAAAAGAACCGCGCTTCCTGATTGGCAGAGAGGCGATTCAGCGTTAGAAAAACGAATATTCATTTGGGATAAAATCTTAGGAACAAAGAACATGGAGGAAAGATAGGTTTGCTTTAAGAGCATATTAAATAAGGGCATTAGCCAGTGCATGCTGTTGGTTAATAAATTTAAAAGAGCAAACAATTCCTGGATGGCTTGACGCCAATGTAAAAATGCATATAAAAGCAAAAGAGAAGGCCTTCAAAAAATACAAGGTTGGGGGATCATTATCAGCATTCAAACTTAATAAGGAATGCAACAAGAAATGTAAGGGTGCAATTAGGGCGGCTAAGATAGACAAGAAAGACACATAGCAGAGGAGAGCAAAAAAAGTATGTAAACAGTAAAAAAGGGAGACAGACCATATTGGCCTCATAAAGAATGAGGAAGGACATCTGGTTACAAAGGATGGGGAGATGGCAAAGGTATTGAATGTATTCTTCTCCTCAGTCTTCACAAGGTAATCTGGGGGCTTCAGTAACCAAAACTGCAGTGTTTATCCTCGTGACACATCACAGGAAGCACCCTCATGGCTAACAGAGGACAGAATTAGAATTAGCCTTGGGAAACTTAACATTAATAAATCACCAGGACCAGATGGCTTGCACCTGAGGGTGCTTAGGAAACTCAGTCGAGTAATTGCCAGACCATTGTTACTAATTTTTACTGACAGTCTATTGACTGGAATGGTACCAGCGGATTGGAGAAAAGCCAATGTAGCCACAATATTTAAAAAGGGCCCAAAATACATCCTTGGGAAATAGAGACCAGTTAGCCTAACATCAATAGTATGCAAACTCTTGGAGGGGATGATAAGGGACTATATACAAGATTTTAGTAATGAAAACTGTATCATTAGCAGTAATCATCATGGATTCATGAAGAATCATTCTTGCCAAACCAATCTATTAACCTTCTATGAGAAGGTGAGTTGCCATCTAGATAAAGGAAGGCCCTTAGACGTGGTATATCTGGATTTTGCAAAAGCATTTGACACAGTTCCCCATAAACGTTTCTGTACAAAATAAGGTCCTTTGACATTGACCATAGGGTGAGAACATGGATTGAAAACTGGCTACAAGGGTGAGTTCAGAGGGTGGTGATAAATGGGGAATACTTGGAATGGTCAGGGGTGGGTAGTGGGGTCCCACAGGGTTCTGTGCTGGGTCCAATACAATTTAATTTGTTCATAAACGACCTGGAGGATGGGGTAAACAGTTCAATCTCTGTATTTGTAATAGACCCTGACCAGGTATTTTTGGGCTGGAGCACCCCCCCCCCCCTTCATTACCTCTTATTTAGTGGCCACCACTGTTTAGGAGGAATCCCCTTCAGTTCTTCCACATAGAGGAGTTCATCTCCCATGGTTGAGACGCAGGATCTTCCATTCTATTACTTGGGTAGGACCCACTAATTTGAGGTACTTTCTCGCAGTAAGTGGGCTAAGCACTATATGACCATATAGTGTGACCAAACCTCCGTATTTTTTTGAATACGTTCAGGTGTATTATAGCAAAAATATACCATACCTGTGGGATCCCTCTAGAAGCTGGATATCACTGTAGAAGACACTGGTACCACAGTGATCTCCACTTGCTTCTGGCTCCAGTACAGAGCAGCAAGAAGTTGGTTGCGCGACATGGGTACCATTCATCTTAATGTTTTGGATTTTCTCAATGAATGCAAATCATTCTCTAATTGGACTAGGTGAGAGATGCGGGGGGTGATGTCTCTCTCTCCACCTCATCCAATCAGAAAATGCGTTGCATTTATTGAGAAAATGAAAAGCAATCTCTGAATGATGCCTATGCCCAGTTAGCCGATCTTCTGCATTGCTTGCCACAGAGAATCTAGAAAGCAAGTGGAGATCACTGTAGTACTGGTGCCTACTACAGTGATTTCCAGCTAATTACTAAACTGCAAAACTAATGCAGCCATCACATCTAAGTATTGATAAGTTGCCATATCATACATGTTTGCTTTTTGGGTTTTAATACCACTTTATCTGTGGACTGCAATGTAGGGTAAACCCTGTATTGTTGCTAAATATATAAGATTGGAAGATTAGAAGAACATCTGTGACCTATTCAACAACACATTGGACCAGGTTTACTAAACTTTATTCACCTACACGGTCCATCGGTTAGTGTGGCAAATCTTATTCTCACATTAATTACTATGCCCTATGATGAATACAACTTCACATGCACAAGCTTTAGCCTACATATAGTTTGAAAAAAGCTGTGTGGATTATTTTAGCAGGTATGCATTTACTTAGTAGAATACTCCAGTTAGATTTTTTTAATATTTGAGAACAAGATAGATAAATATCATCTCTCTTTCTTTCCTATTATATTATAGTATTTCATTTTATATTCAGTTGGCTCCAAAGAAACACCAGTACATGACTATCCTGCAATCATACTCCATCCTACTCAGACTTTTCTAGTCCATTATAAATATGCTTCAAGCAAGGCTATATAGGATTGATGTTCCGTAAGGAACATCTTTTTCAACATCTCTTTAAAAGATCTAAAGGCTAT
This sequence comes from Aquarana catesbeiana, assembly GCF_042186555.1. Taxonomy (NCBI): domain Eukaryota; kingdom Metazoa; phylum Chordata; class Amphibia; order Anura; family Ranidae; genus Aquarana; species Aquarana catesbeiana. The sequence continues at coordinate 585,483,248 of NC_133324.1, read as the reverse complement.
CCCTTAGGCTGAGGGTTTTTTTTCATCTTTAAATAGGTAATTTTACTTACCGTTTAATATGTGTTTTTGTATTACTCTTTTAGATTCATATAGCTTATTTATGAGATATATGCCCCTTTCCCTCTTCATCCATGCCATGTGATCCCAGCTCACCCCTTTTGATTCACCCTGAAGGCTGGGGAGGCCTTTCTGTCTTTTTCCTTTGCTTCATATACTCACCACCTTTCATTGACTGACTTCTACCGTTTCCACTGTTTTTATCCCATTGTTGGCTGTGTATTGACAATTTTCATCAAGGCATTGTAAGTACCCCTATCCTTGTCTCACCCAGGCCATGTCATGCATATGTGAATGATGATGATTGCTCTAATGAATGTTTTATTTTATAGATCATATGTACGATTGTTAAAACCAACCCTGAAGAAGGAGCATTTTTTAGGACTCAATGGCAATTGGTTTACATACAACATTTGTACTCACATTTAGTGTGACCATATTTTTCATGTCTTTTGTATGTATGTTTTATACTGTTAGTTTCTTTTAAATACTTTTTTGATACTAATAAATACAATATATTTAATACTATTATTCCTGACCTTTGCACATTCCTTGATCCTAAAAAGTCCCAATTTTTCTGAGGAGAGATTTCTTTCTCTATACAGGCATACCCCACTTTTAAGTACACAATGGGGTTTCTTTACTAAAGCTGGAAAGTGCAAAATCAGGCTCACTTCTACATAGAAACCAATGAGCTTCCATGTTTTATTAACAAAGCTTAATTGAACAAGCTGGGGTTAGAAGCTCATTGGTTTCTATGCAACAGTGAGCCTGATTTTGCACTTTCCAGCTTTAGTAAATAAACCCCATTGCGTACTTAAAAGTGGGGTATGGCTGTAGTTTGGAAAATGGATTCATAAGTGTGGTTTGCTGTAGTGTGTACTATCTAGACCAGTAGTTTCAAAACTGCGGACCCTTTGCTTGCTTTTACCTGGCCCTTGGGGCACTATTTTGTCTACTGATACCAACGATGGGGCATAATTCCCTGCCAATGAAGGGGCACAATTTCTCCCAATGACACCAATATTGGGGCAAATTTCCTCCCATTGACACCAACGATAGGGCACAATTCCTCCCAGTGACACCAAAGATGGGGTATTGTTTTTTCCCACTGACATCAAGACCTAGTTACATAGTAGGCCAGGCTGAAAAAAGACGCAAGTCCATCAAGTCCAACCTATGTGCGAGATTTTATGTTAGTATTACATTGTATATCCCTGTAAGTTGGGGTCGTTCAGGTGCTTATCTAATAGTTTTTTTAAATTATTTATGTTCCCCATGGAAACCACTGCCTATGGAAGGGAATTCCACATCCTGTCCATTCTTACAGTGAAGAACCTTATACGCAGTTTAAGGTTAAACCACTTTTTCTACTCTTTTCTACTCTCAATGGCCATAGACCAGCCCTCCTAAAGTCTGAGGGACAGTAAACTGGCCCTTTGTTTAGAAAGTTTGGTCTGCTCTAGACATATCTATAAAAAATGTATCCTGTAATTCATCTGCCCCCTTCCCATTCAAAGAACATTTAGCATTCTGTAAAAACAATGCAAGGAGCGTTTCGAATGGAGGAGAGGAAAGGAAGGGGTAGGCAGCCGTTAGGACTACTTCAGTGTCAAGGCCGGTTCACACCAGGTATTGCACAAGAACATGCTGCTTGTTCCTGTGTGATTCACTTGCAGTTCAGTGTGGTGCTATTTGAGCCCAGTCATTTAGAATGGACCCAAATTGCACTAAACTGCACTAAAAGTAGTGCATGCCCCACGTTCGGCAACTCACAGTAACCGCATCACATGGTCTTTTTGTGATCAGGTGCAGGCAACCGCACTGTATTTGCGTCCTGCATTTGGGGTGTCATTAAGTTAACATTAACCCCCAATGCAGATTGCAACTGCAGTGCGTTTAGAACGTGGTGTGGTAAACGCACACGATACATGGGTTTCCCACCCCACATTCTGTTGTGAGCGAGCCCTTAGACTTGATGCAGTCAACCCATGCAGAGCCAGAAGTTCAGCCCTGTGAAGAGAACATTTCTACAGTAAGGAGCAGTCAGCAGGGCAAGGGAAACACTTCACAGGTAAGGTATCAAGTCATTGCAGTCCCTACACATCAGAGCTGGAGCGTTAAAGGAAAAATCAGTACAAAGAGCCAATTAATTCACGCCAGAGGCATAATTAGAACCTTCAGGGCCCTAGTGCAGGAAACCATGCCCTTTCCACTGATCTCAGGGGCCCTTTAGTCCCATCGCAGAGCCCTTTTATACAGACCCGTGGTGGGGCCCTTTAACATGTTCTACAGTAGGCCCCTTTCCTGCTATCTTGGGGCACCCCGTGGTGGAGGGACGCCAGGGCTCAGTCGCAAGTGCAACCATTGTGACCCTGGTAGTTCCGCCACTGGTGTCAGTAGGGCTGTGTATGGTGTCAGTCAGTAGAACAGTGGATGGTGTCAGTATGGCAGCGGACTTTGTCAGCAATGCAGTGGACGTAAGGGCCGTGGACATGGTCAGTAGGGCAATAGACAATGTCAGTAGGGCAGTGGATAGTGTCAGTAGAGCAGTGGATGTGGCCAGAAGGACAATGGATGGTGTGAGAACAGTGTCAGTAGGGCAGTGGATGTGATCAATAAGGCAGTGGACAGGGTCAGTAGTTGTATTACTTTATTTATTTTTTTTGCCATTTCATTTTATTATTCTTTTTACAAATACATTTTTTTTTATTTTTTACATTTTTTTAGGAGGAACAATTGGAGGTCTTTGGTGAAATATCCAGGGTCTAAACAGACCTCTGATGTTTCACTTTTGGGACAGAGTAAGAAGATTGAAGACACAGCCAACAATCTCCATCTCTGCAGCCTCAGCTGCACAGAATGAATGGACAGGAATAACTCTGAACAGAGCTTCCAATTCATTCACAAACTGAAGCATAGTAAACTGTGGCATCAGGAAACAGGCAACCTAAATAGGAAGGGTGGTGGGGGCAGTATATAGAGGAACTAATGCCCTCCGTTTTCCTCCTGCAGCTGCTGAGTGCCAGCAGAAGGGAGAGAAGGAGAGGAGAAGAAGCTGGCTTTCAGTGACTGCAGGGGGAAAATGGAGGTTATTAGTTCCCCTATAAGCTGCCCCCACTGCCTCTCCTATCCAGGTGTAGAAACAAATGTTACCGGGAAGCCGCATGGACCCCATTAAGCATGGAGCCAGTTCGCAATTGGAACCCCTGCGACCCACATAGTTATGCCTCTGGTTTATGTGCTAACATGAAGCATGCTGATAGGAGGGGAAAGCAGAGTGACAGATAGATGATCTCATGGCTGTGCTACTTCTCTTTTCACTGACCAGTCAAAGGCAGGAATAAGTCCAGGACAACCTGGGCTTAGGAGAAATGGATTGAATGATATTTGCCATCAGAAAAGATACTATGAGGGAAGTCTCTGCATTGAAGCTGAATATTGTAGCAAAAACTAGTTTTGTTATTTTGTCTTTTAATGGGATATTCATTTGTATTTTTTATTTTTTTACTAAACACTGTAACAAAAATATATATATATATTCTGTGTAAAAGAGCAGATCTTAGCACAGATGTATTACTTGGAGCACCAAAGGACGTGTGCCTGCAGGCTCCAGCAATGAAAATGCAACCCTGTTGGCATGCTATGTGACCAACTAGGAACATCCAGAAAAGTACTCAGAGATCGGAGTGCTGTGAAATGGGAAAAAAAAAGTATGAAACAAAGAGTTGAGTTGAGAGTTGAGCAAAGGATCTGTTTGATAGCTTGAACTACAGTTGGAATGTACAAAAGGAAGATTTCAGTACAGGACAAAAAAAAAAAAAAGGATAAAAATAAAAAAATACAAATAATTCAAATTGTGAGATTATGTATGTTGGCTAGTTGAAGGACTAAAATTACTAATAACAAAAGACATCTACTTGAGTCTTGTTTTTCTCCTTTTCACTGAGTGTTTTTGTTTGATGGTTCCTTTAGTGTTTTGACCTAATTTTATATGGACTTGAAGCACTGACTGGAGAAGGTGACTGATTGTGCTTTGTAATTAAACGTCAGATCTGTTTGAAAATAAAAAAAATATGGATCTTTTGTAGGTTAGCGTAAACTTAACATTGATTTCATATTAGCATAAGTGCCAATTAGTCGACCATAATTATCTTATGCCGTTTTCATTAGTGTATTCCCTGTCACTGACTTCTTGCTTGAAGCTATATTACTTGGGAGATAGGCCGAAATTATCAGCACTGTTGTGACCATTTCACATCTGATCCTATCATAGTCCTTCATCAGTGGGTGCCCTAAATAATGTATTATAGGCCACAGTAACATGGCTGAAATATTCAGATAACTTAAAGTGATGATATCTTTAGTCTTCAAAAATAATCCATACACATCCACTACCTAATGGTCCTGTAATTTATGTTTTATTAAAGAGATTATAAAGGTTTGTTTAAAAAAAAAAAAAAAAAAAATAACAAACATGTTATACTTACCAGCTCTGTGCAATGGTTTTGCACAAAGCAGCCCCAATCCTCTTCTTCTTGGGTCTCCCGCTGGGCTACTGGCTCCTCCCCCTTGACCAGTGCCCCCAATAGCAAGCCATTTGCTGTGGGGGCACTGGTACATGCTCACCCCTGAGCCCCACTCTATGGATCCATTGACACACAGAGTCGTGGCTCGGCCCTGCCTATAGCTCTCTTCTCATTATCTCACTGTTTGTGATTGACAGCAGTGGGCTCCCACTGATGTGTCTCAGCCAATGAGGAAAGAGAGACCCAGGACAGCCGAGGCTTCTATACACATCTCTGGATCGAGAGCGAATCAGGTGAATATAAGGGGGGTGCTGAGAGGGGAGCAGCACACAGAAGGTTTCTTTACCTTCATGCATAGAATGCATGACAGTAAAAAAACTTCAGACTTTACAACCTCTTTAAATAATGTATTACTGTTTTCACTGCCTCCTTGAAACATGCTCTATGAGCTCCTATCCCTCTCCTTTGCCCCTCCACTTTGGAACGAGCAGTGCAAGTTAGTTGTGGTCATGTGCACTGTTTTATACACACTACAAATCCCATAATCCACAGTCCCTAAACAATCTGAGAGTGAGAAAGAGAGGACGGCTATGTTCCAACATACAATGGGACCATGGAGAATGAACATATCCACCCTCTGGAAAAAGTTGGATCACAAATGCAAAAAAAAGTAAAAGGCATTTGGAGAGTTGGAGGAGGCAGAGAGCAAAAGAAGTAATACATTTCTCAGTTAAAAATACAATATAATATTTTTTACCAGAGTTTAGCATCACTTGAAGCCCTGTGCTGCTGGCAAGCTTCTCGTTATTGAAAAGTGGGGATGCCTATTTTGCATATCTATTTTATCCACTTTAAAAACAGTGAGACATGTTTACCACATGTTGCTCACACCCACAAGTATGCAGACCAGGAGCTTTGTCCTGAATTCATTAAATGAATGCTGGTTCCACATCAATTACCGTATTTATTGGCGTATAACACGCACTTTTTTCCCCTTAAAGTCAGGGGGAAATCGTGGGTGCGTGTTATACACTGATCACCGCTGACTGTGAGGGGGAGAGGAGCGAGCACCGCCGAAATACTCGGCTCTTCTCGTCTCTGCTCGCAGTCACGCCCAGTCCCGCCATTGGACCTGTGTTATGTCCATCAAAGGAGCCGGGCCAAGGGGCGGGACTGGGCAGGACTGCGAGAGGAGCCAAGTACACAGGACATCCGACTCTGTGTATCTCAGCGTTGCTAAAATTTAAAAACCAAACATGCTGCAATTTTAGGCAAGGCTGCAAGCAGACTCGGCAAGGCTGCAAGCAGACTGGGCAAGGCTGCAGATGGACACTGATAATGCTGCATTGATGGGCATTTAAATGTACGTTTTTTCCTTAAAATCCCCTCTTAAACTTGGGTGCGTGTTATACGCCGGCGTGTGTTATACGCCGATAAACACGGTATTTAGAAAGTACTGAAATTCCAGATAGCCAGTTAACAAACATTTTGAAAGGATGTCTCTCAGTTTTTATTCAGAATAGTTTCAGACTTTTCTTCAGTATAAATACATACCATTGTTGCAAAAGTCAGTGTCTGACATTTTTCTTGCTCTCTCTTCTGAAGAGTAAGTTCTGATGATGCCATATTTGCAGAGATGGATAAGGCAGAATGGGGTCTTGGGCAAGGTATCAGCTTTGGGACTCCATTTCCTTTAGCTGACATTGCTAAGGACTGAAATAGGCACAGAGAAGCCTTTGCATTATATGTGCTGGCGTGACGCCATCGGACACCTACTGCCTACCAGTGCATGGGCTAGCACAAAGGGGTATCAGAAAAAAGAGACACAGACATCAAATAATTTCCACAAATAATTATTTATTTTGGCAATTTAATTAATGGCCAAGGTGTTATCCAAGGGGTAACCTGATAATAACTCAAAATTTAAATGAAATATGAAGCCATCCTGGCTAAAATACATTAATCAAAATTACACGGTGTCCATCCAGACAATGCTGGACGACTACTCCCCCACTGAACAACACCATAACTTCTCAGAAATAGGGAGGGTGGGAGGGAGCCGTGGTCCAGTCCAAACGGTCAGTGAGTAACGGTCCTCAACTCCCTTTTATCTGCTCCCTCCTCACTGGCTTTACACCCGCCAATTCTGTCCAATTGCCTGCTTATTACCGCCAACCAATCCCATGGCTGTTGCTGCCCAGGGATACCAATGGCAACGTGTAAATAGAGAACAGGCAGAAGAGATCTGCAGACCCCTTTGAGCTACCCCATGAGGGCCCTACATATTGCTATGACCTTTCATGGGCTAGAACAAAGGGATATCAAAAAAAGAGACACAGACATCAGATAATTTCCACAAATAATTATTTATTTTGGCAGTTTAATTATTGGCCACAGTGTTATCCAAGGGGTAACCTGATAACTCAAATAAATAACTCAAAATTTAAATAAAATAGGAAGCCATCCTGGCTAAAATACATTAATCAAAATTACACAGTGTCCATCCAGACAATGCTGGACGACTACTCCCCACCGGCTGAAGCCAGAAGAAACTGGCTGAGGCCCCCCCTCAACACCGTGGCTGTTTTGATTAAATTTTGCAGGCCCATATTAAATATTGTGGATGAATGCACCAAATCAGTGCGAAATAAACCCGGAACAAAACCTTCCAATTCCGCATGGTGAAATGATACTCCACCAGACCAAAGTAGAAATTTATGAATGGTCCTACTGAGGCATCTCCTAATCCTATTCACATAGGATAAGCTACCAGAGGGGGAACAGATAGGCCTAGACAGGCTTAGGGATCATCTCAGAGAATGCCAATATGGCAGATGGAAACATAAGCCTAATAGAATAAAGGTCTCTTTTTATTTCGCAGAGCAGATCCCTAGTCTTGACCTTCCCTAGATCATTAGCCACAGCATGAATAACCAAAACTTGAAGGCCAGATGCTAGACAAGTGAATCAAGTGGTCTCCCAGGTTCCGCCACCTTAAACCCCTAATGCCTGACCAAAAAAGAATTCATTAGCATTCAGACCTAGATTAGAGCAGTAGGTTCTAGTTTCGGCATGTTTAGCAGCCCAGACAATGTAGGAATGTCCTACTATCCAGATATTGGATTGGGGAGAATCTGAAAATAAAATTACAACATTAGTAGATCGGGGTGGATATATATTTAGTACCTATAACTGCCCCAACAGCCTAGCTTTTTCAAAACATCTGCAGAGAAACCCAGTGAATCATTTGTAGTAGCCGCCCCAATCCTAAACGAATGGGATGAAAAGCAAAAGCCCGAAAGATTCAGGCATTTCAAACAGGAAGCTAAGACAGCTGAAAACTGGTACCTACATAAGGAAGACAGGTCCTGATGAATAAAGAAAGAATCGTTAGAAGTAGGTCTAACTGAAAGATACCTGAAAACATGTGAGAACGGGCATATTACGGGATTAGTGGAGTTGGCGAGAGAGACCCAATGGCCTTTACCTAAAGGCAAGGTTTTTGACCTGCAAAGGAAAATGTTCAGGAACCCCTCACCCAAACATGAGAAAAAGGAAGAAAAGAGCTAGACCTTTTATTCACTGCTGTAAATTCCCCAACCCTCAGGGCTCCAAAAAAGTGATTGAAAAGGCAGCTCTGTAAATGACTTCATAGCATCTAAATCATTCCTTTCATTCCCATCGCTTAGAGAAAAATATGATCTACCAAACTCTGAGATATTTAGATATCTCCAAATCAAAAATTTCTATACACCATTCCTAAAGGGGGATACACCATTATCCCAATTATCCATTTTTGAATCAATCTGTACAAAAGATCCATTTGCTAAAGGCACAATTTCATCACTTTATAATCAATTATATGGAGTAGCAAATCTTAATAGACCCTCTTACGTTCAGAGGTGGGAGGAGGACCTGGGACGAACTTTAGAAGACACGGACTGGTCTAACATATGGCTCACATCTAAGTCATCTTCACCCAACATCTTAGCACTGGAGACAAATTATAAAGTCCTAACTCGCTGGTACCTTGTACCCGCTAGAGTGGCAAAATATTCACCTAATACCTCAGCTCTTTGTTTTCGAGGATGCCCAGAAATAGGCACACATTTACACATATGGTGGACGTGCCCAGTAATCCAAACCTTCTGGAAGGAAGTCTTCGTGATTGCATCTAAAGTATTTAAAAAAATAATACAACCAGATCCATATATAACTTTACTTAATCTAAAACCGGAATGGTTAACACTCTCTCAATTCAAACTTATGATCCAACTAACAACGGCTGCAAAACAAACAGTGGCCAAGGCATGGAAATCTCCTACATTGGTACTAGCAGAAACAATTCACAGAATGAATAATACAATGTCCCATGCTAAGATGGTAGCCATCGATCAAAATCAAATTCCAAAATTTGAAAAACTTTGGCATCCTTGGATAAAACAACAGTTCCTGTCAAAGTTCAATGACTCTGTCCTGTTGCCATGGTAGCAGATTAAATGACTTACAGAGACACCCATTCTAAGGCTTCAAAGAGAACTAAAAAGAATAATAAACTGACGAGCGGGACAACCTTGTGGACCATACCTCTGCCTTTCTACCCTTTTTCTTCTTTCTCTTTCCTTTTCTCCACCTTACGATTAAAGCTCATTATCAGAATTTATTTGACCTATATACACTCTACTTGTAAACAATATGTATAGTAGGTATAAATCATTTAAATACCTACAAAAGTAACTAAGTAAATGATATATATCTTTAATTTAGGTTTACGTGAACCCAATGTTTAATGTTTGAAATTTCATGATATTTACCTATATAAACCCTACTGTAAAACAATGAGCTTACTTTATAGATCCTTGTAAACTTACTTTATGTATCTTTATAATATTGTATACTCAATAAACTTCTTTTGACAAGGAAAAGGCAGCTCTGAAAGTGCTCGAGCTCCGAAAAATAAACCGCCTCCAAAACCTCGAGAAGGTCTACCAACAAGGTAACCGAAATGGGACACCTATTATCACGAGCACGTCTGGACACTCCGAAAACCCTTGAGCACTTGACTGACCTGAAAAAAAGAAGTTAAAGCTGGCAAACCTGCAAATTTTAGAAAAAATGACACACCCGCCATTATCTTGTTTACTAAAGCAGGACTGAGTTTCGACTGAATCAACTACACGAACGCCAGGGAGACATAAGCGGTCACATCTAAGGCATCCAAGCTCAACTCATGACAAAATTAACACCATCTGGACCAGGAAAGACGATAGTACAGCCAAGTCTTCCTTGATACTGAGATTTTGAGGTTAGAAAGTATCAGCTCCAAATTAAGCCCCAGAGGAAATCTGGGCAAGGGGTGCCACACTGATGCGCCGACGGAGCCAAGTCCCGAAACTTCTCGAACTGCAAACGAGATAAAGTGTCAGCTATGTTATTATGAATCCCTGCTATGTGCTTTGCTTTTAGCCAGGTATTAAAATGCATGCAGTGCAATACTAGAAAACGCAGCAGTTTAATAACTGGTTCTGTTTTTGAGGATAATGTATTCATAGCAAAGAAAACACCTTTGTTATCCATGTGCACCAGAACTCTGCGGTTCAGGAAGACATCCTTCCAAACCACTACGGAAACTATTACCAGGAATAATTCCAGGAGGACAAGGTTCTGCAGAATGTCCTGCTGCAACCAATCCAAGCGCCACTCAGCGGCACACCAATGGCCGTTCATAAAGGCTCCAAAGCCAGAGGAGCCTCTGTGAAGAAATGCAACTGAATGAATTCTTGTTGCCATATGGTTGAACATTTAAAGTGGTTGTAAACCCTTACAGACCACTTTATGCTACAAGTAAGCCTATAACAAGGCTTACCTGTAGCTACCCAGGATATCTCCTAAACCTGCACGGTTATGAAGATATCCCCTGTATTTGCATGTGCCGACGTCATCGGCACATGTGCACTGACACAAACTGAAGCAATGGCACATATGTGCCCTGAGTGTTTAGGTTTGACCTCATAGTATATGGTTTTGGTAAATCTAAAGAAAAATTGAACAAGAAAATTGTATAGTGTATGGCCAGCCTAAGGAACACTTGTGCAATAATCATGCTGTTTTATCAGCACCTGGATATGCCACACCTGTGAGGTGGATGGATTATCTCGGCAAAGGAGAAGTGCTCACTAACACAGATTTAGACAGATTTGTGAACAATATTTGAGAGAAATAGGCCTTTTGTGTACATTTGTGTACATTTTTGTGAAAAAGTCATAGATCTTTGAGTTCAGCTCATAATAAATAGGGGCAAACACAAAAGTGTTGCATTTATAATTTTGCTCAGTATATACACACACACACAATTGTTTTGCCCTTCATATATTAAACTGAATGGGTTGTTTTACAATGTGAGGGTTTTACATATATTTTTAATATCATAGGTACGTTAATGAACAACTATGTCAGACTCAGTAAATTCCATCATTTCTTTCAAAAGGCTTTAGCTAATTCTCAGTATTTATGCAATATTAGCTAATTTTATCACTGCAAAACTACTACGTTGAGGCTGATTTACAATTTTAAGGAAAATGGACAAAGAAGAGGCAAATTGCTACTGTATGCACATTGAGGGTACATAGATGTGAACACAGAAATTACGATCTCTGAACCTATTAAGCCGATGAAACACTGAATTTTTAGTGAGTTTGTTGTGGCTCAGTAAGGAACAAAATGCACCTGCATTAAGCAAGTGGTGCTATTGGTGCAAAATTCAGTGTTTTTATTGGTATCTCTATTTCAAGAACCGGCATTTGGAATCTTGTACTCCAGTGAATATTTGAAATTCTGCTCATATGTACAGGTGCATGCACAGAATATGAAGATAAAGCTTGGTTATCCAGAAATAAGCAATGCACTTGAGTAAGCATATATCTTTTAGTAAATCAGTACCTCAGTAAGTTTAACTTTGCTTTACTACTGGCATCTTTTTCTATTTTCCTTATTTTTAATGATCACTAGAATTACTACTTTTTATTGATTTTTTTAAATTATAAACTTTTCATGGATTGTGGTCCAGGAGAGAGAAACTGAAACTTTAAAAAACAGGTCCCTTTTTGTTTTGGGCATCCATCATAGAAATGGAATAAAATTTGCATTTTAAAGATTAAGGCTATTTTTACACTGAGGCAGTTTTCAGGCATCTTAGCACTAATAGCGCCTGTAAAGAGCCTGAAAACTGCCTCTCATGCCTCCCCAGTGTGAAAGCCCGAGTGCTTTCACACTGGGGCGGTACGCTTGCAGGACGGAAAAAAAAGACCTGCAAGCAGCATCTTTGGTGCGGTGTGGGAGCGGTGTATATAGCGCTCCTAAACCGTCCCTGCCCATTGGAATGAAAAGTGATTCGGAAACGCTGCAACACAGGCACTATTAATCCCTTCTTCGGCCACTAGTGGAAGTTAAAAGCACCCCGCTCTCGGCCGAGAAGCGTCACTAAAGTGACGGTAAAGCGCAGCTAAAACTAGCTGTGCTTTACCGCTAACGGACCTGCCGCCCCAATGTGAAAATGTGAAAGTACCCTAAAGGGGCCTAAAGAGACATTATCACCAGCTGCTTCACTGGCAACTAAAAACAAATATTATTTATAATATTTGAGGCTGTTAAAGAGGGCCTGTCACCACCTGCTAGGTTACCAGCTAAGCTCAGGCAGTGCTTAGACAAATCTCACCTGCTGCAGCTATTTGACTTTTTTAAGCAAAAAATATCAGGGTGAACTGTTTGAGAAATTCATCATTTCACTAAACATAGTAAATTTGCAAAACTCACTTTGCAATGGATAGCTGCCCTCAAACAACAAAGTATGTGCAAAGAAATGAATATGTATAAATACAAAATAAATTATTTTTAAAAATATAGAAAATATACATATAGTCCCCAAGTATAACCAAATATAAATCAATGAGTCCGTGAATGTTCCTCAGTGCTTAAAATTCAGGGCAACAAGATTCTATTCCACGCCATCATGAGTAAATCCTTCACCTCTATCTCTGCACACTCACCAGATATTCTTCAACACAGAGCGTTCCATCCACTCAATCAGGGATGTTTTATTTTATCTCTGCTCACTCACCAGATATCCTTTAATACAGAGCGTTCCATCCACTCAATCAGGGATGTTTTATTTTATCTCTGCTCACTCACCAGATATCCTTTAATACAGAGCGTTCCATCCACTCAATCAGGGATGTTTTATTTTATCTCTGCTCACTCACCAGATATCCTTTAATACAGAGCGTTCCATTCACTCAATCAGGGATGTTTTATTTTATCTCTGCTCACGCACCAGATATCCTTTAATACAGAGCGTTCCATTCACTCAATCAGGGATGTTTTATTTTATCTCTGCTCACTCACCAGATATCCTTTAATACAGAGCGTTCCATCCACTCAATCAGGGATGTTTTGATTAGTTTGGTTTGCTCAAAAGCCCCTTGCTCTGTAAGTCATCCAGGTATCCTGTGCACTCTCTCTCTGCATGAGTGACCTGGAGAGAGTGCACAGGATACCTGGATGATCTACAGAGAAAGAGGCTTTTGAGCAAACCAAACTAATGAGAACATCCCTGATTGAGTGGATGGAACGCTCTGTATTAAAGGATATCTGGTGTGTGATCAGAGATAGTGGTGAAGGCAGTGGCGGCTGATGTCTCTTTCTTTGGGTGGCATACAGCCACCCCCCCAGCCAGTTGGCAGTGGCGGCAACCCCCCCCCCCACCCAGGTGGACAGCCAGGACAGATGGGACATCAAAGTTCTGCACTTACCCCATCTAGAAAGCGGGCAGGCAGCGTGTCAGGCAGCTTTCTTCCTCCTTCTGTGGTGTGGATCACAGCACCTTCCACCATGCTTCCCCCTCCTCCTAGGTGTCCAATAGGATCACCTGACCTTTCAGCCAATTGGGAAACAGAAATCAGACCCGCACTTTCTGATTGACGGAGAGGCGATTCGGTGTTAGAAATGTGAATATTCATTTGCTTTTCTAACATACTTGGGTGGGCTCTGAGCGCAATGCTCTGCTCTCCGAGTCCACCCTATTTTGAAGCCTATTAGAGCCTATGGCTCTAATCAGGTGCTTAAAAAAACCCCTGCTGTTGTAATTTATGCGCCCGGCGTCCTGAAAGGGGCTGGACACATGAATAGGGGTGGCCGTGGTGGCAGTGGATATATTTGTGCTATGCATGAATCTATCAATTAACCTCCCTGGCAGTTTTTCCAAGTGTGGCTCGGGGTTAAATTTCAGTACCATTAGCGGTAACTCCGAGTTACACTCAGGATTGCATTGCAGGATCCTGGTGCAGTGTACTTACCTTGTCTCCAGGATCCTGCGATGTCCCCACGCTGTGTCCGCGGGCTCTGTCCTCTGCCCGAAGCCTCTGTGTGCCGGGCTCCATTCCCTGTGAGCGTCGCAACACACGAGGGCGGAGCCCGGCGGTAAATTAAAAAAATGTAAAAATCATAATACATACAATACAATACAGTGTAATCTTACAGATTACATTACTGTATGAAATTATTTCATATCCCTTTTGTCCCTAGTGCTTTGTCCAATGCCCTGCATGCAGTTTAATATGATATATACTGTTCTTTCTGCCTGGAGATTGTCCATAGCCACCAAAAAGTGTCCCTTTATGTCCAAAGTGGTTTTAGACCAGCTAGAAAACAGTGATAGTAAATTAGAACATTTGCAGAATTGAGCGATAGTGAATCAAGGGGAATTTCATTTTATTATTTTTATATTATTATTTTTTATCATTATTTTTTTTTTTTATTATATTATAATTTATGATTTTATGTTTCAAACTTTATCATATCGGGATTTCTACTAGACTCTTGTTTGGACAGATTTAAGTGTGTTATTGCTAAGAATTACAGGCCTACAATATAAAACGCCAAATTTCTATGCAAAATAATTGTACTGCTTTGGGACGCAAAAATCCGACATAATCATACTGCCAGGGAGGCTACCCATATAGGGGGTGGCGTGGATAATGGATGGGCTGCCCCAGGGAGAAGGATTCACTCATGGTGGTATGGAATAGAATCTTTTTGCACTGAATTTGAATCACTGACGAACATTCACAGACTCATTGATTTATTTTTGGTTATACTTGGGGACTATATGTATATTTTCTATATTTTTTAAAATAATTTCCTTTGTATTTAATGTATTTAAACATATTAATTTTGTTGTACATATTTGTTGTTTGAGTGCAGCTAGTCATTACTAGTATTGTATCTTTATTTTCATTCTTTAATGAAGCACTGTAGCTGCAGCTGATATTTATATATTCACTGTTGTTGATTGCGCCGGTGACACCCACATTCTATAAAAATACCAAATCACATGTGACCTGGTAAATTTAATAGGTGTAATGATAAACGATTAACATACCATGCAAGGGTGCAAATATTAGAAAATGGTATAACAGCGTGCAATCTCTGTATTTGCCAATGACAGGAATATGTGCATTTATTTACTAATTGTGTATTTTTGAAACACCATTGTAAACATTTTTTTTTAATTACCACATTAAACTTTTTTTTTTTGAGTGAGTTGTATTTGCCTAATAACTTGAAAGCAAATAATGATACATTTACTTCAGTAGATAAAAAAAAAAAAAAAACACAGTAAAGCAGTTTTCTATGAAAATGGAGGAGAAGTAGCTGTGCTGCCTGTAATACCCAATCATAATACAGCTGTTATTTTAAACTTAAACTAGGCTGAAATTTACTTGGAGAGGAAATACTCTTCATTCATCACCTTCATATTTTTAGAATATCCCTTGAAAAGGCATTTTTACCTAGATGGTGGATCACAGAGCCTTTGCAGGGTCCTCAGCTTTGACATGAAGCTTTTGAAAGCAAACAAAGCCACTGCTAATGAGAAAGCAAGATTTATCTATTTACCTCTAATGTAGTGAATGTCCAGATTATTGATATGCTCTGTGACATTAGGAATTACATACGCCTCCATATGTTGCATCTAAATTGGTTCTTCATGAAACAGTTTAACCACAACAATACAGTGATGACACGCTTCACTAATTGCAGCTGCTGACTTCTGTTCCTAAAGATGCATCACAGAGTAAACTGCAAAGCATTGCCATTTCATGGTCTAAAGCAAAACCGTACTGGGAGAAATGTGTGTACTACCACCACTGGCCTCCTTCTGGAAAATGCTTGTTTCCTGGCCGTCTCTGGCTTTAGTACACTCCAAGTCATTGACCCAGACACAAGCATGCAAGTCATAAAAGTCAGAGTGACTTAGGAACCTTTGATCTGCATGTTCTGGTTCACTGATTCAAGAACTGAAGCTTTAGATGAGCATTACAGCCAGGGAACAAGCATTTTCAAAGAAAAAAGAGGTCAGCAGCAAAGGAAGCCTACATATATCAGGGGTGTTGCTAAGATTGTAAAAGACCTGGGCTGCCTTTGGACTCCCAAAGCAAAGCAGCAATGCATTGCATGATGCTGCGAACAGTGGGTATGGGTAAATTCCATTAACCACTTTACCCCCCTTAACCTCCCTGGCGGTATGATTATTTCATATTTTTGATGCTGAAAGCGGTACAATTATTTTGCATGGAAATTTGGCGTTTTATATTGTAGGCCTGTAATTCTTAGGAATAACTCACTTAAATCTGTCCAAACAAGAGTCTAATAGACATCTTGGGTATGATAAAGTTTGAAACACGAAATCATAAATTATAATATAATAAATAACTATAAATAATTATACCAAATAATAATATAATTATAATAAAAAATATTCAATAATGTAATCAAATCAAAAACACTGAAATTTGCTCAGTTGCAGAATTGTTGCTGTCATTACTTTTCAGTGTTTGATGATGGATCTCCCCACAAATCATTATCGCTCAATTCTGCGAGTGATTCTAATTTATTATCGCTGTTTTCTAGCTGGTCTAAAACCACTCTTGATGTAAAGGGATGGTTTTGGTTGCTATGGACATTCTCCAGTTTCCAGGCAGAAAGAACAGTTTTTATAGTATAAAACTGCATGCAGGGCACTGGAGAAACCACTAGGGACAAAAGGGATGTGAAATAATTTCATACAGTAATGTAATCTGTAAGATTACAGTATACTGTACGTATTGTGCGTGTTTCACTTTTTAAATTTGGCGCCGTTCTCCGTCCCCGTGCATCTCAACGTTTGCAGGGAACGGAGATTGGCTCCGTGATGAATCGAGCAGAGGACGAGCCGCTCACACTGCGGGGAGACATCGCAGGATCCTGGGGACAAGGTAAGTAAGCTCTTCCTGGATCCTGCAATGCGATCACGAGTCTGGCTTGGGGTTACCGCTTTTGGTTCTGAAATTCCACCCCAAGCCAAACTCAGGAATACCGCCAGGGAAGTTAATGACCAGGCCATTTTTTGAGATACGGCACTGTGTTATTTTAACTGACAATTGCGGGGTCATGCAACACTGTACCCAAATGAAAAGGAATGTAATTTTTGTTCTCATAAATAGAGATTTCTTTTAGTGCTATTTTATCACATCTAGGTTTTTTTTTTTTTTTTACGCTGTAAACAAAAAAGACTGAAAATTTTGAAAAAAAAATCAGTATTTTTTACTTTCTGCTCTAAAATCTATGCAATAAAAAAATTTAAAAAAATAATTTCTTAAGAACTTTAGACTAATATGTATTCTCTTACACATTTTTGGTTAAAAAAGATCCCAATAAGCGATTGGTTTGCGCAAAAGTTATAGCATCTAAAAGCTATGGGATATATACTGGAATTTGTATTTATTTATTTTTTATACTAGTAATGGAGGTGGTCAGCAGCTTATAGTGGAACTGTGATATTGTGGCAGACAATCAGACCTAAACTGACACTTTTGACACTTTGTGGGAACCAGTAACATTAATACAGTAATCAGTACTAAAAGTATGCACTGCCACTGTACTAATAACACTGGCTGAGAAGGTATTAAACATCTAGGGCGGTGATGGCGAACCTTGGCACTCCAGATGTTTTTAAACTACATTTCCCATGATGCTCAACTACACTGCAGAGTGCATGAGCATCATGGGAAACGTAGTTCCAAAACATCTGGGGTGCCAAGGTTTGCCATCACTGATCTAGGGCAATCAAAGCATTAAATGTGTACTTAACCAGTGTTTTTGTGTACAATGTGTGGTGTTTTTACTAAGAGATGTGATGGATTTTCTTTCCCTGCTTTGCAGGGAAAGAAAATCCATCACATCTCCACTGACAGGATGGAGCTCTGCCTTGTTTACATAGGCAGAGCCCCATCCTGTGTATCCTCTTGCTGATCAGTGGGTTGCGGTGGACATCCATTGGCCGGCACCCACTGATTGGCACCTGCTGTGACTAATCACATCAGAAACGCACACGCCCCCTAGGCGGAAGTGCAGAATCACATATATATATACATGATTCTGCACAGAACGGCTGCCCTGTAGCATTAAATCTACTATGGGGTGGTTGGGGAATTGATTTATTATTGCTTGCGCATATGCCCTGGATGCTCAGCACTAGCAATGACCCTGTAGTTGAAACTGAAATACATACATGTCTAGTTTCATCATTACCAGCTCGATGGTAAAATACCATCACTATGACCATTAAAATACCATTATTGCTTTAACATGGAGTAGAAATGTTTATATTCTCCTTTTTACTCATTGATATTTCTAATACCATCACAATTGATTGCTGAAAATGCAAAAAAAAATCTGGTAATCCTTTTGGAAATACAGTGATCTTTTAACTTTCTTTCATGAGCCAAAAACAACACATCTACTGCTCCAGAAATTGTCAACCTTGTCCATTTCTCTTCTCCTGCAGTATATAATGCCTCACCCTCTTTTTATCTCCAGGGAGCCTGGTAACTATAATTTTAAGGAACTGGTCAGGAAAGGCAGTTTGTATATTGCTCAGATAAGGTTTCCCTTAATGTCCCTAATCCATATGTTTAGCATGGAACTGGAGTGATCATCTGTCAGTGTCATAGCCTGTCTTTAAACACTGTCCTGGCAGGGGTTCACCAATGGGGAGTATTAAGAGTCAAAGGCCTTCAGTGTCAAGAACAGCCTGCAGACCACATTGCTGTTAAAGGGTCACTACATAAAGAGAAACACAAACTTTTCTAACTTCTTGAATGTACCAGGCCATTCATCTCAAAGTACTGTTTTCAGCTTGCTCACAGGAATGCGCAAAGGCCAAGCCAAGGCACACCCTACCACAGCCAGTGAGCACCCTACTCTAAAGCAGGGGGAAGGAATGTATGTGGTTTTCTTCTGACAATCAATAATGTTTCATAGTAAAGTAGGTCTTTTAAGTGTTGCTTTAGTAAATTACTTTTTTAAGTCTCTAATGCTATACTGAAATACCCAACAATCACATCTTTCTAGAACTCATTTAGCCTGATCTTTGCATCTGAGACCCCAGCATTAGCCCCTGCTGCTGCAATTATAATAGATTTGTTCTGTGGTCTGTATTTCTGAGAATGTAACGGGGCGAGGTATTAATAATTCTTGTGATACACCTGTAAAATGCATTTCCAGTGTGGAGTTGAATCTTGCATTTGGAATCTAAATAGGCATAAAGAACCAATGGTTATTTAAATCCACCAAGGCCCTCACATAACGGAATATTATATTTGGAAAAGGTCTTAAAATGTATTTGCAAATGGAAACCTGTAGACCAAACTGAAGGGGCAGAAATGTGAGGATTAGGGATGAGTAAATCAGCCTGGTTTCAGCTTGAGGTCATTTGGTGAACCCATTATAAAATCTGGAAATTGTGAACTTTATTCCAAATACCTATGAAGTCAATGAGAAAAGGGGCACTGTAAATCTTGAAATCGTTTCTGGCCATATTCAAGGTTACCAGGCAAGGGCTTGTTTAACAAAGGGCTTTGGGAGCTGTACCAATGCAAAAAAAAGCAATCCTTTCAATTAAATACTTCGGAGATGCCTTTAACCTGCATGCAGTTTTACCAAACAGTACAATTATCATGGACATATATTCGTGCACAAGCGTGCATTTTTGGTGGTGCACATGCACAAACCAATTAGCACTTGGTGCCCAGTGGCCTATTTAAACTGCTCTATCACTATGAGCAGTTGCTGAATGGTCTACAGTTTGTTCCTGTGTTCTCAAGACCTGATCTGCTGTACCTGCTTACTTGTGTATGACCTGGCTTGCCTTTGGACTTCGCTTCTGCTCTTGCTTTACCTCTGTTACCTAACTACTCTGACCTTGGCTTGTTTACTGGACTTGATCTGCCTGCTGACTCTGTACCATATTGCCCGGCTGTTAATGACCTTGGCCTGCCTCCTGAACTTGCTTTGCCTGCTGATTCGTTGCCTCACTGCCTGGTTTTCGCTGACTGCTGCTCGTCTCCTGGTTCTACTTCTGTCCCTAGCTTTGGTGCCAAGCTGCTCCTCCACAACATTCCAGTCTTTACCAGGTATGTGATAAGGTGGGAGCGACCGGCTTAGGCTCTCAGCTGAGCACTGAGATGCCGGGCCAGCTGCTGATCTGGCATCTAGTTGAATTCCAACATTATTGTTGAGATCCCTCCAGAGCCTGGGTTAGCCCTGTGATGTCTGGGTTCACAGGAGAGCACAAGTAAGTATA
Source organism: Aquarana catesbeiana (assembly GCF_042186555.1). Classification (NCBI taxonomy): domain Eukaryota; kingdom Metazoa; phylum Chordata; class Amphibia; order Anura; family Ranidae; genus Aquarana; species Aquarana catesbeiana. The sequence goes on along the minus strand of NC_133324.1, from coordinate 585,462,986 downwards.
CTCCTGTGACCCAGAAGAAAAGTGTGGGCAAAAAAGCTTTGGCCATACTTCTCTTTTAAAGAAGAGATCAAAATTAGATTATATTGTTTTACTAAAAAGAAGATAGAGAATTGGTTCAGTCCATGCACTCTATGTGAGCTGTTTTATTGACCACAGTTTCCCAGGAAGATAACAGGCAGGTTATTAATCAAGGAATCAAAGAAAAAAATCCAAAGTCTACTGACTCCGTGCACAGAACATAAAGCATTTTTACTATGTCTCATTATGAACTGGACCTACAGCAGCCAGCTTTTAATTAAAAAAAAATTAGAATTTATTTATTTCAAAGACAGGAGCCCTCAGAACATTGTAGTGGCTAAATGCAGTATTTAAACATTTTGACTAGGCTCCATTTTGAACAGGTGAGACAATAACCAGCCATTAATAAAAAAATGAGTTTATTTAATTGAGAAAAGCCCCAACATCTGCACAGTATTTGACCGCTTTGATTAGGCCATATTTTGAACAGGGCCCACAACAGCCATTTTTTATCCAAGGAATCAGCACTAGAGAGAATTTATTTCAAAATTTTCAAAACCTTTAAAATAATGTAGTATTTGCCGTCTTTAAACACTTTCATTTGGCCACTTTTTCAAGAGAACCCACACCAGCCCACTTTCAATATTAGAGTGTATTTATTTAACTGAAAAAGCCCTAAATATTGTAGTGAGTATGTATACAGTCTTTAAAAACTTTCACTTGGCAGTTTTTAATAAAAAAGCAATATTGCAGAGTATTTATTTCAAATTATAAAAAAATGCAGAGAGCATGTGAACAGTCTTTAAACATTTCACTAGGCCACTTTTTCAATAGGACCCAAACCAGTCAGCTTTAAATAAATAGGAAACATGAGAATGTATTTATTTCACTGAAAAAAACACAAAAAACATATTAGTAAATGCATGTCCAGTCTTTAAACTCACTTGACCGCTTTTTCAATAGAACCTACACCAGCCAGCTTTCAATAAAGAAAAAGAAATTTAAAAAATCAACATTAGAGTTTATTTATTTCAATAACACCCCCCACCCCCCCAAAAAAAAAGAAAAAATCATAGTGAGTACATGAACAGTCTATAAACTTTTTCCCTAGGCCGATTTTTAAACAGGACCCGAGCCATCCAGCTTTAGATGAATAAAAAAACACTAAAACTTATTTAGTTCACTGATCCCCCCTCTCCAAATATTGTAGTGAATTAGTGAGCACATGGACAGTCTTTAAACAATTTCACTAGGCTGCTTTTTCAACAGGACTGTTTTAGAGAGGGGGCTGGCACATAGAAATACCCCCAAGATTGAACCTTCCAAGCAACCTGACCACAGTTTGAAAGGCTAGGTATTGCATTGTTGCAAATTGGATGCTTTAGATAAAAATAGATGCATTAGTTCACCATTTTCCTTAACCTCAAGTGACTCGGGTTTGGGTAAAATCATGGCTGACCTGATCCCGAAGTTCATCCTAATGAGCATCTTTCCTTTAGAGTTATACTATAAAAGGCTTCAGAGACTGTTCAACTTCCTTTCTATCTCTTGCTAACACACAGGAGTATTAGGGAAAGTATTAAAGAAAAACATAGACAAAGAAGATGAGAATTGTATCTCAATAAATTGTGTATATATTCACTTTAATTATCCAATCAAGTGAAAAGCAAATTCCTATTCACTTTGCATACCCAATCATGTGATGGTGAAATAAGGGAACAGGAATTTGCTTTCACATGATTGGATAGTTGAAATAAATATTCACACCATTTATTGAGTAAAGATTCTCACCTCCTTTGTAAATCAGCCAAAATGTGTTTAATTTATGTATCATCTTTGATATGTAGTAGTACTATTATGCTGGCATTATATGCCCTTCTTCCTTTTTTTGCTTTCTATATCAGGAACAGCTAAAGGCAGTGCAATACTGTCTTGAATAAAGTGCAACTGTAGGTCAGAAAATATGCAAGTTCAATAACTGATTACTATTAATCGCCTCTATTGCAATGATAGTATTGCTAGATTTGACATTTATGACCCCTAATTTGACCTCTCTGTATATCCTAGTGGGGTTCCCCCTCCCACAGTACATAGGTATAAATAACAACAGGATTCCCGTCCTATTGTTGTCTGTATTGTGTGGGAGGCTGGCACTTTAATCAAAAGTGAAAAATCAGCATTGAAATTCAAACAGGGAACCCTGCCTACTAGTTAAGGGCTTTAACTTTTTTTAAAGGCATAGTGATAGTCCAACTGTTTACTCGCTTTTGTCAGTAATCTGTTGATCTAGAAATCTCTTTTGTTTAACTGTTCATAATGTTGAGGAGATATTGCTAGACATGCCAATATTAGGCTCTCTGCTTTCTCTTGCATATCGAATGTTGGGTAAAGCAAAATATCAGTTCTACGCACTTATTGGAAGCAGTATTAAAACCAAAAACAATCATTTATTACATTGCAGCTTACCAATTCTTAGATGTGATTGCTGCATTTGTTATCAGTTTTAAAGTATTAGCTGGAGTTTGGCTTCAATGTTTTAGTGTTTCTAAATCTGCTAGTACATCTAACACTCCCCAGCCTCCAGACTGACAATGCTGCTTTTCAAAGGTCCCCCCTGTGCGCCTTCATTCAGAGTGGAGGCACTCTAATAAAGGAGGGGGATTACTGGTCAGATCACCAGGTAAAAACATAGGGAACAAAGCTTAAAAATGATAAGTAAGCTGAAATATATTACATTTTGCGTTTTGCGTTTATTACCCCTTTAATCACAGCCACCAATTAAAATGAAACTTATAGCAAAATATTAGCAGTTCATTCACTGGTTTCACTTGTTCTTGGGAATTGCTGTTGGGATCTGAACATTCGGATTTAGTAATTGAGGTTGTTCACATAGCAAAGTGCTAAATAAAGGTCAAGCTGAGTTCGCTTTGAACACCCAAATATGTGTGTGGGAAATGAAAAAAAAATATTTTTGCTACCACATGACTGGTTCATTGAAGTAAAAACAGATTTGCGTTATTTCTTGACCATGTAAACAGCCTCTTTTCCTTGGTAAATCAACCTCAATGGTATTTATTGAGAGCAATATACCAGTGTCATTATGCCATGATACAAGGTTTACTTGCATTGTGGCCTGGAGCTGTCAGAGCATAACTGAAATGAATTGTAGAAAAGTCCCGGGCCCCTTTAGGCTTAATGGTGATCTCCAGAGTCAGGGACAGCTTACATCCTTCCGTGTAGAGTGGGTTACAAGGCATGGTGGGTGTAATGCAAGATGAAACGGTGGGCATCAGACACTTTTTGAATGCAAAGAGATTTATTGTCTCTTAAACAAAACTGGGGGAGAGAGGATTGGGGCCAGGACACCCTTAGGTAGATGTAATGTTAATTGGCAGACTCCGAGACTTTTATAGGTAGACAGCTATACAGGTGAAGGCCTCCAGATGGACACCACTTCTGTACAGGTAGGACGCTGTCTCCTATGGCAACAATCTTGTCTCCATTAACAAGGTGGATGGTCCCCTAGTGGCGACACCTTCCCTTTTACCTCCAACCACAACGGGTTCCCTGGCCGGTGGAACTGTTAATTCTGGTTGGACTACAAGCCCACAGCCCAAACCCTATGCTGCTCTCCTGCTTCTGGATAGGCCCACAGATAGCCTAGCAGCCAGATGTCCCCAGGATAGGCCTAAGGCGTATGGCCTAGCAGCCCAGGGTAACACAACACACGTCCACCTGGAGATCCGTCCGGGTGGCACAGAACCCCGATCACCTGACTCCACCCAAATAAATAGGCTCTCCCAGCAGGCCAAGGGACCCAAGAAGACACCCTTCACACACAGACACACATTTCTAATTTGCCACCAAAAAAATATACAAAAAAAAATTGACAGTGACATCCACTCACTGTAATAAATTGGCTTGTAAGTGTCAGCTATGTTATTCATGAAAGTACATATTTGGGTAACTTTACAATCTGCATGAATACATTTCCTGATATACAGTAGCCATACCATTTTCATGGAATATTTTCCTTATTTGTCATAAAAAAAAAAGTCCATGAGCTCCACTGAGTGATTTTGACTTGGCTGAGATGATATAATAAGTCTGCTGCAGGAAGAAGCATCTCCTTAGTCTCCTTTGCCCCAGTGATCAGGTTACAACATTGAAACTATGGGGAGACTATGGGGTTGATTTATTAAAACTGGAGTGAAAAATCTGGTGCAGCTCTGCATAGAAACCAATCAGCTTCCAGTTTTTTGTTTTTTCGTCAAAGCTTAATTGAACAAGCTGAAGTTAGAAGCTGATTGGCTACCATTCACAGCTACACCAGATTTTGCACTCTCCAGTTTTAGTAAATCAACCCCAATAGCTTAGGTGATCTGTGTCAGTAATTTGTGAACACTGCTAAGATCTGCACATGCACGACAATTTATATGGCTGTGTCATACCTGAGCAAGAACCTTAGTGCAGGAAGTCAATCCTGACCCTTTATATTGCCTGAGCAAACATGGCACCATCTTTTTGTAAATAATATTCACATAAAGGCATTGTCAGGTGGGGTACTTTCATTGATCTCTGTGGGGGAGTATCGAAAAACCGTTAGTTTTACATTTACACATTAAAAGCATGCATGCATGAAAAAATATATGATGGTAGTTCTACTTTTAGCAGGCAGACATGTATATATTTTAAATGCATCCTTTAAACCTTTGAGAAGATAATTGTATGAATCATCAGAGATTTGTACCCTACGGGCTTATTCATACTAGGTGATTAACATAGGCTTAATGGAAGTAAACAGAGAAAACAATCGTTTTTTTTATGTTCCGTGTTCATACCATAAAGGTATGTTTGTATATGTTGCATAAAAATGCACCATATACCCTGCCTTTACTTACTAAAGTTTTACCCTCTCTATCTGGGGGATGAGTTTGTATGTCTTGCCCCCTTTAGATTTTAATCTCTCACAAAGAGGGCCCTGCTAACTCTCATGTACTGAATTATATTTTAACTGCAATGTGCCTCTTTATATTGAAAATAATTTTGCAAACTGTTGGCACTATATAAATCTTGTATAATAAGATAACAACATATTTTGCCCAAAGTATAATTCCTTATGAATTTGTGCTTTTGGTGTGGCTTTGACCTTCCACATCATGAAGACCTTGGAGAGACTCATTTTATATCAGTTATGACCCAAGGTTAGTAAATGTTTAGACCCTTTGCAGTTTGCATACCAGCCAAGACTGGGGGTTGAGGATGCTATCATTTTCATGGCAAATCGCATGTATGGTCACCTAGATAAGTCAGCAAACACTGTGAGGGTTATGTTTTTTGACTTCTCTAGCGCTTTTGATACTATCAGGCCGGATCGTTTGGGTGAGAAGTTAGCAGCAATACAGGTTGATGTTTCCCTTGTGTCATGGATTGTAGACTACCTGACAGGAAGACCGCAGTATGTGCATTTGCAAGACTGTGTGTCAGATAGGGTGATCAACAATATTGGGGTTCCACAGGGGACAGGTCTCTCTCCCTTTATTTTTACTGTCTATACCACTGATTTCAGCTACCAGACAGAGTCTTGCTATCTTCAGAAGTTTTATGATGACTCTGCAGTAGTGGGATGTATCAGGGATGGGGAAGAGGCTGGGTATAGGACTGTGGTGGAGAACTTTGTCACATGGCGTGAGTTTAATCATCTATATCTAAATGTAACAAAGACAAAGGCGCTGGTTGAGGATTTCAGAAAAAAGAAGCCACCGGTTACGCCAATCTCCATCTGAGGAGTAGATGTGGAGGTAGTAGAGAGTTACTGGGGTGCACAGAGATAATAAACCAGTTGTGGTGCGTCCCCTCTCTCCTGGCACCGCTCTATCACCATAGATAGATTCATGCATTGCATGAATCTATCTATGGTCGCCGCTGACACCCCCTATTCAGGTGTCCGGCCCCTTTTCGGGGAAGGGAAGGAAGGAAAGGAAGCCATAGGCTCTAATAGGAGCCCAAAAAGGTGAACAGCGGGCGTAATGCTGTGTGTTCGCTGTTCACTCAGCTGTGTGTTAGCAAAGTGAAGGAATTCGCTTTGCTAACACTGAACTGCCTCTCAGCCAATCAGGTGTTCGGGTCTGTTACCTGTCAATTGATTAGCTGAAATGTCAGGCGCTGTGATTGGACGCCTGATAGGATGGAAGAAGACATTGAGGAGCGTGCAGGACACAGCCGCTGACCCGATGTGAGACAGGTAAGTGCCGGGCGATGCACACTGGCAGCATTTGATGGGGCACAGTAGCGGCAATTGATGGGCACACTGGCAGCATTTGATGGGACACAGTAATGGCAATTAATGGGCACAATGGCAGCATTTGATGGGACACATTAGCGCCAATTGATGGGCACACTGGCAGCAATTGATGGGCACACTGGCAGCAATTGATGGGTACAGTAGCTGCGTTTGATGGCACAGTGGCTGTGCTTGATGGGCACAGTGACTGCATTTGATGGCACAGTGGCTGCGTTTGATGGGCACAGTGGCTGCGTTTCATGGCACAGTGGCAGCATTTTATGGGCACAGTGGCTGTGTTTGATGGCACAGTGGCTGCGTTTGATGGCCCAGTGGCAGCATTTGATGGGCACAGTGGTTGCGTTTCATGGGCACAGTCTCAGCATTTGATGGGCATAGTGGCTGCGTTTGATGGCACAGTGGCTGCATTTGATGGCACAGTGGCAGTGTTTGATGGGCACAGTGGCTGCGTTTGATGGCACAGTGTCAGCATTTGATGGGCACAGTGGCTGCGTTTGATGGCACAGTGGCAGCATTTGATGGGAACAGTGGCTGTGTTTGATGGCACAGTGGCTGCGCTTGATGGCACAGTGGCAGCATTTGATGGGCACAGTGGCTGCATTTGATGGCACAGTGGCAGTGTTTGATGGCACAGTGGCAGCATTTAATGGGCACAGTGGCTGCATTTGATGGCACAGTGGCAGTGTTTGATGGCACAGTGGCAGCATTTGATGGGCACAGTGGCTGCATTTGATGGCACAGTGACTGCGTTTGATGGCACAGTGGCAGAATTTGATGGGCACAGTGGCTGCGTTTGATGGCACAGTGGCTGCGTTTGATGGCACAGTGGCAGCGTTTGATGGCACAGTGGCTATGTTTGATGGGCACAGTGGCTGCGTTTGATGGGCACAGTGGCTGCGCTTGATGGGCACCGTGGCTGCGCTTGATGGGTACAGTGGCTGCATTTGATGGCACAGTGGCGGCAATTGATGGACACAGTAGCTGTGTTTGATGGCACAGTGGCTACAATTGATGGGGTTTTTTTTCAGTTTGCTTGTGCCACTGTAATAAACCCAAAAATGCTGGAGACATATAATTCAATGGAGTTGATTTCCTAAAAAAACTTAAAGGGGAGTTCCAGATATGGATTTTTGATACATAGTTACATTGGTGCATCTTTGAACAATGTAACTATGTATATATCATACTTGGCCAACACCCCTGGAAGCTGGAAATCACTGAACTAGACACTTCTACTTCAGTGAACTCCACTTGTAAGCTATGTAAGAATTATTTGCATGGACAATCAGTGCCAGTGAGTACTTTAGAAATTCTTAAGGCTAAAAAAAGCACCTGCAAAGTGCCTCTCCTGTCACTCCAGTGTAAAAGCCCTTGGGCTTTCACACTGGAGTGGTGCGCTTATGAAACATTAAAAAAAGTCCTGCAAGCAGCATCTTTGTAGTGCTTTAGGAGCGGTGTATACACCGCTCCTAAAGTGCCCCTGCCCATTGAAATCAATGGGAAGCGCCGCCAAAGCGCCTGCAAAGCGCCTGCAAAGCGGAGCAGGAGCGTCGCTTTGCGGGCGCTTTTAACCCTTTATTCGGCCGCTAGCTGGGTTAAAAGTGCCGCTAAAACGGCGGTAAAGCACCGCTAAAAATAGCGGCACTTTACCGCCGACGCCCCCACGCCACAGTGTGAAAGTGCACTAAGTGTTATTATTTGAAAAATAAATGTAAATAAGTGTAGCGCAATGGATATGTGAATGAATACAACCAAATGTAAATCCTCCTTATAAAATACTCCTTATACTGTACATGGGTACAGTATGTGATGTCTACTAATAACTCTAGCAAAACTCCACTCAATTACAAACACCTACAGTCAGGTCCATAAATATCGGGACATCGACACAATTCTAATCTTTTTGGGTCTATACACCACCACAATGTATTTGAAATGAAACAAACAAGATTTGCTTTAACTGCAGACTTTCAGCTTTAATTTGAGGGTATTTATATCCATATCAGGTGAACGGTGTAGGAATTACAACAGTTTGTATATGTGCCTCCCACTTTTTAAGGGACCAAAAGTAATGGGACAGATTAACAATCATCCATCAAACATTCACTTTTTAATACTTGGTTGCAAATCCTTTGCAGTAAATTACAGCCTGAAGTCTGGAATGCATAGACATCACCAGATGCTGGGTTTCATCCCTGGTGATGCTCTGCCAGGCCTCTACTGCAACTGTCTTCAGTTCCTGCTTGTTCTTGGGGCATTTTCCCTTCAGTTTTGTCTTCAGCAAGTGAAATGCGTGCTCAATCGGATTCAGGTCAGGTGATTGACTTTGCATAGTGTTCCACTTCTTTCCCTTAAAAAACTCTTTGGTTGCTTTCGCAGTATGCTTCGGGTCATTGTCCATCTGCACTGTGAAGCGCCATCCAATGAGTTCTGAAGCATTTTGCTGAATATGAGCAGATAATATTGCCCAAAACACTTCTGAATTAATCCTGCTGCTTTTGTCAGCAGTCACATCATCAATAAATACAAGAGAACCAGTTCCACTGGCAGCTATACATGCCCACGCCATGACACTACCACCACCATGCTTCACAGATGAGGTGGTATGCTTTGGATTATGAGCAGTTCCTTTCCTTCTCCATACTCTTCTCTTCCCATCACTCTGGTACAAGTTGATCTTGATCTCATCTGTCCATAGGATGTTGTTCCAGAACTGTGAAGGCTTTTTTAGATGTTGTTTGGCAAACTCTAATCTGGCCTTCCTGTTTTTGAGGCTCACCAATGATTTACATCCTGTGGTGAACCCTCTGTATTCACTCTGGTGAAGTCTTCTCTTGATTGTTGACTTTGACACACATACACCTACCTTCTGGAGAGTGTTCTTGATCTGGCCAACTGTTGTGAAGGGTGTTTTCTTCACCAGGGAAAGAATTCTTCGGTCATCCACCACAGTTGTTTTCCGTGGTCTTCCGGGTCTTTTGGTGTTGCTGAGCTCACCGGTACGTTCTTTCTTTTTAAGGATGTTCCAAACAGTTGATTTGGCCACACCTAATGTTTTTGCTATTTCTCTGATGGGTTTGTTTTGTTTTTTTTAGCCTAATGATTGCTTGCTTCACTGATAGTGACAGCTCTTTGGATCTCATATTGAGAGTTGACGGCAACAGATTTCAAATGCAAATAGCACACTTGAAATGAACTCTGGACCTTTTATTTGCTCCTTGTAAATGGGATAATGAGGGAATAACACACACCTGGCCATGGAACAGCTGAGCAGCCAATTGTCTTATTACTTTTGGTCCCTTAAAAAGTGGGAGGCACATATACAAACTGTTGTAATTCCTACACCGTTCACCTGATTTGGATGTAAATACCCTCAAATTAAAGCTGAAAGTCTACAGTTAAAGCACATCCTGTTCGTTTCATTTCAAATCCATTGTGGTGGTGTATAGAGACAAAAAGATTAGAATTGTGTTGATGTCCTAATATTTATGGACCTGACTGTATAATTAATGTGAATAATGAAAATGAAATAAACAGTAATCTCATAAAAGTCTGTGAAACCACTTGTGTACTATGAACATTCTTCTCTCCTCCCATCTATACACTTTACACTCTCTGATTTGGCTTCCTCAGTAGGCCTTATTATTTGACGCTGACAAAATAAAAAGGCTACGCGTTCAGTGTTTGCAGGACCCTGCCATTGATATAAAGCTGGTAGAGGGATTTTTCATCTCTATCTCTTTCCCCTTTGTGTCATTTACTGTATTTATAATCAATCTGCTTCATTTCTTACTATTTCTTCTAATATAGTAGTCCAAATTACAGAGAATATGTTAACAATAACAGTGCCCTTGAATATACACCCTTTCAATAAACAGATTAGCATTTCATGGGTTTCTCAGCTAATGCTACAGTGTAATAAAACATTCCTGCAGATGCAGCCATCTTTAAAAATGATTGACAGCATTAAAGCCCTGTGCAATATCTGATTCTATGCAATTAGTACGCAACAGTCTGCAAACGTTCCTGCCTTTAGGAACCAGCAATAGAGATATGAATTTAAAGTTGTATTAATCCCCTAAATTGCAGCTTACCAATTATTAGATGTGGTGGCAGCATGTTTCCTTTTTATGCTTTCTTTTTCTTTATTTTTACTTGTTTAATTGGCCAGTAAGTCTATTGTTTTCATTTTCCTTTAAACTGTCATCTTTGCTGGACAACTTGGTCTGTTAAGGATTGAGAAAAACAATTGAGAAAAATATATTGTTGCTGTAATTGCTTAAAAGTGTTAGCTGGAGTTAATATTCTTATTCTTATTCTTATTATTGGTATTATACAGGATTTATATAGAGCCAACAGTTCACTTTTAATTTGTTTAATTTGTCAAGTCCATCAAAATCTGCTAGTGCATCTAACACTACCCCAGTGGCGGCTGGTGCTCAAAATTTTTGGGGGGTGCAAACAAACTGAAAAAATGTTGAAAAAAAAACAAAATTGCAGCCACTGTGCCATCAAATGCAGCCACTGTACCCATCAAACGCAGCCACTGTGCCATCAAATGCAGCCACTGTGCCATCAAACGTAGCTACTGTGCCAAACACTGCCACTGTGCCCATCAAACGCTGCCACTGTGCCATCAAATGCAGCCACTGTGCCATCAAATGCAGCTACTGTGCCAAATGCTGCCACTGTGCCCATCAAATGCTGCTAGTGTGCCCATCATATGCTGCCAGTGTGCCCATCATATGCTGCCAGTATGCTCAACTGCCCATCATCTGCTGCCAGTGTGCCCATCAAATGCTGCCAGTGTGCCCAACTGCCCATCATATGCTGCCAGTGTGTCCATCAAATGCTGCCAGTGTGCCCAACTGCCTATCATATGCTGCCAGTGTGCCCATCAAACTGCCAGTGTGCCCATTAAATGCTGCCAGTGTGCCCCCCGCCCACTCGTCATCTGCCCGGCGCACTTACCCCGTGTCTGTGGGGCAGCGGGTGACGGTGCTGCCAGTGTGTCCATCAAATGCTTCCAGTGTTCCCAACTGCCTATCATATGCTGCCAGTGTGTCCATCAAACACTGCCAATGTGCCCATTAAATGCTGCCAATGTGCCCATTAAATGCTGCCAGTGTGCCCCCCACCCACTCATCATCCTTCATGCGTCTCCTGCCTCCTGATAGGCGTCCAATAGTGGCGCCTGTTGTTTCAGCCAATCAGGTGACAGGTAACAGACCTGAGCACCTGATTGGCGGAGAGGCGGTTTCATTGTTAGCAAAGAGAATAGTCATTCGCTTTACTAACACAGCTGAGTGGACTGCGAGCACCAAGCATGGCGCTTGCATTTCATCTATTTTGCAGCCTTACTTACCAGCTCCATTCGGGCCGTGTGTTCCATGGAGCTTCTGACGTCTTAAGTCCAAGAACAAAGCACCAGCAGAAGTTGTTTGGCGCTATGGAATGCGCCACTAAGCAGGTAAAAATCCTGACAAAAATAAAGCCCCTTGTCTGCAATGTCATGATTGCATTGACATGGCGCTTCTCATAGTGCACTGTGTCCAGCGCCCGAACACAGTGCACTTAAAGGAAATTTTTTTTCTATTTTTTTTAAAGGGTCTTTTTACATTTTTTTTTCTTGGGGGGGGGGGGGGGGTGGCGCCCATGCGCCTCCTGTCGCTCCTCCATCCAGAGTGGAGATATCCTAAGACAGGAAGTATATTACTGGCCAGAGCACCAGGTGGGGAAAAAGCCTAAAAAAGAAAATGAACGCAGCCACCACATTTAAGCAATGGTAGGCTGCATTAAGCTGCTGTTACATTTTTGTTTTAGGGCTTAATACCACTTTAAAGCTTAAAGTGGCATTAAACCCAAAACCAAAAATGCAATATATTGAAGCTTACCAATTCTTAGATGTGGTGGCAGCATTTGTTTTTTTTAGGCTTTTTTCCCTCTCTGTTTTCACCTGGTGATCTGGCCAGTAACACACCTCCTTTATTAACGTGCATCCACAGTGGAAACTTTGGACAGCAGCATTGTCAGGTTTGAGGTAGGAGAGTATTAGACAGACTAGCAGATTTACATACACAAACAAACTGAAACCAAATTCCAGATTACATTTTATAAGCAATTACAGCAAACATTTTTTGTTCCTTTTGGGATAAAGGTTTTACATAAATAAATAAATGCTGATCATTGTAAGCATGCCATGCCAGTGGCACATCGTTTAACCTCATCCCTTTAATTGCTACATCTGCAGGAGAGCTTACTCTTTTAAAAAACAAACAGACTCACTGGCTGGATTACCACATGCAAATAAAAGAAAGAAAGCCCCAAAAAGAAAATGAATGCAGCCACCACATCTAAGAATTTGTAAGCTGCAATATAATACATGTTTGCTTTTGGGTTTTATATAGTTTTAAAGGTGATTTTACAGTATCTTAGTCTGTTCTGTAACACTATGATTTTTTTTTCTATATATGTAAAAAAAATATATACTGTACTCTTAATTTCTATCTATGGCAGTGATTTACTAAAGTATATCCATGTTCACTTCACTTCAAATATCCAATACAGTTAAGGGGAATTCTTAATAATTATAATAATAATAATAAAAAAAAATAGCATTGCGTCTTACCCCCATAAATCCTCTCTCTTTCCCCCTTTCTTTCCCTTTCTCTTCATTATTATTTCTCTATCTCTTTCTCAATTCCTCTTTGTTTCTCCCTCTTGCAGCCTTTCTCCATCTCTTTCTCCTTCTTTCTTTCTTTTGCTCGTGCTCTTTTTCTATCTCTCTCCCCTTCTCTCTCTCTCTTGCTCTCTATCTCTATCTTTCTCTCTCCCTCTCTTTCTTTCCACTCTGTCTCCACCCTTCCCTTTCTTTCTCTCTCCCCTTTTTTTTCAATCTCTCTCTCTCTCCTTCTTTCAATCTCTCTCTCTCTCTCTCTCTCTCTCTCTCTCTAACCTTCTTTCAATCTCTCCCCCCTCTTTTTTCAATCTCTCTCTCTCTCTCTCTCTCTCTCTCTCTCTCTCTCTCTCTCTCTTTCAATCTCTCTCTCTCCCCTTTTTTCAATCTCTCTCTCCCCCTTTTTTCATTCTCTCTCTTTCTTTTTCCTCCCCCTTTACTCTCTTTTGCCCATTCCTTTATCTCTCAATCCCACTCTCTCTTCCCCTCACCCAGTCTTTCTTCTAATCCCCCTTCCCCTCCCTTTCTTTCAATCCTCATGTCTTTATTTTCTCTCTCACTGTCCCTTTTAATTCTTTCTTTCTCCCTTTTCTTGTTTGATAGTTCACCACTTATCTGTCTGTCTTTTTCTCACTTCATTTCCTTCTGAAGGTAAATATTTGGGTAAAATGTAAATAACACTCATTTCAGTTTTCTATGAATGTTTTCTTTCTCTCTCTATCTCTTCTTTTTTTCTCACTCCTTACCTTTGCTGTTTCACCTACAATCCATCAACCATTTTTCTCACTACTTATATAATTGTCTATCAGTTCTCTCCTCTACTCTTATGCCCCGTACACACGGTCGGACATTGATCGGACATTCCAACAACAAAATCCTAGGATTTTTTATGACGGATGTTGGCTCAAACTTGTCTTGCATACACACGGTCACACAAAGTTGTCGGAAAATCCAATCGTTCTGAACGCGGTGACGTAAAACATGTACGTTGGGACTATGAACGGGGCAGTAGCCAATAGCTTTCATCTCTTTATTTATTCTGAGCATGCGTGGCACTTTGTGCGTTGGATTTGTGTACACACGATCGGAAATTCCGACAATGGATTTTGTTGTCGGAAAATTTTATATCCTGCTCTCAAACTTTGTGTGTCGGAAAATCCGATGGAAAATGTGGGATGGAGCCTACACACGAATTTCCGACAACAAGGTCCTATCACACATTTTCCATCGGAAAATCCGACCGTGTGTACGGGGCATAACTCTGTCCTCCCTATGCATTTTTCTTTTAAATAAGTTGTCCTTGCTGTCTCCAGGCTTATCCAACAACATGTATAGTGACCCAGGAGCTGTACTTGCACACAGGAGAAGGTCTAAATGGCTGCATTGCTCCAGGCTGTAGGGCTAGGCATGACTCAGTGACAGTTAATGGGTTAAGTGGACATGGCAAAGGTCATTAGCCTCTTATTTATGTCTTTGTGTGGGCATTCAGCTAGGACAGGTTTGCAAGCTTGACATGTTTGTGCAACGAATGTTTCTCAGCGGATGTACTGATGGCATGTGTTCCCTGCACTAATTCTTTTTACAAGAGCGTGTGCCAATTAACCATATTTACATGTGCCGGTGCCCAGGAAAATCCATAATGAACAATGCTCTTGAAACACATTGCAGAACCACAAAAGGCTGTGAGGCTTTCTAGTCTGCATATACCATTAAAGGACACAAGTGATTTCATCTTAGCAGAATAGCTGTCAGATTAACGGTGGGGAAACTTTGATCTACATAGTCATACTAAGTGATCAGATCCCCCACTACTTGTAAGAGGAGCTCAGCAATCATTTATGAGCATTATTCCCACTTGTGCCTCGATTAACTGCCTATCATTCAATGATCACAGTTGGGTTTTAAGTCTGGAAAACATGGCAAGAAATAGGAGGAGTGCACAGCTAATAGCTCTTAATGCTTCACACATATGCACGATGTGCTCTGCTGCCAAAGAGTGATTATTACACAGAGCAAGAAGGCAGGCAGACTGGGAAAACTGCTGTCTCTATTGCCCAGGGATCGCTGGGACTTTTAGTTCCACGACAACTGCATGAGAGAGGCATTATTTCTGTTTTGGTGAACCATAAATGATCTATGGCTGGACTGACCACTGAAGACTCCCGGATAAGGATCTTTATTTTCTAACAAGTATACAATTTTCAGTCCCAATACCTTTAAAAATGACAGTTACATTACTAAATCAAAGAACCTTATACGTGTGATAAGAAATTGTAAAATGACATTTGTTGGCTTAAAATCACTTCTGTGCCTGAAATTGACAGATACTTTTTACTCAGAATTCAGACCAAATAGTTAAATGATAAATGATGGGAGTGACCTTACCTTACCTTGTTTGAGCCCATTACCCTCTATAACTCTGCTGTAAGTAACATGCTTCATACTGTAGGGGTTATTTACTAAAGCTTGAGAGTGCAAAATCAGGCTTACTTCTGCATTAAACCCAATCATCTTGTATTGCCAACGCTTAATTGAACAAGCTGAGGTTAGAATCTGATTGGTTTCTATGCAGAAGTTAGCCTAACTTTGCACTATCCAGCTTTAGTAAATAAGCCCCTGTGTGACTGGTGGCTACATTTCATTAGTAGTTACTTAAGTGGGGATCCAAAGAGATCCCAATGATAAGAAATGTCTTTTTTTGTAACAAACAATTAATTAAGCTCATATTTTGAGTATACATTATGTAACAAATGCAGGTGATCGTGCGTGGTCCCATAGTATTCCACTAATAACCTTAATAGATTGTAAGCACTTATTAGCAGGGCCCTCTTAACCCTCTTGTATTGTATTGTAAATATATTGACCCTCTATATTGTAAAGCGCTGCACAAATTGTTAACACTATACTGTATAATAATACTAATTACTTGATTTACAACAACATTAGACCAAAGCACCGCATTTTATTGTGAAAGCCTTCACATTTCCTGACAAGACCACTAACTATAAATGGAAAATCTGTAATTTCTAGATGACGGCTCTTTACATATTGTCAGCGCTATTATAGAGTAGAGCTCCTAAATGAACTAAATAAATGTATGGGCTCCTAAATGAACTTGACCCCTTTATATGTCATTGTAGGAGCATCTGAAGATTGATGAAAGAAGATGATATGAAGTGTGTATTACACACAGAGCTGAATGTGTATACACTTCTACTACAAGTCATCAAATGAGAGAGATTTTGGTGCAGCCTTCTGATTTTCAATGTAAACAGACACTTTCTGAGGTTTGGATAATACCCATAAAAATGAGTATATCATTCTTCAGTTTGTGGCATTCATGCTGCATGTAGATCAATTTAAATTTTTGGGAAACCAGTGCGATCTGCTCTTATACAAGACATAATTGAATCTTAGATCTATCCACCTTCATGCGATGTCCCTCCTAATTTATAACAGTTCTAAAGGATTCATTATATTGGCGATCTGCAAGCTAATTTGATAGTAATATTTTTGGACTGACTACAATAGACCCTTGTATATCTACTACTATACCATGGATGCAGATCTCTGCTAAAATAGTTTTGTGCTTATAATTATTTCATCTGTTTTCCAGGAAGAATAATAAAATGGAAGACGTTGCTCTGATGTATGTGAAACAAGCGACTAGGTGGCACCAATAATCTTTTCTAGGTTCAAATTCAATTACTCAGGCCTTAGTTAATGTATTAGAATTACCTCTTTATGAGCTAGCAGGGGAGGTCCAGTCTAGCTCGGTGCCATTCGTCATAATGGGATAAGGAAGACGTGTGAAGACTGGTGGGGGGACAGTGCTAGTCTAAAAGGCAGCAACTCTATGACTTATAATTTCTTTAAGAAGTACACACTCCAATCTAATGGCCTCCTTCCATTAGAGGGGAAAAAAAGAAAAGAAACAGCAGATAATACATTAACATAAGATTACACTTGAGAAAACTTGATGTTAGTTCATATGAAGCCAAGCAAACACTATAAAATAATCATCAGGTCTTCTTTTTGACCTACATCCTCATCAACCCACTGGAGTGCCAAGGAACTAAAGTGCCAGGTCTTTCTAGAGAATGGTAACTATATCAGTCTCCAATCCCCGAATATGGAAGAATGAATGACGATTATACTAATAATCCATATTAATAATAATAACCCACCATGGTAGTTATCACTTGCTATAGATTACAGTACTCCGATATATACATTGGCTTTCTGCTTTAAAGCATTTTGCTAAAGTGTTGCTCAAGATAATAATATTAATAATAATAATAATGCTTTATTGGGATTTTTGTCTTCCCTTGGATCAACTGTTGGTATAGGATTGCATATATTGAGGTTTTTCTATTTGTGTGTTTTTTTTTTTTTTTCTGTGTTGGTTGAACTGGATGTCTTTTTTCAACCATATTAACTATGTACTGTAACTATGCAACTCTAACTCTAATAATAATAATCCATCATGACAGTTATTACTTGCTATAGATTACAATACTCCTATATATACATTAGCTTTCTGCTTCCAAACATTTTGTTATCGCTTTAAATATGCTAAAGTGTTGTTTAAGATAATAATAATAATAATAATAATAATAATAATAGTAATAATAATACTTTATTGGGGGTTTTGCTTTCCCCTGGATCAACTGTGTGTATAGGATTGTATATATGGTGTTTTTTTTCGATTTGGGGGGGGGGGGGAGGTTCTATGTTGGTTGAACTGGATGGATGGACTTGTGTCTTTTTTCAAGCAGATTAACTATGCAAATGTTAGTGTATGTTTTATAGACTGATTTGTGTAGTTCTGTTTTATAGACTGATTTGTGTAGTTCTTAACCCTTACATGAATATAACTATTCTGTTTTGCATTTATTTAACTAGTAAAAAAACAACATAAGGAAAAATATAAGACTAATTAATCTGCCCAAAGGACTCAGCATAGATGTTATAAAAGACTCAGTATAGATGTCCTAAAGGAGAGTCACTTTTTTTTTGTGTTGTGTATTTTTTTTTTTTTTCATTTTCTGCAGGTGCCTGCTTCTTGTCCAATGGTTATTTAGCTCTGTTATTTGGACAGTGATAAGAACAGTGACCATTAGTCACTAATAGAAATCCATAAGCAAGTCAGGTAGCTTGATGTAGCTGGAGGCGACGGTGGAGCCTTAGAGAGAGAGAGGATTGGCACTGCTGGAAAGAGTTAAAGGGAGGGGACGTGGGCTGTCACGCGTCATTGGGCAGATTATGTGCAGCAAACAAAAAGTGTGTGTCTGTGTGCCAGTCAGTCACTGCGTCGGGTCCATCTGCACAACTCCTTGTCTTCCTCTTCTTTTTTTTTCTTTTTTTTTTCCTTCCCTTCTTTCGGTTTTCTCTCTGCTCGTGTTTACTCCTTTTTTTTGCCACCCCCCCCCTCCCATTCATCTGCTTCTCAATCTAGCCATCCAGCAAAGACAGAGGCACACAAGCACGTCTTGCTCCTGCCATGGAAATACTACAGTAATACGACCTACATTTAGGGGGGACACAAGGAGAGGACAACTCCTTCTAGTCCTTCTGGATATCCTCATACCTTGGACTATACAGTGACACTTTTTTTGTGGTAAGTGAAAGTGCATGCCTTTTTTTCCCATTATCTTCCCCTTTCTCATCTGTTTATACAAAGGAAAGGAGTGGGAGCTGCTGAGCCCAAAAAAAAAAAAAAAAAAAAACGTGTTTGATCCCCAGGCAAACAATAACGGGATGGCTGGCTATGGGGATATTGTAAGGGAATATATATGGGTTGGTGACACTTCTGCAGCTGGTGGCTTTTTTTTTTTTTTAGGAGATCTCGGCAGCTGGGTTTATAGATCATTAGCCAGCAAGCCGAGCTGGGAGAAGAGACAGAGGGGCAACCAGTGTCCTCCTTGTGTGGGCAATTGTCCTTCCAAGCTGAGCTTGTACAGTAGATGCATTGAGCAGAGCCGGGCTAGTCAGCGGTGACTCCACTGGAGGTTGCTGTCCCGTGCCGAGGTGCTGAAACGGAGCGGAACAGTATAGAGTCGGGCCACCAGTACAGAGCACTAGGCACCCCCCCTCCGCACCTACTACACATAGCACTTTGTCTTCTTCTAAACTAGCTTTCCCCAAAACCACGATCATTAAAAAGTATATACACATTAAAAAGTATATATACAAAAATATATTAAACAGGACTAGAACATTGGCAATTTTATATTTTTATTCACTATTACAATTAAAAAACGTGCCAGATCTTTTAAAAGTAAATGTACTTAAGTAAAAAAAAAAATAAAAAAAAATAAGAGATTAGTAAGTAAACTAATAGTACTTTAACATAAGGAATTAAAAACTGTAGTATATTAATTAATACATAATTGACAATTGACATCCTTCATACATAAAACAAAGTAAAATGACCCAGAGATGAAGCTGGATAGGCAAAGTTGGTCCATGATAAGGTAACTGGCATTCACCACCAATCATAAATAAGTGAGTTCATGTAAATAAATAAATAAATAAATAAATAAATAATAATGATTACCCCTGCGTGTTGCTTTTAATTAAAGTCTCTAAAGGGAAAGAGCTGGATTATGATAATGAGCAGACATACGTTCCCTCTTGTAGACTAGAGCTAAAGGTTAGATGAAATGAAATCAGTGACATTGACAGTCCACTTGAAATCCATTCTCCATGCTCCTCTGTCACACTACGCTAGACTCTTGATAGCATCCTAATGACTAGAAAATATGCCTGTGAGGACCAAGGGAGCCTTCACCTAAGCTCCTTACTAGGGTCAGCCTGCCAACACCTGGGGATGGACAGCAGAATCGATAGCTGGATCCCCCCTACTGCCATGTGTTTGGTATCTCCATAATTATTGGGTACCTATTCATTCATTAATACCTTTTAGGTGAAGAGAGTATGGCGATCCAAATTTTAAGGTGTTGTATTATAGATGAATATATAGTGTAAGTGTTGTATTATAGATGAATATATAGTGTATAGTGTGAACTAAAGCATTTAGGGTCCCTTTTATTGTTTTTTTATATTCAGGATTTGTCAGTCATGGATGACACTGGCGTTCATAAAGCAATTTGGGATGGTGATGCCAAAGCTGTTCAGCAATGTCTGACGGATATATTTACAAGCGTCTATACCACGTGTGACATCCCAGAAAATGCCATCTTTGGTCCCTGCGTGTTGAGCCACACTTCGCTGTATGACAGTATAGCCTTCATCGCCCTCAAATCTACTGATAAGAGGACAGTACCCTACATATTCCGGGTAAGAGCCACTGTGGCACTATGACAACCCTCTACTTTAATGGAGGTTGCTGTCATTCCAAAAGTATTCCACAACTTGTGCATCTGCCAAAAGTTAGATGTCATTGTGCAATGTGCATAAGTCTTACATTTCAAAAAATATATAGAAATGTAGAAACTCAATAAGAGGATTTATAGGTAGGTGACAACAGATATAAAGATAGACAGATAAAAAATACATACATACAGACAGACAGCTAAATAGGGGGTGGGTAGTGAGAGCATAGATAGATAGATAGATAGATAGATAGATAGATAGATAGATAGATAAGATAGATAAGATAGATAGATAGATAGATAGATAGATAGATAGATAGATAGATAGATAGATAGATAGATAGATAGATACCGATTGAAAATAATAGGGAACTAGAGCATAGATGGAAAGATAGATAGATAGATAGATAGATAGATAGATAGATAGATAGATAGATAGATAGATAGATAGATAGATAGATAGATATGTAAATATAGATAGACAATAAAGGGGAGGGAGAGCAATAGATAGATAGATATAGACCGATTTAAAATAAAAAGGGGTGAGAGCATAGATGGTAAGATAGATTAAATAGATAGATAGATAGATAGATAGATAGATAGATAGATAGATAGATAGATAGATAGATAGATAGATAGATAGATAATAAAGGGGAGGGGGAGAAAAAGAATAGATAGATAGATAGATAGATAGATAGATAGATAGATAGATAGATAGATAGATAGATAGATAAAATATATAGAGAGAGAGATAAAATATAGAAATGGAGAGAGAAAGAAAGATTGATGGATAGATAGATAGATAGATAGATAGATAGATAGATAGATAGATAGATAGATAGATAGATAGATAATAAAGGGGAGGGGGAGAAAAAGAATAGATAGATAGATAGATAGATAGATAGATAGATAGATAGATAGATAGATAGATAGATAGATAGATAAAATATATATAGAGAGAGATAAAATATAGAAATGGAGAGAGAAAGAAAGATTGATGGATAGATAGATAGATAGATAGATAGATAGATAGATAGATAGATAGATAGATAGATAGATAGATAGATAGATAGATAGATAGATAGATCACAGTATGGCAGTGACAGACAGACAATAAAGGGGGGAGGCAATAGATAGATAGATAGATAGATAGATAGATAGATAGATAGATAGATAGATAGATAGATAGATAGATAGATAGATAGATAGATAGATAGATAGATCACAGTATGGCAGTGACTATTCCAGTGTGAACAAATAAAATGTTTTAATTGGTAATAACAAACAATGCTAAAGAAAGTCTTAAATCAGCTGCATTTTAAGTTATTTAAAAAAATAAGTGTAATATATTATATAAAAAAAAATCTTTCATGTTTGAAAGGCGGCTGACGTATTATTTAAAGCACAGATTTACCAAATTTATCTCCAGACGTAGAAATAAACAGCTCCCTGCTACTTTTGAGAACAATCTGGAAGATTGGTTCATGTGAGAGCACATTTCAGATAGAACATATGGAGGGCTGTCATGTCAGGTCTGTGTGATTCAGCTGGGCAGACGATTTCCATTCATTCTGATGGTCTACATCCATAATAGAGCTCTGCTGTGCATTGGGATCCCCTAAGACTAGTGCTGAGCTCATGGGGGACGTTTTAACCCTCTTATACTTCATTATCCTTGCTTTTTCTGCAGGTGGACACTTCAGCTGCAAATGGATCCTCTGAGGGACTGATGTGGCTCCGTCTGGTTCAGTCTGCCAGAAACAAAGAAGAACAAAATCTGGAAGCCTACATCAAAAACGGACAACTGTTCTACAGATCCCTGCACAGAATTTCCAAAGATGAGGAACTGTTAGTTTGGTATGGGAAGGAACTGATAGATCTGCTTCTTCTTAACCCCAGCAGGACACAAGCAAAAACTGCAGGTAGGTAAATAACTCTATAATGTGACTGGCATGGCATTAATATGCCTTAATCACCCTTTAATTCCACCCCCTCCGTCTGTACTGCCTTCTTCTGCTGTCTGTCACTTTCCCTGCCTACCTGTGTATCTCCTTCCATCATCCAAATAGCTGTCCTTCCCATTCTTCTATTCTTGTTCTATTTCTTTCCATGTCCTAATGTCCTAATCTCTTTCAAGCTCCTTCTATTATCTTATTTTAGAGATACTGTATATGTAGACAGAAGTCACAGATGGCCAAGTAAATCTAAAAGTATAAATAAAATATAAGTATATCACAATGCAGTACAAAAAAGTAATATTAAAACTAATAATAATCATATGACTGATGTACTATTGTGTAGACTTTTTTCATGAAAAAAATGTAGCAAGCCTGGTCACACTACTCAGCTGTCATTACACATATATCCTCCCCTAGACAATTGCCAAAGGATTAGCAAGTTTTTGACAATATGATATACTTAGCTGTGTTACTCCTATTTATAAGCTGTTGGAAGAATTTGGTCAAATGTCATGCCACCTTCACTGTAAACTCCTTTTCTTTCAGGATCATCTCAGTTCACCTGTTTGGAGTGTAACCAGAGGTTCCAGTATGATTTCCCCTATGCGGCTCATGTGAGATTTCGCTGCCCTAAGAGACTCCACACTTTAGATTCCAACTCAGAGCAACCAGGCAAGGACACTAGAGAGATAGAGCCTCGAAACGCCATGATCTCTACAGTCAAATACAGCAAAATATCAATTTACCAGCCTCAGAAAGAGAACCACAAGCCCACCACAGACTTCCATAACTTGGCCAGGGACTTGGAGAATTGTAGAGGCCCTTGTTCATCATCCTTCCGTTCTACTCCGTCACCCAAGTCTAATCTATCAAGACAGGACTCTGAGAGCGCTGCCGAGAGTCTCCATAAAGCCAAAAGAAAGTATGATGACCACCTGGAGGACCTCAGATCCAAAAGGATTGACCCATCTGGAAGGTTTCTGGACAGACCAATGCCTTCTTCCAAAGAGGATTTAGTGTGCAGCCCTCAGTCTTTCAGAGGGAACTCTTACTTCAACGTGGATGAAGGTGGACAGTTATATGCTCCTCCAAGCCCAGAGACTGGAGAAGCCAAAAGAAGTGCTTTTGTAGAGGTAAAAAATTCATCAAGAGGAGTTGAAGACAATAATTCAAGCACAGATGGTAAAGCTGTGTCTCCTGCCCATGCCAGCAGCCCAAACGAAGACAAGAGGCTACACGTCAGGCCAGAAAACCGAGCAGGGGACAGTCCTATCATGGGCAGTGCCTTTACCAGTGTAGCCCAGATATCAAACCCCGAGCAGGAGAGAAAAAGTGCTTTTTCTCAGCCAACCAGAAGCAGCTTCAACCATGTAGCCCCTTTGCAGGTGATGGGACAAAAACTGGTGTCTAGTGGGGTAGGCTTGGATTGCCACACAGATAGCGTTGGGCAAGCAAGGCTGTTTCAGACTGACTCCCTCTCACTCAAGATGTCAAACCCTGAACTGAATGGCAACTGCACACTTCCAGGAAGCTTGCCAAAGCAAAGTCCTTTCCTCTTTGCCACCACGTTTTGGCCAAAGAGCTCAGCTGCACCTCTCCAGCTGCAGCTGCCTTCTACACTTACTCTATTGCCTCCTTCTTTCACCTCTTTATGCCTGCCAGCTCAAAACTGGTGTGCCAAATGCAACGCTTCTTTCAGGATGACCTCGGACCTAGTGTATCACATGAGGTCCCACCACAAAAAGGAATATGCCATGGAACCCCTGGTGAAGAGGAGGAGAGAGGAGAAGCTCAAGTGCCCCATATGCAATGAGTCCTTCAGGGAACGTCACCACCTATCAAGGCACATGACCTCTCACAACTGAACTTTTGAATAACTTTGCTACTAGAACTTTTAAAGACTCTCACACAGTGGCAACGCAGGGTCATGGACGTCTTGATCCTACCTTGAGTGTGTTGGGTTGTTTTCCTTATCTGAATGCACGCATTTTCACTTTCCAAGAGTACATTTTTTTAAAAATGTCATATATATTGCAGCATATTGATGCATTTGTCATATCTTTCTACTTTAAATTATGGAGCACTTATGATTTAGATAATAATGTATTTAAAGGGTTACGTTTACCTTATCGGACAGTACCTGGGTGGGACATAGTTAGCTTGTGCATTACTTGCTGGCCTGTTCTCACCTAAACTATCAGTGTGGATATTACAGTGGACGTTGCAATGACCAAGGCGATGCATGACTCATATCACACAACTGTATGGACTTCAGACAGACTGTCATCAACGTGTATTTCTTTTCGAAACAAAGTGTAATTTTGTGCCAGTTTGCAACCTTATTTTTTTTCTTTTTCCCCTATCCCTCAAACTAAAAAAAAAAAAAAGATTTTATTAAACTGTATAGTTTATCTGAGTATGTTGAATGCTTTGACAATAAATTGCTTTATTTTCTGCAAACCACCTGCTTGGTAAAGTAAACCTTCATTTCTTTTGGAATAATTCCAGCAGTTAAGCTCTGCAGTCTATTTATTAACTAAGAACATAGACAAGGGCTGTTCATGGTGACAGTGCCCATTTTCGCTACGGGCTCTCTTGTTAGCATTAGCACGTTTTCAGATATGTGATTTAACATCTGATCCCCTTGACTGTAAATCTTATGATGATATGTCTGCTTCCATTTACATTAAGATGAACATGTAGACACAAAGGGGTTAGTATTGTGCTGACCCTGCTGCATTAATGTGTGGAGATCTGTATTTTTAGATGTGGTGTTGCACTGTCCTCAGCACACAATGCTTGGTCGTGTTCAAATCACACACATCAGTAAAATGAGAGAAGGCAGAGATGGGCTGTGTTGGACATTCAGTTGTATCTCTCGCCTTTATATTATTAGAATGACCTTAACTGGATAAAACTGTCTTGTGCCAGTAGTTACATTTCTAAGATAGCATTTTGCAGATCTGCAGAAAGATCTCAACACATCATTCTCAACATACTGAACTGACTTGAGCTAAAGAAAAATAAATTGTTGCCCTTTGCATGTATTAAATAGATAGTAGTGTTACTAATAATTGACATTTGGTACATTTAACTATACTGTTAACTGATTTTCTGCACCGGTAACACTTAAAGACTGCAGCAAGTCCCATATATTTTACAACTGACATGTATATTACACCTAAAATTAAGGGTAAAAAAACCTTTCAACATATAATATAGTAAAGTCCCAGCATTAACCAGTAATTCATTATATATGATTAGTGGATTAGCTTAGCTAACAATAAAATAAAAAACAAATAAAACCGAGTTTTGTACAGTGCAGTATATACTAGATGTCATTCTTTTTTATTATACTTTTTTAAATATTAATTTCTGCATTATATATCATTAGAAAGTTCAAGCTATTTTAACATTTCAAGTTAAGGACCTCCTGTAAAAATGTTTTTATTGTGGTTGGTTTATAATAAGCAGACTTTTTCTATACGGTAAAGTACAAGGTGGTGTAGATCATGGGAAAAAGCCCAGAATTTACCAGTTCATCTGACTTTAGTAAAGTGAAATTTAATGGGTTACTTCATTTTGCACTTCTGCTTTGCTCTTTGCCCAAAAAATGTATTTATGTACAGTACTTGACAAAACACGACAGGGAGCGAAAGAGAGATTGTGCGGTACTTGTGATGCCATGCTCGCAATCAGAGATGCTAGATATTTGATGAATATGTGTTGTAATCGCTATGTATATAAGTCACCAATACACACATCACACTAAGGCAAATTGATCATCTCCAAAAAGCTTAAGTCAGCCTTAAGGGTTATGTTTTGTCTTCTAAACACCCTTGACAAATGAACTTGCTGGTTGACATTGCACTCACACACTTATAATAGTGTTACCATATTGCACCGGAAAGCAATATGTATCATACATTATATATATATATATATATATATATATATATATATATATATATACAAATGCATTTGAGATAATAACCCTGTATCAGCTGAAAAATAATTAATGTAGATAAAGGTTTGATCATCACAGGACAATCCACTTGGATCACAGATCATATTAAAACAGCTTCAGTAGGCATTATAATTAATTTCTGAAGACTACTTCAACACTTTAATCTGGGTCAAGTCTTACAAACACATATTTATGGATTCTAATTCTTAGCTAGCATTTTCAATAAAAAGTCCCTTTCTAATAATACTATGTAGTTGATTTTGAAGGAGGACTTTGTAGTTGGACAGTAATAACTGCAAAACTATCGCTGAGCACATTAATCTTTGAAAATTATGGTAGGTGGATGTGACAGTGGGATATTCAGAAGGTTTAATAAATTTAATTTACAACTAAGTAACTGAACACTGGTAATTTATTATTTAGGACCCAAGTATTGGACTCGTTCCAGTTGGTGGCTGATCAGTCCTTATTTCCAACAGTTTTCACTTTAATTGGTAGCAGATATCTTTTAGATTTGAATTGCTTTGTACCTTAAACAAACTTGCATTTTCTGAATAAAATGATAATATTGATAGAATGACTTTTGAACCTGTAAGAAAATAATATTGACAGATTTTTCCTATTTTCCTCAGTCACCAGTGATCACTTTTGTATCTAGGACACTTAGATAGTCATTTGGCAAGCTGAATTTTCATTGGATTTTCAGAAAAGCCTTGATGTGTAGGCTTTGCAGAAATTGCTTTTACTGGGGTGGATAACTGAAGTAATCTTAACTCAATGAGTTAAGTCAAGATTCTCAACTCCTTCAGCAAATTAGCCTCAATGCTTTGTAAAATAAGCCTGTGCGTTGTATTTTGTTTTGCCTGGTCCCATTCGAAATTCAGAACACAAAGCAATACAAATGAAAACACATTGCAATATGCATCATCTGTGCTATTGTGTCATAAAGCCCCAAAATTACCCATGAGCATGACTTGACAATGACCTATTCCAGTTATTGCAAGAGCAGTACAAACCTACTCTGTTCTTTCCTCTTATATGCTATTGTGGCTGGCACAATATTTCAACTCCTCATGCTTGGTTGGGCCAAATTTTCTGTTAGTGGAGCTCTCTGACTTCAAATATGCCAGAGAATTGTCTGATTTTGCCTACACTACCAACTTCCCTGCTGGGTATACAGGTTCATTAAAGTGTAACTGCATTTTTCTGTGGCCCAATTGGAAGAATTTTGACTAGCAACTCTGCAATGTAGTGAGGGATATCTCTCTGGATCAGGGACAGGTGAGTTTAAGACTGACAGGGGGCTACGGACAGTGGGTGCCTGCTATATAAGTGTAACTGCACCAAAGGTGCAGTTACGCAATATGGGTTTGAATAAGTAAAGGCAAATTGGCTGTTCTCTTTGCAAAGGAAGTTGCATTTTGCAATGGCTTTTTCTGAAGAACTGAATAAATGTGGTGAAATTTTGCATTGCGGATACCCAATCACATGCAAGTTAAATTGGTGGCATTTTTGCGTGCACATGAATGGATGATGGAAGTCAGCAGAATTTCAAATCACTCACTAAGTTTTGGGGAAAGTTGCCTTTCAGAGTGCAACTTTCTTTGCAAAGTGAACCACTTGTTTGTCATTAGTAAATCAACTCCTAATAGTCATGTTCACTAATTTATCCTGTCACTAGATCTGCCCTAAAGAAAAATATAACAATAGAGTTAAATAGGTTTTAACTAGTTTAAGAAGCTTATCCGTGTGTATATACTGTAAATGCTATGACAAGATAATAATAATTCTATTTTCAATTTTCTTTATAGAAAGAAAATATAAAGTACAATTCAAACATATTACCATACCAATTTAGCTATGTGATTTAGTAGTCCTCACATTTTTATTCCTTGCTGTCATCTAATGTGTATAAATTTGCACACATCTGGAGGGAATTAGAATATTATCTGATGATTACAAAGAATGCTTATAAGCTTATAAATATATGAGTTCCGTTAAGGTGTACATAATACAAAGCCACTAGAGAGGCAAATGCATAAGATACTTGTGAGGATAATCAAGTGAGATACCTATGGAAGCTCAATCCATACATCTATTGCAATAGAAATGTGATTGTCCTCAATAAACAAAGCATATAGAATAGTAACAGTTTATCAACCCCCACAGGCACCCAACAAGTTCAAATTTGTGCTTAAAATTAATTACTGGAGAGTAAGTTTTAGTTAAATGGTTAGATGCTGTGGGCCAATAGAGACAGGCCTGATTTCAGACATTTTTAGTGAAGGAACAGTGACAACTTACGACAACTTTTATCTAGCTCTAGGTATCTATATCATTTGTTTGTTTTTGATGAGTGTGACTTTTTGAACCAAGTTTTAGGCAACAGCAAACTCAGAGTATACAAGGAAATTAATTTTCTAAAGCAGCCAGGTAATTAGGCAGAAAAAACACAAGGGTAGGGGAAGGCAGTATGCTATTCCTCATATTAGCTAGACCAACTTTTTTCAATGGCACCCTGGAGTGATTTTGGGGATTTTCACTTCTGCCTTGGCAAAACACCTAAAAATTGCCCCAAATTGCCCAAAAATTGTCAACAAGCCAGTAGGTGGATCAAGGCTGCCTTTTTTGTTATATAAAGACACAAGTTTGTATTGTGTAGCATTACACCTTTTGGCATCATGTGGGCCAGCCGCTGGCAACCTAACAACCAATGACATCATCAGTAGATAAGGAGGACATTGGGAGCTTTGTCTCTCCCCTGCCCCTCTCCATCAGCACTGGCATCACATTAGCTGAGTGAGGGAGAGAAATTGCGGGAGAAGAGAAATGCTGGAATACTAGTGGAATACTAGTCAGTAGTAGTTACAAAGGTGTATTTGCTTTTGGAAAAATAAATCACCTTTACTGTTGGGTGTACTAAGTGTGTGGATGCTGCTGCATTATGTAAAACTATTAGTTACCTTTTTTTTTACATTTTAGAATGGGGTGCCTTGAGATTGTTCAGAGCTTTAAAGGGTGCCTGGAACAAAAAGGGGTGGGAAACACTGAGCTGGATATTTATCATCTTTCTCATCAGTTTCCAAGCAACAAAATGGACAAAACAGCACATCTAGAACAAAAGAAAAAAAAGCCATAGGAGACAGAAGTTAATGAGTTTGACTTAGCAAATTTTAATGTAAACTACACAAAAATAAACAAGAGTAATTAATTGGATATGAGTGCAGGATTTGACTGCCTTTGGGGGCTGTGATTGGCCAGCAGGTTCAAGAGTGTGAATTTTCTGAAAGGTAGAATGTTCATATGATTAGAGAGGGTATGAGTGTTAGATGAGTAGTATTGGCAGATGCTGATTGCCTTGTTTATCTCACAGGAGAACAGTGATGACCAGGGCAAGTTTTCCAACCTGCCAGATGAACATTTACCCAACAACTGCAGGCCAGGCAGGCTATTAGATTCTCCATAGACATGATATGATAGTCTTCCAATATGGGCATTTCTAAAGTACCAGTATGTTTGTGTGATTAAATAAATTCCTGCCATGTCATAATATACAGCAACAGAATTCATTTTCGTTTGATTTGATGTTGTTGTTCAGCTGCTGGCAGGAAGAAGCATTTCTTCTGGTATAATCTCATGAACTATCTCTTTTTGATGAAATAGTCCTCCATGGTGTTTCCTATTTTTTTTTAAATCTTAAGAGATGCATGGTCCCCATTTGATTATATCAAAGAAAATAATCTACTGAAACTAAAATTTCAGGAATGGAGTCTCCAAGCCATATATGACGTAAACAGTTGATATAAACGATTCCATAGATGCCCCATAAAATATATGTTTTTGGTGGTATCATCCTCCAAAGTGTTTCCTATCATTTAAAATAAATGTTTAAAAAAAAGATGGGAGCACTTAGCACTTCCATCAGGAACATGTACCACCCCCCCCCCCCCCCCAAAAAAAATACATTTCAATACCATACAATTAGTAGAGGATCTTTTCATGTGGCTTTAAGGGAAACATTTAAAATACACAAGTTCCTTTAAATAAAATAATTAGGGAAGTGGGGTTCCTTAAATCTGTACATGGTGTAATAGAACAGTATGGTCAATAACTAGTGAATGCTTCACAAATTTAAAAGAACAATCCCCTGGCAACATAAAAAATAAAATATTTGCTCTGAGCATCCTCTCTCTCCACTTCTCTACTCTCATTCCTTTCTTCACCTTATCTATTTCTTCTCTGAATTTTCACTTTTTGCCATGATTATTCATTCCCTTGTTATAAGGAACGTTATCAACTACTCCAAGTAGGGTATTTTGGAGCTCTCTGGGTATTTTACCTTCCCCATATAATGGGGAACCTATGTTTGTCTCTCGAGTTATATAATGCTCTATAAAATTACATACCTTGTTATGCTGTCAATAGTATATTTTAAATAACTTTCAACATGTGTTTATTGTGTTAAGGGAGTGTGACCAATTGTACTTCTGCACATGAATGTTATTGCCTGTACACTGCAAAGTCTCCTTTAATAAAGATCTTTGAACAAGAAAAAATAAAAGAATGAAAAAAATGAAAACTTCACCACTAGGACAAAATCCACTTTCTTGTTTAAAAGGCAGCAAAAATAAAGCAGTTTTTCCTAAAACAAAAGACCTATCGACAGGGCTTTTTTTCAGGGGGAACTTGGTGGAACTCAGTTCCACCACCTCTGGCTCAGACCCCTTGGTGCCTGCTCACCACAATCAGTTGTAAACACAGAAATTAGGTTTCTGTGTTTACAAGTGACAGCACTGCACTCTGTATGTAATGCAATCCTGGTATTTATGCCCCTTTAAGACCCTCCTACTGTTTTTGTGAAGTTTGACTGAACACACCTATTATCTGATGTGATTTGGGGGGTGCGTGTAGGGGGAGGGGTTTTGTGGGGCCGTGGTTAAGTTCCAGCACCTATTGTTTGAGAAAAAAAGCCCTGCCTATCGACATAAAAAAAAACATATACCCCTAAAATAAATGAAAACCCCAAAATATCAACCGCTGAAACAAAAGTAATTTTTTTAAAGGGAAGCATTGGAGCAAAAAAAACAAAAAAAAAAAAAAAAAAAACGGATGTTACAGATGAGGCAGCAACTAAAAGAGACTGCTGCCCTCAAATCAATTACAAAATACAATAAAAAGATAAGGAAGTCTCATTATTAAGAACAAATACAACAAAGGGATTGATTGTCCAAAGAGTTAGCAATCAGAATTAAAGTATATTTTCCTAACAGACAATAATCATTCCCTTAGACGTTTGTCAGCTTTCCTTATGCATTCCCTACAACAGCTTCAATACACTGACACTATGGATGCTCTGGAGGGTTTAGCTTGACCAAAAGCCCCCTCGTTGGCCTTTCTAAGCACGCTAGCCATAGTTGAAAGGCAATGGGCCTTAAAGTTAAAAAAAATTCTCCCAGGCAAATCTGAACATAAATTTGCCTGGAATGTGAATCTCAAACCAGTAAGATTCCATTTGAACCCATGGTAATGGCGAACCAGAACTACAACCCTATTGAAAATTTTATCAGATCCTACGTTATTCTCTTGACCTGGAATGGCAATCTAATAAGTCTAATAATTTTTCTTTGGGTCTTCTTTTTACTGTCTTTATAGGTTCCATTTTAATTTCAATTCCAATTAACCAGCACATCACATTTGGACATGCAATACATAGTAAAACGGGGCAAAGAGCATTGATGATATGTAAAGTGCAGAATCCCCGATCTACTATCAAAAACTCTGTTTCACCTATCTGACAGTAAACTGAATCTTTATCAGTTACCGTGTGTTTTTGTGCTTTTTGATTGCCCTTGCCTGCCATTTTAAATACAGCAAGACTGTAGATCCTTTGATGATTTATTGGAAGGACGTAATAAAATGAATAAACATTGGTAATGGAGATTTACTAAAACTGGTGCATACAGAATCTGGTGTAGCTGTGCATAGTAACCAATCAGCTTCCAGGTTTTATTGTAAAAGCTTAATTGAACAAGCTGAACTTAGACACTGTTTGGTTACTATGCACAACTGCACCAGATTCTGTGTGCACCAGCTTTTTGGCTTTTGAGTAATGAAAGGAAACCTATCATTAAAGTATGCAGACTTCCATTGCTGACTTCTTTTGGAAAGTGTAGATGTCTGGCTTTTATGCTGATGCTTTGCCTTCCGAACGTTCCTGTTTCATGTTTGTTCCAGGTCAGAGACTTAGAGGTATGAAAACAGACAAAGCCAAGCAATTAGCATGGGCAAAAGAAGGTCAACAATGGAAGCATCCCATTTTTCCTAATGTATACTTTAAGCTGATTACAATATGGTAGCTCAGTTCTGTTGGGGAAAAGGTGCAGAATGATGAAGTTTCACAATGGTGCCTTGCAGCACTGAGATCCAGGGTTCATGTCCCACTGTGTCATCACTTGCATGAATGTATATTCTACTTTTGTTACTGTGGGTTTCTTTCCTCTTTTAAAAAAAGGCAGCTTTAAATTGTAAGCTGTCCTAGAGGCAGAGTCTGAAAGCTAGTGTTATATTATACAGATGTGGTAAATAAATATGAAGAGTATATCTAATTTATTTTATTCCACTACAGCAGATCAGAATGTACCCCTAGATATGAAGTAATAACTGTAATAGCCCTTTTTGTTCCTATGGATAGGAACTCTCCACCAAGCAGAACATGGAGTTGCTGACTAATTCCTCTGCATGAGGTTAGTTGGAATATGCGTACATGTCCAACCTCCCTCTGAGCTGTATTTGTGATTTATTTAGGGCTAATACCCCACGTGATGCCATACAAGCCTGTAATAATAATAAAAAAATCTAAAGGTTTTTACAGCAAAAAAACTCATCTATCTAATGCACATTAGCACAACATTATGATTTATACCATCCTCTGTGCAATGGTAATGCTGCAATTAATACTAAGAAACATAATTTACATACAACTATATACAGCTACACAGCAAATAAATCCTATACAAAAATACAAAGTAAATATATGATATAGTACACATTCTGCCTGTAAGTGCTTATACCCACGTCCCTAAATTGTGAACTATATCAACATAACATGGTAATACAGAAAATTGTGAACTATATCAACATAACATGGTAATACAGTTACACAAATATTTACACATTATATCAAGCTAAATTGTTTAGATTTCCTTTTTAATAGGAACAAATTAAGTTTGATAATAATATCAATCTATTTACTGCAGACAAATATTTATTAGTAGAATGTCATACATTTCAAATACTTAATTTTAAAATGACCCCCCTAGGTTTGTGTTATTAATTGAAATTCTCAGCAGTGTCTGAGTTCAAAGGAATGGGGGGCTGAGATGTGATTTCTGCTAAACATTGCCAAACAGCACCACCAAGTGGAAGTACGCAGAAGTACAATGATTTCAATGTAGGGAATAGATACAGAGGCATGAACAGCAATGTTAATTAGAAAAAAAAGATATGTATATATATATATATATATATATATATATATATACATATGTATGTCAGGGCATCAAAAGAGTGCACTCTCTCTTGCGCGATCCTGAGATTCGTAACTATGGAATATGGACTAAAGACTGTAGGATGTGTAGGGTGCATAGAACAGTACACATGACCACAACTGAAGTGTGCTGCTCATTCTGAACAAATGAAAGTGGAAAGGTGAGGTTCAAAAGCTTATGGGGGATGTTACAAGCAGGCAGAAAAACAGTAAGAAACAATTTCATGAAAAATATATTATAGGACCATTAAGTAGTGGATAGGTATTGATTATTGCTGGAAAAATAAGGTTATTGTTTAGTGTCACTTAGCATATCCAAACAAAAATGTAATATGTTGCAGCTTATCAGTCCTTATATGTGGTATAATCCTTTTTGTTTTTGCATGATTTTTTTGTCCTTTTTTTAAAATTTTACTTGGTGCCAGTTATCAATGTTATCAATGTTCACTAACTGATAAGATAACAGAAAATAAAAAATGGATACAATGGTCTCTCTTTGTCTGTACTAGTTATACTTTGTGATACACATGCAATTGAATTGTGTTTGTCTATATGTAAAAAAATTGTTGAAAAATAAAATATAGAATTAAAAAAAAAAAAAAAAACAGAAAATATCCCTATGTTATCCCCATCTTCTCCATAAAATGGGAGGGGGGGTGGGGGGGATGTTCTGTAGCCCATAGAGATAGCTGGGAACAATGCTAGCAAATTACAATTAGCAGAAGCAGAGGAAGATATTAACTCATGTGATTTCTGTCAGGATGAATAGTTATTTTTTGCACTTATTAGACAGATCTATTAAAATACTTTTAGTGGTATATTTAACCTCCCTGGCGGTTTTCGCGAGTGTGGCTCGGGGTTAAATTTCAGTACCATTAGCGGTAACCCCGAGCCACACTCGGGATTGCATTGCAGGATCCTGATGCGGTGTACTTACCTTGTCCCCAGGATCCTGCAATGTCCCCCCGCGGTGTCTGCGGGCTCTGTCCTCCGCCCGAAGCCTCTCTGTGCCGGGCTCCGTTCCCTGCGAGCGTCGCGACGCATGGGGGCGGAGCCTGGAGGCAAATTCAAAAAAGTGAAAAATCATAATACATACAGTACACTGTAATCTTACAGATTACAGTACTGTATGAAATTATTTCACATCCCTTTTGTCCCTAGTGCTTTGTCCAATGCCTGCATGCAGTTTTATATTATATATACTGCTCTTTCTGCCTGGAAACTTGAGATTGTCCATAGTAACCAAAAAGTGTCCCTTTACGTCAAAAGTGGTTTTAGACCAGCTAGAAAACAGCGATAGTAAATTAGAACACTAAATTAGAACACAGCAGAATTGAGCGATAGTGAATCGTGGAGAAATTAATTTTATTATTATTATATTATTATTTTTTATAATTATTTATAGTTCTTTATTATATTATAATTTATGATTTTGTGTTTCAAACTTCATCATACCCGAGATATCTACTAGACTCTTGGTGGACAGATTTAAGTGTGTTATTGCTAAGAATTACAGGCCTACAATATAAAACGCCAAATTTCTATGCAAAAAAATTGTACCGCTTTGAGACGCAAAAATCTGACATAATCATACTGCCAGGGAGGCTACTAGACCAAAGGGTAGAAAATAAGAGTTCATTCTTAGGGTTTACAAGCACTTTAATTTGAGTTTTTGCTAATCCACTGAAACAAGGATCCAGAGTTCCCTTACAAGACAAC
This sequence comes from Aquarana catesbeiana, assembly GCF_042186555.1. Taxonomy (NCBI): domain Eukaryota; kingdom Metazoa; phylum Chordata; class Amphibia; order Anura; family Ranidae; genus Aquarana; species Aquarana catesbeiana. The sequence goes on along the minus strand of NC_133324.1, from coordinate 585,427,461 downwards.
TGGGAGAGCACTTTTTGAAGTGGGTAATGTGCTCTTTCTCTATCTGCTTTCACTGTTTCATGGAATCTGACTTGTAACTAGGATAAACTTCCTTCTACTAAGTGTGTATAGAGATAGTAAGGATTCAGGATTTATATAGCGCCAACAGTTTACGCAGCGCTTTACATTATAAAAGGGAGACAATACAATTATAATACAATAAAATACAAGAGGATTAAGAGGGCCCTGCTCAGAAGAGCTTACAATCTAATAGGTTGGGGCAGGTGGTACAAAAGGTTGTAACTGTGGGGAATGAGCGGATGAAAGTGGTAAAAGATTAGTTAGAGACGTCATAGGCTTTCCTAAAGAGATGAGTTTTCAGGGATCACCTGAAGGTAGCAAGAGTAGGGGATAGCCGGACAGGTGGAGGTAGCGAGTTCCAGAGGATGGGAGAGGCTCTGGAGAAATCCTGAAGACGAGCATAAGAGGAGGAGACGAGAGAGCTTGAGAGTAGGAGGTCTTGAGGAGAGCGGAGAGGACGATTTGGGTGATATTTGGAGATAAGATTGGTGATGTAGCTCGGAGCAGAGTTGTGAATGGCTTTGTATGTTGTGGTTAGTATTTTGAATCTAATTCGCTAGGTGATTGGGAGTCAATGTAGGGATTGGAGGAGAGGGTTGGCAGACACTGAGTGGTTGGTAAGGTGGATAAGTCTGGCAGCAGCATTCATGATAGACTGAAGAGGGGATAGCCTATGGAGAGGCAGGCCAATGAGAAGGGAGTTGCAATAGTCAAGACGAGAGATAACAAGGGAGTGAATGAGGAGCCTGGTGGTTTCATTTGTTAAAAAGGGGCGAATTTTAGAGATGTATGGAGGTGAATTCTACAAACTTTTGACAATGATTGGATTTGAGGCTGAAATGACAAGTCAGAGTCTAGTATTACACAGAGTACCCTGGCGTGAGGGGAGGGACTGATGGTTGCATTGTTGATTTTGATGGAAAAGTCGTGAAGGGGGGCACGGGCGGGGGGGAATATTAATAGCTTAGTTTTAGAGAGATTTAGTTTAAGGAAGTGGTGCGACATCCATGCTGATATGTCAGTTAGTAAGTTAGTAATGTGAGAGGAGACTGAAGGAGTGAGGTGAGGAGTAGACAGATAGATTTGGGTGTCATCAGCGTATAAGTGGTATTGGAAGCCGTGGGCGGTTATCAGGTGACCAAGGGAGGAGGTGTAGATAGAGAAGAGAAGGGGTCCAAGAACAGAGCCTTGGGGGACCCCCAAAGAAAGGGGCAATGGAGAGGAGGAGACAGAGTTGTAGGTGACACTGAAGGAGTGCTGTGATAAATAGGCAGAGAACCAGGATAGAGCAGAATCTCGGAGGCCAAGGGAATGTAGTTTATTGAGAAGGAGCAGGTGGTCAACAGTATCAAAGGCCGCAGAAAGGTCAAGTAGTAGGAGTATGGAGTACTGGCTGTTGGTTTTAGCAGTTAGTAAATCATTAATGAGTTTTAGTAAAGCAGTTTCCGTGGAGTGCTGTGAGCGAAATCTGGACTGTAAGGGGTCAAGAAGGTTATTTTCACTGAGGTAGGAGCTAAGACGGTTGTAGACTAAGTGTTCTTATGCTGCTAGCATTAGTGAATAGATATGAAAGTATATCATATTAATTTGTTAAACTTTTTTTTTTTATATTTCTTCAGTTACTTCCTGGTTTCTGGCCTAGATAAATGATGTCATACTTCCCTGGAGTCTTCCGGAGGAGGAGGAAGGGTTTCTCAGCTAAGCATGCCCGCACACAAATATACATGTGGCGCTAATTCTTAGACAGATCCTATGATACTGTAAGTACTGATGGCCTGGTAAATGAAAGCTGCAATGCAGCCAGAGAAAATGTCCACTTATTCAGGGCCAGCCTTTTGCAGGTCAGGAGAGATTATAGAGCGGCAGAGACAGCTCCCCCTTGTTTGACCAGCGTGATGGATGCTTCACTGAGCGATTATGAACAGATGTACCCTTCATGTGAGGGAGCTCCTGAAAACTGCATTGTTGAAGGGGAGGTGCACATAGTTCTACTTTAAAGCGGAGGTCCACCCTAAAATAAAAAATTACATTAACATAACAAATCTATAAAAATACATTTGAAAAAAAAAACTTTTTTTTACTTACCAGAAACGCCTGTTGCTAAGCAGTCTTCCTAATCTGCCTCTTCCTATTCCGCAGAGCTGTTTGGTTACTTCCTCCTCTTCGGCTAGCTGCCCCATTGTCTTCTGGGACCTGGGTGTGTCCCAGAAGACGACAGGGCCATTCACAAAGCGCCGCGCAACTCGCGCATGTGCAGTAGGAAACCGGCAGTGAAGCCACAAGGCTCCACTGCCTGTTTCCCTTAGTTAGGATGGCTGTGCGGGCACCCGATCCGATGGACAGATCGGCCTCGGGGGGCCGACATCACGGGCTCGCTGGACAGGTAAGTGCCCTTATTAAAAGTCAGCAGCTACAGTGTTTGTAGTTGCTGACTTAAAAAAAAAAAAACAAAAAAAAAAAACGGCTATAAGATTATCAGATTACTTACCAAATGGATTGGGATGGCCTGGTGATGTACAGCAATGTCTAGTTGAAAAACAAAAAATCTGAGTTAATTTTCTGTGCTTTTCTATGCATCTCAAAGTTTGATTTTCACCTTTATCTGAAGTCTACCTCTGAGAAAGAACCACATGAGCATAAAGCAGGCCATACACGGTCGAATTTCGAACGAATTTTCTTTCAAAATCAGAAAGTTCGTTTTTTTTTGTGATCCGATGATGCCACCATTGATTTTCGAAATTCGGCCGACCAAGCCTTCAATTTCACAGCATGTTGCTACAGAAAAGAATTTTCTTGGCTGGGAATCTTCTTTTCTCTCCGTAAATTTTCTTTTCTTATTACATTTCTCACACGATTCTCCCATCATTGATTAGAAAATCGTTCGTTTTTCTAAAAATTTCCAACATGTCCGATTCCTCAAATTTGATTGCCGCACGAAAATCGGCCGTTGTTGCAGCCCACTAATGGTGCGAAATTCATACGAAAATTCTTTCATACGATTTTCGAAAGAAAATTCTTACGAAATTCGAACCGTGTATGGCCGGCATTAGTGTATAAATACATGTTCTATTTTAGAAGCTGCACATGGTCACTTACATGAAAGCGTCAGTTCTTACATTGGTCACTACCCCATGTCACATCACACTGTAACATTCTGATATATAAGGAGTGGCATAGGGTGTTTCATATATGCCCAATTCTTTATACTGATTCTTTGTACTGTTTCACTGTGATAAGCAAAATAAATGTGCCAAAGCCATAGTGCAGTGAAATCCTGATCTCTCACAAATTTCCTCCCATTTGTACAGTGAAATACTGGCAAATGCAAACATTTTCTCTAATACCAACATAAACATGGGAACTTTTATCCCAACCTACAATTATGAGGAATGAAAGTTTGTACCTCTGGCCAAAGGATGTATGTAGCACTGACCTAAAATACACAGCTAATTATGGACATACAAGAACTCTTTGGACACTCCGAAAATGTTTATTCTACTTTTCTCATGCATTCCATATTTGATTACAGATTTTCATTTCTATATTAATACTTACATATGCATGATAATGGAATATTATTTTTCAAATGTTTTACTGCCTCTTAAAGAGTAATCCCCCCCCCGGGTGATCTATGTACATTAAAAGGATTTTAACAAACTTTTTTTGCAGATTCCTACTTTCTGTTATTCTGAAGAAATCCCTGTTTATTTCTCTGTGTCCATGTGGAAAGTGAATCTAATGGGAGTGGTTTCATAATTATCAATCAGCTGCTGCCCCTGCTGGGCTCTAATCAGGAAAATTGCAGGTTCTGCATCCCTTTAGATGTGATTTCTTATTGAGGGTATCTCACCAAAAATGACATTTTCATTGCAGGGGATGCCCAAAATCTTACTGGTATCTTAGTGCGGGCTTCTGGGAAAATCAGTGAGCCAATCACACAAGCAGGAAATGATGTTTCTGGGGGGGCGTTCTGTACACATTCAGTAAATAGAACACCTCCAGGTATCCATATTGCATTGTACAGAAAATTACAAAGCTGCAGATTGAAAGCAAAGGTAATGAGAAGATTGAAAAGGAAAGGTAGTTTAATAACATTCAATTACAATATGACTTGAGTCACAATTGTATATGCTATATTATTTTTTTATTTGCTATATTTTTTCCCCATGAAAGTGGAGTTACCCTTTAAGAGGAAACTATAGTATATTTTAGTAAGTACACAAGTTGTTATTTTATTAACATGTGATTGAAATACATTTTTGATGCAAATTTCATATTGTGTACTTACTTGTAGGGATATATTTTATCTATTGTATTTCATTTACATATGTGTAATGCTCTCTCTAATGATTGACCTGTGTATTAGGGAATATGATTAAAATATTTGTATTACAAATGATGAGATAAGCTCAACTATCCTTTTATATAGTCTTATGCCCCGTACAAACGATAGGACTTTCCGACAACAAAACCATGGATTTTTGTTCGAAGGATGTTGGCTCCAATTTGTCTTGCATACACACGGTCGCTCAAATGTTGGCCAACAATTACGAACGTAGTGACGTACAAGACGTATGTGATATCTCCATTACAAACGCTAGTTTTACAAGACCGAGCGCTTCTTGCTCGTACTTGATTCCGAGCATGGGTGGACTTTTGTCCGACGGACTTGTGTACACATGTACAGAAAGTCCGACAACAAACATTTGTTGGCGGAAAATTTGAGAACCTGCTAGCCAACATTTGTTGGCGGAAAGTCCGACAACAAATGTTCGATGGAGCATACACGCAGTCGGACTTTCTGCCAACAAGCTCACACCCAACATTTGTTGTCGGAAAATCCGATTGTGTGTACGGGGCATAATAGTTCTGATCAAGTCAAACCTGACCCATACGTTTGCACTGAGAGCAGGAGCAGTAAAGCACAGTCACTATGTGCTCCTGTGTGCCTGTATTAATGAGAAGCAAACATGGCTTCCCCCATGAAACTATGTACAGAAAAAAAATATTAATTAATAAGGTCATTTAAATGAAGATGATCACATTTATGTATATTTTATGACTAGCTTTTTCCTACTGGAATAAAGACTCACAAACTGGCACATGCCTCAAATGCTGTTAGATAAGCAGTGCAGGTGGTGTCAGTCTGGATGTTAGGAGCAGCTGTACATAAAGGTATACAGATGTTACAGTACAACAACTGCTCTCTCAAAGGCATGAAAGCCCCCAAAGGATGGATCGCAATTTTGAACAAAATATAGCATGTTTAAATTCTTGAAAATTGCATGAGGTATAGATTATTTTACTTATATACATTTTAGTACTTTTAAAAAAAAAATCCTGTTTGCAATTGCTGCATCCTTGCTACGGTATCCAGCAAAACATCTTTTCCATGTGCATGTTATAGAATTGCATTTGAAATGTGCCACAGTGCATGAAATACAAATAGAGATAAATGTCGTTTAGTGGAAAGCTGCTTTGGAAATATGTCCCTCTGCATGATTAATTGTGCTGGATTTCAAGACTTCTAAGCTCACTGTGCATATTGGAAAATGTATAAAGTTGGTGTATTTTGATTTGGATCACCAAACCTCATATCGCCGGTGTACAGTGTTGACTGTTTAATGTAGCAAGTTCAAAATTGATGAGGTTTACTAAGAGATTCTATTTCCAATTGTTCAGAGAATATGGCTGTTCACTTTGTTAGACCAATAGCTTTCACAGAAATGCTCTGAACCAAAACATAATATAATTTCCAATCTTATGGGCAGGTTGTTAGGGAAAGTGTCGCCATAAAAAAATTGAGTACGTTTGTACAGCAAGTGCCCAAGAGTCGTCCACATTCCTCATTGATTATCTAAGCGCAAGCAGAAGTGAACTGATTTCCTGCATGGATGAAAATGAAGTCTTCTTTTGCAAAATTGCAACCAGGATGCCTTCCATATACAGATGATATAGGTTCTCCCAGAATTCTCCTTTCTTGATTATGTGACTGGCTCAGATACGATAAGTAAAAAATGTGGATGTCCTTTGCAAGAGGAGTTCAATTTTTGTGTGAGTCCAAAGGCTCACTTGAAGTAGAGAAAAATTGCAGCCATCACATACCGTAAATGCCTTGCACGTAGTAAGTGATAGCACCCTCAGTCTAACTCCGTCCAGGCCATAACATGTTTCACCAAACCCATGGGGCTAATGCCCCGTACACACGGTCGGATTTTCCGATAAATAATGTCCGATCGGAGCGTGTTGTCGGACGTTCCGACCGTGTGTGGGCTCTATCGGACATTTTCCATCGGATTTTCCGACACACAAAGTTTGAGAGCAGGCTATAAAATTTTCCGACAACAAAATCCGACCGTGTGTGGCCTGTTCCGATGCACAAAGTGCCACGCATGCTCAGAAGAAATTCTGATATGGAACAGCTCGGTCGGGTAAAATTAGCGTTCGCAATGGATACAACACTTTCGTCAAGGTGCAATGTTAAAAATGGTTTAATACAGCGCACTCTCTTCTTCTTTATAATGTGAGAAGAATGAAGTAGTTTTGCTGCTCATATTCACACAGACTTCTCACAAACTTCTTTCTTTATTATTTATCGGGATTCCCTTAATATATTTTGATTTGTCACATCTGACAAAAATATTTTTATGTTTTTTTTTTTTTTTTTTAAAGGCAGTTTTTTTTTATATTTTAGGTTTGTATTTTTTCCAAGGCTGATCTTTGTTTTTTTTTTTTTTAGTTTTACTCCAGAATATTTTTGTGTGTGTTTTGTGTGTCAAGTTACCACAACACCATTTTTATCTTGCATTATTTAATCTCAAGGAGATTGCTTGGTGTTGGTGTCCCTTGTTAATTTCACATAGTATTTTTGAAATGTACCTGAATCCTCACAAACAAACTGTCCTTTTTGAAGGAAAAAACACATAGGCAAGTATAATTGAAAACAAAAATCCTTTATTAAGGGCTCAGAACCAAACAAAGAGGGAGGCAACGCTGGAGAAACAGCAGAAATTACCGAAGCCTTGGACCCCCAGGGCAGACATCAGTTCTTGAACATCAAAATTGGTGGCCTGAGGAGTCCTTATCTAAGGGAGTGCAGTCTGGTCCAGAAGTCCCAGAGATCCGGAAAGCAGCAGATGACATCTGTGTCCCCAGGCTGTGGTACCACAAGAGGCTGCATCTTTTGGCAGACCAGACTGGATCCAGGGTCCTCACTTTCTGGTCTTCCTTCCACGCTTCATTCCCGGCTGTGGCTCTGCTGTTGGAGATGTGGCAGGAGGAGGAGTAGGACCTGGAGGAGGAGGAGGACTAGTAGGACCTGGAGGAGGAGGAGGAGGAGAAGTAGAAGGACCTGGAGGAGGAGGAGGACCATGTGTGAGGTCACAAATGTGGGTATCAGATGTTATTTGGCCCCTCAACCCCTTATTGAGAGCTTCCAAAATGAATGACTCACACATGAGTTGTTGGTCCTCCTCCATCTGCTGCATTTTACAGGCAATTATGCCAGCAAAGTCCTCCTCCACAGTGTGTGGTGCTCCCAGGGCCTCTGTAGCCTTCCAAAAGAGGCCTATGGCAGCCTCCTCCAGGGTACTCCTCTTCCTGCCACTTTCTCTTTGCAGGTGTAGGGGAGGGACCTGCATATCAGGCAGCCTGCTCGGCAACCTCCTGGCTGCGACTTCCCTGTGTAGGAAAACGGGACATGGTTTTAGTTTTTGCATCATCAATCACAATCATAAATTAGTACTCCAAACTAACATCTAGTTAACATCATTGATTGGACAACCTGAACTATTTAGCGGAATGCTATACCTGGCTCAAGCTGGGCTCCTCCACATGTTGCTGCCTGGAAGGCCCAGGTTGGGTGTCAAAAGCCTCAGCTGGGGGGGAAGGAAGCGTGGAAGGAAGACTGGAGAGTGATGACCTGGGTTCAGTCTGGTCTGCCAGAAAATGCAGCCTGTCATAGTACCACATCCTGGGGACATAGATGTCATCTGCTGCTCCGGATCTCTGCGAATCCTGGACTTTCTTGCGCTCCCTTAGATATGTGCTCCTCAGGCCACCAATTAGGATCTTCAAATAGGCCATGTCTGCCGTGGGGATCACCTGCTTCACAATTTCAAACAATTGATCCAGCGCTGCCTTCCTGTTTGTTTGGTTCTTATAATGTGGGTGGTTGATCTCCCACAGACAAGGCAGCTCCCTGAACATGTCAATGAAGATTTCCATGAAGTCGGTATCATTCAAGATATCCATTTTCACTGCAAGACACAACCCAAGACAAACCCTAATGTCAGGCAAAACTCTCCTAATCTAGTTACAATATAGGCCTCAATCTAGAAGCAGTAAAGGCCCAAGTTTGGCTCTTACCTTCGTTATCACGATATCACGGTGCTCCAGTGTATACTATAGGGGGGTCTCCGTCTGTGAAGCTTGTACAAGACAGGTAAAGTCTTGAAGCTTGACAACGGACAATAAAAATGCTACATCTCGGAACTCTGCCAAAATAGACAATTGTACCACACTTCCAAGCAATGTTTCATCTTTATATTTCAGCCATCAAATATCTGTGTGCTAATTATACCATTTTTGTTTTACATAGGGGAGAAAAGACTCGGAGGACACCCCTCATCCGAGGAGACCACAGACCCCCCCACCTCTGGAAGAAGGGGAAATACCCCCAACCCAAGCTGAGCAGGAGGAGGAAGAAGACGTGGTGGAAATTGGCACCACAACAGGTGAGTGTCTGCGATCACAGACTCAGGTAAGAGATGGATGGCGGCAGATTTTTGACACTTGTTTTTGTTTGGTTTCTCTCTTTTCAGGTGATCGTGATGTTGTGGATCCAGATCCTTTCACATCAGAAAGTGCCCAGATCCTGATCGGGGAGATCATGGGGTGTAATTTAGAATTGGAAAACCTCAAGAAAAAAATCAATGATGTTATTCAAAAAATAATAACATCATTGATGTTTTGGGGCGAGTTTAAAACCCCTCCAAATCACTTTGTTTTTTTGTGTGCTACAATCTTAAAAATGTTTAGAAAAGCCAAATTTTGAGGATGCACACAGTGTGCCAACATGTGCTATCTGCCATCACGGGAGATCAATGGACGCGTTTTGGGGGTGCAACCCCTTCCTCAATAATAAAGTAGCTGTGAGGAAGGGGTTGCTCCCCCAAAACACGTCCCTTGATCCCCCGTGATGGCAGCTAGCACATGTTGACATTTGTAAATTGGTGTGCATCTTCAAAATTTGGCTTTTCCAGGGGTGACTTCACCCCATCTGAAGGCAATATCAAACACAGTTCCTAAATACTCATGTCTGATATTGCCTTCAAGTTTTACCATATGTGAACTTTGTAGGTTCAAGATTTGTGTCTTTCTTGTTGGTTTTACACATGCCTGTTTTATCTTAAATGGACATTTCTATTTTTGATAATGCCACCCCAAAAATTGTTATACAACAAACATGTTGGTTTGTTTTAAAAACCTTTTCTAAATGCACATGTGATTATGCAGGTATTAAAAAGATTGTTATCAAGAATGTGTGGATTATTGTCTCAACACTACAACACTTTTGTGGTGATGTAATTGCTGCTTTCTGTGAAAATGGGGGTTATTTCCTAAGGGCAAATCCTCTTTGCACTACAAGTACAGTTTCAGTGCATTTTCAAGTGCACTTGTAGTGCAAAGTGTCTATGCCTTTAGTAAATAACACCCAACAGTGCTTTGTATAAGGTTACACAATCACGCCATTTTCAGGACTCCCCACATTGCTGTCAGGGTCAGCTAAAACAAACACAAGCAGTAAATGTCACCAAAGATTATCTTTTTTTTATTTGAAAGAGGCTTCACAAATTGTCTGGCATATTGATGGCCCCCCTACCCACAAAGAACTCAAGGTATCTTAACCGGACATCACGGGCACTCAGGGAGGGCAAGCCAGGATTGCCACTTTCAAGCATCGTCAGGGTTGTTTCATGTAGAATTCCGGCCTCAGGCCCAACTGAGCCAGCATAGTTGGCAGAATGTTGGTGTAAAAAGTTATGTAGAACACAGCACGCCAGGATTATATGATTAAGTTTATACTACGCCATATGGATGGGTGTCAGAAATAGGCGGAACCGGCTGGCCATGATTCCAAATGTGTTCTCCACCACTCTTCTGGCTCTGGCCAGCCGGTAATTAAAAACCCTCTGTTCCGGGGTGAGGGTCCTCATCGGGAATGGCCGCATAAGATGGTCCCCCAGTGCAAATGCTTCATCCGCAACGAAGATGAATGGGAGTCCTTCCACATTGTCTTCTGGAGGTGGCAAGTCCAGGCTGCCATTCTGTAGACGCCTGTAAAACTCCGTCTGGGTGATGACTCCACCATCGGACATCCGGCCATTCTTCCCCACGTCCACATACAGGAAGTCGTAATTAGCCGACACCACCGCCAACATCACAATACTATTGAACCCCTTGTAATTATAATAAGTACGACCCCGAGTTGGGTGGTGGGACGATGTGGACGTGTTTCCCATCAATTGCCCCTCCGCAGTTAGGAAAGTCCCACCGCTGGGCAAAGTGGGAGGCCACAGTCTGCCATTCCTGTGGCGTGGAAGGAAACTGTTGAAGAAAACAAAAAAATTTGTATTTTTGCACATAAACATGGAAAGCAGATTAGACACAAACATTCTTGGCCAATATCCAGATAACATTTATTAAGGGGAATTTTACAACACCAAAGTATAAGGTACACCTATCATATTCCCCCACCCCCCCTCTCATGGGCCATTTCTAACATTATAGGGGGGAGAATCTTGGACAGGTAACCCTCTCCACTTCATTGAGAGATGAATGCCTAAATAATGGGTATTACTTGGAACAGCCCCTCCTTAGTTACACTATTGGCAGCCCACTGGACAGGTAAGAAGTGTCATAATACAAAGATATAAATACACACTGTACACATTTGAGCACATTTGGACATTCTGCTATTACCTATCAAGATAATAATAGGATACAAAAACTTTAAACAGTACCATTTGAAAGTATTCAGGCAGGCCCTTGCACTACATGCTTTGGGGAATTCATCCATACATCTGACCACAAAAGAGGTGGGTATAGTGTGTATGGGTTTGGCAAAGTCAGCAGATAGATGATTGAGGATTGATAGAGAATTGGGATCAGCTGACTTAGCAGTTGGGGGGAGGGAGGGTTAATAATAATGATTTGGGGACACCACAAAAAAAAGTCTCTGGCACTCTGCCAGAATTTAAAGCACAAATCACATTTCTAAACATTTTATGGGGTGTTTGGGGTAAAGCACTACTATGGAGCTGATAAAAATACATTGTTAAGTGACTACATGAGGTTAATATAGGGCAGGAGAGCATGCTGGGGAGGTAAGTGAAGGCAAATATGTATGAAGGACAAAAAAATAATTACATAGAAAATCCAGCATGCATGAGAACAAAGGGGACATTCACAGCAAATTACAATCATGGTAATTAGGGAATGAGGAAAGAAATACAACATATTAGCAAACATTCAATACAATAAAATGTGATATTAAAGGATAAAAATTTTACCTTCATATACTCCTTCTGCAGGACCTGGATGATGGCAGAACAGGTCTCCGGCATAATGATACCCAGAGCCTGGGGGGAGATGCCTGTCGAGAACTTCAAGTCCTGCAGGCTTCTCCCTGTCGCCAAGTACCGCAGGGTATCGACGAGCCTCTGCTCCGCAGTGATGGCTTGCCTCATGCAGGTATCCTGCCTGCTGATATAGGGGGTCAGCAAAGCCAGCAGACGGTGAAATACGGGGTCCGTCATCCTGAGAAAGTTCCTGAAATCATCCGGATTATTCTCACGGATCTCACGGAGCAAAAGCATATGAGAGAACTGGTCACGCTGAAGCAACCAATTCTTGGTCCATGAACTCCTCCTCACCCTGTTCATGGACTGGACTTGTGTCAAGGTCAGGACCCCAACACCAAGCCCCCGCACAGCACGAACTCTACGAGGAGTACGTATACGCAACATGGCTAGAAAACGGTCGGCTGCTCAGAACGAAGTAACAGAATGCACTGAAGAACAGCAAGGCCTGTGAAGAGCGACCTGAAAAACAGTAACGAACGAACAAGAACACAATGACTAAGTCACGCGGAGCTTGCTTGCACGCACTGAAGAGCAGATACAAACCCACAAGCACAAACTGAACCGCAGAAAACGATCTGAAAGCCACGAGTCTGAAAAAGTGCGAATCGTCTCTCACCAAACTTTTACTAACATGAGATTAGCAAAAGGAGCCCAAAGGGTGCCGCGCTTGGTTCTGAACTGGCCTTTTCTAGTCTCGTCGTACGTGGTTGTTGGCGATCAGAAATTCCGACAACTTTGTGCGACCGTGTGTACGCAAAACAAGTTTGAGCCAACATCCGTCGGAAAAAATCCTAGGATTTTGTTGTCGGAATGTCCGATCAATGTCCGACCGTGTGTACGGGGCATTAGTCTCAAGTGGTTATAATAACGAAAACGAACCCTCCCAATTAGAAGTCAGTTTGAACAGAATTTTCAAAAATCTTCAAAGAAGTTTTCTAAAATCCTTGGATCATATACTGCATAGATTATCTAGAGGGATTTTTTTTTTCTATATAAAACTGTAGTCATGCTTTGAGTTTCAGCTGTTATATAATGCTACGGAAACTGGCGTTACAGGTATACAACATGATCATGGTATAGTGTCATAAAGTAGGAGTGTGGTATGTAACATTGTCCTATAGCAGGGAAGGGAACTAGTGATTACAGCTCACATGGTGGAGCAGTTAGCCTGACATAATAAATCAGCCATATTTGCTGAGAATCCCAGTTCATACAATTGCCAGTTCATGTGGGCTATGCATAAATGTACTGTTGAATACAAGGAATACAAGGAGAAATAACCTGAATGGCCAGTGTTCCATTCCTTCACATTAGTGCCTATGTACACAGTACATCCAAGGAAAAAACAATTATAACAATCTTGTCCGAAAAGTGGGAAAAACAAAACTTCATTTTTAATTTGTGATGGGAACAAAATATGCATATCAAAACAATTTAAGGTTCTGCACTTCCTGTTTGCTATCCCTTTCCTCAATAGTAGTTGTATAATTATCTGGACATTAACTATAGATCACTCAAATACAGAGTATAATGTTAAAAATTCATAACACCCTCACCACAAATTAAATCCAAATAAAAAAAATGTATATATTCATATGAAATAAATAAATGAAATACATATCAAATAAATAAAATAAAGTAAACAATATATATACTGTAAACCCAAACACTATAATGATAAGACAAATATTATTGTGCAAATAATATGTGTTTCTACAGGCTCAGTGGTAGAAAGTGCCACTGCTTAACAACAAAATTTATATAAATCATACAAAAAATACATGCACACATAAACAAGTCCATGCACCCAGTTAAAATAAAGTGCTAGTGTTTTACTCAACAACTGATGAAATTCAGTGTGAAGAAATACGTTGGAATGGGGAGGTACTGTGGCACTGACACACACATGTGAGGGGTCCACGGGTACTGGACCTTGAAATTACTTTGAAATCAGAAGTTTTGCAGTGATATGGCAATCTAGATATATTGCAGGCTGTCAGTCCTTAGTGCTGGTCAGAGCACTTGCCTTGTGAGTACTCTTTGTTTTTAATTTGATGTTTTAATAAAGATACTTTACAGGCCTTTTTCTCTGTGCTTTACCTAATGGAACCTTGAGGAAACATTAAAAGAACCAGAAAATCATCTACAACCCCCATCATTGCACAGCAGATTTTGACTATCTTGTAATAAGGGGTCAATTACATTTCATCAGTGATAATGAGTACGTGGGATGGTGGTGGTGGTGGTGGTGGGGGCATTTTTGATTTATTTCTCTATTTTAGTGAGATTTTTGCACACCCATTGTAGCAAATGGACACTAGTATTATGTATAGACTTTCTGTATATGATTTATATGATTTTATTTGTTATACAGTAGAGCTTTCACTTTTCAAATTGGAAATCATTTGTGGTGGGAGGGTTATGTGTTTTATTTACCTTGTTGGTAAGTGCTGTATTACCTCAAGGTTAATTTACTAGACGATTTGAGAAATTTCATAGAGAAATGTGTTAATATTTCCTTTAATGTTCTAATCATGTGAAAAGCAAATTCCTGTTCACTTTAAACACCCAATCACGTGAATAGTCTTTTAACTTTTTTGAATCAACAATGTGCATTTTCACGCAGTTTATTGAGTGAAGATTCTCAACTCCTAGAGTAAACCAGCCTCCTTTCTGAAGAAGCCTTACTGTGCTTCTTAGTGAATACAGTGAAGCTGTGTTCACTTCAATCATATGAACGTCTTATTTTTTATTTATGTATTATTTATATTGTATATGATTTGATGTTCAATATGCATTCACCTTATTCAGCAATCTAATTACATTCTTAACTCTTTTTGTAAATCAGACCCAGATTTTGGGGCTGAATTAGCTGCTCGGCAGTAAATCCATTATAATACAACCTTTTATTTTTACCATGATATAACAAGAATTAGGTGGAGAAAAATGCATCAGCAAACTATGTCAGGAATGAAGAACAAGGTAGGCAAACCTGGGTGGCTTATGTCCTTGTCTTGTACAACAGATGGTATAAGGGAGCTTCTCCCCCACTTGTGATATTTTTACCTAGTTCATCCCAGTGTCCCCATGTGGCTTCAGAATTCACCAGTGTATGACTAGCAGCTGTCACCAGACAAAGTCTTACAGCTGTCTGGAGCAGGGGACTCAGATTACTAACACAAACATGAAAATGTAGCCTTGGTACAGGATATAGGGCATCACTGGCTTATTAACAGATATGCTAACAGCTACAATTTATACCCTTTTTGTAGTATTAAATTATGCAGTGTGTGTGTATGAAACTGCAAAGCTAATACAAATATTTTATTACCTTGTACACATGCGTAAATGATCTTCCCCAAACTCGCTCAACAGTTTCTGCAAAAGAGCTGTTCTTCAGCTCACTCAAATTCTCTTGATAGTATACTTGGCTATACAAACATGTGAAAATCTTTTTTAATATAATTAATTTTTTTGTATCAGCATATAGCACATTAATAGTTCTTTGTAAGTAAGTCAGTAAAAAAGAGCAAATTGAAAATTGGTTGGTGTGGGTTGCTGTATCTTGAACTCCAGAAATGGAGTTATTCTGGCACATGTAATGTGTAGTTTTTTTGATTTTGCACAATATCTACTGTAACCAATTAGACACTTTTCAATGTTTTTATTTAGACAATAGCAAAAGCAAAAAATAAATCAAACTGCTTTAACCAACAGAAGCGAATAATCTTTTAACTAACCTTCTTACAGTAAATTAAAATCTGCTTCATAGCTATAGATATTAGTACATTTTTCACAAATCCCTTTAGTCCTCCATTCAACATGTATGTAACAATACAGGGTGCACTCTTCTGTAGCAAAAAATTAACCAAGTCAGTACCATTATGTTTCATCCTCATCATTGCCAAGCCATCTATTAGTTTTCAGCACTGTGGTACTTTGACTGACAATTACTCAATTATGCAGCACTGTAACCAAAATAATTTTATATAATTTATTTTCAAAATATTTTTTATTAGTTTTTCCAATTATAGGGAAAGAAACACATTGTTATAGTTATAATAACATGAGTACATACATTAAAGGGGTTGTAAACCTATGTGTTTTTCACCTTAATGCATCCTATGCACTAAGGTGAAAAAACACCTGCCAGTGACCGGCCCCCCAGCCCCCCCCCCGTTTTACTTACCTGAGCCCTAGAACTTGACCCACGAGGATGGGCTGTCTCTCTGCCCGGGGTTCTCGGCTCTTGATTGGATAGTTTGATAGCAGTGCAGCCATTGGCTCCCGCTGCTGTCAATAAAATCCAATGACATGGAAAGAAAAGAAAACTATTTCACTTACTTTCTTTCTTAAAACATAGAAAATAAAAATGCCAGGACAGCACAAAACCCCCAAAGTGACACGTTTTTGGAAAGTAGACACAAGGTGTTTTATTGGGATGGTGTTTGGGACTTCCCTTTTAGTTCGCTAGTCTCTATACGTGACAAGTTAGTCCAATTTAAAATAGTCCACCGGGCGTATTTCACTCCCCACAGACTTCATTTGATAAATCCTGCCCACTCCCCTAAGTGTTGGAGATGTAGCTACACCCCCGGAGATTTTTCCCATATCTTTTGGCATTGTCCAAAGATACAACAATTCTGGGGGGAGGTACTAGGCCTAATCAATAAAATTGCATCCACTAATCTACCACTGTCTATGGAGATTTGTATGTTGGGCCTTATAAAAAAATTAGTTCCTGCTGTAGCTAAACGCACGATGATTGGTTTGCTTCTATTTTATGCTAGGAAAACCATAACATTTCAATGGAAGAAGCCCTATCCCCCCACAAATGTCCAGTGGAAACGTTTGGTTAACGATAATCTTCCACTATATAAAGATACCTATCTTAATAGAGGCTGCCAATTGAAATTTAATAAGGTTTGGAGTGGGTGGCTGGAGGAAATGAACATTGCTTACTAATGTTGGACTAGCTTCAGTTACGATACCAAGAATCGACGATTAAATGTAATTCCTAGTTAATAGGTATAGGCCTTTATGGGCAGTGGGGGGGCGGCCCAAAAATTCCAAAAATCCCCTTTTCACTTATATGTTAAAATTGTATTGCATGGATGTATTCCTCTCTTTTTCTTTTTTTTTCATTTTTTTTTTTTTTTTTTTTTTTTTTTTACCTGATGTACTTGCGATATTATCTGTACAAGCTAGACAACCAATTTGTATATGTCTTTATGTCTTTGTGTCTTATAAGGAAAATTTGAATAAAAATAAATTTAAAAAAAAAAAAAGACACAAGGTGTTTTGATTTTTTGCCACAATTTTTTGGAACAGAAAAAAATGACCAGTACGAACGGGGTTAAAACATGGAGATTGGTATTGGTGTACTAGGTACATTAAATGTACAGGTCATACACAGAGGGATCAAGAGGTGAAGGGGTTATTGTTTAGGGCACATACAGTAGCAGGATGGTGATGAAGGAGTGAGTTACAGATGAGCAGAATACTGTAGCTGAAGGGCTAATACGCAGGTCAGATCAGAGCCAGGATGGTGCTAAAGTGTACAGGAGAGGAGTCGATTAACAGTAGGTGGGTGGGTTGTTATATTGTTGATACTGCACTGAATTGAACTTGTACTTGCTGGAGGCCAGGCATCTTTCATTCCTCTCACACACCGAACTGTTACCCCATTATCACCCCCTAATTGTATGGTGGACTTAGTCTATAGAACAGGGCAAAAGGAAAATTATACATTATAACAATCAGACTGCTACTGCCGTTTACCAAGTGCAAATTTGTAAATGAAAGTAAAAATCAGATGTAATGCCATGTACAACCCCTTCAGTTCTACTGTTCTCATCCTTTTACCATAGGTTATGCACTCTTAAGCTGGCCATATATAGATCGAAACTCAGCCTGTTCAGCTGGCCGGACTGGCTCAAGTTCGATGTGTGGCCACTGTGGTTGAACAGAAGTCGATCTACCTATCGACCTATGTTCAGCTGCCCTGTCAGATAAAAGCTGCTTGATCAGCCCGAAACATAGAAAACAGTACTACTCAAATGCCCCCAAACCTGTGTCATTCGGTCAGATCAGCATGTGAATTGACTGGTGTAAGACCAGAATCGGCTTGTCAGGGTCTAGGAGACTTCAACAAAATGGGGACCGACTGCACACAGACATGGACTCCTTGTTGCCCAAAAATAAATAAAATCAGTAAAAGATGGCTTCAGTTCCTGTTCTCCACCTGTAGAGAACTACCCTTACATGTTTCGCGCTTTTAGGGGCTTAATCAGTGTCTATGTGCAGATGGTCACCATTTTGTTGAAGTCTGCTTGATCAGCACTGCAGGCAAAAGGCTGCAGCACTGATCCGTGTATTATGACAGTGGGGGGGGGGGGAGTCTTCCCACTGTCAGAATACAAAAACACAGTGAGCCACCTTGAATATGTGGATGGTGGAATCGGTTCGGACTAAACCATGTATGGCCAGCTTTATACCTAGAGGGTATAGTGTTAAAATGGACCTGAACTAAAGCAAATGCTATGTTATAAGGAACCTTTGAAAATGTCAATTGCATCTAAGTAAAAACCTGATAAAGGTACTTGTTATCTGAAATTCTTCATAAAAAAATAGCAGTGTACTTCCTGGTGACTGGGTGTTCGAAGGGAACACAGGTTCACTTGGCTAGGTGCAAATGTAAATTACAGACATGGAATGTCATAATTGATTGCAGGTGATATCAGGATCGGGAAATTCCTAATAAATTTGAATTAAAATAGACACAAATGATTTTTTTAGATTGATGAATAAAATACAATGATAATGTTAATTTAGAAATTTGAATTATGCAGTTTATTGGGAGCATATTGGTGGACACAAGCAGGGTGTTAGCTGATTGGATCATGTAGAACTCTCAGTAGTGCTAAAGACTTTGAACCTGAGTGAATAAGCTAAACTGGCAAATTTATAATTCACCACAAGAGGGCTCTATAGTAGCTTTTATGACATGCTCAGAATTCTGTCTTAATACTTCTTTGCTTAAACGTATGCTGTGTATATACTGTATACAGTATTTAGTAACAAAGAAATCACATTGAGTAAACCAATAACCCAACAATGAATTTTACTGCACTAAATTCATTCCAAGTAAAAATTCAATTTGTTATTGTGATTATTTCCAACCTATGCCTTAGAGTGTTTTTAGAATATGTAATAATGTGCGCTAAGCTGGATCATTGATTTGAATGGTAAATGTACAAAAATGCACGTGTCATTCCTTTCTGTGCATCTTTAGACCTGAACAATAGAAAATCTGTATTCTTATGCCCTGTACACACGATCGGACATTGATCGAACATTCCGACAACATAATCCATCGGATTTTTTCCGACGGATGTTGGCTCAAACTTGTCTTGCATACACACGGTCGCACAAAGTTGTCGGAAAATCTGATCGTTCTGAACGCGGTGATGTAAAACACATACGTCGGGTCTATAAACGGGGCAATAGCCAATAGCTTTTGTCTCTTAATTTATTCTGAGCATGCGTGGCACTTTGTGCATCGGATTTGTCTACACATGATCGGAATTTAAAGGATTGGATTTTGTTGACGGAAAATTTTATAGCCTGCTCTCAAACTTTGTGTGACGGAAATTCCGTCACTACTACACTGGCTACTACATACACATAGATGCAATAAGCTCTTTAAATGGGGAGATTTTTCAAGAGTATTCTTATGCAAATGTGACCAAATGAGTAAGCAACCTATTATTTATCTTCTAAAGTTATTAGTATGTTTATCTCTCTTGTGGCTAGGGATGAGCTTCGGGTTCACGCAGAGCCTGAATGTGACCCCAACCTAGCTTGTCTGCAGTTCAGCAATTCTAAGAATAAACAAATTGGCCATATTTTCACCAGTTCACCAGCCCAAACCAATAGCTGATGCTTGAAAACAAAAATCATCCAGAAATCTGTCATTTAGTGGTAGTATCACTATGGCCACTAAATGACTGGCTGGTTGTAAACAAACTGACCGAAATCCTGGGAAGCATCACTGACAAAATATCTTTATCACCATATTTGGTCAATTAAATCACACGGGATCCCTACGTTTGTGTTTGCAGAATGAACTGCACTCCTGTGACCCGTTTTCAGCAGAGATTTGGCTGATGGCCGCTGTCAGCTGACATCACAGAGCTGGTCCAGGCTTGGGAAAGATCACGACCATATGGTCAGGATCCGCTCACATGCCTGGAACAGCACCCAGCTCAGCCCCTCAGCAAGCCACTGAGAGCCTGAGCTGGCTGCTGCCCCCCCCTCCCCCCTCCACAGCCCAGCGCTCCAGTGGGCACTGACAGTCACCAGCTCTCTGCTCAGGGAGCTCTGAGAACTGAGCGATCGGTGGTGTTTAATCACTCAGTTCTCAGTCTTAGAGCCAGCAGGAACAGATGCAACATCAGACCGATGCTGCATCCACCTAGGTAAGTATGATTCTAAAAAAAAAAAAAAAGCTCATACTTCTCTTTTAAGTTCTAGCAGCTCCAGGGAACTGTCATTTGCAATGGGAGTGGTGGCTAATGAAGCTCATTCACCACAGCGGGTCATTATTCCAGCAGGTTAACATCGTCAGGCATCGCTCATAGTGACTGGCCTGGATCTACATTGCTGGATGGCATGATTGATGATGAAATTATTTTGGGGGAACCTATTTTTTATTAAATTTTTTTAATAAGAGACTTTTAATGGTAAGGGATTTTTAATTAAATATTTATATTTTGTAGATGAATGAGTAACATGGAGTACCATGTATCGCTTCCGCATTCACCTGGGGAAGGGGGATGCAGATATCTGAGGCCCCCTTATTTTAAAGGTGGCTTTCAGATTCTAATAAGCCCCCCCCAAAGACCTCCATACTTCTATTGGGGGACAGGATGTGGAGATGAGACATTTGTCCCCATCTCATCATTCCCTTCCTTCTTCGCATATTCTTTGTTACTCAGCTTTTAGTCATTGATTGAAGTAGAAGTCCTGTCAAATCTTATTTAAATTTAAACCTGCTCCCACCCCCAATCTAAGCCCTATACTAAATACCCTGTAGACTAGAGGAAAGATGTGTATACCTACCTATTCCCTGTGTGCTCTTGACCGATAACATGATCTCCCCAGTGGCTGGCTTCAGTGAAGAGGAGAAAAAAAATGACAGGAATGGTTATATTTCTTTGGATCCCTGTCATCACCCCTCATAGTTGTCAGGGCAATTTTTACGCCTTAGACGCAACTGTACTCACCTTGAGGATTATTGGAGTGAGGCTTCTATTCTAGTTAGGTTACAGGGAGACTGACTTCCCCTATTGGGAATTCCAATGATTATGGTCTGGATTTTTTAATACATTTTTCATGTAGTAAATACAGTGTAAAGCCCTCCCTGACCACTTTATACTTTCCTCTTTAGCACTCGCCCACTTCTACTTTGTTCAAAATATCTAGTGCTGGCTGGTGTCAGAGCACAAAATGGTTTGAGACTTTGTTCCCAACATCATATGACATTTGCTAGGCCCAAGCATTGCAACATGGAGATTGGTCTCATGCTCCACTATACCCAGAAGTACTGGTTATTTATAAATGGTGGACACGGAAAAAAAGAACAGTGGGAAGTGCAAGATAGGAAATACACAGAGCCCTAGGTGGGGTAGAAAGCTGAGGTCACGATATAAAGGGTAGTACATATCAGTATTAGAGTTAGTGGAAGGCAAATCACTCCAATAAGAACACAAGCATTCAGGTTTAATCAGTAAAAATTTCATAGGGTGCTTCTGTGTGAGAGACACCATCCAGGGGAGTAATATACTGGAGCCAAGAGGGCACTTGAGCAGACTCTAGCATGAAAAGTAAAGAACAAAGAAAGTGCTTCTAAGTGCAACATACCAGTAGTTTATTATACCAGTTTATTTACACCAGACAATTGGTGTAAAGCAAGCGCATCGTAATCAACATTCCACCAGGACTCTTTTTATTACTTTTTATTTATTCTTAAGATGTGGTGGCTTTTGTGCAATTCTGTTGTAAACAACAATATGGCAGTGGTTGGTAGCCTCTGTCCTATGCACTTGGCCACTGTGTTAGTTAATCTGTGTTAATTATTCTGGGGCTGTTTCTTGCTGCCACTTGTCCAATCATAATGGATCCTCTTTGTTCGGGCTCTGTATATATTTCCGTGCTGGAGGTGTGTGTATGTGCCCCTGATGACGTCATAACTGATGAAACGCGTAAGAAGAGCCACGTACACACACTACTGCACATGCGCACCTGATTGTCGGCCATTTTGGTCATTGGAGGAAGACCTGACTTCAATCCTGGCATTGTTTACATGCTTTTTTGCGTCATAACCATGTAAAAGCAATACTTTTTAATAAATTAAGGTGTTTTACAATATTACACTGTGTTGAGCTCCTACTTCATACATGCTATGGTCTGCTGAGAGCAAGCTGGGACCCATTTGATTAATGGATGCATCTCCATTACTACCAAAAGGTTCCTATGCTGGTGTTTGCTCCTTCCGTGAGACTCATCCTCATTGCTTGATAGAGTTTTGACCACCTTGAATAAGGGGGTCACTGGCATTCTGGTAAGCCTCTGGTGTGGATCTGCTTTAGGTGTCTCAATCGCCATCCCTGGATTCCTTTCAAAGCACATATGAAGTTATAGCTGGGACTTTTCCTTTTTTCCTATTTTTCACTTTGGAGGTGTATACACTTTATTGTGTACTATTTTGGACTCTTTGTGGATAATCTTGATATTTTCACTGTTTATAGTGTTGCTTAATAATCATCACACATTTATGTTTATAACACAAAATGCATGCGCTGCATTTCTTTGGGCTTGTAGGCACTGGTGTCTTAAAGTAGATGTAAATCTTTCATAAATGTCCTTTAGGGAGAAAATGCTGTGTATCTTAGGGAATTTTGGACTGGGGGAGAAAGAATTTTTACATCTCAATAACAGAGTATATTGCAGGCAGACAGGAGGTGGGACAAAGGGGCAAGCATTGTCACACCATAGCACAAAATGTCCAAACAAGGACCTTTATAGCTTATGATAGATTTTAGTTATTGGGTTTACATCTACTTTAACAAACTATGCTTGAGTTTTTTTAAATTATCGTGCTGGGGTGGATTTTCTTATGTGCCCTGCCTGTATGCATAGATCTGTACACCCAGAAATCATTTTTATCTGTCCACATCAACTGATTGATAGCTAGATATTAAATTTTCAGCACCTGAGTGATTTCTTTTTTTCTATTAAATCCTCTCTTAACTCTTTTAGATGATTAATTTTAATATTCATTTCCACTCTCGCAAATAAATTTGAGAAACCCCCATTATATTTGTTATGTGTTCCCATTCATGCAGCATACCAAAAAATAATATTTAAAAAATATTTCTTACCTTTCTAGCTGTTTTTGGAGCAGGTTTATTCATTGGACTGAAAAACAATTACAAAATGCAAGTGGAGGGACAAATTGTGCATATAGTGTACCACCCAAGCTATATTGGAAATAATTCTGCCTTTATTCTATAAAATAATGCACTCAAATTTTCTTTTTCAATATATTTATTGTTTTGAAAAAGAACAACAACAAAAAATTCAAGTAAGCATAGGAATTTCCCACGCAGGGGCTAAATCATGGTAATTATTACAAAGAGAAATAAAGAGTATAGTCATGTCAATTAAGATAAAGGGATTCTAGAACATGGGAATGTTAACAAACACACTGAAAATGCAAAAATGCCATGTACCCAAAATCTACTTACAGTCACCTGGGGGGAGGCTCTACTCCTGTAACCAACCCCGTCGGGCGGCGACTACATGAGATTAGAAAGAATAAGGAGAGAAGGATAAGGAGAGAAGAAAAGAGCGCAGACAAATGGAAGGGGTGGGGAGGGGAATGGTTTAGACTCAGAGGCCCTGAAGGGAGTGTTCAAATAAGGCCTGAACAGGCTGGTTGGAGTGAGGGGAACTCATAAGAGATCCATGTATCGTGGTTGGGCGAGCGTAAAAATACCATCCCTTCTATAGTGGCACCATCCCATAAAGATATGCAAATGTGTTCCTAAAAAGGTATATAGAACTGAATGGGACTTTAACTGCTTGCCGATCACCTCACGACGATATATACGTCGGCAGAAGGGCTCGTACAGGCAGAATCACGTACCTGTACGTTCCCCTTTAAGAGGCGGCAAGCTCCGTGAGTCGGGTCGCGGGTCCTGCAGACTTGATCACCGTGGGGATACCCACGATCACCTCATGGCGAGGAAGAACGGGGAGATGCTAATGTAAACAAGCATATCCCCGTTTTGCCTAGTGACAGTGTCACTGATCTCTGCTCCCTGTCATTGGAGCAGAGATCAGTGACATGTCACACACAGCCATGCCCCTCACAGTTAGAAACACGCCCCTAGGACACACTTAACCCCTACACTGCCACCTAGTGGTTAACCCCTTCACTGCCAGTGTCATTTACACAGAAATCAGTGCATTTGTATAGCACCGATTGTTGTATCAATGACAATGGTCCCAAAAATGTGTCAAAAATGTCCGATGTGTCCACCATAATGTCGCAGTCACGATAAAAATCGCTGATCACGGCATGTAAAAAAAAAAATATTAATAAAAATGCCATAAAACTATCCCCTATTTTGTAAACGCTATAACTTTTGCTCAAACCGATCAATAATCGCTTATTGTGATTTTTTTTACCAAAAATATAGAGAAGAATACGTATTGGCCTAAACTGAGGAAAAAATTTGTTTTTTATATATTTTTGGGGGATATTTATTATAGCAAAAAGTAAAAAATAATGCGTTTTTTCAAAATTGTCGCTATTTAATTGTTTATAGCGCAAAAAATAAAAACCGCAGAGGTGATCAAATACCACCAAAAGAAAGTTCTATTTGTGGGAAAAAAGGACGTCAATTTTGTTTGGGAGCCACGTCGCACGACTGCGCAATTGTCAGTTAAAGCAACGCAGTTCCGAATCGCAAAAAACGCACTGGTCAGGAAGGGGGTAAATTCTTCCAGGGCTGAAGTGGTTAATTGTGCCTCTAAGAAGTATAAATAGATGAAAAACAATTAATGAAAAAATACATTTTATTTTATTCAGTATAAAAACAGTTAATAATACATTACAGTTAATACGGTTAAGATGGATTCAGGGTGTGCAGTTATGGCCTACGCATTTCGCGGACGAGGCCGATTCATCAGGGCCTTTGAGAATGGCACAATGTGATCACGTGTAGATTCTATAAATGACACATCAATTAATATTGCATAGATTTATGGAGTTACATCAATGAGGGCTAGAATATAAAATATATATAGACATTGATACATACATTTATACAAAGGTATGTGTTTAATGAGAAATTGTTAACAATGTTTACTAAACAGATCTAGAGGTTTTATAAAGTATCCAACAGGCAAATATAGCTGCATTATCAGTCCACTAGGGGTGTGTATGGCGATTCTAGTCAACGTGTGAGGTTAAGTAGTGATCAACTCTATACTGTTAAATGTTTAAACAGGTAATGCTGTGGTTTTATATAAGAAGGAAAAAAGAATGTATATATATATATATATATATATATATATATATATATATATAGAGAGAGAGAGAGAGAGAGAGAGAGAGAGAGAGTTTTTTTCCCACTCACCCAGGAACTGTAATTGGAGGGTACCGGCTCGGCGGGACAATGTGAGGCCTTTGTGCTCGTGGGAATACTCCAACCCCAACCCTCCTCAACCGAGAGGAAAAAGAGCAGGCCCCTATATATGCCGATAAAAGTGCATGGTAAACTAGCTGGTTGAAAGATGATAATAGTAAAAATAGACACCTCCAAAGACAAATAGATGTGAGTATGTGGGGAGTGACAGGGGAGAAACAGCAAAAAAGTGAAAACAGAGGCAAGTCAAGAACGGTGGGGTGGGGGGGGGGGGAAGAGGGGGAAAGAAGAGAGAGAGGGAAAGGGGCAATGGGAAAAGGGAAAGGAGGAGGGGATGGGAAAAGGGAGGGAGGGGAAAGAAAAGGAGGGGAGAGGGAAAGAGGGAAAGGGGGAAGGGGGAGAGAGAAGAAGAGGAGAAGGATGTGGGAAAGTGAGGGAGGAGGAGTGGGAGAGGGAGAGGGGGAGGGGAAGGGGAAAGGGGGAGGGGAGAGGGGAGAAAAAGGGGGGAAGGAGGGAGAAAGGGAAATAAAGAAAGGTAAAAAGGGGGGTAGGGGAAAGAAGGGAAGGGAAAGGAGGGGGTGGGGGGAGGGAAAGGAAGGAGAGAAGGACAGAAGGAGGGGTAAAGAAGGGGGGGAGAAGAGAAATGAGGGGGGAGAAAAGGGGAGGGGAAAAGGGGGGAAATGGGGGAGGAGGGGGGGGAAGGGAGAGAGAGGTAAAAAAGGAAGGTAAAAAAGGGGGGGAAGGGGGAGGGGAGAGGAGAGGGATGGGAGGGAGGAAAAAGGAGGGGAGGAGGAGGAAGAGAAAAGAGGGGGGAAAGAGAGAAAGGAATAGAGAAAGGTGATGTAGATCAACAAACTGAATATTCATGATACTTGCTTACCAAGTAGTTGTGTAGAGATATACACTAAATTTAAATGAAAAATAAGTATAATCCTGGAAAACAAAGAAATTTTTGTTGCTTGCAATGTTGTTTTCCCTTTAAGGAGAAGAGGGAGTGTATCACTGAGTCTTGAGAGGATGATCAAAGAAGAGGCATCCCAGAGTGGAAAGGAAAAGACTGATTTTACAGATTGCTGGGGATTACATTTAAACAAGCAACCATGAGTTCATGGACAAAGGCTCCCTGAGCATATTAAATAAAAAAAAAAAAAGAACTGTTACGAAGCAATGCCCAGAGTGAAGGAGAGATTTACATACCTTGAATCATGCAAAAGCCATGTCTCCATAGCATTCCGCATACAAACAAGCAGGTGAGCCGCTGAAGAGACACTGAAACAAAGTGTCTTATATAGAGACACACAGCTGCTCTAATTGTCCCGGGAGGGGTGGATCAGTGGGAGGAGATTCCTGGGGTTGTTCGAGTCGCCCGGATAACACGGAGCACGGATAGCTCTTCTTTCCCCCTCTTCCCCCCCCCCACCCCACCGTTCTTGACTTGCCTCTGTTTTCACTTTCTTACTGTTTCTCTCCTGTCACTCCCCACATACTCACATCTACTCTGTTCTGCTTTCCTCAGTTGTGGTTGACACTTCCATTTGTCTTTGGAGGTGCCTATTATTACTATTATCATTTTTCAACCATTTAGCTTACCATGCTCTTTTATCTGCATATATAGGGGCCTGCTCTTTTTCCTCTCGGTTGAGGAGGGTTGGGGTTGGAGTATTCCCACGAGCACAAAGGCCTCACATTGTCCCGCCGAGCCGGTACCCTCCAATTACAGTTCCTGGGTGAGTGGGAAAAAAACTCTTTGATAGAATAATATGATTCCTATAAATATATACATTCTTTTTTCCTTCTTATATAAAACCACAGCATTACCTGTTTAAACATTTAACAGTATAGAGTTGATCACTGCTTAACCTCACATGTTGACTAGCATCGCCATACACACCCCTAGTGGACTGATAATGTAGCTATATTTGTCTGTTGAATACTTTATAAAACCTCTAGATCTGTTTAGTAAACATTGTTAACAATTTCTCATTAAACACATACCTTTGTATAAATGTATGTATCAATGTCTATATATATTTTATATTCTAGCCCTCATTGATGTAACTCTATAAATATATGCAATATTAATTGATGTTGTATTTGTAGAATCCACACATGATCACATTGTGCCATTCTCAAAGGACCTGACGAAACAGCCTTGTCCGCGAAACGCGTAGGCCATAACTGTTAAAATGGGGGATTTGCACACCCTGAATCCATCTTAATCCATCTTAACTGTAATGTATTATTAATTGTTTTTATACTGAATAAAATAAAATAATGTTTTTTCTTATTAATTGTTTTTCATCTATTTATACTTCTTAGAGGCACAATTAAAGTCCCATTCAGTTCTATATACCTTTTTAGGAACACATTTGCATCATAAGAGATCCATGGTTCCCAGATCTTGAGAAACTTGGCATGTGAATCACAATACTGGACATTCGTTTATGAAGCATCATTGTGGTCAGGTGCATCTTCACCCCCTGGAAGGCTATGCTTTGGGTCTTCAATGCATGGGTTATGGCCCATTTAGCTGAGACAAAGAGATATGTGACCAATTTCTGCTGTGATGCATATAGGCCGGGAATTGGGCAGTATAATAGGGCCAGGCTAGCATCTTTGATCGTTATATGGAAAAGGGTCTGGAGTAAGCCAAAAACCCTAGACCAGGACCCCACTAGTCTTGGGGAAGACCACCATATATGCAGGAGGTCCCCCCATTGTCCACAATTATGGAAACATCTGTCACTACTCCTGGGGTAAGCATGAGCTATTGAAGCAGGGACCCAGTAGCAATAGGACTTTGTATGCTGCTTTTGTGTGTTTGTGTTAAAGGAGCATTTAGCAACAATTTTCTGGAGGTCCAGTACCCATTGAGACATATAAGAGAGAAATTCTGATGTTGGGCATCCATTCAGGGATGCATAGATGGCTGAGATGAGACCAGGGGCCCCAGGGGCATGTTGGTATACATGTTCAAAAAAATTCTTACGATATGGATAGGTGGATCTAATGGTTTAGCTGGAGAAAGCAGAATTGTTGAGGCATCATGTGTCTCTTGGATGGCAACCTAAGATGCAAAGGAATGAGAAGAAAGAAAATCTTGGACCCACATAAAGCCGTGAGAAGGCCACCAGAAGAACGCCAAGGCTCATCAAAGCCTGGGGGGTTGTGTGTGAGTGGGGAGTAGTGGCAAAAAGGGAGATATCAGGTTGCCAGAATAGTGGACTGAGTCCCATACCCGCAAGCTATGCAACATCATGGGACTCAGGGTAGGGGTATGATCTAAAGGGGAGCCAGAGAAAGGCCCGTATTGAGACTGCGTCACAGTTGGGCAGTTTGAGTAACACCCAAAGAAGAATATCCGAGATTGCATGAAGCATAGCTAAAGGAGAGATTTGCGCTGCTGCATAATACTTGAAGATTAGGGATGGGCTTTATGTTCGGGTCCAACATGAGTTCAACTTGAACATTGGCTGTTCGCCAATTCGCCGAAAAATTTGGGGTGTTCTCGGCAAATTTGAAAGCCGCAGAACACCCTTTAAAAGTCTATGGGAGAAATCAAAAGTGCTAATTTTAAGGGTTAATATGCAAGTTATTGTCATAAAAAGTGTTTGGGAACCTTGGTCCTGCCCCAGGGGACATGTATTAATGCAAAAAAAAGTTTTAAAAATGGCCATTTTTTCGGGAGCAAAATTACATTTCTAAAGGGAAAAAAAAAGTCATGAAGTAATAGCGGTGTCTGCTATAGTGAATTGTCTATGGGAGAAATCAAAAGTGCTAATTTTAAGGGTTAATATGCAAGTTATTGTCATAAAAAGTGTTTGGGGACCTGGGTCCTGCCCCAGGGGACATGTATCAATGCAAAAAAAAGTTTTAAAAAGGGACATTTTTTCGGGAGCAATGATTTTAATAATGCTTAAAGTGAAACAATAAAAGTGTAATATTCCTTTAAATTTCGTACCTGGGGGGTGTCTATAGTATGCCTGTAAAGGGGCGCATGTTTCCCGTATTTAGAACAGTCTGACAGCAAAATGACATTTGTAAAGGAAAAAGTCATTTAAAACTACGCGGCTATAATGAATTGTTGGTCCGACAATACACATAAAATTTTATTGATAAAAATGGCATGGGATTTTCCCACAGGGTAACCCCGAACCAAAATTTAAAAAAAAAATGCGTGGGGGTCCCCCTAAATTCCATACCAGGCCCTTCAGGTCTGTTATGGATATTAAGGGGAACCCCTTGCCAATTTTTTTTTTTAAAATGGCATGGGGGTCCCCCTAAATTCCATATCTGGTTTGGATTTTAAGGGGAACCCATGCCAAAATGAAGAAAAAACGGCGTGGGGTCCCCCCAAAAATCAATACCTGACCCTTATTCGAGCACGCAACCTGGCAGGCCGCAGGAAAAGAGGGGGGATGACAGAGCGCCCCCCTCCTGAACCGTACCAGGCCACATGCCCTCAACATTGGGAGGGTGCTTTGGGGTAGCCCCCCAAAGCACCTTGTCCCCATGTTGATGGGGAGAAGGGCCTCATCCCCACAAACCTTGCCCGGTGGTTGTTGGGGTCTGCGGGCGGGGGGCTTACCGGAATCTGGAAGCCCCCTTTAACAAGGGGACCCCCAGATCCCAGTGGAGAAGAAGAAGATGGAGAAGAAGTAGATGGAGGAAGAAGAAGAACACCGAAGGAAGATCAGAAGAAAGAAGATGAAAGAGGAAGAAATTAATAAAGGACTTGTCAAAAACTGTCTCTTGTGTTTTTTAACCTTTTTGACACTTTTTTGTAAAAAGGTAGGGGTACATTTGTACCCCATTACCAGTTCACATGGGGGGGCGGGATCTGGGGGTCCCCTTGTTAAAGGGGGCTTCCAGATTCTGGTTAGCTCCCCGCCCGCAGACCCCAACAACCACCGGGCAAGGGTTGTGGGGATGAGGCCCTTCTCCCCATCAACATGGGGACAAGGTGCTTTGGGGGGCTACCCCAAAGCACCCTCCCAATGTTGAGGGCATGTGGCCTGGTACGGTTCAGGAGGGGGGCGCTCTGTCGTCCCCCCTCTTTTCCTGCGGCCTGCCAGGTTGCATGCTCGGATAAGGGTCTGGTATGAATTTTTGGGGGGACCCCACCCAATTTTTTTTATTTTGGCGAGGGGTTACCCTTAAAATCCATACCAAACCTAAAGGGCCTGGTATGGAATTTAGGGGGGCCACCACGCCATTTTTTTTACATTTTGGTGTGGGGTTCCCCTTAATATCCATACCAGACCTGAAGGGCCTGGTATGGAATTTAGGGGGACCCCCACGCATTTTTTTTTTTAATCCTGGTTCAGGGTTCTTCTGTGGGGAAATTCCACGCCGTTTTTATCAATGACCTTTTATGTGTATTGTCTGACCGACAATTCATTATAGCCGTGAGTAGTTTTAAATTACTTTTTTTCCTTTAGAAATTACATTTTTCTGTCAGACTGTTCTAAATACGGGAAACATGCGCCCCTTTACAGGCATACTATAGACACCCTCCAGGTATGAAATTTAAAGGAATATTAGACTTTTATTGTTTCACTTTAAGCATTATTAAAATCACTGCTCCCGAAAAAACAACCGTTTTTAAAACTTTTTTTTGCACTGATATTTGTCCCCAGGAGCACTTTTTATGACAATAACTTGCATATTAACCCTTAAAATTAGCACTTTTGATTTCTCCCATAGACAATTCACTATAGCCGACACTGCTATTACTTCATGACTTTTTTTTCCCTTTAGAAATGTCATTTTGCGCCCGAAAAAACGGCCATTTTAAAAACTTTTTTTTTGCATTGATACATGTCCCCTGGGACAGGACCCGGGTCCCCAAACACTTTTCATGACAATAACTTGCCTATTAACCCTTAAAATTAGCATTTTTGATTTCTCCCATAGACAATTCACTATAGTCGACACCGCTATTACTTCATGACTTTTTTTTTCCCTTTGGAAATGTAATTTTGCTCCCGAAAAAATGGCCATTTTTAAAACTTTTTTTTTGCATTAATACATGTCCCCTGGGGCAGGACCCAGGTCCCCAAACACTTTTTATGACAATAACTTGCATATTAACCCTTAAAATTAGCACTTTTGATTTCTCCCATAGACTTTTTCTTTCCCTTTAGAAATGTCATTTTGCTCTCGGACTGTTCTAAACCACTTTACAGGCATACTATAGACATCCCCCAGGTACGAAATTTAAAGGAATATTTCACTTTTATTGTTTCACTTTAAGCTTTATTAAAATCACTGCTCCCGAAAAAACGGACGTTTTTAAAACTTTTTTTTGCATTGATACATGTCCCCTGGGGCAGGACCCAGGTCCCCAAACACTTTTTATGACAATCACTTGCATATAAACCTTTAAAATGAGCACTTTTGATTATTCATGTTCGTGTCCCATAGACTTTAATGGTGTTCGCGTGTTCGAACGATTTTTTTGCCTGTTCGCATGTTCTGGATGTGAACCGAACCGGGGGGTGTTCGGCTCATCCCTATTGAAGATGTTAGGAACCCCCAAGTCCTCTTGCAGCCTGTGAATGTAGAGGGTTGCTCTGGGGACTCTAATGTGTTTCTGTGCCCAGACAAATTGAAGGATCCGATTTTGCAAGAGACTAAGAAAGAAGAAAGGCACTCTTATTGGTAGCGTGCAAAAATAATAAAGGACTTTAGATAAGATCGTCATTTTAATGGCGGAAATCCCTCCTATTTAAGAAAGGGAAGGGAATTGCCAATAATGCATGAGGGAGGTTAAGGTTTAGTAGCAAGAGGTAGTAGTTAGCGGAGAATAAAGAAGAAATAAGAAGATGTCAATTTGATGCCTAGGTAATCAATCGAGTGGGAAGCCCAACAATATGAGATGTGCTCCTGAAGGCGTTCCACCATGTCGGTAGAAAGGGTGATATTTAGCGTCATAGTTTTAGAAAGGTTAATTCAAAGACCTGATAAGGCTGGGAAGCTATCTATTGTGAGTTTCAAATTGGGGAGGAAAATGAGTGGGCTAGTTAGGATCAGGAGAGCGTCGTCTGCAAAAGAATTAGCTTTATACTGAACCCCAGCATATGTCCCTCCTGAGATGTCGACATTGGACCTAATTGCCCACTCCAGTGGCTCTAATGACAAAATCAGTCAAGTCAAGTCAAATAAAAAGCGCTGGGGACAAGGGGCAACTCTGCTGGGTAATGCACTCTAATTTTCATTTCATTTATTAAAACTTACCTAGCCTCTGCCTATGAAACTGTGGAGCCTATAAAAGGCACTAACATAGTGTGCATCCTGTACAATTTATGTGAAATAATACACTCTAATCTGATTTGTTGATGAACGCTCTTGCTACCACTAAATTAAGGTCTGGCACTGGCCTGTAAATTGACTCCTGACTGCTATAGCAGCCCCAGAGTCTGTTTAAATTTTTTTTAGCCAACTGCTTGTTGAATATTTTTTTCAATTCAATAACTTTGAAATTGGTGGCTTTAATAAGAAAAATCTCTTCATTGATCTTTTTTATAACTCTCTTGTACAGGTATATAATAATTATTATTTCCTGTTGTCCTTCATTTGGTTCCTTGAGTCAGACTTTCAAATCCTTGAACCTGTGTTGTGGAAGGACAGGCCTATTGTCATAGGTTTTCCCCCTGCAGCCTCCAGTGTGAAGGATCCAGCCCCCATCAGGAAATGTGGAATTTTTTTCTTCAGAGTAGAGCATTTTCCCCAAGATTTCCTCATTTTATCATGAGAAGATGAATCACCCCCCTTAAAGACTCCCCTAATTTATTCCTTCTCCTCAATGCCAGCCCCTCTCCTCACATTCCTAATCTACTTCCTGCTGTACCACATGCTGGTGAAGGGCAGGGGTGGCTTTCTCTGTTTACAGACCTTTTGAGAAAAAATGATGAAAAAATACCTGACACTGTTGTGTAGCACAGGCCAAAAAGGCATAAACAAGGGGTTAAGAAAAGCTGGTAT
This sequence comes from Aquarana catesbeiana, assembly GCF_042186555.1. NCBI lineage: Eukaryota > Metazoa > Chordata > Amphibia > Anura > Ranidae > Aquarana > Aquarana catesbeiana. Next base: position 585,394,052 of record NC_133324.1, on the reverse strand, counting down.
GAAGACTTTGGGCATGGGGGTGATTTGGGGAATTATTTCTTACATTTCTGCACCAGCACTGCAGAGGTCTGTGGATGGGTCTGTGGATAACATAAAGTTGCTTTGACTCCTCATAGCCAGTTGGTAGGGATATGGTAGGATTAGATGAAGTGGAGGAGTAAAACTACACAGGATAAGCATGAGAAAGGCAAGTGGGTGCTCTGTCCCTTTTAGGAGGAGAAAAAGGGCACTTGAGCAGCCTTGAGGAGGTGCAGGAGGTAAAAGGTGCATAAGAGTTCCAACAGAGTAGCTGCTATGCACCCTTGAGGAGTATGAGGGAATGGAGGAGGAAAACGGTTCATTAATAGGCCAAAAAAAAGTGGTTGCTATGCACCCTTCAGAAGGAGGAGGAGAACATGGGCCAGAAACTTTCGGATAGATTATATAGGAGGAAATGCAGGACAATTAACTTTGCCAAATAAAAAACAGCTGCTATGCTCCCTCTACTGCTTAGTAGATAGTCATGTGCTTCCTCATGCATCTGGCAGAAGAGGCAGCAGACAACAATGATGCTGTCAGCAGCAGATATGTTTTAGCATATAAAAGTGCTTGTGCACTGTCCTGATGCTAACCAATTTCTAATAAACATATACCTGAAGGCAATGTTTTGAACTTTTTGGGAATAATAAGGGATACAGGGATGAGCGGGGTTTGGAGAATGTGGAGTTGTGGTTTTGAAGTATTTTTGTGCACTTTGTTTTGACATTTTTAATACCCACTCCAATACTGGGCACTTTCACCCCCTTCCTGCCAAGGCCAATTTTCAGCTTTTAGGGCTGTCGCACTTTGAATGACAATTACGCGGTCATGCAACGCAGTACCCAAACAACGTTTTTACTATTTTTTTAGACAGATAGAGCTTTCTTTTGGAGGTATTTAATCACCATTGGGCTTTTTATTTTTTTGCTAAACAAATGAAAAGAGACTGAAAATTTTGAAAAAAATAAAAAAAGTTTTTCTTTGTTTCTGTTATAAAACTTTGTAAACAAGTAAGTTTTCTCTAAGGTTTCACGGATGTGCACTGATGAGGCTGCACTGACAGGCACTGATGAGGTGGCACTGATGGGCGCTGATGAAGTGGCACTGATGAGGTGGCACTGATGGGCATTGATGAGGAGGCATTAATATCCAGCACTAATGGGCACTGATAGGCGGTATTGACATGCAGCACTGATAGGCGGCACTGATATACAGCACTGATGGGCACTCATAGGCGGCACTGATAGGTGGCACTAATGGGCACTGATAGGCAGCACTGATGTGCACTAATGGGTGGCACTAATGGGCAATGATGGACACTGATGGGTGGCACTGATAGGCAGCACTGATGAGGAGGCACTGAAAGGCATCACAGATGGGCATTGATTGGTATCACTGATGGGCACTGATTGGCATCACTGGTGGGCACTGGTGGGCTCTGGTGGGCACTGGTGGGCATCCCCATGGGGCTGCACTGATTATCAGTGCAGATCCCCGTCAGGAGAACCAATTATCGGCTCTCCTCTACTCATGCTCTGTCAGAGTGAATAGAGCAAAACAAAAGGGGGGACCCAAGGGGAAGGAACGGGATGGGTACCAGTTCCACCCAGGGAAAAAGAATTTGTCAACAAGGAACCAGCAAATTTGCAAAAATATGAATAATTTATTATAGAAATTGAAAAATTCCACATATACACCAAACACAAAATCAAAAAATATGACATTAAGTGAACCAAAGACCACCACTAAGAAAATAAAATAGACAACGTTGTCTAAGAACAGAACAACACACAGATGGCCACCACTAAACACACACAAAGACGTCCAGCTTGATTAATGGATGGAGCATAGCATAACAAAAAAGTCTCATAAATGTCTCAACAAAATTGTTGGTCAAGGCTGGGAGGTAGGTGTGTGCAGCCGTATGATTGAGGGGAGTCCGCCTTGCAGGATGCCAGTGACAGGCCCTGGATGAGCCTTATGGTATGTTACGTGAGGGTAGCTGGTTAGGGCACTGGCAGCTGAGTATGGTACAATGCTAGTAAGGTGGGTAGGTGGTAATGTAGAGACTGTGCATATATGAAGCTATAGATATGCCTGCATCGGTAGTGGTCACAGCATCTAAACTGAACAGTAGGTGGGAGACATCTGTGTAGCTATAGTGACAGCAGTCACGATTGAACATGAACAGATACAGTCTCACCAATCCGGGGATACCGAGGTTCGGCGGGCATGCAGATCATTCCAGTCCTACTTAGACCATCTCAGGTGGTGCGGAACAGCTGCATCCAGATCAGGCCAACTGAATAAGGCTTCGTAGATCTGTGTACTCAGTTTCCAGCAGGAATAGTGAGGAGCGGAGGCGTGTAAGGACGTGCCGCCTGAATGCGGCGTGGATCAGCATCCGCTTCCTGGTTCCGTACAACAAGGCTTCATACAAAGGCGGACGGGATACCCAGGGCTGGTGGGTGGGTCTGTGTGTACGCTAGATGGAACGTGATGGCGTGATGCTGACGCGTTTCATCGTCACAGGGATTTCCTCAGAGCATGCGCCGTTGCCAAAGCGAACAACTTAAATAGCCCTCCCACTTACAAACGTGGTTACATCAGCTATCTGTTGGCCTGGCAACAGCGCAATGAATAGACTGCCATTCAAACCGGAAGACAACAAAAATTATGTAAATAGATAGAACGGGCCAGTCCGTGGGTGCACCACCTCTATAAATTACAAAAACTACTATAAGAAAAAGAAAAGGAGAAAGAAAAAGAAAGAAGAATTAGAATAAAGAAAGAAACAGTGCTAGAATAAGGAAATAGAAAGTATGATTAAAGAAAGGAATCGGGCATGTATGTTTCTAAATAGATGTGTTACCTACATGGAAATGAGAAAGGGGGGGTAATAAATCTTAACGGGGAACTAAGGAGTGAGGAACACTGACAGGTTACACTCATTGTTTAACCCATGGGGGGACATACTGTCAAGGGTATATATCCACATTTTCTCTTTCTGGCAGAGAATTCTGTCGAAGTCACCCCTTCTGAGGGGAAGATTTAACCTGTAGATACCCTTGACAGTAAGCCCAGTGGGTTCCCCCCCATGGAAATTGAGGAAATGTAGAGGGATGGGACGCTCGTCATCTTTGCTAAGAATGCTTTGGACGTGTTCACCGATTCTGACCTTTAGTTTCCTTTTTGTCTTACCCACGTATTTTTTGCCACAGGGGCATGTGAGCATATACACTACTCGTGTGGTATTACAGTTGATAAAATTGTAGATTTTAAACTGTCTCTTACCGTCAGAATCGGTGAACACGTCCGTGCATTCGACATACTTGCAAATGACACATCTACCACACTTGAACATACCTTTTAGAGGGGGAAGTTGGGTAAGCCAGTTTTGGGTAGGAGATCTTTGATATTCGGAGTGGATCAAATGATCCCTTAGGTTCCGAGAGCGTTGAGCGGTGAGAAGGGGACGTTCTCCCACTATCTCACCAAGAGCAGGGGAACCAGAGAGAATGTGCCAATGATTGTTGAGAATGGTCCTAACTTGTTTCCATTGGGCACCGTATTTGGTAATAATTCTGGGGGATTCATGTCTATCTTTGGGAACCGTAGGGTTCCTTCTGGTAAAAAGTTGCTGGCGGTCCGTCTGGAGGGCTCTTTTTTTGGCTATTCTAATAGATGAGTGGGAGTAGCCTCTATCCCTAAATCTTCCGTACTGGTCCCTAGCCTCCATGTCAAAATCTTGTTGTCTAGAGCAGTTTCTGCGAATTCGGAGGAATTGGCCTACGGGTATACCTTTTATTAGGGATCTTGGATGGTCGCTAGTGGCCAGGAGGAGTGTGTTCGCTGCCGTTGGCTTCCTGTAGGTTTTTGTACTGATCTTCCCATTATCAGCAGACAAAGTCAAGTCCAAAAATGGAAGGGTATGTTGATGGACAGTGTAGGTAAGCCTAATGTTACGGTCGTTTATATTAAGTTCATCCATGAATGACGCTAACTCCTGCTCAGTGCCCCCCCAGATCATGAGCACGTCATCAATGTACCTCAGCCACAGAAGACTGTGGCGGAGGTACATTGGTGACTGATAGACAGATTCCTCCTCCCACATGCCCAGATGTAGGCAGGCATACGAGGGAGCCCAAGGTGCCCCCATCGTGGTACCTCTGATTTCCTGGTAGTAAATCCCCATAAACTGGAAACAATTATGTTCCAGCAGAAAGGCAAGTACATCACCTATGAACTCATTTTGATGTCCTAGGAGTGGGAATTTTTTATCAAGAAAAAATTGAACAGCTTTTAGGCCCCATTGGTGGGGAATTGATGTATATAAAGATTTGACATCTATACCTACCATAAGGGATCATTCCGGCAGAACCATAGCATTTAGTTGGGACAGTACATCACCAGTGTCCTGCACATAGGAGGGCAATTCATAAACCAACTCCTTGATTAATGCATCAATGAATTTGCCCGTTTTTTCAAGAGGGCCATTCACCGCAGAAACGATGGGTCTGCCGGGCGGATTTTGTAAGGATTTATGGAGTTTTGGAATGATGTAAAAGGTAGGTATATTAAACTGAGATATACGTAAGAAGTTAAACTCCTTTCTGTTAATTAATTTTTCCTCCAGTGCTAAACTTAGCAGAAAATTTAGTTCATTGACAATAGCAGGAAATGGATTTGACTCAAGTTTGCGATAAGTGGATTTATCACCCAGAAGTCTAAGTACTTCATTTTCATATTGGTCCTCGGTAAGGAGAACCACATTACCTCCCTTGTCACTACTCTTGATTACAATACCCGGAGTCTCCTCTAGTTCTTTAAGGGCCCTTCTCTCTTCCCTAGTAAGGTTGTCTATGCTCCTATACTTCCAATTTACCTTAGATAAATCTCTCTAAACTTGTGTCAAGAAGAATTCAATAGACTTGTGTTTAGATAACGGGGGCATTTTGACTGATTTGATAGACAGATTGGCCGAGCGTGTATCTACTGTTTGCTCCAAGGGCATCTCTGTATCAAGATCAGAATCCTCGTTCTCTTGTAGAAGAGAAATGAGTATATCTAGGGCCTCTAATTCTTCTTTGTTTTGTGTATTTTGATTGATTTCAGTATGTTTAATTGAATGCCAGTATCTGAAATTACTTTTCTAAGGTAAAGGGAAATATCCTTATACACTTCAAACTCATTCATCCCTGATTTAGGAGAGAAAGAGAGGCCCCTACTAAGCAGTGAGAGATGATGTTGGTTCAGAGGGAATTCGGTGAGGTTAACAACCTTCATATCTATAGTGGGACTAGGTGAAGGTGTTACCAGTGGATTGTTACTGTTTATGTCCTGTGTGTTCTCTTCCTTAGTTGTCGCTGGCTTTTGCGAGTTTCCCTTTGTCTTCCCTGGTAACTTGGGGGCGAGTCTGGTGGTGTTTTTCCCTTTCCACTGGGTTTGGTTTTCCCTGTGGTAATTATAGGGTTGTCTATTGGTGACTGATCCCTCTCTAAAAAAGTCACTGATGGATCTCGGCGTTCACTATCGCTGTCAGTGGATGAATATTGTTTACGTGTAGTCCTGGTGTTAACTAGACTATTACTCCTTCCTCTATGTTTACGGGATCGACTTCTTCCTTTGTGGATTGTGGGATCAAATAGGTCACCACGTTCAAGATCCAATAAATTTTGTTTAAATTTGTCTTGTTTATGAATTTTTAAATTTCGTTGAGTTTTTTCTACTTCCTTTTTAAGGAGCTCATTATGTTTTTCAAAAAGGGGATCTGTTTTAAAGGGTTCAAGTAAACCAACACTAGTGTCTATCTCAACTTGTAGTTCGTCCAGCTGTGCCTGTTCCTCATCAACGATCAGCTGCATAATTTCAAGACCTCGTCTGACACAGCTGGCCCTCCAGGCCTCAATAAAACGAGGTGTATGGAGGTGTCCAGCTGGGGTGACCCATTCTCTCAGACCCCTGGGAATAATCCCATTATCAGTATGGGATTTTAATGAGGAAATGTCCAATTTCCTATTCAGAAATGTGATAGTTAGTTTCTTATGATTCTTAAATAGAGTCTGGAGAGAGTCTTCAGATTGGTTCGAAGCTGACCGTTGAGAGGAAAAGGCAGACTGAATTTCTCGGTCAATGTCAGCGTCAAGAAGATATGCCATAACAAAGAAAGGGGCTGTAAAAAAAAAAAAAAAGGGGGGGGGGCACCCACGGGCGGGCCCGTTAGTAAAAAGTGTGTGGTCCAGGTACAGATTGATGTATGTGGTCGCAAAGTCAGGCTCATAAAGGAAGGGAAGTATAATCCCGTATAAATTACTTGGACAAAAAAGGGAGGGAGAATCTATGATCCAAAGGACTTTGCTTAATTCAGTATTGAAAATAACAGATGAGGGAAGTATCCTAGTAGCATCTGTATGTAGATAAAGCTAATTGCAAAACATCCGAAGGGTCTAATTAAAGTGACCGGGTGTGTTCCTCTGAATTGAGGGCATATCACAAAAAAAAAGGGGGGACCCAAGGGGAAGGAACGGGATGGGTACCAGTTCCACCCAGGGAAAAATAATTCGTCAACAAGGAACCAGCAAATTAGCAGAGTGAATAGAGGAATGCGGTTAACTGGCACTTCCTAGTTACGCTGTGTGACAGACCTAGCCGGGAGAGAGACTTTTGGAGGGGGCTGTATGCTAGCCTCTTGCCGATCGATCGAGGGCCCTTGCATTTTGGGAACGGTGCCCTTTGTGAGCTGTATGCCTGGGGACCCTTGAGGTGGTATTACTGTGGATTCGTGTCCTGGTCCCCCAGGACACACAGACTCTGGGGACCCTGGATTTGCCATATTGGAATAGTGGCTGATTCATAATGCTGGGGCAGATACTGTTAGGTGATGCTGATGTAAATTCCAACACCTGTCTGTCTATTGTCTGCTAAAATGTGTATTGTAAATAAGTCTACTATGGGATCTAAGAGTCATTAGATCCCCATTGTTATTTGTGTTAATTAACTCTGCTATTGTGTGAAGAAGAGTCTGCGTTGATTGTGATAATGTTGATTGGATTTTCTGAACTACAAGACGGCCAGTCTGGCCTAACGGTCATGTCTGAGTTATCTAGGCTGTCTAAAGGGATTAGTTAATTAGCTCGTTAATTAGGTTAATTAGGTTACAGCTGTATTGTTAGAGTAATATGAGCAGGAGGTCTGCACCTCCACTTTGAGTGTATAAAAGCCTGTATTTTGCAATAAAAGAGATTTTCCTGGTTGAACTTACATACAGCCTGCCTGGTGTTTGTTCTGAGCTATCACAACTGGGTTAGAACGGCACATAGCTGTAGTTCTATTCCCGGAACATTGGATGACCAAACAATCAGATGTTGCAATCTGCAATCTGATTCTATAGCTGCAGAGGAGTGTCGGGAGAGTGGAACCGAGCGAGCAAGGGGCTCGTTACATTGGTTGGCAGCCGTGGGATTTGCTCTCCAGTTACTTGTGACACTCCAAACCAGCCTGCAGGAGAGCCATGAAAGACTTACTTGAGAGCCATGGAGGGAATGGTGGGATCGTGCTTCCTTGCCGTGAACACATCCAAACCATCACCTGGATCCAAGGTAGCAGGATAGCAGGAGAGCAGGAGAGGAGAAATACCAGCCACCATGGATGAGGAATTCAGAAGGAGGTTGCAAAAGAAGGAGATACAGCACAGAGGACCAGTATCAGAGCAGGTCCTACTAGGATGGTTTGATTCTATCCGCTGTGAACTCTGGAAGGAAGCGCTAGCCCGTGAGCAGCGACACCAGGGAAAAGTTCTCCCCTCCATCCATGTGAGGTACTGGTCGCAGTATGAAGTGCGAATGCTGTTTTTGGGGGAACAGCCGAACCAGGAGTGGACAGCCGAGTTAAGCAGGCTGATCCGGGCAGAAATGCGGTTGGACGAGAGCTACAGAGCCCTCCAGTGGTATGTAGCCCAAGTGTGCCCATGGACAGCGGATGACAGCCCCACGGAAGGCTTTGACTATGATGCCTGGGATTGTTTTACTGGAGGTTGTCCAGGGACCCTGACTTTGGAAGTGATCGGGAGTGGCGTTTGGAGGAAATAATGGAGCACAGAGAGCGGAGACTGAATGTCTCAGAAGTGCACTGGGCACTGGAAGATTTGGAGTTTCTGGCCGTTCAGGAATAGGAGTTGGAGATCGCCTACAAACAGCTGTTGGACTCTGCTCAGCAGCAGGGTGGTGCTCCCTTTGCCTGGGACTATCATGAAATACCAGATGACAACTCTGAAATCCTGGCTGAAGAGTTGACAATGTGGCAGAGTAACGGTGTGCTTTGCCAACCTGCACCCGCAGCTATGGAGGCGGAGGTCTTATGGCGGATGCAGCAAGTGCTGACTGACCTTGATGAACCTGTTTCTGCATTGGATGATCTTGGATGGAGGAATGTGCCTGTCCAGCAGAATGCCAGAGAATTGGCAGTGGAAAATCTGAAGATTGCCGTCCCCAAACCTGAAGTGCTGACAACAGGACAGAGCTCTGCTAACCTCTGCCCAGCACTGATAGCATCTTCTGGGTTCCACGGAGAGGAGATGGTGAACCTTTATCCCCAGACACCAGTTGCAGAGACAGGGGATTTGATAGACTTTTCTGCTGAGGAAGAACAACCTGGTGAGCCTCCAGCAGAAGAAGTGCTATTATTAGGGCCAAACTTCACTGTGCTCTGCCCAGCACTGATAGCATCTTCTGGGTTCCGGGGACAGGAGATGGTGAACCTTTATCCCCAGACACCAGTTGCAGAGACAGGGGATTTGATAGACTTTTCTGCTGAGGAAGAACAACCTGGTGAGCCTCCAGCAGAAGAGGAGCTGTTATTAGGGCCAAACTTCACTATGCTCTGCCCAGCACCAACAGAAGTATCTGTGAAGTTACAAGGATCTTCCCCAGCTGAAGCGCTGGCAACCGGACAGAGGGTCCAAGATCTCTGCCCTACACCTGCGGCGGTTCCGGAGGCTCAGGGTGAGAAGGAGGTGGTCACTTCCCAGCAGCAGATCAGGATACAGGGGGAGAAGGGAGAGGAGGTGTTCATCGTCCCTCCCCAACAGTAAGCCGGAGCAGATGGTGTGGGGTTTCCAGCAGAAGGGCTGGCAACAGGGCCGAGTACTGCTGGACTCTGCCCTCAACTAACAGAGGATGGATGTCCTGTGAAGGTGGATGGGACTTCAGTCTTCACCTGTTTACCCCAGGGATGCTGGGCAGTCGGCCCAGATCCCCAACAGCATGACGGAGTGAGCCCAGACACCCTGTCTTCTCTCCAGCGGCAGAAACGACTCCAGGGAAAAGGGCCAGTCCAGGCCTCTCCCCAGCGGCAGATATGTTCTCTGAGAGAGGCAGAGGTTGGCTGGGTGAGTAATGCTTTGTTTGGAACAATTTGTTTGGAGTACTGTGTGGGTACAGGCATTAGAGGACTGGAACTACTGACTAACTTCGGAGTCAACCCGTCTGGGGTCTCCTCCTGTGTTAGTCTCCTGCCGAAAGGGGAGAAATGTGACAGACCTAGCCGGGAGAGAGACTTTTGGAGGGGACTGTATGCTAGCCTCTTGCCGATCGATCGGGGGCCCTTGCATTTGGGGGAACAGTGCTCTTTGTGAGCTGTATGCCTGGGGACCCTTGAGGTGGTATTACTGTGGATTCAGGTCCTGGTCCCCCAGGACACACAGACTCTGGGGACCCTGGATTTGCCATATTGGAATAGTGGCTGATTCATAATGCTGGGACAGATACTGTTAGGAGATGCTGATGTAAATTCCAACACCTGTCTGTCTATTGTCTGCTAAAATGTGTATTGTAAATAAGTCTACTGTGGGATCTAAGAGTCATTAGATCCCCATTGTTATTTGTGTTAATTAACTCTGCTATTGTGTGAAGAAGAGTCTATGTTGATTGTGATAATGCTGATTGGATTTTCTGAACTACAAGATGGCCAGTCTGGCCTAACGGTCATGTCTGAGTCATCCAGGCTGTCTAAAGGGTTTAGTTAATTAGCTCATGTTAATTAGGTTAATTAGGTTACAGCTGTATTGTTAGAGTAATATGAGCAGGAGGTCTGCACCTCCACTTTGAGTGTATAAAAGCCTGTATTTTGCAATAAAAGAGATTTTCCTGGTTGAACTTACATACAGCCTGCCTGGTGTTTGTTCTGAGCTATCACAACTGGGTTAGAACGGCACATAGCTGTAGTTCTAATCCCGGAACATTGGATGACCGAACAATCAGATGTTGCGATCTGCAATCTGATTCTATAGCTGCAGAGGAGTGTCGGGAGAGTGGAACCGAGCGAGCAAGGGGCTCGTTACACGCTGTGATCAGCTGTGATTGGACACAGCCGATTACATGGTAAAGAGCCTATGCCATAGGCTCTTTACCGTGATTGGAGATGCAGTGTGTCAAAGCAACACACCCCACTACCAATCGGTGCGCACAAGCAGCTTGTTCTGAAGGACATCATATGATGTCCAGTCAGAAGGGGAGAACCGCTGCCTGGCCATCATTTTGCTAAAGTTTAACCACTTAGGGATCGCCTGCCGTCGTCTTACGTCGGCAGTTTGAAGAGGGATATCGTTGTTATGGCAGCAGCTAGCTGCCATATCCCCGGTATCCTCTTCTTCAGCGGGCGGTCCGCTTTCAGATAAAAGTGGTCTTTGCGGCAGATACACAGTGAGATCACTTTTATCAGCAGCGGGAGGGGCCCTCCCGCCGCGATCCGGTCCCTTCTGCCGCGCTCCAGTGCCCTCTGCCGCGCTCCGGTGCCTTCCGCTGCCAACAGAGGTGGAGGTGATCATGTCTGCTCCCATCTGTGGTATGGAGCTGAGTGAAGGGAAGATGGCCCCCACCCGTCTCCATACCATTTCGGGGCGGAAGTGATGTCAAAAAGTCACTTCCACCCATAGGTCTTAAAGAGCCTTTTTTTTTTATTTTCTTCAAACTACATTTTTGTTTATTGCATTTTAGTGTAAATATGAGATCTGAGGTCTTTTTGACTATTTTTTTCTATTACAAGGGATGTTTACATTCATTGTAATAGGAATAAAAGCAACACTTTTTTTAAAACGAACAATGTAAAAATAAAAAAAAGGTAAAATAAATAAGAAAAACATTTTTTTTTAAACATTCCAGCTCACGTGCAGAAGCGAACACATACGTGAATATGAAAACGGTGTTCAAACCACACATATAAGGTATCGCCGCGATCGGTAGAGCGAGAGCAATAATTCTAGCCCTAGACCTCCTCTGTAACTCAAAACATGCAACCTATAGAATTTTTTAAACATCGGGTATCAATTTACTCGGCATAACATCTTCTTTCGCAATATAAAACAAAATTGGGCTAACGTTACTGTCTTATTTTTTAATTCAAAAAAGTGTATTTTTTCCAAAAAAAGTGCGCTTGTAAGACCTCTACGCAAATATGGTGTGAAAAAAAGTATTGCAACAACTGCCATTTTGTTCTCTAGGGTGTTCAAAAAAAATATATATAATGTTTGGGGGTTCTAAGTAATTTTCTACCAAAAAATAAATGATTTTAACTTGTAAACAAGTCTGAAAAATAGGCCCGGTCTTAAAGTGGTTAACACAATGCAGTATGATACTGTGAAATAAAAAGTGTGCACCTTATACTATTAAAATGTTCCACTGGCTAATTTAGAGAGCTTTAGATTCTTTTTTTATATTTCTTGTGGCTGCTTTCATCAGTTAATTCAAACCTATTACCAACGGATCAAAAATTAGGTATTGCATTCAAAACTACCCAAAAAGCAATTTTTTTAAGGTGTAATGCATCCGATTGGGAGGCTGCTCCTGTAATTAAGCCAATCAACAATAGGTAGAAAAAAAAAACTTTTACACAAGCAAAATATGTGATACCAGAATACATTGTCAATGACACTGTCCTTGAGAATCGTACTGTTCCATAACACCACATACAGCTAAAAGACATCTCTCAAGCATGTAATTTATAAGATTGTTTTACCTGTGTCATCTTTGAAGTCTCGTTAAAAAGAATATTTTTTCTTGCTGTTCGACAATTGCTTGCCTATTAGCCTTGAAATTCGACAAAATTGAATTTTAAGATTTGCCCCCTTAGAATTCAATGAGAACATAATTACGTTCACGTTTTTTGGACTTTACGATGGGTTTGATGAACACCCTGCAAATTAAACCCAACCACATATGCTTATTCTTAATTTTCTGCTTTTATCATACCATATAGAGGTTCACCACTTGTTTAGGTCCCTTTATATGGAAATTAAAAAGCATATATAACATAACTAAAGCATTAACTTGAAGTAACTATAAAGCAAAGAATACTTTTCTATAAGTCTTATAACATATTGTAAAAGATGTTTTGCAAATCATATCAAGATTATCATGAAATATAATTCACAAAAGACAAACATAAAAAGATTATGATAAATATTTTTTATATTACAGTATATGTAAGGGCAAAACTTTTTCATTTTAGTTTTGGTCTGTCCAAAACTAAAATTAATAGAACCGCTGTAATTTTCTTTTTTTACTTCTGTCTTTGCTCCTCCAGAGTAATTCACCTCCTCTATTTTTGCTAGTGATTATTGTCACTGGGACTTAAACTAGGGAAAAATAAAAAAATAAAAAATCAGTTGTGTCCAGAAAATGAATAGTGGGAAATCTTCAAATAGGGTTATTTGTTCTGTTGACAACTATCTAAGAAGGAATTTACCTCACTATGGAGAAATTTCTTCTTACTTTCTGTCATGTCTAAGGAACGGGAAGTGAAAGGAAATTTCTGGAATGAAACATGGATGAGTGGGCTTAAGATACACTTTTCACTTGCTTTGACACTGTTTGTCAGTATAGTTGAAATATGCAGGGAAATTAAGAGAATCTCTGCTAGATAATGTAGATGGAAAGTAGTGTGTGAGACAACAGGAGAAGAAATAGAGAGTATACGGATGTATGTTACATACTAAGAGCACAACAAGTAGGATGCCCTGAAACTATAATAACAGTTAAACTAAAAGGGACAAATATGGAGGCTATTACTGACATCCTTCTGTTGCACAATAGGGCCTTCATAGAACAGAAGGTATTTACATGTCCCATATTATTACATATCCCAAAAATAAGAGAATTATTCCTCTTTTGGATTAGAGGGTACATCCATGTATTACATTCTTATATGCTCCAATAGCCATCTAAAAATAAGAGAATTATTCCTTAATTCAGGACAGCGAATTGAATTGGATATGAAGGGATAAGATAATGATTTGCATGGCACCACACCCTTTTCTTATGTTATGTTATGTTGTGCAATGCACTGATTGGGTTTCTTTTCTTTCTTTGGTACATGGAATCACTATTCTGGGTTAGTGAGTCAATGTACTGAAGCAAGAGAGCAGCTCGGAACTAGCATTTTTAGAAATACACCCTTCATGGTCAGTATATCTGTTCGTTTTGGGTTTTTTTTCTTTTTACTTCCTTTGCTGTTTTTTACACACTTAACCAAAATATTTCCCATTCTGGTAAAAAGGGTAAATTAGGTAAACTTTTGGAGAAATTACTAAAAATATTTTTTTAGAAGTATTTGGGTAATTAATAATGCTATTAATCATGTTGAAAATTATTTTCTAGTTTTTAAGACATTTCTGACACAAATGTCAGAAAACAAATCAGATGTGCATATAGAAATAATTCATATGAATCATACATAGGCAAGATAACAAACATAATCGTCCATAAGTGAAAAGATGATTTCCTACATGGACCATCCGTTGCTCTTTTAGTACAAAAAGACTCGGTGCAAATGTGAAGATCTTTAATCTGTGCCACACATATCTGCTCACCTTCATTGAATGACCTCCTGCATAATATGAGGTCTCAAAGGCTTGTTCCCCACAAAGTGTTAAATCCAAAGTATGATCTCTCCCTTATCCTGATTTGCCATTCAGACCACAGGCTCCAATGGAACAATCCTCATAGTGTGCATTGAATTATGAAACACAAATAAACTGGCATAGTGCTCACTGTGTACTTACTTGCATATGTAGCAACTCTCAGTGCAAACAGAGAAAACTCGTGCAAACCAGTGCACACTACAGCTCCCAGATACCTCTCAGCATGATGACTTTACTGACATATAGAACTAAGGGAGAAAGCATACTGCAGTTTTACGTCTTTGTGAGGAACAAGCCTCATATTATCAAGGATGTCATTAAATGGAGGTGAGCAGATAAGTGTGGCACAGGGCAAAGATCTTTACATTTGCATGTGGTGTTTTTGTATTAGAAGAGCACTGGATGGTTAATGTGGGGAGTCATCTTGTCACTTATGAATGCTTAAGTTTCAACAGTGATTTAGAGTGAAATATCACTACTATTTGGACACTACAATTATTTTGAGTATATATTTATTGTGAATGTATATTGTTTGTGAATTTGTATCTTACCTATTTATGATTCACATGTATTATTTGTATATGCACATCTGATTTGTGCACAAGAGAATTTTGCGGGGTGGGGGGGTTGACTGCACGTTATGTGTTGGTTTTATATGCTAGTTTTACACATTTACACGTTTCATAACAATAGAAATATAACCCAACATTCCAATAGGGTGAAAAGTCTAGATAGTAAATCCATTAAAGGGCACTACAGTGGACCACACAACAGTTGCTCCTTAATAAAAACATCTATTCTCAACTATTCTGTTGTTGGAGAAAAGGCAGGAACATTCATGGTTTTGGGTTTGCTACAGAGACAGGGCTTAACAGGAACAAGAAAATGTTGCCCTTTGTGGAGATGAATGGACAAATACCTGTGGGGTTAACAATGTTCTAATTTTGTTTTCAAATATGTTGGAAAGTGTGGAACCCTCTGGTAATGGAAGGCAGTATGTTGTATATCAACCACCAGCAACTAAAAATTTAAATATCTCAATTCTTTAAAAGTATGTTGTGTTTACTGTTTATTAAAGGCATGCTTATATTTTTTATGCAAGTCTTTGTTTTTATGTTGTTTTAAGATGTGGTTTCTCACTATAGGAATAAACATCCAACTTCAAGCTGGAAGGCATAAAGGGGATAATTTAATAGAATTCCTTACAGCTGATACATCAGTTTTATGTACCTTGTATCTGAGCTTCTTCATCAGACTCCTTTTATATAGTAGGTAACAGGCAAGTTTATTACTCTTTTATATTTCTGCCCTACTACATAAATTATAAAAGGTCATCCCTGGACATGGAAAATAGCATTTAAAACTAGATAACGTTAGTTATACTGCACATTCCAACCCATATTAAACCTCAAAAATAATAGAATGTTAGAATGTTTCCACATGAAATTTGCAAATAAAACTCCATATTAAACAGAAAAAAATGCCTGGGAAAACAGAGCTATTCATATGCCAAGTGCATGAAAAAACATGGTAATAAATAGTTCATTTTTTTACATTTTATTAAGTACATTTGTTGTGTTCAAGAACTGAAGGTCAGTAAACACAATCTGTGCTTAATTTCTATTACATTTTATTAATGCGTTCTCCTTTCTTCAAAACTGTCCTTGTGGATATAGTTGTTTTTTTTCCACCTACATATGCTAACCACAGACTATGAAGAAATGTTTTATATTTCATGTTGCTCAATGAGCTTCATTTTTGTGATGCAAAGTGGAAGGTACACGCAACTACTGAGTTTTTTGGAACTTCCCCTAATACAAAAAAATCACTGCGTGTGATCATTTATGTTACAGAGGGTCCAGATGGAAATGTTCGTGGTGAAAAGAAGGAAGGGATTACTCCTAGCTTTAGGACATTCCTTAAATTAATTTCAGCTTTTGTTTTTTTTAATCTATTTAATGCTTTACTGATACTCATTTATCCCTGAAACTAGAAGGCCACCCAAAAGCAGATAGTGATAATTGCTGAACTGTACAAGTCACTGAAGTTAAGGTTTAAACATAAAAGTCCTCCTTAAGACAACTGTTCTTACCGTTATAAGCCAGAAAACCCTTGTGTGTACCCTTTGGTGTTGTTTTAACTTTGTAAGGATCTGTCATTTTCTATTTTTGGGCTAAGCCAAGCCTACCTGCCTTTACTGTGCCCAGAAAGCATACCCTTAACCACTTGACCTCCTGGAAGATTTACCCCCCTTTATAACCAGGCAATTTTTTGCGATACAGCACTTTGTTATTTTAACTGACAATTGCACAGTCATGCAACACTGTACCCAAATTAAATTGATGTTCTTTTTTCCCCACAAATCTTTTGGTGGTATTTGATCACCTCAGATTTTTTTTTTTTTGAGCTATAAACAAAAAAAAAACCTGTCAATTTTGAAAAAAACAGAAATCCTATATTTTTTACTTTCTGCTATAAAACATATTCAATAAAATTAAAAAAAAAAAAATCTAATTTCTTCATAAATTTAGGCCAATGTGTATTCTGCTACATATATTTGGTAAAAAAAAAATCCCAATAAGCGTATATTGATTGGTTTATGCAAAAGTTATAGCATCTACAAACTATGGGATATTTTTATTTATTTGCATTCTTTACTAGTAATGGCGCCGATCAGCAGCTTATAGCAGGACTGTGGTATTGTGGCAGAGATTCTGTCACTAACTGACACTTTTGACAATTTTTGGGGACCAGTGACACTAATACAGGGATCAGTGCTAAAAACATGCACTGTCACTGTACTAATGACACTGGCTGGGAAGGGGTTAACATCAGGGGCGATCAAGGGATTAATTTTGTGCCTAGCCAGTGTTGTACTATACTATGTGAGGTGATTTACTAGGGGAAGAGATGGATTTTATTCCCTGCTTTGCAGGGACACAAACTTCATCCCTTCCCTCCTGTCAGAGTGACAATCTGCCTTGTTCTGGCTCTCTGTGTGATGATCAGTGGGTGCCGGAGGACATTGGGCACCCTGCAGCCACCAATCGGCTTACACTGTGTGTAATACCCGAAAGTGTTGGATCATGCATACGTGAAACTGCTATAGGGCAAACCTAAAGTGGTTGATGGTCACTTAGATGCTTTCATCAAAGAGAGACAGTAAAAGTGGTTTTCCTTTTAGAAGGAACTCTTTTTTGTAATAACAGTATCTTTCCTTTAAAGGACAGTATACAGGAATACAGCAAATAAGTTGCATTTCTTACTATATGTATAAAGGAACTATAAAATGAGTAACCATTTCAATAAACACAGTTTTTTGTTGCACGGAAAACCCTTGATAGGCAAGCCTATTTTGAATGGTAGGCTAATTTAGCCACCAAATATATTTAGATTTATGATCCCTTATTGTTGTATGATAAATTGGCAAAAAATGTGCCAGTGTATCTTTGAGGCATCCTTGTAAAGTACTTTAAACTGTAAGGTGCTAATTAAAACAAAATGAGGCCTGTTTTATATATTTTCTAGGATGTTTTATGTGGAACAGCTATTGTTTTGCGATATGGTCTAACCAGAACCTTTCCACAGAGAACATTAAAGCTAAGCTGAATCATTTGCAGAGGAATAGGACAATAACAGAGACACTCGGAGTCGGAATTTACCAAATTTCTGTCTTTGAAAATCAACCATCAAAGTTAAATAAAATAAATAAAACTGGGTTTTTAAAATGTCTAAGGCTACAGTTTCTATAAAGACACGATGATCATTTTAATAATTAGCAGCTGTTTAAATTCTGGCTAAGTAATTTTCAAAATTAAATTCTTATCTTTTCATTCTTATCTTATCATTTATACAACATAACAAGGTGATAATGGGTCATGTATTACATCTTGTTTTTGGACATACTAATAAAGGCAACAAATGCTGGCATGATTAAAACTGGCCATTGTCAAAATAATAGCCAGATGTTCACATATAAAAAAGGATTAAGGTCCTTTGTGGGAACAATTTAGAAGTTGCAGCAGGCCGTCAGGACACACCTGCTACCGACCAAAGTACACCAGCAGGGGCTGTTACTGATACCGCACAGCTTTATGGAAGAGCCAGAGATCCATACGGAGGACTTTATAGAACAGTCACCCGTGGGCTGCGTGTCACTGCTTCAGATGCCGTACATGTAGACCCCTTTCCTATGTCTCCAGGGCATACATAGGCACCACTACAAGGATACATAGGGGCCCTTTCACCACAGTCCTTCTTACTGGATGAACAGCTCCTAGACACCAGCCTTTTATCCCAGCATCACATCCAAGGAGATGGCCTATATATCTCTATTTGTATATGATGCCACTAAGCCTGCATCCCTTACATCCAGTAACATGTATTTTGCCCAAATTTGGTGGGCCCACCACATCTCATTCTGCCACTATCAATTAAGAGCATAAAATACCTCTTTCCTCCAAACTTTGGAATGCCTATACTGACAAATAAAGCATGGTGGATGATGATGGAAAGACTATATTAAGCATATACCAAGCAGCAAAGACTTTACATTCCTAATTTGTGAAGTCAGGGGAATATATAACTTCAAAATAACTACTCTCTGCACTGACTTAAAACACCTAAAGCAAAGGCCTTTTACGCCCCTTGAAGATGTCAGCACGACGAAACGCTGCATCGGGGTGGGCTGGACAGGAAGAGACATTATCTGATGCAAGCTGTGGTGAGAGATATCTCTGTGAGAATAGCATGAATCTTGCTGTAGATTGTTTTGTGGAACAGCAGAGTTACTGCTACTACTGAATTACTAATGTGTGATTAAGCACTGTTATCCTGGTGCAAGGCTGTGCACCAATGAATGTGAGTGAGCAATTTTATCTTTTTAGAATATAATTTTAAACAAATTGTGGATTTTACACCATGCATGTTTCTTTTCTTTCTGGCTATATCTGGACTTGAATGGAGACCATAGGAGATAAAGATTGAGCTGCTGATCCGGGACCCCCATCCTTTAAAAGGGAAAAGTGCTATAGACCCATATTGTGAATAGGGTCATGGTTTGCATGGAAGAATATAAAAAAGACTTTATGAAGCATGAAATATCACATAATGTGAAATTTGTGACACTTTATGGAAACCTTTTATTTACTTGATTTTTTCACTTTTATCTTTATATGCTTTGAGCATTGAAAGCACAGTTGTGTCAAATAGATGTGCTATTAAGTGTTTAATATTTGGTATATAATCACTGTTTGTTACCTAGCACAGTGATATATATACAGTATATGAATTATGTAGGAAAGGGTCAAAACACTTAAAGGAGAAGTCTAGCCAAAGCTAGTTTGGCTGTACTTCTCCTATGGATCACAGGAGTGCAATTTGTTTTGCACTCCTGTGACCCATTTTCAGCAGAGATCGGGCTGAAGTCCACTCTCTGCTGATGTCATGGATATCAGTCCAGGCACCGCGTCATCGGAACAATAAAGTCTGGATCTGCCAGGTGCCTGGACTGACACCCGGCTTAGCCTCTCATCGAGCCGCTGAGAGCCTGAGTTGGCCTCCCCCTCCACAGCTCAGTGCTCCAATGAGCGAGGAGGGGGCAGAGCAGAGAGCTGTGACTGACAGTCTACAGCTCTCTGCTCATGGAGCTCTGAAAACTGAGCGATTGGCGGTGTTCGCACCGGGGGACAGATGCAGCATCGGACCAATGCTGCATCCACCTAGGTAAGTATAAAACTGAAAAAAAGCATGAACTCCAGACTACAAACAAGATGTCAATGTAATTCAAACACAACTGATCATCCAATGCTTAATTGCAAGAGAGATCTCCCAGTGCTCAGTGGTGAGAGAGATCACCCAATTCTCAATTGAGAGAGCAACAGCGCTACCTTGAAGATCACGATAATAGAGGCCAATGTGACAACATATGAATCAGGGGTCTACCTAAGGTGTCTATAGACAAAGACTTCATGTTCATCCTACAAGAAATACTCAAAAACAGACTAGGGAAACTTGCCACTCATCACATCAAACTTGACCAAGCACACATTGCCTTCAGACCTCTAGGCACCACCAGGAGACTGTGTTTTGTTATTTGAAGAGTACACTACATGGATCATTTGGAATTCAATTAGTCTGAAATACAGCTGTGCCCCTACCTCTTGTGGACTACCCTACAAAACTGTAGGGCATTCTAATCTCATCTTTCACTCCTCAGAGACAATACGCCAGACATGGGGACAAGACTGGCCAGACATGGGGGCAAAACTGTGACTCTCTGGTGCATGGAAGACATACAGTTGTTCTGTAAGACCCTGAATATAACAGTTCCATACTATAAGATTGAGATATTCTTCCAGAACCCCCTCCTAAGCCTTCAATATGGCAGCGAGTCCAACTATGTAAGTGTCTCAGGAGCCAGGAGTCACCTTTTAAAAGTGGATGAGCTGTTCTACATGGCAACTCATGCCATGTAGAACTTGGATGAAGATTGCATAATGCACCAGCTGTTGGTCCTTCGATAAATAGAGAGATAGATAGATAGATAGATAGATAGATAGATAGATAGATAGATAGATAGATAGATAGATAGATAGATAGATAGATAGATAGATAATATTATAAATAAAAGTCAAGGAGAGATTATTTTTTCATGTTTGGCATCAACACAGGCTCTCCAGGCAGTGCTCAGCTTCCCATGAATCTACTAACAGGATGCACAACACCCCCATAGACTTCATTGGAATTCACTGTTGAGTTATGCCCTGTACACAGGATCGGACATTGATCGGACATTCCGACAACAAAATCCATCAGATTTTTTCCGACGGATTTTGGGGCAAACTTGACTTGCATACACACGGTCGCACAAAGTTGTCAGATAATCCGATCATTCTGAACGCGGTGACGTAAAACACATACGTCAAGACTATAAACGGGGCAGTAGCCAATAGCTTTCGTCTCTTTATTATGCTGAGCATGCGTGGCACTTTGTGAGTCGGATTTGTGTACACACGATTGGAATTTAAACGATCGGATTTTGTTGTCGGAAAATTTTATATCCTGCTCTCAAACTTTGTGTGTCGGAAATTCCAACGGAAAAAGTCCGATGGAGCCCACACACGATCGGAATTTCGGCCAACACAATCCGATCGCACTTTTTCCATCGGAAAATCCTACCGTGTGTACAGGGCATTAGAGTTTCACAAATTTCAAACAGGATTTGATGAACACTTCCCCCCAGAATTAAACCCAAACACATTAGCCCACCCCTACTTGTTTCATAAAATAGACCCAGGCATACCCTTGTTTGTTGTTAATTATACACTGCCGAGGTAATTTATTTAATATTACATATTTTTTAATAGTACCATCAATAAATGCAATGCACATGCATTGTATTTGGGGAAGCAGACTTTATTTTTTTTAAATGTTAAGGGATTTATATATTTTTATATTTATTTTAGATTTATATATTTTTAAATAACAATAACGTTTTGTGCTTTGATAAGCTTTGTTTGGTGCAGCAGTTAATTTGTTTCATAGTTGTCTAGGTTCACATCTGAGTGGGTGTGAGAAGGCATAAAATTGAACGCATTCCTGTACCCACAGATAAAAATGCACTGCTGCTTAGCAGATGTGTGGGAGTGCCATTAATCCTAAAGGTATCCCCACGCACTAGAAACCACAGAATGGTTTTCCATACTGGGAACTGCACTGTACTATGTGGTTTCCCTGCACTTGCATTTTTGGAAAAGGTACAGAGACCTTTTCCCTGCATTTTCCGGAAGTACAGTAACCCATTCAATTGAATTGGGCTGTTGTCACTGGAACCCACAGAGATGTGAACCAGACCTTAAGCTAGGCCACTGCCCACACAACTTCAATGTACCTGTCTATATTAGTACTTCAAAAACATTTCTTATAATTATATTTTTATATCATTTGGCTTGAAGGAAGGATGTCAGTATGCATTTCTGTTTTTTCATAAAAGATTTGTTTTTATTTGAATTTTAAGTCTTCATTTCAACTTGATTACCAATCAGCTTCAAATACTTCTGGATCATGCTTTCCAGGTTACTTGATGTAGAATTGCTGAATTAGGTACCCCCAAAACACCATGCAATATCTATCCTATGACTGAAAATGTGCAATGTCACTATTAGTTTTCATGCAATATTGAAAAAAGGGGTTAGAACATAAAGGCATGAAGTCTTCTGGGAATCCATGCCAGGAAGTCACAAAGGTATGACAGTTATAAAAAATAAAGTGCACACTAAAAAAAAAAATAAAAAAATGAAATAATAATCAAGATGTGAAATAATTTAAATTGTAATACATTATTTTTTTTACCTTACACACAATTTATATTTTACAAACTTAGTCAATGTACTGCTTGTCAGGTACCATTTTATGCTCTTACTGACAAACTGACATTTATATTAAAAGTCGAACTGCAGGTATGATGTAAATTCTATTTTCACACAAGGGACCACTATTGCAAAACATTTAGCTGAAGAACTGTAGCAAATATATTATAAGGTACTCTTCATGATTTTTCTCCATTTACAATAATACCAGGAAAGCTTGCCTGTCACTTCTAAAAGTGAATATGATTGTAAATTGAACATGAAAAATAATGAGTCCTTGTGTCTCCTGAGTCTTTGGTCACAGGCAGTTTATGAAGACACCAGAAGAGTGACTTTGTGCAATGATATGTGACTTCTACTGTCAGTAAACAGATTGATTCTGCACATGCTGACAGCAGCAAGTTATTAAAATGTGCATTGAAATGCGAACCACATAAACTATTGATTGAAAAAATATATATTTTGGAAAAGTACAATTAAACATTTTTAGTGCTTTACATATATTTTGGGCATCATTTGTGACTTTCACATACTTGCTAGACCTGGTATATGTATATATATATATATATATATATATATATATATATATATATATATATATATATATATATACAGTATCTCA
Organism: Aquarana catesbeiana; assembly: GCF_042186555.1. Classification (NCBI taxonomy): domain Eukaryota; kingdom Metazoa; phylum Chordata; class Amphibia; order Anura; family Ranidae; genus Aquarana; species Aquarana catesbeiana. The sequence goes on along the minus strand of NC_133324.1, from coordinate 585,371,131 downwards.
CAACAGTGAGTACATCCCTCACATTTTTCTAAATATTTTATTCTATCTTTTCATGTGACAACACTGAAGAAATTACACTTTGCTACAATGTAAAGTAGTGAGTGTACAGCTTGTATGACAGTGTAAATTTGCTGTCCCCTCAAAATAACTCAACACACAGCCATTAATGTCTAAACCACTGGCAACAAAAGTGAGTACACCCCTAAGTGAAAATATCCAAATTGGGCCCAAAGTGTCAAAATTTTGTGTGGCCACCATATTTTCCAGCACTACCTTAACCCTTTAGGGCATGGAGTTTATCAGAGCTTCACAGGTTGACACTGGAGTCCTCTTCCACTCCTCCATGACGACATCACAGAGCTGGTGGATGTTAGAGTCCTTGCTCTCTTCCACCTTCCGTTTGAGGATGCTCCACAGATGCTCAATAGGGTTTAGCTCTGGAGACATGCTTGGCCAGTCCATTGTCTTTACCCTCAGCCATAGGTGTGCGCAGCCTATTGCATTAGGGTGTGCACCCCAAAGCTCAAACACATAATACCCATCACTCACGATGAAAGGGAAGGGGAAGGTAAGTTACATATTTACCGACACCTTCCCCTATTCATCCTAAAACATCTCCACAGCAACAGCCGGAGGGAGAGGAGAGTTGGGAAGCCGGAAGCACTGTGAGGGGAAGGAGGGGGGAACCAGGGCAGTAGGGGGGATCTGTGCTGCACAGTGTGATTAGGGTGTGCCTGGGCACACCTGGCACACCCTGTGCGCACGCCTATGCCCTCAGCTTCTTTAGCAAGACAGTGGTCATCCTGGAGGTGTTTTTGGCGTTGTTATCCTGTTGGAACATTGCCCTGCGGCCCAGTCTCCGAAGGGAGGGGATCATGCTCTGCTTCAGTATGTCACAGTACATGTTGGCATTCATGGTTCCCTCAATGAACTTTAGCTCCCCAGTGCCGGCAGCACTCATGCAGCCCCAGACCATGACACTCCCACCACCATGCTTGACTGTAGACAAGACACATATGTCTTTGTACTCCTCACCTGGTTTCCGCCACACACGCTTGACACCATCTGAACCAAATAAGTTTATGTTGGTCTCATCAGACCACAGGACATGGTTCCAGTAATCCATGTCCTTAGTGTGCTTGTCTTCATCAAGCTGTTTGCAGGCTTTTTTTGTGCAACATCTTTTGAAGAGTCTTCCTTCTGGGATGAGTGCTCAGTGCTCAGACCATACGCCGCACACTGTAATGAAATTGGTCTGCATGGCTGTCATCCCAGAGGGAAGCCTCTTCTAAAGGTGATGCACAAGAGAGCCTGCAAACAGTTTGCTGAAGACAAGCAGACTAAGAACATGGATTACTGGAACCATGACCTGTGGTCCACTAATTACAGCCTCTCTGCCCACCAAGTGCAGTCTCTCTGCCCACCAATTGCAGCCTCTCTGCCTTCCAATTGCAGCCTCTCTGCCCACTAATTGCAGCCTCTCTGCCCACCAATTGCAGCCTCTCTGCCCACTAATTGCTGCCTCTGTGTCCACCAATTGCAGCCTCTCTGCCCACCAACTGCAGCCTCTCTGCCCACCAATTGCAGCGCCTCTGCCCACCAATTGCAGCCTCTGTGCCCACCAATTGCAGCCTCTATGCCCACCAATTGCAGCCTCTCTGCCCACCAACTGCAGCCTCTCTGCCCACCAACTGCAGCCTCTCTCCCCACCAATTGCAACCTCTATGAGGACCAATTGCAGCTTCTGTGCCCACCAATTGCAGTCTCTGTGCCCACTAATTGCAATCTCTGTGTCCACCAATTGCAACCTCTCTGCCCACCAATTGCAGTGCCTCTGCCCACCAATTGCAGCCTCTCTGCCCACCAATTGCAGCCTCTCTGCCCACTAATTGCAGCCTCTCTGCCCACCAATAGCAGCCTCTCTGCCCACCAATTGCAGCCTCTGTGTCCATCAATTGCAGCCTCTGTGCCCACTAATTGCAGCCTCTGTGTCCACCAATTGCAGCCTCTCTGCCCACCAACTGCAGCTTTTGTGCCCACCAATTGCAGCCTCTCTGCCCACTAATTGCAGCCTCTGTGTCCACCAATTGCAGCCTCTGTGTCCACCAATTGCAGTCTCTCTGCCCACCAACTGCAGCCTCTGTGTCCATCAATTGCAGCCTCTGTGCCCACTAATGTCAGGGTCACCTTTTTCTGGATAATACAGCGCTCTCCTCCCTCTGTCCTCTGGCTCTCATATATCACGGAGCTGGGTCTGTGTGCAAGATCCCGCCCCCCTAGAGCGGCTTGTGTGATAGGTGGAACACTAATTCAATCTACTACCACATGAGCCGGTCTAGGGGGCGGGACCTTGCACACAGACCCAGCTCCATGATATAAGAGCGCCGGAAGACAGAGGGAGGGGAGCGCTGCAGCCGCCGCTCAAAGTGGCCCCAGGGCAGGCGGCCTACTGGGAAATTTCCCGTTATCCTGGTAGGCCAGTCCGGCCCTGTGTACAGTGACATACTGCAGCAGAGCATCCCCTCCCTTCGGAGACTGGGCCACAGGGCAGTATTCCAACATAACGAACCCAAACACACCTCCAAGGCGACCACTGCCTTGCTAAAGAAGCTGGGAGTAAAGGTGATGGATTGGCCAAGGATGTCTCCACACCTAAACCCTATTGAGCTTCTGTGGGGCATCCTCAAATGGAAGGTCTCTAACATCCACCAGCTCCGTGATGTCATCATGGAGGAGGGGAAGAGGACTCCAGTGGCAACCTGTGAAGTTCTGGTGAACTCCATGCCCAAGAGGGTTAAGGCAGTGCTGGAAAATAATGGTGGCCACACAAAATATTGACATTTGGGTCCAATTTGGACATTTTCACTTAGGGGCGTACTCACATTTGTTGCCAGCGGTTTAGACAATAATGGCTGTGTGTTGAATTATTTTGGGACAGCAAATGTACACTGTTATACAAGCTGTACACTCACTACTTTACATTGTAGCAAAGTGTCATTTCTTCAGTGTTGTCACATGAAAAGATATAATAAAATATTTACAAAAATGTTTGGGGTGTACTCACTTTTGTGACATACTGTATATATACGAGGGTTCTTCAAAAAGTTTCTTCACCGTTTTCATAACTTTCGCAGCCATCTTCACCACAGCATAACTCTTATACTAAACTGCAAGGTTAGCCGGCTTGCCAGACAGACTAGTCACATAGCAATCTCAGACACGACCAATTACTACTCCTCCCGCTCTCACCATTTCCATGAAAAATATAAAAGTGCGGAAATGTTTTGAAAGTATATATATATATATACAGTATATATATAACAGATGTCTATTTAAAAAATAGTGTGCTCCAGCCACCAGAGAGAGAGACTGAAGCATGGGCAAAGCACAAGTTCTCCTTACTCCTTCTGTTCTCAATATGCCACCATAGGAATAGGAAGCCTTCAAGAAAATCACGTGGGTGAAAAAAGACATCAGTGCGGGGCCAGTGAAATCATCACGCCAATACCAGAAGTAAGCAGGCACCAGGCTAAGTGGTGCTGCTCACAAGCCTTCAGTTTCTTTAGAGGATATGCATGTTATTTTATGTGGTGTGCAGAAATAGTGCACTGGATCAAGTGAGTGGCTTTTTGTTGTTTTCATAAAAATAATTAGACATGCAAAAAGCACTATGATCCTTATGTCTTTGCGTTTGAGATGAGTCTTGTGTTTCCTGGGTTGATGAAAGTAGGAGCTACTACCATTTAAAGGGAAAGAGCGTACCACTACCAAACAAGGGAGTGGAAGGAGGATTTAAGGAAGGAACCAATGCTATTGAGACTCCTTAAAGGGGAAAGCACACATTAGACCAATAAATAAGATTTTATGGGTCATATCCAGAGGTGAGTGTACTGTGAGCACAAAGGTGTAACACTTGGATGGTTATATGTTTACAGCACAAGTGCACTTTTCTATGAGCGCTAGATTTGGACGTTATTATTACTATTTGCACATTACATTTTCTATGTGTATGTAAGGATATTTGATGTAAGGATATTTAAGGAATAATTTTAATAATGTTCACTTCACTATTTATGGAGTTTTAGATCAATGAATATGCAATATTATGATTTACTTTTAACATGTAGGATCATTTATTTATATATTTATGTAGTTTGGTATATGGGTACTTTTATTTGGTGATTTCATTTTGAAATTAATAATTTTACAACAGTGCTGTACTTTGTTTAACTAGATTTTAAAGGCTATGGAACACATGTCAGTGCTGGCTAGCTGCTGGCATATATCATTTTATGTAACTGATTGGATTTGACTAATGGTTAAAGTGTAGCTCAAGAGTAATTTGTACTTTATTACACCAAAGGAAGCTGCTTCTTTTTGTGGCACATCTGCAGGCTTTATCCCAAACTGTGCTGCCTGCGTCCATAGACACTGACAGTGCAGCTTGGCCCCACCCTTGCTCCCTTGTCACAGGAATTGGCCGACAGCACCAGGAGCCAATGTCCCCCACTGCCCCAGCAAAATCTTTAAAAGATTTTGGAGAGAGCCAGAGTGGCACAGAGCTGGATCCAATTAGGTAATGCAAGGAATGCATTAAGGTAAAAAATGTTTAGACTTTAAAACCACTTTAAAGCTACTATAAGTAATTCAGTTTGTTGTGAGATTTCTCCTCTGTAACCCTCTGTACAGGATCACTTAAAGTAGGAGAGGAGAGACTTGACATGAAGAAAAGGAAGTGTGAGGGAGCAATGGCTTCATCAGTATGTACATGCTGTTTCAGTGTTCAGTAAGCAAGGTGGGGTGTATTTTTACTCAGTATTCTTGACCAAACTGTACTGCTGCTGTATATATGCATTTTCGTACACATGTTTAGGCACATTTAGGAGTGTTTAGCAATTTTTCTGCTGGAAAACTCCAACCAAAAATGCAAACGGGTTTTTTTCTGTCACTAAGGGCCCTTTCACACTGGGGCGGTTTGCAGGCGCTATTGCGCTAATAATAGCGCCTGCAAACCGACCCGAAACAGCTGCTGCTTTAATTTCAGTGTGAAAGCCCCGAGGGCTTTCACACTGGAGCGATGCGCTGGCAGGACGGTAAAAAAAGTCCTGCCAGCAGCATCTTCGGAGTGGTGAAGGAGCGGAGTGTATACCGCTCCTTTTCCGCTCCTGCCCATTGAAATCAATGGGACGGCGCGGCTATACCACCGGCAAAGCGCCTCTGCAGAGGCGCTTTGTGGTGGTTTTAACCCTTTCTCGGCCGCTAGCAGGGGGGTAAAACCGCCCCCCGCTAGCGGCCGCATACCGACGGTAAAGCGCCGCTTACAATAGCGTCGCTTTACCGCCGACAACGCCCCCGCCCCAGTGTGAAAGGGCTCTTAATGATGAGCTTAAAATATGCCTCTAAATGTCCTAATGTGAATAGACACATAGGATAACATTGAGCTGCTTCTACAGGCTAAACACAAAACTTTTTAAGCCAGTGTGCAGGGACCCTAAAAATGTGTAGGTAAACTATAACATCCTAATATTAAGACTGTATTATGTTCTTTCAATTTTGGAATGATTTAACAGAAAAATAAACAGAAAACATATTTTTGCGTAAAATAAACTTCTTGGTTTGTTAGTAAAACACAGATTGTTATTACCAGCAAAATGAAGATGCAGCAAATTAATTTTGCATTGTTTTGATCACTATATTTGTACATTTTCATTAAAAACAGAAGAGTATAAAGTGTCAGCCTTAGGTAATAAAAATGGCGGTGATCACATGAGACTTTCTTTGGAACAATAAACCGTTTACTCGGAAAAAAACATGCGTAATATCAATTCTAAATATAAACAATTAGAAGAAAGAAACTTGAAATGAATTAGCTATTAACTCCTTAAAATGTTTTTGTCATTAAAAACAGACCCATTTCTCAGAAACATGGGACAAAGATTATTTTAACTTGTTGGAAATGTAATTTTATGGTTCAGTTAGCATGGAGAGATAACAGCTTACAAGGTTATAAGTAGTATGTTTGCCGTAAATCTGTCAATTAAACATCTTCACAAAAACGTCTCTCCAAATTCACTGCTAAAGATATTAAGCCATTCATATGTTACAGAAAAAAAAATTATGATTGAAAAAGGAGAGCTAAAGCAGGCTAGTTTTACACCTTTGAGACTATGGCTACATTGTGGGCAATTATTTTCCTATAAATACATATATAGACAGCAATTATTAAGGAGTTTTTCTCCTCCTGCTGAGGAGGAATAGTAGCCCTTTCTTGAAAACTTGCAATTCAACCACAACAATATCTCGTGTAGCACCTCATTCTAGGAACAATTTTGTTTGCACCATGCCTTTTCAAAAGCTTTCATAACCTGGGCAGTATAAATACTCCTTAGCAGACCATCCCCTTGACAACATGTGGTTGTTTGTCACTATTTATAATAGAAGAAAAGTAAGAGAAAAAAAACTATAGAGGGAAATACTACAAACTTGATATACATATTCGTACCTATACATGTATATCTCTTTGACTTGTTGACCCCTTTGCAGACTTTATCAGTGCCCCTCCTGGTCATCTACTTGTTTTTATAACTTTATGTCTGTGTGTAAATATAAAAAAAAGTTATTACAAATAATTAAAAAAAATAGTTAGAAAAGTTAAAATCCATTGGTTTGATATGTTGATCAATATGGCATCTGCATTCTATAATACATCAATGACCCCCATAAATTATATATCAGCTAAATATATATATATATATATATATATATATATATATATATATATATATATATATATATATACAGTGGGGAAGGAAAGTATTCAGACTCCCTTAAATTTTTCACTCTTTGTTATATTGCAGCCATTTGCTAAAATCGTTTAAGTTCTTTTTTTCCTCATTAATGTACACACAGCACCCCATATTAACAGAAAAATACAGAATTGTTGACATTTTTGCAATATAACAAAGAGTGAAAAATGTAAGGGGGTCTGAATACTTTCCATCCCCACTCTCTCTCTCTCTTTTGAACTTTTGAATATATGCCTGAGGGAGGAATATCCTCAGAACCAGAGTGCTAGCCTCTACTCTTCTATCTGGGCAACTGCAGAAGGCTTATTATGATTTACTGGAGACTGACAGAAATAATTATGCCAAGCTAAAGGGGAGATCTTAATTCACTTTGGGCTAACTGTTGCTGATTGGGCACATGGGATGTATTGCTGGAAGTATCGCACCAGCCAAGTCACCTTGGTTCCAAATGCATGACCTGCTAAACTCTCCACAAAATAGTTACAGCCAAAGAAGTTAAATTGACCGCAGACTGTGGAATGAGTCATCATGGACCATTACTTGAGGGTATTACCAGATGAGCTTCAGTGTTGGGTCAGCCACGCAGAGCCCCAAACAATGGACTGACTGGTGGAGATAGTGGAGCATTACACTGTGGTAGAGGATCTACTTGGACCTGACAGAGGGTCCCTGTCAGCATGGAGAGTAATGTTATCTGAAAACCCTGACATCAGCACTTAGGAAAGTCATGGAGTGACTACCCCAGTGTTCCAGAGCTCTGCTGTTGAACAAGGAAATGTGTGCATGCTGGTGGGCCATATCCAGGTTCAGTGCCCTTTTAGGTGGAACCCATGGAGTGTGGCGCCATGTGGTGAGCGTCTTTCTACATCCAGAGGGTCTGTGCTGCCAATTTAGATCTGACTAAGGGGTGGTTTGTGTGTAATGCCTGGGTAAACCGACTTCATGCCAGGGCTCTACAAGACTCAGGTAGTATGGTGACCCTTGTCCATACTTGGGTGGCTGGGAGAGTTGGCCCTATACAGAAGATCCTTAGTAGTGTGCATACATGGGGAAGCTAAGCAGTACCCACTAGTGCCAGTGACAATAACCACTGCTTGTGGCACGGTCACACAGGATCTCAGGGTGGTACCAAATCTAATCCATGATATTACAGTGGGTTAGAACTGTTTTCTCTTTGTTGAACTGTGGGAGCATGTGAGCAAAGGACTGTCTGAACACTATAACATTTCTGTTCCCTTTAAAGGGCTGGACACTATGAGATGGCAGATTCCCGGCCAATCAGGAAGCGGGTCCTGAGACCTGTCACCTGATTGGCCAAAAGGAAAAGCGATCCTATTGGCCTAGGAGGAGGAGGGAAGAGACGCACGGCAGAAGCTGATGTGATGCCGAGGAGAAGGAGACGCAGGGGAAGTTGCCACCCGTCGGCCGGAGGAAGCGCTGCCCGTGACCTAGATGGGGTAAGTGCAGCGCTGCCCGCGACCTAGATGGGGTCGGACTAAGGGGGTTGGGTGTGGGTGACACGACCGACCATGGGGGGGATGACTGTGGGTGCATTGTTTTCCACCCCCCCAAAAAAATATACTACCAGCCGCCACTGCTACACATATAAAACAAAATCAGTAGACTATAAAATAATCATCTCTATCATGCAGCGTTGTGTACAAAAATTAATTTCCAAAACCTACATTCCATGAAAGTTATACTCATAAAACACCAATATCATAAAGTGTGTGCTGAAATAAATTCATGTCATATATTATAATTAACCCTGATAATAAAGTGCTCAAGTGTTCAGAAGTGTGTATTATTTTAATCCATGAACAATTCATTCAATAAAGTTTAGCCTGCAACAAAAAGTGTGTTCACTCTGTACTTTGTGACTCACTCCCATAAGTGAGCGACTCCAGGCCTGGACTGGCCATAGGGCCCACCGGGCATTTGCCCGGTGGGCTGGGGCTACCAGGTGCACGGGAGACAGGCAGCACTGTATTATTGCCCAGCGAGCAAGGAGCAGGTGGGGCCAGGAGCTACAATGACAATCTGAACCCGTCCATGTCATGCAGCCTGTAAACTCAGGACTCAGGAGGCCGCGGGGTAGGAGCTGAGATCGGTGTGGGAGCGGCAGCCAGCAGCACTAAGAACCTGCGAACGGAGAGCTTGGCTGGCCAGGACCGGGTAGGTCCTTCTCCACACTGCCTATGACTGTTCCTAACCCTGTCAGTGGCCTGAGTAATCAGTGACAGTGGCTTGTATAAGGTGAGGGGGAAAGGGGGCTTTGGGGAATGCCTGCACTGCAAGCCTCATCATCTATGGGGCTCCACCGGGAACAGAGAGTGGCCAAAGGGGATCTGATGATCGGAGGGGGAGCTGTAGGCTATTGAAATTAGACGGCTTTGAGTGGTATCCCTACGGAGAGCGAAGTGACATTTGGGGATGGAGTAATGGAGAGTAGAGGGGGCTTTGTGGGAGGAGCTATGGAGAGGTGAATGGCATTTGGGGGTGAAGCTATGGAGAGAGAAATTTGTGAGCAGGGCTATTGAGAATAGAGGAGGGCATTGTGGGTGTGGCTTTGAACAGTACAGGAGGGGTTGTAGGTGGGGTTATTAAGAGTACAGTGGGGTGATAGGCAGGGCAATGGAGAGTTGGTTGGGGTTATGGAGCTAAGTGATGGGTGAGCGGTAATAATGTTCAGTAACCTAATAATGTGCGGAAACCTCTAGCAACCAGTGAGAGTTAATGATGTTCAATAACCCCTAGCAGCCAATCAGTGAGAAGTAAGGATGTGCCGTAACCTCTAGCAACAAATCAGTGAGCAGTAATAATGTGCAGTAACCTCTAGCAACCAATCAGCAAGCAGAAAGTATGTGCTATAACCTCTAGCAACCAGTTAGTGAGTGGTAATGATATGCTGTAACCTCTGCCAACCAATCACAGTCACTTTTTCTTCTCAGTCCCATGTTATATTATTAAAGTGGGAGTAAACTCCCTTTGGTTGATTTTTACCTATAGGTAAGCCTATAGTAAGGCTAAGCTAAAGGTACAGTAAATATCCCCTAAACGTGTGCCAATTATTAGGAGATATTTACTTGTGAAGCTGCCGGTGATGTACCTGCATGGGAGTGATGTCATCGCAGCTTGTCCGAGAAAAGGACTGGGGCCCGCCAATCCAGAAAGAAGCCCTGTCAGCGGTGACAGCGCGCAACTGGAAGGCTTCGTTTTAAAGTAGGTTTCACATAGTGTGCTAGCATGCGATGCATACTAGCACATTATAACATTGCCTTGCAGGAGGAAATTTTTACTAAAGCTTTAAAGTGCACAGTAAACCGGTAGTTGGCAATAATTGTAATTTGGTATAAACAAAAAAAATGGGCTGCTCAGTGTAAAATGCCCGGGGCCTATTTTTCCCAGTCCAGGCCTGTATTGATCCATCACTTTTCTAAGCTGCTGCTAACCAGGAGCGGCCCATCCATAAAGGCGCACAGGTGCCGCCCCCTCTCTCCAGCCACCCCTTCTATGACTAATGAATAGATTCATGCATAGCATGAATCTATCCATGGCCGCCACTGCCACCCCCTATTCAGGCATCCAGCCCCTTTTCGGATGCCGGGCGCCTGAATTCCAGTGGCGGGGGTGTTTTTTTGAAGCATCTGATTAGAGCCATAGGCTCTAATAGGCTTCAAAAAAGGTTAACTTAGAGCGCAAAGCATTGCGCTCACAGTCCACCCAGATGTGTTAGAAAAGCAAACGAATATTTGTTTTTCTAACACTGAACCGCCTCTACGCCAATAAGGTAGCGCGGGTCTATTACCTGTCACCTTATTGGCTGAAGGCACAGGTCCCCTGATTGGACAGCTAGCTGATTGAAGAAGAGAGGAGGGGGAAGCATGGAGGACACAGGAGCCGTCCCACAGCTCGCCGCCGTCACCCACTGCCTGACCCGCCACTAAGATGGGGTAAGTGCCGGGCACACAGAGGGCGGATGGGGGTCACAGTGGCCGCATTTGATGGGCACAAGTGGCGGCATTTGATAGGCACAAGTGGCTGCATATGATTAGCACAAGTGGCAGCATTTGATGGGCACAAGTGGTGGCATTTGATGGGCACAAGTGGCTGCGTATGATGGGCACAGTGGCTACATTTGATGGGGCACAAGTGGTTGCATATAATGGGCACAAGTGACTGCATATGATGTGCACAATGGCTGCATATGATGGGAATAGTGGCTGCAATTGATGGCACAGTGGCTGCATTTGATGGGCACAATGGCTGCATTTGATGGGCACAAGTGGCCGCATATAACAGGCACAAATGGCTGCATATGATGGGCACAGTGGCTGCATTTGATGGGGCACAAGTGGCTGCATATGATGGACACAAGTGAACACATATGATGGGCACAATGGCTGCAATTGATGGCACAGTTGCTGCATTTGATGGGCACAATGGCTGCATTTGATGGGCACAGTGAGGCTGCAATTGATATTTTTTCAGTATTTTTCAGTTTGTTTGCGCCTCCCCAAAAATTTTGAGCACCAGCCGCCACTGCTGAAGTCCATTCAAAGAAGATGAACAGCCGATAGTGTAATTCCATTTCAAATTAACAGATTTGCTTAGTCAACAAAAAAATACTCACAAACACAGGATTCTAAACCACATTTCACTGAGCTGCTGGATCTCTGCTATTCACACTGCAATCGGACGCCAGATATAGCTGCCGCACCATGTAAACCTTCAGCCAGAGCTCCTCGGTCTCATTGACAGTCTGCACACACCTACCGATTAAACAATGCCATTGGGCTACTTGGGGCTACATAGCCTACACCCGCCTCAACCTTGATGTGGCTACGAAAAGTAGAGGACACCAACTATATGGAAGATTTAGTCCTCTCCTCACAAAATAAGTAGGACATCTATAAGGGTCCACCCCCCCTTTCTTTTATTCCCCTTATGTTTATCCTCTGTTCATCATTATATCATCATTATATGTTTTATTATCCTTTTCCTGTACAAAAGCACATAATAAACAGATGTTATTGCAATGCAATAAGTAATTATAATACAAAGGATCGCTTTTGAAAAGGTGTCCGTATATGAATCATATTCTCACTGCATAACAAAATATAGCATGATAGCAATAAACATGTTTTTTTGTTAATACATCCATTTTGTTTATAGTCAGAAATGTTCATCATTAGAAAAAATAATTTACACTTATTTTCTCCATTCAGACCAAGCAGCTGTTGGCTAGCATTCTGCTTTCCAGGAATTTGAACCTGGGCACCCTTGGGAGCATACTGCCCTAAACAGAAGTGCCGTTGAGGGAACTACTCAGCCTCATCCAGCCGCAGCAACTGTCAGCCTCTCATAGAATTTGACAGGAAGATAGTAGTGGGACTTGTGCCCTCTGCCAGCAGCTAAATGCCAGAGCCCAAAGGCACCAAGACTAAATGCCCATGGTGCAATGTCCCTCATTCTTGCATTCTTCCAAAATATCTGGATCAATTATGCAATACCTGTCTACATTTCGATTAATGGGTAAATACATAGTTTCATTTTCTAGGTTGTCACTATATATACACTATTTTGTCCTGCCTTTACACGGACATGAAATTTAATGGCATCCCAGTCTTAGGCCGTAGGGTTCAATATTGAGTGGACCCACCCTTTGCAGCTATAACAGCTTCACATTTTCTGAGAAGGCTGTCCATAAGGTATAGGAGTGTGTCTATAGGAATGTTTGACTATTCTTCCAGAAGCACATTTGTGAGGTCAGACACTGATGTTGGATGAGAAGGCCTGGCTCGCAGTCTCCGCTCTAATTCATCCCAAAGGTGTTCTATCAGGTTGAGGTTAGGACTCTGTGAAGGCCAGTCAAGTTTTCCACCCCAAATTTGCTCATCCATGTCTTTATGGACCTTGCTTTGTGCACTGGTCCAAAGCATTTGGTGGAGAGGAATTATGGTATGGGGTTGTTTTTCAGGGGTTAGGCTTGGCCCCTTAGTTCCAGTGAAGGGAACTCTTAAGGTGTCAGCATATCAAGACATTTTAGACAATTTCATGCTCTTAACTTTGTGGGAACAGTTTGGGAATGGCCCCTTCCTGTTCCGACATGACTACGCACAAGTGCACAAAGTCCTGACCTCAACCAGACAGAACACCTTTGGGATGAATTAGAGCGGAGACTGCGAGCCAGACCTTCTCGTCCAATCAGTGCCTGACCTCACAAATGCGCTTCTGGAAGAATAGTCAAGTGTTCCCATAGACACACTCCTAAACCTTGTGGACAGCCTTCTCAGAAGAGTTGAAGCTGTTATAGCTGCAAAGGGTGGGCCTCACTTTTTTGTGACATAAACTCCATATTCCACAAACATTTCTATGAATTTCTGTTCTATATTGACATGATTTAATCATTCTACTTCTGCAGATTTGACAGCTGCAAATGTAAATGTTCTGTTCTACCACATCCTAAAGGTGTTGTATTGGAAAGTAGAGATTCATCAGATCAGGCTACATTTTTCCAGTTTTCAACTGTCCAGTTTTGGGGAGCATGTTCCTTTTGCAGCCTCAAAGGGATCATTTCTACATTCAATTTAAAATGTTGCCATATAAAAAGAGAAACTGTTAACCTTTTTTGCAGCCTAGAGGTTCCAGAAGAATGATCAAAGAAAAAATGATCCACCATTATTGATCCAATGATCCAAGAAAAGGGTTGTGCTGTCAAATACTGGGAAAGATGGAAAAAGCGTAGGGTGAAGTTATATCTGCAAACACATTTTAGTAATATACATCATTAACATATCAGATGTCATATGTTTTATCTACTTTACAATTTAAGAATTAGCAATTGCAAGTAATATATTTTCAAGAAATATAATCTCCTTCACGATATCATCTTATTTTTTTTATCAAGTTCAAAATCTAAAGGATAGCAAAATTATGTCATTCTTAAACATGTGGGAGAGAAGGTCACAATGAAGGTCACAATGATTGACGAGTTAATGAAAATAGGTTTAGGTGCTTTGCTAAGCATCAAACATTCCTCCTTGTTTCTTGCAGATCATTCAGAATATCAAAATATTACAGAACTGTTATCCTTCATATTTAAAATACAGACGGTCTTCTTCTGTTTAGCTCCACTCATCTGTAGACAATCAAACTGTAGCAATAAATTAGAAACATACCACCTTTGAGATTTAGAGTTATAAAGTGGAGGTGAATTAGATACCTTCAAATACTGATATTTACAGTATATGTGTAAAAAAATCTCTTCAAGGAAAGAAATATCTTAAAAGTGTCAATCTGCTTAGTCTCAAAGGGGTTTCATTTGGTGATACTGAAAACTGATCTGACATATAGCACCACTATTAAAAGAAATGGTATAGTATCTGGTTTCTAAATGCTACACTTTAGGAAAACTATATTACTTTATACTTTGTAAAATTGAACTTCAGGCATAAAAGAAAATCTGAATTTGACTTGGTAACAGCCTCTTGCAGTCCCTGTGCAGCAAAACTCAGATTGGAAAAGGGGAAGCAGCACAAGGATCCAATCATCTGCGCTGAATCATTTTATCATATGTTATGCTAGTAGGAGGGAACAAAGTGACAAAAGATGAGCTCACCAGTCTGCTGCTCCTATTTTCACTGTCCAGTCATCGACTGCAAGTGTAACAAGTCCTTGAGGGGGTAATTTAAAGAGTATGTAAACCCAATTTGTCTTATTCCTGCTTTGTGCCTGTTGTAGCATGTACTTGTATGCAAAGGTATCCTGTCCTCCTTGTATTGCTTCTTTTGTGTGAAATCACTGGTGTTCCTGTCAGTCCCTCTGTTTTCCTATCATAAACTGATCACACTAGGCAGGGGAACACATCATGGTCAGTTCTTTCCGGAAACTCAGCCTGCTCTCCTCTAATGATCACACTTCAACTGACTCCACTCCCCCACACACACACACAGCCATTCACTGGGAAGTTCAGTGTACTGTTGTTTTTCCTCCTCCAATTCTTTTGTAGCTGAGAACAGAGGGAATGTTATCTATGTATTTATATATACTTATATCTATACACAAAAGTGTCACCTTTCATTTCTTTTTCAAACAGAATGGTTTGTTTTACAAGGTGAGGGTTTACATATACTTTTAGTGCAGGAAAGAAAAATTAGGTTTCCTGTTCTGCCAGACATGGCTGTGCTGTTTTGCAGACCTGTGTAAATCTCAGAACAAGATAAATAAAAATATACAATAATAATAATGTTTTTGTTAGGTAAATCAGCTATCATATATGTATGTAATGTTTTTTTTTCTACAAAAAAAAATTGCATGACAAAGGATTTCCAGAGCACTACCAGCTATCTAGATGGACAGCACAGCAAGCCTGTTCACTTTGAGGCATGGTTTTCAGAATGATGGGCACAAGGGATGAGTTACTGAAATTAATAACTATTAATGACCATTAATGAGTTATTGAACAGCATGTTTTTTAAGAGAGAACAAATGCACAAATACAGCATAGTAAAACTCTATTTTTATACTATTTATAATTCTCGTCAGTTCCACTTCCCTTCCACCTAATGTTCACTCTGTAGAACAGCAGCAGGCACCAAGAGACTCTTTAGTGTGCAAGACCTCTGGGTGTATTAGGTTTCAGATGCCTCCAAGTCAGTTTGTACCTATTCTTTGGGAATTAAGACATTAAGAGTGATTGCGTGGTTAATTAAAAAGAAAACTGGGTAGGGCTGACACCACTCAGTCCACAAAAATACCAGATAGCAAGCAATTGATCTGCAAGTTTGAAAATTACTTGGTAAGCTATTGCTAGACTTACCAGGCTTCACAAGTTTTTTTAAGCAATTCCGCATTGCATGACTCCTAATCAAATTTTTTACAAAATATTCTGCAAGTCTGCTGCAAGTTCTGGTTCATTTATGTTTTGCAATAATCATCCCACCACAGGGGTCACTGTGACTTGCAGAGCTCTTGTTGTAGACTCACCACTGCAACTTTGCTCTTGCTAGAAACTTGCCATGCAAATTTGCTACAAATTGGAAAAGTGCTCTGCAAGTGTACAACTTGCCAGTGAAAATGTGCAGCAAGTTAACAGACTTACAATTCAACGTTGGCACACATTTGTGGCAAGTTATCCTTGCTATCTGGGATGCTGTGTCTACATTAGGAAATTAAAACCTAATTGCATTTTTGGAAACAGGCATTTTTCTGTATATGTATGGTATTTAGAGGGATAAAACATGGGGAAATATACACGTATTGTTACTGTAATTTGTTTGCCTTGGCATCCTGACATTTGGGATATTATTTAAGTGCTAACCTTTGAAGTAGCTCTAAAATCTGATACAAAATAGCAAAAGTTTTAAAAGCTTAAAGTGTTTCTTACCCTAAATAAAAAAAATACAGTGCTTGTGCTGTGTAATTTGGCCCCTTGTATAACCTAAAAAAAACCTGTCTGATCCTGACTGGTTCATGGCTGTCCTAATGAGTGGGCACACCTGGGCAGTGCCCAGGGGCCCAGCTGCATGGGTGGCCCCTGCACTTTCCCCAAAGCAGCTGGTCCTTGAGCCCATGCTGCCCCAAAATTGGAGGCCCCATGATGGCACTGAGAGTGATGGATACACAGGGGAGGCAGGCTGGCAGCGGTGCGCTGTGCTGTGCAGAACGATACCTATTATTTCACAGCCAGCAGGGAGGGGCGGGGCCAGAGCCCCAGCGATGCTCTGACCCCGCTTCGCGCAACTTGAATGCTCGGAATTTGAAAGTAGCATTGTGGATGGTGTCATGGTGAGCCCAGCTGTCCAGCACAGTTTACACCTAAGGGCTTGGAATGTCCGGAGGGATGCTCCCTCCTCCGCTCCTCCTTCTGTCTGCTTGATTGGTATAGGTGAGTCCAGTGCTGGAGGTGGGCACATAGCCAAAGGTTTACATGCACTGTATCTCCACTGGAAAAGGAGGTACTACATGGATGGAATAATGGTGCTGGGCAATATCAAGGGTGTATGGGGGAAAACAATGCTGAGGGGAGATCTGGGGTGTATAGGGGGGAAGCAATGCTTGGAGTAGCTTGGGTGGCTATATTGCTAGAGGTATCAGGGATGTAGAGAGACCATAGTGTAGGGGGTATCAGGGATGTAGTGGGGTCACAATACAAGGGGTATCTTATGGTATATGGTAGCAGTGCTGGATTCATCAGAATGGTTGAACAAGTGTGAGCGGAGCTGAAGGGAGGTGTATATCCTCAAGTGCGGAGCTTACAGAGCTGGTGGTAAACTGACTGCAATAATAACTTAATTATAGAGACTAGAATTCCATCCAATTCGGTACTCAAGCCCCAGAAAAAACATGCCCAGCCACAGATCAAGCAGATTAGGGAATGACACCAAAATGACTAGTTAATTATATCAAAACAGGTGAATCTTGGTTGTTTTTCACTACCTTTTACCTTCATCTGGCCCTCGCACTCGCTCGGGAGACTGCCATTGTGGCCTTGAGGTATCAGGTGTGCTGGTCTTGGTTCTGTGGAATAAACCTCTCTCTGAGTTATACTCCTGAAGAAGCGGGTCACATGTAGAGTTGAGAACTGAGCAAGGATGAATATCTAATCCAATATCCAGGGTTGATACTTCTATTCCCTTCCAGTTTTCATCAGAGTGATTCTGTTTTTAATATGTGAATTTCTTGCCCTTATGGGAATTTTATTATTTTTTTTTGTTAATAAATTTATTTTTTTTGTAGGTACCTTGACTACTGTGAGTCCATACCGTACCACAAAAGTCCAAAGTTCCCTCAAAACTTTCTGCTTCTCTCTCAAATTATTAGGACGCAGGTACAATTTTCATTCATTTTCTTCTAAATCAGTAGTGTTTTATAAAATTTCTTCCACATGTTTGCTGAGTCCCCCACATGGCTTCTCGCAAACTGCAAACAGGATTTCTTATGGGTTTCTTTCAACAATGGCTTTCTTCATGCCACTCTTTCTAAAGGCCAGATATTTGGCCTACTACTTGCTCACTACAGAAACTTATTTATGAATTGCTTGATGCCTACATAATGCGTTCTATTATAACTAGTTTATAAAGTAGAGGAAAAGGTTAATTAACAAAAAGTTAACTAACAAGGGGGGTGGGACTTTGTTGGAAGCACGTTGGCAGCAAATAAAGTATTTGGGTGAACATACAAGGATATTTAATTAATAATAGTTTATTAAGATCTAAATTATAACCATACATGATTCCAGTATTAAAGGTATAAAGTAACATACATAATGCATCTTGGCACATAGCACAATACATACATATATACATGTAACACCAGTAACAATGGTAGCAATAGGTAAGATAATAACAATAAAATTAATTTCTCATGGAATAGCCACACAAAATATCCTGGTTCACCACAAAAAGGATTGGTTAAGAGTAATTCATACGTATTGCCTGCAGGACCTACGGCCTCGCTAGACCTGTCGGGGTTCATGATAAATAGTAGCTTGGATAATCGGGTGAAATGATAAGGATATGGAAATCAGTAGCTCTACGCATTTCGTGGCTTAAAGTGCCACTCGTCAGGAGCAGGCGTGTGTGAGGTCTGTAAATAAATAGTTTTGAAAATGAGCAAAGGGTAAAGAAATAAAAAAGATAGGATGTGAGGTAGAATATATAACCTCCTAAACAAGGCTTACTTGTTAAAATTAAATGTACCAATGATGTAGTAGCAAGGCACCACAAGCGGTCCGGGGGGATTTCCAACTGGGAGCTGAGGCGGACAGCCCCACGGGGACATGTACAGTTAATACCATTTTAACTTGACCACTGGCGGTTTTACTAATATTGATGGTGCCCCTGGCTGGGCTGCCCTTGCTGTCTGGCTGCTTCTCTCATTCCAGGAGCTGTGACGTGCCTTGCGGGCCTCCCCCTCCCCCGCCCCTTCTGCTGCCTAGGAGGACGGAGGCGCATTCAAAACATGTCAATGTCATGCATATTACGCTGTGCGTGTGGCGTCACTCTGACGCCATTATGCACAAGCTGTTTACTCCACACTCGTGGACTACGGGGGAATCAGCTGTTTGTTGGATGGCCGGAGCCCCGGCTGTCCAACACGCAGCGCCCCTCCCCGTGTCTCACGGCATGACATTAGTGGACCTTCCCGCAGGCGGCTATTTGGGGGCGTCTTCACGGGGGGTCCAACATTCGGGACTCCTCCCACACTGGTCACCACGGTTTTCTTTTCTTTGGCACCCATGCTGGGTTCCTCTTCCTCACGAGGTAATGTTATTCTGATTATCACTATTAATATGGCTTCATCACATCCACCACTCTCGGTTCCACTCCCTGCCGTCACCTTTGTTTCACCCTCACTCCCGTCACTATGTCCTCCATCACTTCATTGCCCTTTCACTCTCTCTTTCCATCTCAACTCAGGTCACCTTTCGTAGCCTGTTCACTAGCCCTCTACCCTCCCCCTTCTCCTACTTTCCCCCTTCCCCTCCCCCCCTTATTTTCTTAATAAGGGGGGGAGGGGGAAAGTAGGAGAAGGGAGAAGGGTAGAGGGCAAGAAGCCCGTGCTAGTGAACAGGCAACGAAAGGTGGCCTGAGTTGAGATAGAAAGAGAGAGTGAAAGGGCAATGAAGAGATGGAGGCCATGGCTTCCTGAAAGTCCCTACCCCCAAACCCAAACTTTCTTTGTTTTATAGTTTGTAAAATAAGATTTCTACCTTAAAAGTTTTAAGAGTCTACATGGTAAGAAATGAGGAAACTTTCAAGAATCTCATTAGACAGCATATAGAAAACCACTTCCGAAGTAGACAGTTTTTTCAGTTCATATATACATTATTATATATATAATATACATGTTAATTCTACCACCCTCCATATAACTGTTCTTAAGAAGGGTCTCAGTGGAGAGGCAGAAGGCTTATCTCCATAGTGAAGTGCTCATAATATTAATTAATCAATAATTATACCAAAGCAGCCTTAATATATCCGGTGAGCAGCCATTCATATAAATTATGCTGTGTGTTTTTAATGTGCATATAGTGATTCAAGATTACATTGAATGGTGTTTGACTTGCTTCCTGTTCATAATTTATCACTGACTGTACCAAACTATTAGCATGTGTTATTGATGTCCAATAACCTTACTTAAATTTCATGTACCGAAACCATCCGTGTCTGCATCAATAACCCTTTGTCATTAGCGTCGGCTGTGTTGAGAATAAAACAACTCATTGTGGAGACCTTCTGCTTTTCATTTCAAGACTTCTCAGTACACTCAATAAAAACATTAACTATTTGAAGAGCCAAAATGCCTGTTAGTTGTTTGTCTCAATCTGTTATCTGTCAGAGAGTGTGACTTTAGCCTATCTGATCTCCTATGAAGGAAGGTTTTTTGTTTCCTGTACAAAAATCTCCATATTGTTGGCTTTTTATGGTTTGCTCCTTTCCCAAAAAGAAGACATTTACTATTAAGCTTATCAAAAAATCATGTCTGCAACAAATAAAACACAGAATAGCTTCTTTTGTATTTGTTTATTTGACAGACTGTAGTCATTTTGCACAGTCTAGTTAACCACTTTTCATTTTCATAATTCAGAAACATAAATCCTCCTCACCACTATGCTAATGTCTAGCAGGCAAGGCTGCATCATGGCAGGTGAAGTAATCTTACTTTATTTTGCTCCATAATATACAGCTAAATAATTTTGTTTAGATACCAATAAAAGGTGAGTAATATTGCAAAATGTATAGCTTTGCTCAGAGTTTTTGTCTAAATAATGCAATATTTTACATAACACATGGACATGGGTTCTCTACATCTGAAATGTATTTGAAAAAGCAACATCTTGTCAGACTTAAAGTGTATGTAAATCCTGAATGATGAACTTTTCTAATTTCCCCCCTTTTGATCTGCTAAATATGCCATTGAAAGTGTTTTGTTATAGCCAATCGCTTTTCATTCTGAATGGCCACTCAACACACCTTGGCATTGGGATGCAATGTGTAGCAATGCACTTACATGCATTGTGGTACAGTGCATTGCCAGAAAAGGTACAGGAACATTTCTTGTGCCATGAAGTGCATTGACAACTTTTTCTTTTTGAATGGGCTGGAAACAGCGCACATTAAAGTAATTGTAAGGCCTCATTTTTTTTTCTATAAAAATAACAAACATGTCATATTTACCTGCTCTGTGCAGTGGTTTTGTACGGGGCAGCCCGATCCTCCTCTTTTTGGGTCCCTCTTCGGCTCTCCTGGCCCCTCCCTCCTGTTGAGTGCCCCCACAGCAAGCAGCTTGCTATGGGGGCACCCGAGCTGAGCCACAGCTCCCTGTGTCCATTCAGAGACGGAGCTGCGGTTCTGGCCCCACCCCCCCTCTCTCTCCTGATTGGCTAACTGACTTTGATTGACAGCGTTGGGAGCCAATGGTGTCTTAGCGGGAGCCTGCTGTGTCTCTGCCTAACAGTAGGGAGAGTTCCAGACGGCGGAGGCACTCGTGGACATCGCTGGATAGAGAGGGGGCTCAGGTAAGTATTAGGGGGGCTGCACACAAAAGGCTTTTATCTTAATGCATAGAATGCATTAGGATAAAATACCTTCTGACTTTACAACTACTTCAATATGTGTAGCACCCTGGTATTAGGCAGGGTTGCTAACAAATTTTGTCATGCTAGCTGGTAACTAGCCTGGCTAATTGGTAGTTATATCCACTGACTTTTTGCCTTCAGCCTGAATCTGGTGCATTTCTTGTCAAAAGAAGTTTATTGAGTATACAATGTTATAAAGATACATGAAGATACATAAAGTAAGTTTGCAAGGATCTATAAAGTAAGCTCATTGTTTTACAGTAGGGTTTATATAGGTAAATATCATGAAATTTCAAATATTAAACATTGGGTTCACGTAAACCTAAATTAAAGATATATATCATTTCCTTAGTTACTTTTGTAGTTATTTAAATGATTTATACATACTATACATATTGTTTACAAGTAGAGTGTATATAGGTCAAATAAATTCTGATAATGAGCTTTAATCGTAAGGTGGAGAAAAGGAAAGAGAAAGAAGAAAAAGGGTTGAAAGGTAGAGGTATGGTCCACAAGGTTGTCCCGCTCGTCAGTTTATTATTCTTTTTAGTTCTCTTTGAAGCCTTAGAATGGGTGTCTCTGTAAGTCATTTAATCTGTTACCATGGCAACAGGACAGAGTCATTGAAATTTGACAGGAACTGTTGTTTTATCCAAGGATGCCAAAGTTTTTCAAATTTTGGAATTTGATTTTGATCGATGGCTACCATCTTAGCATGGGACATTGTATTATTCATTCTGTGAATTGTTTCTGCTAGTACCAATGTAGGAGATTTCCATGCCTTGGCCACTGTTTGTTTTGCAGCCGTTATTAGTTGGATCATAAGTTTGAATTGAGAGAGTGTTAACCATTCCGGTTTTAGATTAAGTAAAGTTAAATATGGATCTGGTTGTATTATTTTTTAAAATATTTTAGATGCAATCACGAAGACTTCCTTCCAGAAGGTTTGGATTACTGGGCACGTCCACCATATGTGTAAATATGTGCCTATTTCTGGGCATCCTCGAAAACAAAGAGTTGAGGTATTAGGTGAATATTTTGCCACTCTAGCGGGTACAAGGTACCAGCGAGTTAGGACTTTATAATTTGTCTCCAGTGCTAAGATGTTGGGTGAAGATGACTTAGATGTGAGCCATATATTAGACCAGTCCGTGTCTTCTAAAGTTCGTCCCAGGTCCTCCTCCCACCTCTGAACGTAAGAGGGTCTATTAAGATTTGCTACTCCATATAATTGATTATAAAGTGATGAAATTGTACCTTTAGCAAATGGATCTTTTGTACAGATTGATTCAAAAATGGATAATTGGGATAATGGTGTATCCCCCTTTAGGAATGGTGTATAGAAATTTTTGATTTGGAGATATCTAAATATCTCAGAGTTTGGTAGATCATATTTTTCTCTAAGTGATGGGAATGAAAGGAATGATTTAGATGCTATGAAGTCATTTAGTGTCTGAATGCCTGATGTTGTCCAAGCTTTAAAAGAATTTGGGTAGATCCATGCCGGATAAAAGGCCGGATTTCTGATAAAAGAAAGGAGAGGATTGTGTGGAGATTGTAACTGATATTTGGTTTTTAGTTTATCCCAGAGAGATAAGAAGTGTTTAGTTATGGGATTATGAATTTTAAAGCGGTCTTTAGGATCAAGCCATAATAAATTTGATATTAAAAGAGGGTCATTTTCTGAAGCCTCTATAAATACCCATAATGGGATTTCCTGTTTTGCATGGTATTTGGACAGACTGGCCAAATGTGCTGCTCTGTAGTAGTTAGTAAAATTAGGGTATCCCAGGCCTCCTTTATTTTTGGGAAGATGTAGTGTGTGTATAGGTATACGTGGTTTAGAAGAGCCCCATATAAACGAAGTTGCTCTTTTTTGTACTATTCTCAAAAAATAGGAAGGAATTGGAATAGGGAGGACTCTGAATAGATAAAGCAATTTGGGTAGAATAGTCATTTTGATTGCGTTAATCTTCCCTATCCAGGATAAAGGAAGTTGCGACCATTGTTTTATTAGATTTGTGATCTGTCTTAATACTGGAGGATAATTGGTTGAGAATAAGTCAGAATGAGATGCTGTTAAATGAATTCCAAGATATGGGATTGATTTTTCTGCCCATGTGAATGGGAGTGCAGCCCTAGCCGGGATCAATTCCATGTTTGTGAGTGAAATATTAAGCACTAGGCATTTCTTAGGATTAATCATAAGGCCGGATAGGGCTGCAAATCCATCAAGAGCTGGTATTAAGTTAGGACCAGAGACCTGTGGTGATGATAGAAAAAGTAATATATCGTCTGCAAATATACATAATTTGTGTGTAATACCTCCTACTTCAATGCCAGTTATAGTTTGGTTTGTTCTGATGTATTGGGCCATGGGTTCGAGTATAAGGGCAAATAATAAGGGAGATAATGGACAACCCTGTCGGGTACCTCTTTCGATATTAAAGGCTTCAGATTTGTATCCAGCATATTTTAT